>NC_047121.1:44525619-45125619 GCF_902500255.1 Thalassophryne amazonica
GTTTTTGTTTGTTTGTTTTTTTGGGGGGGTGGGTAAGATGTTGAGTGAGTGCTGTTGTTGTTGTTGCACTTTTACTCCCTCTTGTGGCTGAACACTGCATGGTCCTTAGCTTCTGCCCTCACTTTGTGACTTTTTTTTTCAGTAAAAACAATTTATTCATTTATATCTTCTTTTCCGGCTGCACTGAGCTTACCTGATTGTTCTTTGCTCTTTCTTTTCTCTCTCCTTTTAATCTGTTCCGTCCGTCTGTGCTCTTCGCCCGTCCCCACAACCCCTCTTCAGCCCAGCTATATCAGGGACTTGGTAAGTTAAGTTGTGTGTTCACTGGCTGCTTTCTAAGATGCAGATGTGTGCATAATGTGTAACGTAGCTGTCGTTGTAGCGGAGTAGAAAACTGATACTAGTGCTTGTGTTGTTAAACTTCTAACATTTAAAGGACAGTTAGTTCTGTTCATACCACTGAAACCAAGTCGGGTCTAGGCTGGGAGCATGCACTGGTCCACAGCACCACAGAACCGCCTTGGATCCTAGATGGCAACCACCAAGGCGGACAGCCGACTACTGAAAACACAATTCAGTTTTTCTGTCTGTTCATTTAACAAAATGACTGTGATTGTTTGGATTTATCCTAAAGTTCATGTACAAACTACTTTCTAAGCTCTTTAAATGTGTTTTTGAATAAATTAATTTTGCCTTCCTGGTCTGATAAGAAATTTAAAAAATGGGGGAGGGAGGGGCAATGCACCCAATACTTAAATCTTTTATATCTCTCCCTGTTTGTGCAAAACTTAATTAGCTAAATCATGTGTGAGTCAGATGAGTAACACTTGCCATCCAGCTATGGTTCAAGACAATTTTGGGTGTATTAGTGACACCAGCTAGTCCTTGATCTGGCAACCCGCTGTTTGCAAATGTTACATTACCAAAAGAGATCGTCAGTCAGTGACTTGAGGTTTTTTTTTGTTTTGGCAGAGCATGCTGATTTTTGTGTGCGTGTTGTCACAAAGTGGTTAAAGCTGAACATATTTACAGAAAGGCATCGTGTTGTTCTAGTCGGAGGGCGCCAGCCTCGTCACTCTCTTGGAAGGAGAACAGCTTTGCTGTTTCTCTTCCAGTCACATACGTACACTCCTGCTGCTGTTATCTGTACTAACAGCAGCAGCTCTCAACAAAATGCGCCAGACCTCAGAATCTGACATCAGCTACAAACGTTTTGGCTCTTCTCGATATATTTGGACAGAAGAGATTTGCTAATGAAACTGTTTCTGTTCTTCCAGTGCTTTGATGCTGTTAAAACTCTGTTTGTTTGATCTGTTAAAACTTTTCCTCAGTAAACACTGTTCACACCAGACATCTGCACTGCTAAATCCAAAAGTGTCATTAAAAAAAAAAATTCAAATTCTTATTGAGTACAAAATTAATTACCATATTTTCTGGAGTATAAGTTGCACCGGTCTGGGAGCCACACCTTTTTCTATTTTATGTCTTTAGTTTGGGATTTTTGGGCATTGTTGTAGTGTACTTTTTATGATTGCCATTTATTCTTTTATTATTATAGTTTATTTTGTTTATTGCTTTGATTGGGAAAGTTCTATATAAATAGTTACAATAATAACCAATGGGATTTTTTGATATACAAGTTGCACCGGATGTCCCTTCAGCTGCTCCCTTGTTTTTGCTCCGGATCGCCACAGCAAATCCAAGGTGGATCTACATATTGATTTGGCACAAGTTTTATGCCGGGTGCCCTGCCTGGCACAACTCCACCTGTGGCAGGGGTGGAGTTTGAACCAGGAACCTTCCACACTGACACAAAGCGCACTAACCACTTGGCTGCCACCCCTGCTTAAGCCCTCCCAAACTAGTATTCAAAAAAAAGAGAGAGACCTACTGTGGAACCTACGATATTTGCAATTTGATGTCAGTTTGTTTTATACCAGTTTTCATCACATTTATTGCAGCTGTCATGTGCAGCCTTTACTGTAATATAATTTTTGTCTATCTCAATAACATGCTGTACACAAAATATTATTAAATATTATTTGACCCCCCCCCCCCAAATTTTATTTATTTATCTATTTATTTATTTTTGCCCAATTTCATCCCAAGAAGACCCCTGGATATGAGAAAATAAAAGTATTTTCCCACCATAGGTTTGTATATTAGTTGCCAGTATTAGATAAGTACTGTATTCAATGTACTGACATTATTGCAGGTTTGCGCGTACATACATACAACATGCCAAGAGTCTCAAGAGAAAAAGTACCAAACTTAGTACCTTCATCAGACCTACAGTTGTTTTCCAAAAAAAATAATAATTGTTGTTGTTTGTCTAAGGATGATGTTGTAATAATTTACTTTTCAATGTAAACGACATGTTTTGGTATTAATAACAAAACATGAGACTTGTTTTAAGTTGCTTCGTGGCTTCTTGAAATTTTGACCGTCCCTTAATTTTCTCAAGTTAGGAGCCCTGAGCTGAAAACTGATAAATCAAGGCCTTCCAGGTATCACCAATTGGGAGCACATAGATGGCGCTAGTAAGCATAAACCTGACAGACTGAATGGTTTCAGTTGGCTAAAAACACGCTTTTGATATGGTTTGGAACACGTTGAACTTAATTGTTCTAGCAGTCCAAAACGGAGTGACCTAAACAAACCTTATAAACCTGGAGCTTGAAATTCAGTGAATGATTTCATCCGAAAGGTGGTGTGTTCAAACAGATGTGTGTAAATGACCTGATGGCAGAATTCCCGTTAGAGGGCACACAGTGTTCCATTTTCACACTTCACACTTTTCGTTGGCTCGTTAGTGTGTGTGTGTGTGTGTGTGTGTGTGTGTGTGTGTGTGTGTGTGTGTGTGTGTGTGTGTGTGTGTGTGTGTGTGTGTGTGTCCTCTGGTTGTTCTGAAGCTGCTGGAAATAGACCTTGACTGTTGGGCTGTTAGCCGACTAGTTTTGCCTTTTTGGCTTTATGACTTGAACCAAAGTTTATGTCTCGGGTGTCTGTGGTTGTGGGCACGTGTGTTTGTTGTTGGTTTTGTAATGAGATGGGCTACGTTTCCTGGCTGTGTTGAATTATGTGTGCATGTGCGCGCCGTTAAATTAAAAATTGATGTCATTAATGTGTGTATTTGTCAGATTTCAGCTCGGATCCTTGAAGCACATCAAAATGTGGCCCAGATGAGTCTGATTGAAGCCAAGATGCGTTTCATCCAGGCATGGCAATCCCTGCCTGAGTTTGGAATCACTCATTTCCTTGCCAAGTGAGTCCTGACACTCTCCCATTTCAGTAATTTGCTGCTGAGTGTTTATATGTGCGTACATCTCCTTTAAACATTTATTCATTGTAGAATATTTTGACTTTCCTCCTTCTCAATTGCAGGTTCCAGGGTGGAAAGAAGGAGGAGCTAATCGGCATCACTTACAACCGTCTGATCCGGATGGATGCCGGCACCGGAGATGCCATCAAGACTTGGCGCTTCAGCAACATGAAACAGTGGAATGTCAACTGGGAGATCAAGATGGTAAGAAGCTGTTGATGAAGGTTCCCAGTAGGTCGGAGATAGCTAGAAGTTTACTCATCCACCTTACTGCTTAGGTGTCTTCTTGAAGACCAACAAGAAGTGCAGTTGGTGGAGACTAAATGTCTACATAAATGGTGTGAAATTTATAAAATATATTACACCATCATTTTTTCGGTTGTTTGTATTCTGAGAATTCCTTGTGGATCGGGAAATAGCGTAATTTCCAGACTATAGAGCGAACTGAATATTAACCGCACCTACCAATTTTAAAAAGAATAAAGAAATTGTACATAAATAAGCCGCACTTGTCTATAAGCTGCGGGTCTCCATGTTGTAACGAGATATTTACACAGAAAGATGTTAGACAGATTTTTTAACTTTTAATAAAATACGCACAGTAAATGCTTTTTTCCCTGAAGTGGTGCACGTAAATATTGACGCGCACATCATCCAGCGCGCACGCACAGTGTCTGCTCCAAACTGAGAACTGAGTAGTTTTAACTTTTTCTTTTTCTAACTTTCATCTAGTACAACCGGGATTGGATGGAGTTTGTGATAAATGAGACATTAATGAGGCGCTGTGACTTTTATGACTTGTTGCGCCAAGTCAGAGAACTGGTTTGGAAGGGTGGGGAGGAGAAGGCTCTGCTCCGCTAACTGATCTGACGGTGCGACTCTGGCGCAAAGTGCTGATGAGGGACTTTTTTTCACTAACACGAACGGGTAAGACCTTATATTTACATTGTGTGGGAATTTACACCACATGAGGAGCGCAGCTTTCAAGAAATCACTTGACAGCGTTTTTCGACTTATGAAAAAACTGTAAAAATCCGAAAATTAACTGCATCATTGTAAAAGCCGCAGTGTTCAATTCGTGTGAAAAAAGTAGCAGCTTATAGTCTGGAAATTACGGTATGTGAGTTTACACGAAACGTATGTGCTACTGCAATTACAATCACTGACATGAGGGACCTTGTAGCATCTTCTGCTGTTGGATGAGTATGAGTAGAATAGATGTGCATCCAACAGATACACACCCATCTCACGGAAACTCACGTCTTCACGGATCCACAGGGAAGTCTCCTGAAGTCGCCTGATCTTCAGAACACTGAAATTCATTTCTGGATGTGGAGTGTGCAGGTATTTCTAGAAACTGTCATGGTGCGTTTGACGATTGACAGGCTGCGTTATGCTAACCAGGCTTGCATGATTGCATCTGCTAACGCTAACTACGGTTAGCATGTTCTTTCATGTGATGCGTAAGTAGTCGACTCACATACTTAAGTACACTCCACGCACAGAAATCCAGTAATTCCCAGAAAACCTTCATATCCACTTTCTTTATACTTGTAATTTATTTATTTATTTATTTATTTTTTACCGACTGAAAAGTTGGCACATTTTCTGCAGCTATTCTTACAAATTTTCACCAACTCATGTCATGCTCTGTGCACTCAGGTGACGGTAGAATTTGCAGACGAGCCCAGCCTGGCTTTCACCTGTGCGGAGGTGGACTGTAAGGTCGTCCACGAGTTCATTGGCGGCTACATTTTCTTGTCCACACGTGCCAAGGACCAGAATGAGTCTCTAGACGAGGAGATGTTCTATAAGCTGACCAGCGGCTGGGTCTAATCTGCCTCAGATCACCAGGAACCAACGATTGTAGGTCAGGAGCTGGAGCCGGCGTGGTTGGGGATGAAGCCACAATGTATGCATTTATTTTATTCTATTATTTCTCAGCCTTTTTAATAGTTTTGTTCTGTGCTGGAGATTCTGGCACAGTGCCACTATTGACACAGCTGACACTTTTTTGTATTCATGCTGACATTTTTAAACACTAACACTGCAAATGCAGCCCAGATGAATTCTGAAGTCGATCTCTTGTGGTTGAGTACAAATCTGAACCAAGGTTGTCTCTTAAGACCACTTGCGTCCTTCTGGACTGAATTGCATAACCTCCCAGGATCCATCTCCATCACTTTGTCCCTGCTCTTTCCTGTTATCTGAATCTGGACTAATTGACGTCAAACTCTCAGCCAACCAGCTAAAATGTGATGGTAGTGCCACAGCCTTCATAAATATCAAATCTGTAAAGAGCAGAAGCTGTTCATCACGGCGTTGTGTATCCATGCAGAAGTCATGTAAGAACTTCAACTTTATCCAATTCTGTTGATGAATAAGCTGTTGTTTTTTTTTTTTTTGTTGTTTTGTTTTGTTTTGCTGTGTGTTGGATTCGTTGCAGCGGACGTCGGCAGTGTCTCCAATGAAATTACAACACCAACGGTTGTGGTTTGTTTTAATAGTGATGATGGCGAGTGTGTCATGAAACATGAGCATTGGGTACAATAAAGCCTGCAAATGGCGTCGTCATTTTAAAAACCAAAGTTGGTGTGTCAAGTTCAAATTAATCAGTGATCATGTCTAAAGAATTTACATAAAAACAAGTATTTAAGAAAGTCTATTTGAAACATATCAGCTAGCAGATCCCCCCCCAACACGCACACCCCTTATAAGGAACAAAAAAAACGTTATTTAGATATGGAGACTTGTACAACTCACAGACTATTAAAAAAATGCTATCCGCAGCTAACATGTTCACATTAGCATACCAGGTTAGGATGACTGCACACGCTAGCATTCCGATTAGTGTATTCTCTAATGGGAATGGCTACACATACATGACTTAGTGGTAGTACAGAGCGCAGTGACACTCCGACACTCTGAGCGGCTACAATAGAACTCAACACCATCATGCGCTGATTAGCAGTTTACTCCAGTAGATTACTTTGAAAGGTTTCTTACAAATCTCTAAAAATATAAAATTGCTGATCTTTGTGGAAGTTGCATTGCCATTTTGAATTTTGGTGGAAATCAGGTGAGGTCTTGTAGCATATACAGATAATTACTGTATGGCGCTGCTGGGTTAGTAGTAGTAGTATATTATTACTACTGGGTTCTTTCTTAGCCACTCAGTGCTGCTGGTGGGCACACTCTATATCTGGTACCTGTAGCCACATCCTATTAATACGTTCCCTCACAATTCAAACGTGCCACATCTGGTATAAATATCCGTACGCACCACACCCGGAAAATCCAGCAATGTCCGTAAAACTTTACTCCCCGAATCAAGACTATGTGATGCTCATTTCACAATCAGTCATCTGACAATTTTTGAAAAACCTCAGATCTGCGGTCGGAATTGTTTGTTGGTGTGTGTACTCGACATACCTAACAGGAGGTTTGATTGATTCCCTTTTTGTTTTGCTTTGTTCTTATTGTTTCTCTCACCATATAGTATTATCGTTTTTATCGTTATCACACCAGCAAAAGGTCACAGAGCTTGAAGACTGAATATGCAATTTTTTTTTTCCTGTCTTCACAATGAAGGATTACTAAATGAAGTATTATTTTTTGTAACTAATGTAAAAACACAGGTTTTATAGAATTGTACAGTTTTTTTTTTCTTTCTTTCAGAAGAGTGGAAGCCATCTGTGAGACATGTAGTATTCAGAATTGTGCCTGCGTTTCTTGTGGTTTTACCAAGTTTTCAGATGAAAATGAATATATATATATATATATATATGAAGACAAGAAGTCTCAAACTCCAGGTTTATTAGGAGTTATTGTGTATCCAGTACTTTTATTTTCTGCTCCTGTATCTTTTGTATTCTGTTTTTCTCCTCTTTGACTTTCATCAGGTGTTTATGGCACTGAATGATTTTGTTTTTAAAGCTAGTAAACCGAGACATTCAGTTTTGGCTGAAATTGTATTTTTTTTCTCAGTGCCTTTTTAAAAGGTTTCACCTAATACTGTGCTTCTGTCACAACAGTGTCTCATTTAATGTCAATGTGATATTTTTTTTATTTTATTTTTTTATTTGGGTACCCTGGAGTTTGAGACAAATCATTTAAAAATAAGATTAAACCAAGCCTAGTCCGTTTTGTTTTCCCACCTGTATTTGTTTGCCTTCAGTGTCCAGAACAGCGGTGCATGTCCTGCTGTTTTTAGACCGTAAAAGTGCATTTATTTAAAAAAAATAAAAGTAATTTTTATTTAAACTGGTGACTCTTTCTGCTGAATTTATTTTATTTTTCCCCCCACCCTAGAAGGAAGATTAAAGGTCACGTTAAGTAGCACTAACATGAGGTTTCCTCAGACAGGTTAGTGATCATAGTGTTTCACTTTCTATGTGCTGTGGGGGATTATCAATACTATTCAGAGGTACATCCTTCACTCTAAGTACCTTTTAAATATACAGAATAACATAATTGTGTAATAGTTACTGATATCCTGTAGAGGGTGGTATAAAACCATCAATACTATTCATCTTTCTCTTGCAGTCTTTGGTTCTTCCAATTTTTGATTGTCAACAGAAACCAGGTATCAGATTGAGGGAAAGATTACACTCAAAAACCTGCAGATGGTATGTTTGTCAGGTTCTTGTTCTTTTTTGTTGTTTTTTTGTTTGTTTTTCCCTGTTGGTGCTCACCAGTGCACCGGATCACCAGATTTGACCTTTGCTGATAAAGTGTATTCAGCATTACTGTACAAATTGCTTAATCAACTGTTAAAATTCAGGCTTTTCATTGCAGAGCAGGTGGTTCAGTGGATAAGGAGCTGGCCTGCCAATATCTGGATCTGGGTTTGAATCCCACTCGTACTACTGGTCTGTGTCCTTGGACACGACACTTAATCTGCCTTGTCTCAGCACACCCAGTTGTAAATAGGTACCGGCCTTGTCTGGGGGAGTATATAACCTGTCTCGAATTGGTGTCTCCTGCAGGGGGAGTGGAGTGTTTCACTCCGTCAGGGCCTAGAATTGCAGTCCGAAGTTTGCATACATCATGAACATGAATGTCATGGTGATTTGGGACAGTTGAGTTCTTTGAACTGTTTTGTGAGGGTGGAATGATTGTACAGTATACATCATTAATTACTTTAAAAACAAGAATTTGGTGCACAAGTTTGAATTTATTTCGGATCTTCACTAATCCATACAAGGCAAAATTATACATGCTATCACTAAAAGGTGCTGAAGGTTCTATAATGTCTTTAAAGTGACGAGACCAAAGACTAACTCCTCGTTAATGATCATGATTGGCTAAAACTGGTAGTTTGTCTTTGCCAGCATAAATAGGACGTGTTTGACAGTACTCCTTGGACTGACATACTCAGAACAATTGGAAAGTCCAAAAAGGGAGGTGTAAGAAGGAGAACTGGATTTAAACAAGTTGGGAAGGTCTCTTGGAACCATTTCTAAACAGATTCCAAAGTCATTAGTTCAAACAATTGTATGTAAGTACAAGTTAGTCAGATGTGTCACCACTTTTCCAAGAAGGTCCAACCTCTCACCCTCAGATGAGAGGAAGTTAGGATGTTCTAGAACAACCCAGGAACCACTGAGACTCGGGCCTCTCATGAACTGGAACCTGCTGGAACACCGGCGTCACCATCCGCAGTGAAGCAGGTTTTACATCACCATGGACTGAGAGGGTGCCAATCAAGGAAGAAGCCCCTGCTCAACAATAGACCCCTTCAAGCTTGACTGAAATTTGCAGCTGCCCACATGGACAAGGTTTTATCATCAGACAAGACAAAGATTGAGAAATTACGCCACAATGACAGGTATGTTTGGGGGAGTAAAGGTGAGACTTTTAAACCTAAGAACACTGTACCAACTGTCAAGCATGCTGGTGGTAGCATCATGCTCTGGAGCGGTTTTGTTGCCAGTGATGCTGGTGCATTACACAAAATGGATGGAATAATTGAACGAGGGATACCTCTAAATTCTTTGTAAGCTTAAATCAACAGCTAGATTGTTGAAATGTGGCCACGACTGGGTGTTCCAAGAGGACAATGATCCTAAACACATATCAAAACTGGTTGTGGGTTGTCTAAAGCAAGCTAATTTTAAGGTTCTGGAGTGGCCTTCCCAAAGCCCCTACCTCAACCTTTAAGTTATGGACTATGCTTAAAAGCTGGGTCCAAGCCAGGAAACCAGTACATTTAAATAAAGTCTGCTGAGTGGAAAAATATCCATCAGGAGTTATGCCAGAAACTTGTTGATAGCTACCAAAATTGTCTGGTCAAAGTGCAGCTTGCTGAGAGATATTTAACCAAATACTAGTGGCGGTGTATGTATATATCTGAAGCTGTATGTATAAAGTTGAGCCTGTGTGTACCCAATTCTGTTTTTTTTTTTTTTTTTAGTCATTCATGACATATGCTGTGCAATCATTATGCTCTGGCAAAAGAACAGTTCAAAGAAATCATGAAAAGATCAATGACATTCATGTCCATGATAAGTGTAGGTAATGTCTGACCACAGCTGTATATAGGTCTTACTACTTTGTTAAAGGGGTCAGAATATATACTTTCCAGCATGTTAATACAAGCTTTTACAAACATTTGTTTGAAGCCAAAACTAAAAAAAAAAAAACAAAAAAAAAAAAAAACTGATGAAATAGAAATGGCACATCTTCAATGAAAAACCTGTAAAAGCTAAAATAAATAAATAAATAACATGGAACTAGCATTCAGCATTTAAAATAAAAATAAAAAAATCAAAACCTTGGGAGTTGGATTAGTTATTTTAATTACCTTTGTAAGATGTTGATCAAAAACAACAGATTCACTGAATTCCATTGTATTTACTCCATTGAATCAGGTTCATTTCAGCTTTAAGTCTGCACTCTAACAAATACCCTCCTAGTTTTCTTTAGAGCTACAAGGGCATCAATGATTACCTACTGTAATGAGCATGGAGCCAAAACTGTTTTGGAATTCTAAAATCGCTCAAAACACTTCAGACAGTTTTGAGTTAACATTATTAAATAAATAAATCCAGAACTCACATATGTTATTCCCATAATCCCAGACCGGTTCATTCAGGATATGTTGTTATGGAAAACAGTTTCAGCTAAACAGACAAGAATGCCAAGACTCTTATCTTGATGACATAGGCGCTGAAGCTGTGTCAATTTAAAAGCTCTGAAGTGACATATTTCTGGTCATAGGTCAAACATAAAATAACAATACTACTGTACAAGCTGGATAGATGATCTTGTTCCTGTCATCCAGATTTGTTCTTATTTGGTAAAAGACCTTTGAGGAGGAGATGATAGCCACATCTATAAAGTGCATTAGTTCACGGTTCCTGGCTGCATAAATACCATTTCACAATACTTCATGTATTTGCTGTGTTGAGTACTACAAGTTGACCTTGTTAATGTGACTTATTTGTTATGAAGCTGATCCTGAGAACATTTAATCAGCTGATCTTTAGGCACTGCAGAATCAACGACAATGGAGAATTTTATATTACTTTTGGGGATGGAGTGGTCCAAGGACATTTGCAAATGGCCACCTTAAATGTCCTTTCTCATGATTGGATTCACCTGTGTAAGGAGGTCAAGGGTCATTGAGCTTACCAAACCAAATTTGTGTTCCAATAATTAGTGCTAAATGTATTCAAATCAATAAAATGACATGGGTGCATTTATTTATGCACCTGCCCAATTTTGTTTAAATAATTATTGCACACTTTCTGTAAATACTAGAAACTTCATTTCACTTCTCAGATATCAGTGTTCGTCTGCTATATGATATATTTAATTAAAATTTCTGATCCAGACATCCGATTTGTAAAGGAAAATCATGAAAATTATCAGGGGTGCCCAAAGTTTTGCATACAAACTGTATGTGTGTGCCTGGCTCCACCCCTACAGGTTATCCAATATAATACTATAGTTTTGAATGAGGGACTTTGAAGAAGCTATCATGATTGATGACGGTTAATGGTTGAGATGATTGTTAATGGTGTGTGGCTTAATTGCACAGACTTGTGTGACGTTTGACTCTGAAATTTCACTTCAGCTCCCACTGACTGATGATGGATTTTTCTTCTGAAAAATCCCGTTGTCACTCTTGAGTTAAGCTGCTGCCTGCAGGCAAAGTGACATTACTGTAAGTGTGCAGTTCCACCCACAAAATGCTGAAAATTTATGCACATACAATAATTGAGATGCATTCATTTTGTGTCTCCTCTCGTCTTGCGGGAGAAAATGCGTCATTTAGGCTGTTATTAAAGAGATTCATGTGGTTGTTTGTTTCAATTCTCTGGCCTGTATGTCTTTTGACACACTGGTCAGGAATAGCGCTACTATTTGGTCAGCCCAGTCTCATGTTTTGTTTTGTTTTTCGTCTTCCCGTCATGAAATGATTCAAATTTTCAGAATAGGCTTTTTTTAAACTCACTATTACTAACCCTACTCCTACCCCCAACCCTAACCCTAACCTTAACCATAACCTAACCCTACAGTACTCCTTCCCTTAACCACACCCAACCCCCTCCCACATGCAGTAACTCGCTGCACTGTGGTACCCATGGTACACTGCAAACAGTATGAACCAAAGATATTTGATGATTTCTATGGTCAACTTCATTTAATTTAATACACATTCATTTCTGTACTTAAAACCTACAACACATTGCAAAACAGGTGGGACACTAAAGCATTTGCTACTTAAAACATGTTTTGGCATTGAGGATACCAAATGAAGAAGTGTTTCAGGTGTTATTTTGTCCCATTCTTCCTCCAAACACATCTTAAGGTGGGATTGTTATTCTTTGTTGGTTTCAAAATTGTCCACACATTCTCTACTCAGGACTGCAGGCAGGCCATTCCCATATCCATAAGCTTTACTTCTGCAGCCATGCCTTTGTAATGTGTGCAGGATGTGGTTTTACATTGTCTAGTTGTTGTTGTTTCATAACTCTTTCCAAGGAAAATATGGTGTACCACATGGTTCGAAACTAAGCTCTCTGTGATTCTGTCTTTATAGAGAACTTCTTTTTCAGATTCTGTGACACTGTGGAATTACTTTTCACTGTCATGCTGATGTCACTATTACTAACCCTACTCCTACCCCCAACCCTAACCCTAACCTTAACCATAACCTAACCCTACGGTACTCCTTCCCTTAACCACACCCAACCCCGCCCCCCCATGCAGTAACTCGCTGCACTGTGTCTGTGTTTCTCTGTTCACTCCTGTTATGTGTGCTGCTCCTGTTAAATTATTTAAGATGAAAGTAGTGTGTGGACATGGATACTTTACACTATTCTCCTTTGTTGACTGAGTCATCTTGTCGCTTCTGTTCCCGCAATCTTTTTTTTTTTTTTAGCTGCCCGCTCCCCCCAGATATGTGCTACAGGTCGTTTTGTTCTGGTTTTCTGAGCTACGATCCTAGCAAAAACACAAACTCCAGAAAAACTCAACTGTTCGTGCGTGTGCATCATAACAATAAATGTAAATTCTTATTTGAAAATGATCCTTGAATCTGTTCACCTTACAGTGTTCTGGAGGCTTCTTTTTGACAGTATGCAGTTGACACAACTCTGTAGTTGTGGAATTTTATGTGAAACATTAAATGCGTTGAAAAGACGTCTTTTGTAAACCAGATTTCACCAATCAGTGAAAAATTAATTTGGAGAAATTTCACCACAATAATTAGTATCACCTCTCTTTAAAGCTTGAACTGAAGAAATCACCCATTTGATGAAAGAAATTAGCGTTTTTTGACATGCTGATAATGTCGCCCCATTTTTGCTGGATTAAACGTGGGTGAAAACACGTTCAGATGGATATCAACCAGTTTTATAAACAAAAATCAATGTTGAAGTTACGTCTTGTGCTCAATGGGTTACTTTAGTCTCACAAAAGGGGGGGGTTTCTAATGTCCACATTTGCTGTGTCTGTACTGTATCCAAACTAAATGTTCTGTTATTGAAAATGAGTTTTGCAATGTTTTTCTGTTCTCTTTCAATGGGGCATAGGGTATCTATTCATTATTGTTAAAACTGAAGAACAGAAATACATGAACAAAGGCTGACATGCGTCCAAATGGCTCGCAACAGTATCAACTAAATGAAATATTAATTTAATTTAGATTGATTAAATCTAAATGTCAGATTGAAAAGCATCTTATTCTTAATATTGTAGAATTTAAGCACGCAGAGTGAAAGAAAGTCTCCTTTCTGTTTTTGCTAAAGTGATAAAGCCGCTGTGATTGATTTGAAAATGAAAGCCTTTATGTACGGCTGGGCTGATATGAGGACGATGGATGGTTGAGATCTCCTTCAAATTCAATTAAAGTGACTGTCAGGGTAAGACTGGGTGTTGTGTGGGCCGCTGAAGAGGAGGTACTGCTGGCCCACCACCACCAGATGGCGCCCTGCTTGAAGTGCGGGCGAGAGGGCGTCATAGCAACGGGGAGTGACAGCTGTCACTCGTCATCAGCACCAGCTGTCACTCATCCACATCACCACCACCTTAAAGGCCGGACTGCAACTCCACCTCCCCACCGAGAAATCAGCTACCTTGGAGGTAATATTCTCTGCTGTGTTTAACGCTGACTAATAGTCTGAACTTCTTTGCAGCTGTTTTCCTGTGGTGTTGCCTTATCTGTGGGATTGGCGTTTGGTGTGATCAGCGACGGCTTCGCTTCACACCCCAACCAGATAAGTGGTTAGACAGGAGCTGCACGAGTGTGTGACTGGAGGTGGAGGTGCTCCCTCCCAAAAGAACACAGACTGTGGGATTACTGAGTGTGCGTACTCACACTCACCTGTGCTGTTTCTGTTCTCTGCCAGCAGTGCCACGTCTGACAGCTGGAGACAGTGGCCACCTGGGGGACTCAGGACTTGGTGGCTCCGGCGTTCTTCAGATCCGTTGGCGGTGAGGGCCGTGTGGGATCCGGCTCGGTTCTGGACGGGCGTCTCCTATCCTCAAGCCTGCCCACACGTCACCCAACGTGTAATTGACTGTAGTTCCAAACTTGTTGTCTGTATTCCGTTGTGCACAATTTACAACATTAAATTGTTACTGTTTGGCTTATCCATTGCCCGTTCTTTTACGCCCCCTGTTGTGGGTCCGTGTTCCTACACTTTCACAACACTGGGTTTGAAATAGTAATAAAGCCAATCTTGTATTATGTTGGGGATAAAGGCAAATGTGCTCAGACAGAGAAAAATCTGACCAAACATGAGAACAGAGCAAAATTCAAGTCCGAAGACTTTAACAAACAACTCAAAAATCAGCAGGGTGTTTATACCAAAGTGCTTCATCAGTTGTGCTTCAAGTGTGACTAGATCACACTTAAAACCACAGAACTGGGTTCTAACATGATTCTTATCTCTGGTTGCAACCAAGATAATAACAAGTCAAGGTATGCAGGCAAACGCCTTCTCTTTCTCTCGTAAGGATTTGTGATGCTGTTCTTCAGCCGTCTGATGCGTTTCAGGCCTCGCTGTGTAAAGAACAAACCACACAAAGACGTTTGTGTGATTAGTGCAGCACAAACAGAGAAGACAGGTGTGAGTGCTCAGCTGCCATCTGGCTGGAAGTAAGGGTCCCTCACACAGTCTCCATCCATGTGGTGACGTATGGCTTCTTACAGTCACATGCAAATGTTTGGTCACTCATGGTCTTTTATTAGAAAAAAGAAATGGCAAACAAGTCAATGAATGTCTTGCACTTCACTTACATCAACTAATAAAAAATGCAAACAGTATAGTGGAGAAAGTCCTAAATCGGCCCCAAGGCCCATCAGGCCGGGACTTACCTCTGCATACTGTACAAGGAAAGGGATCACGACTACTACTATTACAACTCCCCTTGTTCGGGATGCCAGTCTATCCCAGGTTACATTGTCAGCCAAGGGTGGTACCCATGGTACACTGCAAACCGTATGAAACAAAGATATTTGATGATTTCTATGGTCAACTTCATTTAATTTAATACACATTCATTTCTGTACTTAAAACCTACAACACATTGCAAAACAGGTGGGACACTAAAGCATTTACTACTTAAAACATGTTTTGGCATTGAGGATACCAAATGAAGAAATGTTTCAGGTGTTATTTTGTCCCATTCTTCCTCCAAACACATCTTAAGGTGGGATTGTTATTCTTTGTTGGTTTCAAAATTGTCCACACATTCTCTACTCAGGACTGCAGGCAGGCCATTCCCATATCCATACCCTCTACTTCTGCAGCCATGCCTTTGTAATGTGTGCAGGATGTGGTTTTATATTGTCTAGTTTTTGTTGTTTCATAACTCTTTCCAAGGAAAATATGATGTACCGCAGGGTTCGATACTAAGCCCTCTGTGATTCTGTCTTTATAGAGAACTTCTTTTTCAGATTCTGTGACAATGTGGAATTACTTTTCACTGTCATGCTGATGACACTCAGCTTTACATGCTAAAAGGCCGACAAGCTCTCTCACACTAGGATTTGAAAGGATTGTCTGGCATCAGTGAAAATCTGGATGAACAGTTGGGGGCCAGCCACTGTGGAGATTTGAAACTGTAGGGTCCGGCACCTGCTGGCAACCTGTGGGGTTCTCTTGGGACTGGCACATATGATGTGGTTACTGGGATCAGAACTTTATCAGAACTATGATCCCAATTTATGTTGTATTGCAAGGGTCTGCTTGATTGTTTGGACAATTAACAAGACCAGTGGACTTTTTTGACAAATGTTTGTACTTTATTTGTTAATATGTTGCTGGTAATGTGGTCAGAGCAGATGGCCACCCTTGGTCACAGATGGTTCTTTACCAGTGTTGCCAATATACTTGCTCAGGGGGTAGATAAGATTAGACCTTCCCATTGTGAAGCATCTTGGGGTGACCTATGTTGTGATTTGGCACAACATAAATTACATGTTCAAAAAAAAATCATGGGTTCATACTGTCTGGAATGAAAGAGAAGTCAAAGTAAATGCAAGAATCACTACGATTGTTTTGTTTGTTTGTTTTTTCTTTCTTTTTTTTGTCAGACTCCCTGGTCTTTATATTTGTAGTCCACAGAGCCACCTACTCTGCACTAAAACATTATGGCCCTCTATGTTAAATCTATCTAGAGTGTAAGATGGAGACTGGTGAAGGAATCCAACAAATATGTCAGAGAACTCTGAAGGAGTTATAGGCTTCTGTAGCTCTGACTGTAGCGACTGCATAGTGCAATGTTTTGCCTGTTGTATTACCAGGCACATCTTCACAGTGTAGGTGAACAAGAGCAGTTCTGATAGTAGCTCCTACCACCTGTGGGAGGACTTTAAAGACAGAACAAGTACTGATTGTACTCAAGGAGAAGGAATGCCACTGATAAAATAGACAACCTTTCAACCTCATGGATTCTTTGGCGGATCCATCATTACAAGCTCATGAAGAACAGTGTCACCACCGGCCCACACGTCTTCTTATTTTAAATTCCACACAAAATTCCAAGGTTCTGACTGATCACAAATATGTACGAGAGTTACGATAACTATATATATAGCTCTAGATTGGGTAGTGTTTATAAAATAGGTAGCTGACATTTTTCAAGGGTGGTAATAAATTATGCAAAGTTTCTATAATGATTTTAAGTGAAAGTGCAGGAAATTAAAATGAGAAATTTGTTGTGAATAATTGTATTTATTATTTGGCACATTTGGTTGATGTCATGTTTTACAGCATGTTTGTTCAAAGCTTGTGTGGTTACCAGGGACTGATAATGGTGATATCAATGGCCAGTGTTCACCTTTGTTACCTAATATCCCTAATTTCTCAATAATAGTCCTATCAACTTTCCATTTTGGTTGCATTCATCCTTGACCCAAAATACATATATATATATATATATATATATATATATATATATATATATATATATATATATAGACACACACACACACATACTAGTAGTTCCTGTTGAATTAGATGGAATGCTGTGATTTCTGAGGGTTTTATAAAGTCATTCATCTGTATGGACAGACTCGCGTCCTGTCCTGGGTATACCCCACCTCGCACTCTGACTGCTGGGATAGGCTCTAGCCCCCCGCGACCCTTGATTGGACTGAGCTGTTGAAGATGAGTGTGTGTGTGTGTGTGTGTATTCATCTGTATGTAGTTGGGTGGCGAGGGGGGGGGGGGGGTGGTTTTACTGTGT
This sequence comes from Thalassophryne amazonica, assembly GCF_902500255.1. Lineage (NCBI taxonomy): Eukaryota > Metazoa > Chordata > Actinopteri > Batrachoidiformes > Batrachoididae > Thalassophryne > Thalassophryne amazonica. The sequence goes on from NC_047121.1 coordinate 44,543,147, forward strand.
GAAACACTTTGGGTTGCATTTACTTGCATGAAAAGCCTGATTGATTGTCTATATCACTTTGTCAAAAAATGTGTATAATGTCACCTTTATAATGGGAATAATAAATCAATTTACTTTAAATGGATAAAAGTCACCACAGAAATGACATTAATAACACGCCTGTTGTAATTGGACTCTGGCTGTGCTCTTTCTCCCTTCCCTTCTTTCTTTCTCAGTGAAGCTGATTATTGAACACACCTGTGACAGCTGCAACAGCTGTAATAAATTGGGTTGAATCAATCAATCCTCACAGCATTTCAACCCCAGCACTTCACTCCATCCTCACTAGTTTCTTGCATTCCTCTGATAACTGGTCCTAAAACTCTGTAGCATGCTGTTGTAGTGGCTGTACTCTCTTTTCAACTGTGTTGTGTTTCTGTTGTGACTCCTCCCCTCGGGACACAAAGTCGCAGTCTCAAGGAATAGGAGGCAGATGCTCTGACCAGTCGGCTAGAAACCCGAGCTCTAGCCCGAGTGACCTGAGTATCCTTTAGCTGTTGGGGGAGTGAGGCCTGTTGACTATTGAACAGCAACTCCTGCTGTGTTTTGTTGTAACCCTGTCACTCCTTTGTTTGTTTAGCTTGCTGCCACTGCTAGCTGTGCTGGTGCCACTTGGCCCTGGCTACTGTGCTCCTGACCTCCATCCAGACCATGGGCGCCTGCACCTCCTCCTGCAAACTCCAGCAAAATCCTCATTGTTAGTAAACTTTTCTGCATTTTAATCCAATACCTCTTGCACTTGAGTCTATCTTCCTGGGTCTCATTTGTGACAACACTGGCAACATCAAAATGAAAACATGAAACATTAATAAATATTGGCACAACCAGAATGAGAAGCTCGACTATCTGGGAGGGACTCTGAGTAGAGCTGCTGCTTCTTCATTGGAAGGAGGCAGTTGAATTAGTTTGGGCAACTGATCAGGATGCCCCATAGTCATCTCCCTAGGGAGGTCTTCCAAGCACAGTCAACTGGGAGGAGACCCTGGGGAAGACCCAGGACACACTGGAGGGATTATGTTTCCCAGGTGGCTTGGGAACACCCTGGGATCCACTGGGAAGAGTTACATGACTTGATTGAGGATAGGGAAGTGTGGGATGAGCTGCCAGTCTGTTGCCACCATGGCCTAGACATGGCTAAGTGGCAGAAAATGAATGAAAAGTGGAAGATGCATAATAGTCATTAAAAATCCAAAATGATTTGGTTTTATTCTAAATGATTTAGTGTTTTGTACTCATTTTCAGTTGAACCATTGATGTAAAAAGGGGGCAGATATGATAAGCTGTTGCTTCTTTCTGCTCCTTTTCATTCATGATGAATGCTGCTATTGCATTTGTCTTTTAAATGAATGAAATAAATAAATAAATGAAATGAAAAAGGAGAGAAAGCGGGTGAGCTTGCTCATGGTGGAGTGAGTCCCAAACAGGAAGAGCCAAATTTTGAGTCCACAGTGAAACAGGAAATGTCAAATGTTGAACACATCCTGGATTGCCAATAAAGGAGATCTTGTGAGATCTCATGGGAATTCAGTGGCAAGCTGACACTGAAACAGGAAGAGCCAAATTTTAAGCCCATAGTGAAACATGAAATGTCAAATGTTGAACACTTCCTGGAGCTACAGCAGAGGATATTAACCTGTTTTACATTGTTGTTTTTGCACTGGTATGTTTATCATCTGTAAGGTTTTTGTGTAACTTTTTGTCTCCATTTTAAAAAAAAAAGAGAGGAGATCTTGCGGGAATTCAGTGCATAGTCGACACCGAAACAGGAAATGCTAAATGTTGAGTCAACATTGAATCCGGGAATGCTAAAGTGAGAGGCAGCGCGCACCTTGAGAGCACATGAGGTCAGTCAGTGACTATTCAGTGTGTAAATTGCATGAAGGTCTTTAGCCATGCTAATGCTCCCCAGAAGGATTTACTGATAATAAAATCTGAAGGACCTAAATGAGATGGTGAGATGCTGAAGAGCTTTGCTCGTTCATGTCCGCGACATATACATGTTATAATATTTAGACATCTTTACAAGCTATAATTATGACTTTCCTGCCACTGTTTTAACTTTCCAGCCATATAACACATGCTGGAAAGTTTGAGCCGCCGTAGGAAAACTCTGTGGCATACTGTGATTCCAAAACTTAATCTCAGCACTGAACTGAGCAATAGCCATTTTCATACTTTTGTCATGTTTTCGTACAATCTGATGGCTGTTTATGAAACTGTTAGTGCCATACAATCCTTGAATTGGTTCAGTGTTTTTCCTCTTTCCTCACAGCAAATCACCAGCCAGACTCTCCTTAGACAATTCCCAAATTCAGCAGCAGCACAAGCTAATGTCCTTTCCCCCCCCGACTTATGAGCGTCTGTCTGTGTTTACATCCACATCTCATTTTTCCCTATTTGGCCGCTGTCTCCCTTTCCCATCCACCTGGAAATAGTGAGTCATTACTTTGAAAGTGCTCATGTGGGGAGCACAGAGGTAGGACATTGTGGTTTATGGAGCGCTGCCTTCAATACTTTGTGTTTTTGTCCCAGTGGTCTTGCAGCTATAGCAGCAAAACATTCCAACCAGCGCCAAATGTTTTGCTCAGTTCAAGCTGCTGTAGAAATCAAAGTAGATAGTCTGGAGGTACTGTCAACTTCAAAAATAGTCCCAAAAGACTCTGCAGCTCTTTTTCCAATTCCAAAAATTTCTCATCTATTTCCACATGCTCAAACAGAGTGCTTAGCAACTTGTTGTAATCTGGAATTACAAAGCCAGACAAATGCAAAAATGATCCAGTGGAAGCTTGGGGGCCAGGAGAATTACAGAACATTCATATTTGATTATTGGTGCGCATGCTGCCAAGTATGTTTTTTGTGGTTGTGCATGCATGGATTATAGAAGAACAGTCTCGGATTCACTTGTTGCAGTGCACCCAATGGTGAATGCTCAATGAAAAACAAAAAGCTAGACATCTGCCATCAATAGAGCTGGTCATTACAGAGAACAAAGTGCTACAAATACAGTTTAAGTAAAAAATCTAAAGCAATTATACTTGATTGCAAGGCTTCTTTCTGTGTGTGGTTGGGGTTGAAATCCTTGAGGTGGGTAGAGATGCTGTCCTCTTGGTGGTACCAACAATTTTGGCTTCTGTCTGGGAGACTGGTATCACTCCAAGGCACTGGAATAAAAGACTTGTCATCCCTTTCTGGAACTGGTGGTCACCTGGATTGCAACAACTACACGGGTATTACGCTGCATTGTGTGGTGAGCCAGGTCCTTGAAAGTGTCATTTGAACAGGATTCAGTCAGTGGCTGGTTCAGTCTGGCTTCACCCCAGGAAGTCAACCATTGACCACATCCGAGCTCTGTGAGTACCCATCGAATGCAAGTGGGAATATGTAGAGTGCAATGTGTGCTGATTGTCCAAACCCTTTGATTCAGCTCTTCGGGCTGCTCTGTGGTACATCCTGAGATTGTGCAGGTTCTCCAGTAAGTTTCTGGACATCACAGCTGGCCTATACAGAGATCGTGTGAGTGATGAGCAATGGCAAAGTCTCTGACTCATTCCAAGTAAATTCTGGCTTTCAGCTCCTATAATGTTCGCATAAACTGGTTGTTGAGTATTATTCTGGAGTCCAGCAATTTAGGTGCCTTTGCCACTGAAGAATTGTTCATTTGACCTTGACTTTGCAGCTAATGCTGTGACCTTTATGAAATCAATGGATGTTCTCAGTGTGGCACTTGCGAAGCTGAGTGAGGAACTGGAGTCTCTGGGTTTGCAATTACCCTAAATCAAGTCTAAGATCCGGGCTTTCATTGACGTCCCAGACTCAGCCATCAGAAGTGTATCTGTTTGTGGTGACAGCAAAGACAAGTCAAGTCTCAAGTCAGCTGTCAAACACTTGGTGGTCATTATGATTTGAGACTTGACTTGGGACTTGCTGATTGATGACTTGAGAGTGACTTGATGGTGACTTACTCCCATCTCTGCTAATCAGTGAACCTAAATCAATGACTGGATATCTTTGCTACTAGATTTCTCTGGAAGATTGTAGGGTACTGCAACTACTTGCATTGTGAGGGAACTTCAGCTATGTCATTTTGGCCATGAGGTGCATTATTCTGTGCAGGATCAAGCATGCAGGGACCTCAATGCTATGGACCCAACAAGCTGAGCAGGCCCTGGGGATGCCCATGTCACCTGCCTGTGGAAAATGGATGGCTACTTTCTGGAGGTAGGGATTCAAAACCTGTCTTTTCTGGACACTTGTCAGCCTTGACCCCAGACGGTTTGATAGTGTGGTAATGTGGAGACACAGTGCTTAACCCCTGACTGGTTTCTTTCTGCATTTAAAGATCTTTCGCCAGCCACTGTTATCCTGTGTTTTCACTTGTATAATGTCTCTGTCTTTTAGATTCAAGGACATCCAGACTGTAATGGCGCTCTGTAACAACTAAATCTTCACATTTCTTATTGCAACATGTTGCTGATCAGCTGCAAATACCCAAAGGCAAAGAAACAGAAGCACATAAAATTTATCTCAGATGAGATAGTACTGTCCAAGTGTGTTTGAAAATGAATGAAGCCTTCATAAAATAAGACAAATACATCAAGAGAGGAATTAGAGTACTATGGGGATTTTGGATGACTTCCGACTAGCCAAGCAAAACATTTTACAGGGAGAAACAGAAAGAGGAAAAAAACATTAGCCACTGTATGCAAAATCCCCAAAAAACAGATTTGTTTTGGCATGACGGTGGAGACAAAAGCTGGTGTCCCAACAGTGACACTCCCCATGCTTCCAGCAGTGAGATGTGGGAAAAGGTTCAGGCATTGTGGGCCTGTCTAAACAAGTAAGTGAATGAAGCTGAGCTACTTTTGTTTTCTATGGTGACCTTGGGGAATGTGTCGGCCTGTGAGAACGAGCTCTAATCAGCCACACCCGACGGCACTTCCGCAGGTGGGCCTGGACCGAGGGCACACCGACCTCTCCCTCCACCACGGGAAACAAAGGGAGCTGATACCCCAAACACACCTCAAATGGGGAGAGGCCGGTGGCCGAAGACACCTGGCTGTTATGCGCATACTCGATCCAGGCCAGATGGTTACTCCAGGCCGTCGGGTGCAGCGCTCCGCCTGCTCTGCCTTGTTGAAGGCCCGGACGAGGGCGAAGACCCATGCAGACCGCCGGCGATCCCCGGCCCCTGCTTACCAGCCCGGGCAGGAGGTGTGGCTTTCCACGAAGGACATCCCCCTCCAGGTGGACTCCCCGAAACTCCAGGACAGGTACATTGGCCCCTTCAGAATCCTCAAAGTCCTCAGTCCTGAAGCTCCAACTCCCGGCTTCACTGCGGATCCATCCGGTTTTCCACGTGTCACGTGTCAAACCTCATCACACCTCACCCCTCTGTGCTCCCGGACCGGCGCCCCCTCCTGCTCGGATCATCGACGGGGGGCCGGCTTGGACGGTGCGCCGGCTCCTGGACGTCCGTCGGATGGGTCGGGGGTTCCAATATCTGGTGGACTGGGAGGGGTATGGACCCGAAGAACGCTCCTGGGTGAAGAGGAGCTTCATCCTGGATCCGGCCCTCCTGGCCGACTTCTACCGCCGACACCCCGACAAACCTGGTCGGGCGCCAGGAGGCGCCCGTTGAGGGGGGGTCCTGTTGTGTGGGCCGCCAGAAGAGGAGGTACTGCTGGCCCACCACCAGAGGGCGCCCTGCCTGAAGTGCGGGCTTCAGGCACGAGAGGGCGCTGCCGTCATGGACACAGCCGGGGGTGACAGCTGTCGCTCATTACCTCTTGACAGCTGTCACCCATCTACTCAACATCATCTCACTCCATAAAGACCAGACGTCATCTCCACCTCGTTGCCGAGATATCATACTTCATTGGAGGTAATATCCTCAGCCGTTTTGTAATTGCAATATTTGTATATTGTGAGTGTTTGCAGGAGTACCAGTTCCTCCGTCGGTGGAAGCTGTGAGAGCGCTGAAGGCACTCTTTTCCCCTGAGGAATCTACAGTACTCTGCAAGTTATTGAGTGAGAGGTGGAGGTGGCATTCCCACCGTTGTTGTTACTGGGTGTACACACACCCACACTTGACTGTCTTTGTTCTTCGCCAGCAGTACCAGATCCGACAGTCTGGGACGGTGATCACCTGGGAATTCGGGACTTGGCGGCTCCAGTATTCACCAGGTTCTGGGGCGGCGGAAATCGTGTGGTTCCGGCTCTTCTTGGGACAGACGTCTTCTATCCTCGAGCCTGCCCACACGTCACCTTTGTGTATTGACTGTTATGATATTCTGAGATTGTCTGTATGTTCGTTGTGCACATTCACAACATTAAATTGTTATATTTTGGCTCATCTATTGACCGTTCATTTGCGCCCCCTGTTGTGGGTCCGTGTCACTACACTTTCCCAACAGGAGACGTGTGAGGAGAACTGGGGACCACGATCTGAGATGATGTCGGAGGGTATCCCATGCAGACGGACAACGTGGTGGACCAGGAGGTCTGCTGTCTCCTGGGCTGTTGGGAGCTTCGGGAGGGCCACGAAGTGGGCCGCCTTGGAGAAACGGTCCACTATCGTGAAGATGGTGGTGTTGCCCTCGGACGGCGGGAATTCTACCACTGAACATTCCTCCTACTCAATAACTTGCAGAGTACTGTAGATTCCTCAGGGGAAAAGAGTGCCTTCAGCGCTCTCACAGCTTCCACCGACGGAGGAACTGGTACTCCTGCAAACACTCACAATATACAAATATTGCAATTACAAAACGGCTGAGGATATTACCTCCAATGAAGTATGATATCTCGGCAACGAGGTGGAGATGACGTCTGGTCTTTATGGAGTGAGATGATGTTGAGTAGATGGGTGACAGCTGTCAAGAGGTAATGAGCTACAGCTGTCACCCCCGGCTGTGTCCATGGTGGCAGCGCCCTCTCGTGCCTGAAGCCCGCACTTCAGGCAGGGCGCCCTCTGGTGGTGGGCCAGCAGTACCTCATCTTCTGGCGGCCCACACAACAAATACTGCATTTTAACCAAACATTCTCTACAAGCTGCAAGTGCCAAATATATGGGTAATTAATAAGAATGCACTAATTTCACTCCTGATTGCTGAACATTTTCATGATTTAGCTGTTGAGTTTATATGTCAAATAGAAACTTCTCATTGCCAATTCTGAATGTATTTTATATGACTTGTTTTGTCTAATAGTGTCAAAAGATATTAGTGATTCTACATACAGTAGATAAAATGCAGAAGTAAAATTTACCCTGATTTAAATCAGACTAAAGTTGCAAATCTATATATTTTCCAAAGATAAACCTAGTGAATATTTGCCATTTTCATTTCATGATTTAATATAAACAGCTGCCAAATAATTTATATATGATATCATATTTATCAGTGGTGGAACCACCTAATGGGAGTGTGGCTGGTGCACCCCTTCCCAAACAGTAAAGACGTGTTTATGGATTCCTTTTGGATTTTACATACAATATAAACCTTTTCAGTTGTGCATAATCCTGCATTGTACAACCCAAAATGTTATTTCTCGCAGTTTGAGAACAAAGATTACCTCAAATGTTTAAATTTAATTAACTCAAATTATTCATTGATCAAAACATATTTTATGTGTTTTTTTTTTTGTTTTTTTTTTACATTTTTCACTATGACCCACAGAGGCAGTCAGACATTGATCCACCAATACTGTGGTAGTTTGTGAAAAGCCTGCTCTACAATTGAGCTGCAATGACAAATATTTTTGTTTTAAATCACGTCTAGTATTCCCTTTAAGCCAAAAATTATGTGACAGACTGACTTTGAATTGAAGCTCATAATTATTTTCTTTCCTTTTTAGTTTAGTGAGGCAAACTTACATGAATAGATATATGCTGGATCAATAAAAAAGCATAGGTTACATGTTCTTGTGTAAAGGAAGTACATCAGTTCCAGACAAATGGAGTAGATGGTAGAACATGTTCTGAAACTGGAAAGTTGGTGGATCAGTGCCTCAGTGCTCCTGTGTATGGTAGCTATCTCAGTGTCCTTGATAAGGATGCTAAAGCCAAGTGTGCCCATTGACCATTACCAAATCTTGCCATATATAACATTTTACATAAATTGATGGAAAATTGTGAATGACGACAATCTTCTTTTGGCTGCTCCTGTTAGGGTGTCACCACAGCAGCTCAATATTTTCTATCTCACCCTGTCCTCTGTAACGTCCCCTCTCACACCAACCACCTGCATGCACCTCAGCAGATCCATAATAAACCTCCTGTTTGGCCTCCCTCTTCTCCTCCTGCCTGGTGGCTCCATCCTCAGGATCCTTCTCCCTATATACCCCAGGCCCCTCCTCTACACATGTCCAAACCATCTCAATCTCACCTCTCTGACTTTGTCTCCAAATTCCCACCTGACCTGTCCCTTTGATATTTTCATTCCTAATCCTGTCCATTCTCATCACTCCCAAATAGAATCACAACATCTTCAGCTCTGCCTCCTGTCTTTTTGTTAGCATCTCTAAGCCGTACAACATAGCTGGTTTCACTGCTGTCTTGTAAACTTTCCCCTTCTCTCTTGCAGATATTCTTTGGTCACAAATGACTCATGCTGCCTTTCTCCACCCACTCCACCCTGCCTGCACTTTCTTCTTCTCCTCTCTACCACTCTATTTCTACTCCTTGTAACTGCACTATTCCGCTGGGCTCCTTCTTGTTCATACACATGTACCCAGTCTTGCTCCTACTGACTTTCATTCCCCTGGTCTCCAGAGCATATCTCCACCTTTCCAGGCTACACTCAACCAGCTCTCTACTCTCACTACAGATCACAATGTCATCTGCAAACATTATAGTCCATGTAGACTCCTGTCTGATCTCATCCGTCAACCTGTCCATCACCTCTGCAAACAAGAAAGGACTCAGAGCTGATCCTTGGTGTAATCCCACCTCCACCTTGAATGAGTCTGTCATTCCTACTGTGCATCTCATCACTGTCACACATTCTTTGTACATGTCCTACACTACCCTCACATACTTCTCTGCCACTCCAGACTTCCTCTTACAATACCACAGCTCTTCTCTTGGCACCCTATCATAAACTTTCTCAGATAATACAACTGCTTCTGGTCTTCTCTATACTTCTCCATCAGTATTCTCAGAGCAAACATTGCATCATAGTGCTCTTTCTCGCCATGAAATCATATTGCTGCTCATAGATCTTCACCTGTTTTCTTAGCATAGCTTCTACCACTCTTTCCTATAACTTCATGCTGTGGCTGATCATCTTTATGCCTCTGTAGTTAGTCCAGCTCTGCACATCACTCTTGTTCTTAAAAAGAGGAACTAGCACACTTCATCTCCTCTCCTCAGGCATCCTCACACTTTCCAAGATTTTATTAAACAATCTGGTTAGAAACTCCACTGCCATCTCCCCTAAACATTTCCATGCCTCTACTGGAATGTCATCTGGATCAACTGCCTTTCCACTCTTCATAGCTGCCCTCACTTCATCATTTCTAATCTTTTGCACTTCCTGATTTACTCTTGCAACATCATCTAGCATTTTCTCTTTCTGATTTTCTTCATTCATCATCTCCTCAAAATATTCCTTCCACCTTCTCAACACACTCTCCTTGTTTGTCAGCACATTAGCATCTGCATCTTCTACCACCCTAACCTGCTTCACATCCTTTCCGGCTCTGTCGCTTTGTCTGGCCAATCAGTACAAGTCCTTTTCTCTTTCCTTACGATTCAGCTTCTTGTACAGCTCACTATATGCCTGTTCCGTAGCTTTTGACACTTCTCTTTTCACATTACGCCGCATCTCCTTGTAGTCCTGTCTACTTTCTTCATCTCTCCGACTATCCCAATTCTTTTTTGCTAACCTCTTTCTCCTTATACTTTCCTGAACATCTTCATTCCACCACCAAGTCACCTTGTCCTCCCTAAAACTGTAAGCGCTTTCTTCAGTTGTTGTTTTTGGTGGATTCAAACAGAATATGAACAAAATATGGGAGAGGCCATTTGAAGCGGAGAAAGAATATATTTGCAGAGACATCTCTTCAAACTATAAATAGACACATATGTCGCTGCACTTGAGGTGAAAGATACATATCTGAAAACACTAGCTTGGAAGTGAGCAAAAATATGTTTCAGTGCACACTATAAATGATTTAGTGTTTTGTACTCATTTTCAGTTGAACCATTGATGTAAAAAGGGGGCAGATATGATAAGCTGTTGCTTCTTTCTGCTCCTTTTCATTCATGATGAATGCTGCTATTGCATTTGTCTTTTAAATGAATGAAATAAATAAATAAATGAAATGAAAAAGGAGAGAAAGCGGGTGAGCTTGCTCATGGTGGAGTGAGTCCCAAACAGGAAGAGCCAAATTTTGAGTCCACAGTGAAACAGGAAATGTCAAATGTTGAACACATCCTGGATTGCCAATAAAGGAGATCTTGTGAGATCTCATGGGAATTCAGTGGCAAGCTGACACTGAAACAGGAAGAGCCAAATTTTAAGCCCATAGTGAAACATGAAATGTCAAATGTTGAACACTTCCTGGAGCTACAGCAGAGGATATTAACCTGTTTTACATTGTTGTTTTTGCACTGGTATGTTTATCATCTGTAAGGTTTTTGTGTAACTTTTTGTCTCCATTTTAAAAAAAAAAGAGAGGAGATCTTGCGGGAATTCAGTGCATAGTCGACACCGAAACAGGAAATGCTAAATGTTGAGTCAACATTGAATCCGGGAATGCTAAAGTGAGAGGCAGCGCGCACCTTGAGAGCACATGAGGTCAGTCAGTGACTATTCAGTGTGTAAATTGCATGAAGGTCTTTAGCCATGCTAATGCTCCCCAGAAGGATTTACTGATAATAAAATCTGAAGGACCTAAATGAGATGGTGAGATGCTGAAGAGCTTTGCTCGTTCATGTCCGCGACATATACATGTTATAATATTTAGACATCTTTACAAGCTATAATTATGACTTTCCTGCCACTGTTTTAACTTTCCAGCCATATAACACATGCTGGAAAGTTTGAGCCGCCGTAGGAAAACTCTGTGGCATACTGTGATTCCAAAACTTAATCTCAGCACTGAACTGAGCAATAGCCATTTTCATACTTTTGTCATGTTTTCGTACAATCTGATGGCTGTTTATGAAACTGTTAGTGCCATACAATCCTTGAATTGGTTCAGTGTTTTTCCTCTTTCCTCACAGCAAATCACCAGCCAGACTCTCCTTAGACAATTCCCAAATTCAGCAGCAGCACAAGCTAATGTCCTTTCCCCCCCCGACTTATGAGCGTCTGTCTGTGTTTACATCCACATCTCATTTTTCCCTATTTGGCCGCTGTCTCCCTTTCCCATCCACCTGGAAATAGTGAGTCATTACTTTGAAAGTGCTCATGTGGGGAGCACAGAGGTAGGACATTGTGGTTTATGGAGCGCTGCCTTCAATACTTTGTGTTTTTGTCCCAGTGGTCTTGCAGCTATAGCAGCAAAACATTCCAACCAGCGCCAAATGTTTTGCTCAGTTCAAGCTGCTGTAGAAATCAAAGTAGATAGTCTGGAGGTACTGTCAACTTCAAAAATAGTCCCAAAAGACTCTGCAGCTCTTTTTCCAATTCCAAAAATTTCTCATCTATTTCCACATGCTCAAACAGAGTGCTTAGCAACTTGTTGTAATCTGGAATTACAAAGCCAGACAAATGCAAAAATGATCCAGTGGAAGCTTGGGGGCCAGGAGAATTACAGAACATTCATATTTGATTATTGGTGCGCATGCTGCCAAGTATGTTTTTTGTGGTTGTGCATGCATGGATTATAGAAGAACAGTCTCGGATTCACTTGTTGCAGTGCACCCAATGGTGAATGCTCAATGAAAAACAAAAAGCTAGACATCTGCCATCAATAGAGCTGGTCATTACAGAGAACAAAGTGCTACAAATACAGTTTAAGTAAAAAATCTAAAGCAATTATACTTGATTGCAAGGCTTCTTTCTGTGTGTGGTTGGGGTTGAAATCCTTGAGGTGGGTAGAGATGCTGTCCTCTTGGTGGTACCAACAATTTTGGCTTCTGTCTGGGAGACTGGTATCACTCCAAGGCACTGGAATAAAAGACTTGTCATCCCTTTCTGGAACTGGTGGTCACCTGGATTGCAACAACTACACGGGTATTACGCTGCATTGTGTGGTGAGCCAGGTCCTTGAAAGTGTCATTTGAACAGGATTCAGTCAGTGGCTGGTTCAGTCTGGCTTCACCCCAGGAAGTCAACCATTGACCACATCCGAGCTCTGTGAGTACCCATCGAATGCAAGTGGGAATATGTAGAGTGCAATGTGTGCTGATTGTCCAAACCCTTTGATTCAGCTCTTCGGGCTGCTCTGTGGTACATCCTGAGATTGTGCAGGTTCTCCAGTAAGTTTCTGGACATCACAGCTGGCCTATACAGAGATCGTGTGAGTGATGAGCAATGGCAAAGTCTCTGACTCATTCCAAGTAAATTCTGGCTTTCAGCTCCTATAATGTTCGCATAAACTGGTTGTTGAGTATTATTCTGGAGTCCAGCAATTTAGGTGCCTTTGCCACTGAAGAATTGTTCATTTGACCTTGACTTTGCAGCTAATGCTGTGACCTTTATGAAATCAATGGATGTTCTCAGTGTGGCACTTGCGAAGCTGAGTGAGGAACTGGAGTCTCTGGGTTTGCAATTACCCTAAATCAAGTCTAAGATCCGGGCTTTCATTGACGTCCCAGACTCAGCCATCAGAAGTGTATCTGTTTGTGGTGACAGCAAAGACAAGTCAAGTCTCAAGTCAGCTGTCAAACACTTGGTGGTCATTATGATTTGAGACTTGACTTGGGACTTGCTGATTGATGACTTGAGAGTGACTTGATGGTGACTTACTCCCATCTCTGCTAATCAGTGAACCTAAATCAATGACTGGATATCTTTGCTACTAGATTTCTCTGGAAGATTGTAGGGTACTGCAACTACTTGCATTGTGAGGGAACTTCAGCTATGTCATTTTGGCCATGAGGTGCATTATTCTGTGCAGGATCAAGCATGCAGGGACCTCAATGCTATGGACCCAACAAGCTGAGCAGGCCCTGGGGATGCCCATGTCACCTGCCTGTGGAAAATGGATGGCTACTTTCTGGAGGTAGGGATTCAAAACCTGTCTTTTCTGGACACTTGTCAGCCTTGACCCCAGACGGTTTGATAGTGTGGTAATGTGGAGACACAGTGCTTAACCCCTGACTGGTTTCTTTCTGCATTTAAAGATCTTTCGCCAGCCACTGTTATCCTGTGTTTTCACTTGTATAATGTCTCTGTCTTTTAGATTCAAGGACATCCAGACTGTAATGGCGCTCTGTAACAACTAAATCTTCACATTTCTTATTGCAACATGTTGCTGATCAGCTGCAAATACCCAAAGGCAAAGAAACAGAAGCACATAAAATTTATCTCAGATGAGATAGTACTGTCCAAGTGTGTTTGAAAATGAATGAAGCCTTCATAAAATAAGACAAATACATCAAGAGAGGAATTAGAGTACTATGGGGATTTTGGATGACTTCCGACTAGCCAAGCAAAACATTTTACAGGGAGAAACAGAAAGAGGAAAAAAACATTAGCCACTGTATGCAAAATCCCCAAAAAACAGATTTGTTTTGGCATGACGGTGGAGACAAAAGCTGGTGTCCCAACAGTGACACTCCCCATGCTTCCAGCAGTGAGATGTGGGAAAAGGTTCAGGCATTGTGGGCCTGTCTAAACAAGTAAGTGAATGAAGCTGAGCTACTTTTGTTTTCTATGGTGACCTTGGGGAATGTGTCGGCCTGTGAGAACGAGCTCTAATCAGCCACACCCGACGGCACTTCCGCAGGTGGGCCTGGACCGAGGGCACACCGACCTCTCCCTCCACCACGGGAAACAAAGGGAGCTGATACCCCAAACACACCTCAAATGGGGAGAGGCCGGTGGCCGAAGACACCTGGCTGTTATGCGCATACTCGATCCAGGCCAGATGGTTACTCCAGGCCGTCGGGTGCAGCGCTCCGCCTGCTCTGCCTTGTTGAAGGCCCGGACGAGGGCGAAGACCCATGCAGACCGCCGGCGATCCCCGGCCCCTGCTTACCAGCCCGGGCAGGAGGTGTGGCTTTCCACGAAGGACATCCCCCTCCAGGTGGACTCCCCGAAACTCCAGGACAGGTACATTGGCCCCTTCAGAATCCTCAAAGTCCTCAGTCCTGAAGCTCCAACTCCCGGCTTCACTGCGGATCCATCCGGTTTTCCACGTGTCACGTGTCAAACCTCATCACACCTCACCCCTCTGTGCTCCCGGACCGGCGCCCCCTCCTGCTCGGATCATCGACGGGGGGCCGGCTTGGACGGTGCGCCGGCTCCTGGACGTCCGTCGGATGGGTCGGGGGTTCCAATATCTGGTGGACTGGGAGGGGTATGGACCCGAAGAACGCTCCTGGGTGAAGAGGAGCTTCATCCTGGATCCGGCCCTCCTGGCCGACTTCTACCGCCGACACCCCGACAAACCTGGTCGGGCGCCAGGAGGCGCCCGTTGAGGGGGGGTCCTGTTGTGTGGGCCGCCAGAAGAGGAGGTACTGCTGGCCCACCACCAGAGGGCGCCCTGCCTGAAGTGCGGGCTTCAGGCACGAGAGGGCGCTGCCGTCATGGACACAGCCGGGGGTGACAGCTGTCGCTCATTACCTCTTGACAGCTGTCACCCATCTACTCAACATCATCTCACTCCATAAAGACCAGACGTCATCTCCACCTCGTTGCCGAGATATCATACTTCATTGGAGGTAATATCCTCAGCCGTTTTGTAATTGCAATATTTGTATATTGTGAGTGTTTGCAGGAGTACCAGTTCCTCCGTCGGTGGAAGCTGTGAGAGCGCTGAAGGCACTCTTTTCCCCTGAGGAATCTACAGTACTCTGCAAGTTATTGAGTGAGAGGTGGAGGTGGCATTCCCACCGTTGTTGTTACTGGGTGTACACACACCCACACTTGACTGTCTTTGTTCTTCGCCAGCAGTACCAGATCCGACAGTCTGGGACGGTGATCACCTGGGAATTCGGGACTTGGCGGCTCCAGTATTCACCAGGTTCTGGGGCGGCGGAAATCGTGTGGTTCCGGCTCTTCTTGGGACAGACGTCTTCTATCCTCGAGCCTGCCCACACGTCACCTTTGTGTATTGACTGTTATGATATTCTGAGATTGTCTGTATGTTCGTTGTGCACATTCACAACATTAAATTGTTATATTTTGGCTCATCTATTGACCGTTCATTTGCGCCCCCTGTTGTGGGTCCGTGTCACTACACTTTCCCAACAGGAGACGTGTGAGGAGAACTGGGGACCACGATCTGAGATGATGTCGGAGGGTATCCCATGCAGACGGACAACGTGGTGGACCAGGAGGTCTGCTGTCTCCTGGGCTGTTGGGAGCTTCGGGAGGGCCACGAAGTGGGCCGCCTTGGAGAAACGGTCCACTATCGTGAAGATGGTGGTGTTGCCCTCGGACGGCGGGAATTCTACCACTGAACATTCCTCCTACTCAATAACTTGCAGAGTACTGTAGATTCCTCAGGGGAAAAGAGTGCCTTCAGCGCTCTCACAGCTTCCACCGACGGAGGAACTGGTACTCCTGCAAACACTCACAATATACAAATATTGCAATTACAAAACGGCTGAGGATATTACCTCCAATGAAGTATGATATCTCGGCAACGAGGTGGAGATGACGTCTGGTCTTTATGGAGTGAGATGATGTTGAGTAGATGGGTGACAGCTGTCAAGAGGTAATGAGCTACAGCTGTCACCCCCGGCTGTGTCCATGGTGGCAGCGCCCTCTCGTGCCTGAAGCCCGCACTTCAGGCAGGGCGCCCTCTGGTGGTGGGCCAGCAGTACCTCATCTTCTGGCGGCCCACACAACAAATACTGCATTTTAACCAAACATTCTCTACAAGCTGCAAGTGCCAAATATATGGGTAATTAATAAGAATGCACTAATTTCACTCCTGATTGCTGAACATTTTCATGATTTAGCTGTTGAGTTTATATGTCAAATAGAAACTTCTCATTGCCAATTCTGAATGTATTTTATATGACTTGTTTTGTCTAATAGTGTCAAAAGATATTAGTGATTCTACATACAGTAGATAAAATGCAGAAGTAAAATTTACCCTGATTTAAATCAGACTAAAGTTGCAAATCTATATATTTTCCAAAGATAAACCTAGTGAATATTTGCCATTTTCATTTCATGATTTAATATAAACAGCTGCCAAATAATTTATATATGATATCATATTTATCAGTGGTGGAACCACCTAATGGGAGTGTGGCTGGTGCACCCCTTCCCAAACAGTAAAGACGTGTTTATGGATTCCTTTTGGATTTTACATACAATATAAACCTTTTCAGTTGTGCATAATCCTGCATTGTACAACCCAAAATGTTATTTCTCGCAGTTTGAGAACAAAGATTACCTCAAATGTTTAAATTTAATTAACTCAAATTATTCATTGATCAAAACATATTTTATGTGTTTTTTTTTTTGTTTTTTTTTTACATTTTTCACTATGACCCACAGAGGCAGTCAGACATTGATCCACCAATACTGTGGTAGTTTGTGAAAAGCCTGCTCTACAATTGAGCTGCAATGACAAATATTTTTGTTTTAAATCACGTCTAGTATTCCCTTTAAGCCAAAAATTATGTGACAGACTGACTTTGAATTGAAGCTCATAATTATTTTCTTTCCTTTTTAGTTTAGTGAGGCAAACTTACATGAATAGATATATGCTGGATCAATAAAAAAGCATAGGTTACATGTTCTTGTGTAAAGGAAGTACATCAGTTCCAGACAAATGGAGTAGATGGTAGAACATGTTCTGAAACTGGAAAGTTGGTGGATCAGTGCCTCAGTGCTCCTGTGTATGGTAGCTATCTCAGTGTCCTTGATAAGGATGCTAAAGCCAAGTGTGCCCATTGACCATTACCAAATCTTGCCATATATAACATTTTACATAAATTGATGGAAAATTGTGAATGACGACAATCTTCTTTTGGCTGCTCCTGTTAGGGTGTCACCACAGCAGCTCAATATTTTCTATCTCACCCTGTCCTCTGTAACGTCCCCTCTCACACCAACCACCTGCATGCACCTCAGCAGATCCATAATAAACCTCCTGTTTGGCCTCCCTCTTCTCCTCCTGCCTGGTGGCTCCATCCTCAGGATCCTTCTCCCTATATACCCCAGGCCCCTCCTCTACACATGTCCAAACCATCTCAATCTCACCTCTCTGACTTTGTCTCCAAATTCCCACCTGACCTGTCCCTTTGATATTTTCATTCCTAATCCTGTCCATTCTCATCACTCCCAAATAGAATCACAACATCTTCAGCTCTGCCTCCTGTCTTTTTGTTAGCATCTCTAAGCCGTACAACATAGCTGGTTTCACTGCTGTCTTGTAAACTTTCCCCTTCTCTCTTGCAGATATTCTTTGGTCACAAATGACTCATGCTGCCTTTCTCCACCCACTCCACCCTGCCTGCACTTTCTTCTTCTCCTCTCTACCACTCTATTTCTACTCCTTGTAACTGCACTATTCCGCTGGGCTCCTTCTTGTTCATACACATGTACCCAGTCTTGCTCCTACTGACTTTCATTCCCCTGGTCTCCAGAGCATATCTCCACCTTTCCAGGCTACACTCAACCAGCTCTCTACTCTCACTACAGATCACAATGTCATCTGCAAACATTATAGTCCATGTAGACTCCTGTCTGATCTCATCCGTCAACCTGTCCATCACCTCTGCAAACAAGAAAGGACTCAGAGCTGATCCTTGGTGTAATCCCACCTCCACCTTGAATGAGTCTGTCATTCCTACTGTGCATCTCATCACTGTCACACATTCTTTGTACATGTCCTACACTACCCTCACATACTTCTCTGCCACTCCAGACTTCCTCTTACAATACCACAGCTCTTCTCTTGGCACCCTATCATAAACTTTCTCAGATAATACAACTGCTTCTGGTCTTCTCTATACTTCTCCATCAGTATTCTCAGAGCAAACATTGCATCATAGTGCTCTTTCTCGCCATGAAATCATATTGCTGCTCATAGATCTTCACCTGTTTTCTTAGCATAGCTTCTACCACTCTTTCCTATAACTTCATGCTGTGGCTGATCATCTTTATGCCTCTGTAGTTAGTCCAGCTCTGCACATCACTCTTGTTCTTAAAAAGAGGAACTAGCACACTTCATCTCCTCTCCTCAGGCATCCTCACACTTTCCAAGATTTTATTAAACAATCTGGTTAGAAACTCCACTGCCATCTCCCCTAAACATTTCCATGCCTCTACTGGAATGTCATCTGGATCAACTGCCTTTCCACTCTTCATAGCTGCCCTCACTTCATCATTTCTAATCTTTTGCACTTCCTGATTTACTCTTGCAACATCATCTAGCATTTTCTCTTTCTGATTTTCTTCATTCATCATCTCCTCAAAATATTCCTTCCACCTTCTCAACACACTCTCCTTGTTTGTCAGCACATTAGCATCTGCATCTTCTACCACCCTAACCTGCTTCACATCCTTTCCGGCTCTGTCGCTTTGTCTGGCCAATCAGTACAAGTCCTTTTCTCTTTCCTTACGATTCAGCTTCTTGTACAGCTCACTATATGCCTGTTCCGTAGCTTTTGACACTTCTCTTTTCACATTACGCCGCATCTCCTTGTAGTCCTGTCTACTTTCTTCATCTCTCCGACTATCCCAATTCTTTTTTGCTAACCTCTTTCTCCTTATACTTTCCTGAACATCTTCATTCCACCACCAAGTCACCTTGTCCTCCCTAAAACTGTAAGCGCTTTCTTCAGTTGTTGTTTTTGGTGGATTCAAACAGAATATGAACAAAATATGGGAGAGGCCATTTGAAGCGGAGAAAGAATATATTTGCAGAGACATCTCTTCAAACTATAAATAGACACATATGTCGCTGCACTTGAGGTGAAAGATACATATCTGAAAACACTAGCTTGGAAGTGAGCAAAAATATGTTTCAGTGCACACTATAAATACAGATGACACGGGCGATGACACATCAAATACTGAAGAGAAGGGAACGTCACAGAGAATGTCACTGAAGCGTGTACTGATTATATATGCTTTCAGACATATTAACAGCCACGGCTCACTTTGTACATATTGTACAACTGTGTGCTTTATGTAGCATGTTTGTAGTCACTGTGAAACACAGGAGTAGCAGTATGAGTCTGTATTTTGATGGTTTGAAGTTTTAAGGGTCTCACTAACTGCAACCTACACTTTCAGTGTTCCAGATTTGTATAATCGCAAGTAAAACTGAATTGGAAAAATAAACATCACAGTTTTATCCAGCAATTTTAATACAGTCTAATAATTTCATAAAACAATTGTGAAATAAATTGTATATGTGTTAAAGACTCCTGTGGGTTCACCACCTGCAGAGGGGGCCATGGGGGTCGGGTGCAGAGAGGATTGGGTGGCGGTCGAGGGCGGGTGGCCCGGCGGCCCGGTCCATGCTCACAGCCCCTGGCTGTTGGGACGTGGAATGTCACCTCGCTAGGGGGGAAGGAGCCTGAGCTTGTGCGGGAGGTTGAGAGATACCGACTAGAGATAGTCGGGCTCACCTCCACGCACAGCTTGGGCTCTGGTACCCCACTCCTGGAGAGGGGCTGGACTCTTCATTTTTCTGGCGTCGCCCACGGGGAGAGGCGGAGAGCTGGGGTCGCATTGCTTATTGCTCCCCAGCTCAGTCGCCAAGTGTTGGAGTTCACTCCGGTGAACGAGAGGGTCGCGTCCCTACGCCATCGGGTCGGGGACAGGTCTCTCACCGTTGGCTCGGCCTACGGGCCGAGCGGCAGTGTAGAGTACCCAACCTTCTTGGAGTCCCTGAGAGGGGTACTAGATAGCGCTCCGACTGGGGACTCCATTGTTCTCCTGGGGGATTTCAACGCCCACGTGGGCGGCGACAGTGAGACCTGGAGGGGGGTGATCGGGAAGCACGGCCTCCCCGATCTGAACCCGAGTGGTGTTCAGTTGTTGGACTTCTGTGCTACTCACAGTTTGTCCATCACGAACACCATGTTCGAGCACAAGGGTGTCCATAAGTGCACGTGGCACCAGGACACGCTGAGCCGAAGGTCGATGATCGACTTTGTAGTCGTATCATCTGACCTTCGGCCATGTGTCTCGGACACTCAAGTGAAGAGAGGGGCAAAGCTGTCGACTGATCACCACCTGGTGGTGAGTTGGATCCGCTGGGAGGGTAGGAAGCCGGTCAGACCTGGCAGGCCCAAACGTATCGTGAGGGTCTGCTGGGAACGACTGGCGGAACCCTCTGTCAGGGAGGTCTTCGGCTATCCGGTCCCTGTACGACTGCATCAGGAGCTTGGTTCGCATTGCCGGTAGTAAGTCAAACTTGTTTCCAGTGCATGTTGGCCTCCGCCAGGGCTGCCCTTTGTCACCGGTTCTGTTCATTATTTTTATGGGCAGAATTTGTAGGCGCAGCCAGGGTGTAGAGGGGGTCTGGTTTGGGAACCACAGAATCTCGTCTCTGCTGTTTGCAGACAATGTGGTTCTGTTGGCTTTGTCAAATCAGGACCTTCAGCGTGCACTGGGGTGCCATGGTTCTCGACCGGAAAAAGGTGCTTTGCCCTCTTCAGGTCGGTGGAGTGTCCTTGCCTCAAGTGGAGGAGTTTAAGTATCTTGGGGTCTTGTTCACGAGTGAGGGACGGATGGAGCGTGAGATCTATAGACGATCGGTGCAGCATCTGCAGTGATGCGGTCGCTGTATCGGACCATCGTGGTGAAGAGAGAGCTGAGTAGGGGGCAAAGCTCTCGATTTACCGATTGATCTACGTTCTGATCCTCACCTATGGTCATGAGATTTGGCTCATGACCGAAAGAACGAGATCGCGAGTACAAGCGGCCGAGATGAGTTTCCTCTGCAGGGTGGCTGGGCGCTCCCTTAGAGATAGGGTGAGGAGCTCGGTCACTCAGGAGGAGCTCGGAGTCGAGCCGCTGCTCCTCCACGTCGAAAGGAGTCAGTTGAGGTGGCTCGGGCATCTTTTCCGGATGCCCCCTGGACGCCTCGCTGGAGAGGTGTTCCGGGCACGTCCCACTGGGAGGAGGCCCCAGGGAAGACCCAGGACACGCTGGAGGCACTACATCTCTTGGCTGGCTTGGGAACGCCTTGGGGTTCCCCCGGAGGAGCTGGGGGAGGTGTGTGTGGATCGGGAGGTCTGGGTGGCTTTGCTTGAGCTGCTGCCCCCGCGACCCGACTCCGGATAAAGCGGAAGAAAATGGATGGATGGATGGATGGATGTGTTAAGGATACCACCGTTCCCCACGTCCGAAAGGACCTGGAAGTGTTCCTTGTGTGTTCATGAATCGTGAGAGACACAAAAAACTCAGAATTCAATTTGCAATTATACAGACCATAAGGGTTTATTGAAGAATACAGCAGAACAGATCAGCGGCTTGTCATCATTCACCAAGCGCAGGGTGGGTTCAATGCAACACACTTTATTATGTAACAACAATATCAACAGGTTGTGTGTTCAGCAACGAACCTCGAATGTTGGAAACACACAGTCTTTATAGAGTTGGTTCAGTTCAGTTCAGTTGGGGTGTTATCGTCTTCTGATTGGTTAACTGGGGGAGGTCATGAGAGGTCTTCGGGAAGTTGGCGGGGGAAAGGTCTTCGAGAAGTGGCATGGGGGGATGTCTGGGGCAAATGGATTGCTGAGTCAGATGTCTGGCTAGACATCTGATCCTAAAACCAGTTTAAACCTGTTCAACAGTCCATATATGGAGGTGTCTTCAATTTTAGTCCGCCATTGTACAGACAGCGAGAAACCACAGTTCTAATATCAGCACAGACGAAAGTTTCAGTTCCTATGTCAGGAGAGTCAAACATTTCCACAGGGAGTCAGCAGAAAAAGGTCACACAGAGTTCATTCAACAGCAATAACACATTTGAACAATTAATAATAATGATACATTATTCTAATTACATGATAAATCATCCAAAGCATTTCCAAAGGATTATGTGTAGTTTAACAAAACATAAGATCTTTAAACATATTATAGCATAAGCATCATGTCGGCATCAAATAATTACTTTATTCAAAGTGGTCCATGCCAGGCTTACCTATAGGAAGTCAACAACACATGTCAGCAGTTACACATGGTCAGTGCAGTTCATCACAAGCACATATTACAATCCTTAATCAAACTGTATAATATTGTATCATTTCAAAATCATCATAAATCAAATAAACACCCATCAAAACATAAGCATACACTTTTTCATTTGTTTGGCATCATGATAAATCCCTTAAGCACATTATAGCAAAAATAGCCTTTATTCTAGAGCCTTTATTCAATCCATACAGTACCTTGTTCATTACAACAGGACGGTGCACCTACTTCTAAACATTTGTTACTTTCCAAAATAATGAACACAAAGCATTCTATTCAATGTGATAACTTTTAGCATTGTTAGCATGCAAAGCTAATTATGAGCAAAATAACATATATATCTTCATATGGAAATATTTTGTGAAATATACGAGGTCTGTGATAAAACTAACGTACCTTTTTATTTTTTTTTCAAAAACTATATGGATTTGAATCACGTGCGATTACATCAGACAACGTTGAACTCGTTGAACGACGTTGAATTCTTATCCCCCCCCCCCCCCCCCGTTCCTTAATTACAATAAGTGGGTACAAGGAATGGATGGATGGAATGTCTCTTCCTGACCATGGCGTTGCTTACTCCAGGAGGTTTGTATAGTAGTACAACTCCAATATTGTCCAGGTCCAATTCTGAAATATTTCGATTTGCATGAACATTTCCAGGTCATGTCTTGAACTTATTCCATGTAAGCTGAAATTGGTCTTCCAGGCACATCCAACCAGGAGGATGCCCTGGGGATAGCTAGGACCCCCCAGAAGAGTTACAGGACTTTGCCGAAGAGTTACAGGACTTGGCCGAGGACAGAGAAGTGTCGAATGAGCTGCTTGCTATGCTGCCGCCTCGACCCAGACCCGGATAAGCAGTTGAATATGAATGAATGAATGACTCTGGAGTTGCGTCAGGAAGAGCATCCGGCAGATTACACTAATTCATCGTCCATTCATTTTCTGAACCTGCTTAATCCAATGAAGGGTTATGGAGGTGGGGGGAACTGGAGTCTATCCCAGTAGTCGTTGGACAAGAGGGGGGTACACCCTGGACAGGACGTGAGTCTATTGCAGACAACTTAAGACATACACACTTGTAACTATGGTCAATTTAGTGTCACCTAACCTGTGTATCTTTGGAAGTGGTAAGAAGCTGCAGCACCTGGAGGGAACCCATATGAACACTGGGAGAACATACAAATTCCAGATAGAAAAGACCAGATGGGAAGAGAACCTGGGACCTTCTCCTCACTGTGAGGCAACAGTGCTAACCACTACGTCACCGTGCTACCACTGTAAAACGTGTGCCAAATCAATGTAGATCCATATCAGATCTGTGGAAACATCGAGTGAGACTCTGTTCAGAAATACAGTCTGGTACTCTATGGTAAATCTGTCTGAAGGAGTAGGCAGTTCTCAAAATCTGAGTGTCTCAAAAATGCGATACTGGCCTGAAGACCTTGTGTCCCCTCTCACATGAATGTGTGTTGTTGGTGAAAGCCATTCATCATTTAACTTGACCTAGATCTTCAAGAGATGTGTCCTTGCTCACAATTTACTAAATCTGTGTTATTTCATTAAAAAGTTATGGGTGGCCCATGACCTTCAAATTAGGTCAAGGTCAGTCATTATTGAAGTTGGCCTACATTGAAGAGATGAATGTTTGCTGCAAATTTGATGAACCGGTCTGAAATCCTTGGGAAGTTTTTGAGAGCACAGTTTTCACCACATACAGATATAAGTTTTGGCTCTGTGACCTTCAACATTTGGTCAAGGTCACTCATCATCAAACTTGACCTAGACCTTTCGGGATGCATCCACTTTACAAGTCTGGTAAGTTTGTCTCAAATATATGAAAAGATAGAGGGAGTACATTTTTGGACGGACCCATGGACGGACGCCTGGAAAGCATTTCTACAACCCCTGGCAAAAATTATGGAATCACCGGCCTCGAAGGATGTTCATTCAGTTGTTTAATTTTGTAGAAAAAAAGCAGATCACAGACATGACACAAAACTAAAGTCATTTCAAATGGCAACTTTCTGGCTTTAAGAAACACTAAGAAATCAGGAAAAAAAATTGTGGCAGTCAGTAACGGTTACTTTTTTAGACCAAGCAGAGGGAAAAAATATGGACTCACTCAATTCTGAGGAAAAAATTATGGAATCATGAAAAACAAAAGAACGCTCCAACACATCACTAGTATTTTGTTGCACCACCTCTGGCTTTTATAACAGCTTACAGTCTCTGAGGCATGGACTTAATGAGTGACAAACAGTACTCTTCATCAATCTGGCTCTAACTTTCTCTGATTGCTGTTGCCAGATCAGCTTTGCAGGTTGGAGCCTTGTCATGGACCATTTTCTTCAACTTCCACCAAAGATTTTCAATTGGATTAAGATCCGGACTATTTGCAGGCCATGACATTGACCCTATGTGTCTTTTTGCAAGAAATGTTTTCACAGTTTTTTCTCTATGGCAAGATGCATTATCATCTTGAAAAATGATTTCATCATCCCCAAACATCCTTTCAATTGATGGGATAAGAAAAGTATCCAAACTATCAACGTAAACTTGTGCATTTATTGATGATGTAATGACAGCCATCTCCCCAGTGCCTTTACCTGACATGCAGCCCCATATCATCAATGACTGTGGAAATTTACATGTTCTCTTCAGGCAGTCATCTTTATAAATCTCATTGGAACGGCACCAAACAAAAGTTCCAGCATCATCACCTTGCCCAATGCAGATTCGAGATTCATCACTGAATATGACTTTCATCCAGTCATCCACAGTCCACGATTGCTTTTCCTTAGCCCATTGTAACCTTGTTTTTTTCTGTTTAGGTGTTAATGATGGCTTTTGTTTAGCTTTTCTGTATGTAAATCCCATTTCCTTTAGGCGGTTTCTTACAGTTCGGTCACAGACGTTGACTCCAGTTTCCTCCCATTCCTTCCTCATTTGTTTTGTTGTGCATTTTCGATTTTTGAGACATATTGCTTTAAGTTTTCTGTCTTGATGCTTTGATGTCTTCCTTGGTCTACCAGTATGTTTGCCTTTAACAACCTTCCCATGTTGTTTGCATTTGGTCCAGAGTTTAGACACAGCTGACTGTGAACAACCAACATCTTTTGCAACATTGTGTGATGATTTACTCTCTTTTAAGAGTTTGATAATCCTCTCCTTTGTTTCAATTGACATCTCTCGTGTTGGAGCCATGATTCATGTCAGTCCACTTGGTGCAACAGCTCTCCAAGGTGTGATCACTCCTTTTTAGATGCAGACTAACGAGCAGATCTGATTTGATGCAGGTGTTACTTTTGGTGATGAAAATTTACAGAGTGATTCATAATTTATTCCTCAGAATTGAGTGAGTCCATATTTTTTTTCCCACTGCTTGGTCTAAAAAAGTAACCGTTACTGACTGCCACAGTTTTTTTTCTTGATTTCTTATAGTGTTTCTTAAAGCCAGAAAGTTGCCATTTGAAATGACTTTAGTTTTGTGTCATGTCTGTGATCTGCTTTTTTTCTACAAAATTAAACAACTGAATGAACATCCTCCGAGGCCGGTGATTCCATAATTTTTGCCAGGGGTTGTATGTCACTCCATCAGGGTGACAGAGACAATAAAGAAACTGGTGAGGGAAGCCACCAAGACATCCATTACAACTCTGGAGTAGTTACAGGCTTATACGGCTGTGATGGGAGAGGCTGGGAATAGTGAAACATGTCTGTTGCACAACCAGTCAGCTTTATTGTGAAGTTGCACAGAGAAAGACTTGACAAGAGTGTCTACAGGTAGGAAAGCTGTTTCTCTAAACATGAATTATACAGGTACAGTGTGAGAAGTCGAGAGCTTCAACAATACACGGGGAAGAATTTCAAGTCTTGTGGATCACAGTTAGAGCTATTGTTAAGAAATCAGTTGTATTATAGAATCTTGAGGAAAAGGGGGTTGTCATGTGAATAGCCAGTCAGAGGTATTCTGGCTTCCAATGGAAAACTAATTTAATTTAATTTTAATTTATTTTCATTTATATAGCACCAAATCACAACAGAGGTGCCTCAAAGTGCTTCACACAGGTAAGGTCTAACCTTACCAACTGATCAAATACAGGCTCAAGTCTCCCATTTGGCAAACTGTAATTGATCATTTATGCCTTTTAAGCATGATTAAAACCCAAATTACAGTATAATTCTGTTTATGACATCATGTGGCCATTACATCAAACACGAAGTTGGGTGTCAAGATCCAACTCCTCATCCATATCATGACACCTCGGTAAGTAGGAGATTACCTGTTGGAATGAAATATGGTGTGCCCCGTGGTTGCTGTGGTAACCATGAAAGCCCAACAATAACCTTTAACACAAGATGGCTAACATGGCTGTGGAGAAAAGAAGTCCTCAATGGCGGATGAGGCGGAAGAGATGTTTGTAACCCAATGACTATGAAGGAGAACGAAGGCCGCAACAGGTCCTCAGATCTCCATCATCTGGGGTTTCGCATCCACTGGACCAGGAAAAAGCTCTGTCAAGGATTGTGTGTTTGTCGGCATGCAATGCAACGACATTCCCACGTCTCTAGATCGACCCTGGATGGAGCATTCCACCATCCCGTCCAGACACCACCTTCCTCACCACCAAGGGATTGTCACAACTCCCTGGGTGATTCTTAGACTACGGGCACTTATTATGTACTTTGATCATATTGTATGAAAAACAGAAAAAAGGGGAAATTTCACACTTTTATAGTTATCTTTACAATTAAAGTGTGTTAAGAAATTTGTTCTAGTAGTCTATGATGACTTTTTCACCTTTTTTCAACATCATTATATGCAAATATTGCCATTTTGTGCTTGTCCCACACCCAGACTTTTGATCTTCAATGATAAAATGAATGGCAAAGAAACATTTTTTCTAATGTTTTAAAATATCTCTGAATAAAATATCAGTAAAATAATCAAAACATAATTGGGGTATTCAATGTCATACAACTGTTGTGATTTTTTTAAACAAAATGTAGTTGTCCCACACTATTGCCGTAATTTCCACCACAACACTGTAATGTCTGTTTAAACAGTTTGTATGAAAGATTGTTTGGGTAGTTTCTATGGAGATAAACAGTGACATCAGAGCACATGTATATAGCACCAAATCACAACAAACAGTTGCCCCAAGGCGCTTTATATTGTAAGGACATGGTGTGGTGGAAATTACACTTACAAGGCCAATAGTGCCCGTAGTTAAAGAATCACCCCCCTACTGAAGTCTAAAACAAGCTATTTGGAGACTTAATTTTCTTTAAAACAGGAGAATTTCTGCATTTGTGTGACGTTGAAGATATTTAACATAAAAGTCCAGCGCCGTGCTCATTTGTAAACAATAACTAAAATATGACCTCTTTAAAGACAGCGGCTCCCCTTTAATCACTTGTGTTCTCATCCCACTTCAAAGGGACACCCCCCCCCTTCAAAGAGACACCCCCCCCCCCCAAAAAAAATGCAGCTGTGAGAAGCAGCTACGTGGAAGTGTGACGTGTTTAGCGCGTGAACCTGTTCACAGACTGTCTGTGTCTCCAGCCACGGCAGCAGGAAAAACACAAACTCTCCTTGTAGAAGAAGCGACTGAGGTGTTAAACGCGAAATGCTCCCGTTTGTTGTGAACGGAGAGCGAAAAGA
This sequence comes from Thalassophryne amazonica, assembly GCF_902500255.1. Taxonomy (NCBI): domain Eukaryota; kingdom Metazoa; phylum Chordata; class Actinopteri; order Batrachoidiformes; family Batrachoididae; genus Thalassophryne; species Thalassophryne amazonica. Next base: position 44,571,143 of record NC_047121.1, read on the forward strand.
AACAACGACGACAGCCGGAGACATTAGTGGTTTGTGCACCGCACGTGGACACCGTCGGTGAGAGCTTTCGGTGAGTACGACGGCCAACACGAAAACATAACGTTCCACCTGTGCTGTTTTTTTTTTTTTTTAAGTTTAGTCGATGTTTTTTTGTTTTGTTTTCGTTTTTGTTTGTTTTGTTTTTTGTCCCGCGTGGGGCCAGTTTATCCCCGTGTTGTTTGTTGTTCGGTAAGTGGCACGTGCACTGCGTCAACAATCTTTGAGCTAGTTTGCGCTCGAGCTAGCGCGCGCGCGTCGCGTCGTGCAAACTTTTATTCTAGTCTCATTATATTGTATGAACTGAGTTATTACAGTAAATTATCCGACTGTGTTGTGTTCTAAGACAGACTCACCTAAATCTTCGACACTATAATGGGGTATTGGCTACTCATAAATATTTTCGGAGGATTAATTGTGTTTAAAAACTTTAGTTCTGTGTTTCGTGGACGTTAGGAATCTGCAATAAATAAATAAATAAATAAAGGCAATGAAATAAGAAATTCTGTTTAAATCAATCTATAAATGTTTTAAAGGGGTCATATTGCACAGGATTTGTATTACCGTTTTACTCTTAAAGTTGTACAGCCATTTAGTTTCTACCAAAATCCAAGCTTTATAATGTCTGTTTATTTTTGAAACGTGTTGTAAAATTACAGCTTGTTTGAAGAGAACCTATTTACATTTATATAAAATTATGGCAAAGGCTGTATGCCCAACCGTTGGGCAGATAAATCATATATTGAACATTATACGCCCAACTGTTGGGCAGATAAATATGTCTTACCTTATTCGCCCAACCGTTGGGCAGATAAGTCATACATTAAACATTACACGCACAGCCATTGGGCAGATGAATATAATGTCTTATCTTATTTGCCCAACTGTGATCGTGTATTTGACACGTTTTGTGCATTTAAACTATGTTTTTTACACCACTTTTTAAGGCTCTATTGTGGCGTATGTTTGACACATTTAATGGCGCAGTCTTTTATTACTGCGAAAACACCGCAATGGATCAAAACAGACAAACTTCATAAGCATTTTGAACGGAAGCCTGTTAACAACGACAAAACAGTTTTTGCTGCTTGTTGGCTGTAAGATGGTGTCAGTTTGACACAGTTCCCTGGGTGTGATGAGCCAAACAGAACCGCTTTAGATCACAGCCCCTCCGCGGGGTGCGAACCCTCCCGCAGCCGGTGGAAAACATATCCTCCTTTTTTCCCTTCCGTGTTGAAACGGGAAGTGAGCTTACAAGTGTGCTCATTGGTCAGTTGTGGTTGGGCGTATATGCTTGCGTATTTACTTTATTGAACCAACGGCTGGGCGTATAGCCACTCTGTAAAATTATACTGGTGCCAGTGGAAATTCTTTTTATGATTTAACACTGGAACTACCAGAGTGGTGCCAAATGGCACTTATTCCTTTAAATCCCAAGGTGGTGCCAAATGGCAGCTGTGAACAGCCCAGGTTGTCACCAGTGTTATGTAAATGAGGCCATTACACTCTACTCAGCACACTCTACTCAGTGGAGGTTAGAGAGAAAGACAGGAAGGAATGCCAAAGTGCTTTACAGTGAAAAAGACCCACTCCTCAAAAGGACCAGATATTCTGAGCCATTGTTGAGAATAAATGTTTTTATATTTTTTGGTAATTGTTTGGTCAAGATTTTTTTTACATTAAAAAAAGTTAATAAATAGTTTCAGTTACATTTGTAAGAAGTAACTCTAAAGACAGAACCCAAGTATATTAAAAAACAGATGTTTAGTAACAAAAATATTCAAGAAACAAATTGGTCTCCAAATGGACCCCAGAGGGACATCTATATAACTCCTGCTCATTATTATGCTCGTTAATTATTATGGTTTGATTTGGGTTATGGTATATGGTTTATTATAATTTTTAACCCATTTTGCCCCACTGGCAATAACTGTTGCCAAAGTATATCGCTGTCATTCTCGACTCAGTGGTACTAATGCAGCTTTATTATTATTTCTATCATTACTAGGTGACATTTGACCTAGTGACAAACTGTGTGACTACTGGCAACAATCTGGGCACAAACGGGTAAAGATATGGAACAGTAATAGTAAAAGGTAGACAGTTTATGTTTGCATTCTTGGTGAAATGTATTGCTTACAGATTGTCTGAACACACCTGGCACTGCCATAACATCTCCTTTCTGCATTTGCCACATGTGACCTTGTTACAATAAACACAACACTTAGTAGAAGGTAGACAGTTTATTTTTGCATTGTTGGTGAAATGTATTGCTTACAGATTGTCTGAACACACCTGGCACTGCCACAAAATCTCCTTTCTGCATTTGCCACATGTAAACTTGTTACAATAAACACAACACTTAGTGGCATGGTTTTTCTTGCAGCAACACTTAACCTGGCACAACGCCCTTTTCCCTGTGTCAGGTGTGGGTGGTTGCTGCTGAAGGTTTTCCTTAGCCACCTCCTTGGCTGCCATATGAGACTGTGCAAGCTCTCTTGCAAGCTCCACCAAGAAGTTCATCCATCTCTCTTTGATCCCAGTGCATGCCTGATAAAGCACATGTGCATTCAGTGCTGCAATGTCAATCAGGTTGTAAAACACAGCGACTGGCCAACGCTGTGTTCCTGAACATACAGTGTACTTTCGCACAACCCACGACCCTTATTTGGAGTAAGCGGTTGAAGATGAGTGAGTGATGAGTGAAATAATGTGAGTGATGAGTGAAATAATAAACAGGAAAACTTGACTAATTAACATGGATGAGGAATGCCAGATAATAGAAACACTACACAAGAATACAATACACAGGAGATGACACGAGAAATATAAACCCAGATATCATAAATTAAGCACCAGAAGCGTGAACCAGGACAGGAGCAGTGGTAATTTGAAGTCATGGTGTTTAAGTTGACTTTTTACTTTGACAGCATACTACTTAAATTTTGTTGTGAATAAGCAACCTACACCCAAGCTCTGTTTGGTCAGAAGCAGAACAGAATTTTATTATTTGTCCAGACAGTTGAATTTAATTTTTAGCAAGCCAGAAAATTATATTTCCAGCGGTATATTATCTCCTGTCTGATCTGGATACTGCATCCTTGTCGGTGAACTTCATGCTGCTTTTTGAGCCCCACGTTTCTCCTGAGTTGTATTGTTGCATGGCACGACTACTGTTTTTTGACCTGTGTTTGTTATTTGGATCACCCTTTTGCTTTCCCCTCCAAAAAGACTGTTGCTCTGTGGACTGCTCTCAAGTGTATTGACCTTGCATTTGCTTTTGCTCTTGACCTTGACCTTGATCCAGCCTGCCATTTTGTTTTGTTTGTGCTATTGTTGACTGTTTTTTGGATCCTTTTTTATTTCTGGTGTGTTGTTTTGCACAATAAACCATTTTTTTTTTTTTTTGCTGTTTTTTCACCACCAACCTTGTTCCTGCTTTGGGGTCTCACTCACAACCCTTACAGAAACATTTTAGTTTATAAGTAATGTTTATATGTCACTTTCTCAAATATCTGAGAAAAAGTATTGAACTTTTTCACAATATTCTAATTTTGTGAGATGCACCTGTATATATTAAAAAGCAGTTGGCTTTATACATTCGTGGACATCAAAGTAAACTATTATTATTATTATTATTTACATTTATTTAACCAGGAAAGTCTCACTGAGATTAAAAATTTCTTTGGCAAGGGAGTCCTGGCCAAGAGGCAGAAAAAGTTACACTACAATTCAAACTAAATTCACACAATTAAAATAAAAAAGATTAACAAAAACAGTTACAATTTAAAGAGGTCATCTCAAGTGCTCTCAGTCTGGACTTTAATGTGCTCGAAATAAGTTCAGTTAATTTCCAGTCTTTTGTAACACGAACCATGTAGATAGAGCCGAGTAAACTGTTTCCCTGTGTCCGAATATGTAATTAGCATTTGCTGGCACATATCCAACTTTTGATGTAGTATGTACCACTGTATTTTTATTTTATTTTTTTTTAGTTGTTTGAGAGGCCCTGCGACTTATAGTCTGGTGCGACTGATATACTAGAAAAAAAATCCAGATTGATGACCAGGAATTTTCAATACAGTGGAAATGAGAAACAACATTAAACTGCCTTTTTTTGCTTTTAAAAGCTGTGGAAACTTCCTGACGGACTCGATTACATTCAGAACAGTTTCAAACAGTGTCAGGTCACACTTATACGTTCTTTATACGAGCCATCCTGATGGCGTTACTACATACTCTGAGCTTTTCCTCACATCGAGCTCCAGAGGTAAAATACAATTTGCAGTCATGCTCACTTGAAGCAAATAAATATGAATAAATGTCTTGATTAAACAGCAAAGCGTCCCATGGAATGAAACAAACAACTGATTAAATGAACGTGTTTCCACACACCGTAGTGCACAACAGAGTGAAACACACACGTGCGTGCACGCATACAGTAAGTGCCGCACTGAGCTGATTTAATCTGAACTCGCCTGTTAGTTGAACCGCTGTCAGTCACTTCAGGAAATCTACAAATAAAATGAATCCACATGGATAAGTCCATGCTGCCCTCAAAAAGTTCATACCACGTGTGATAGTCCATCGTTAATTATTAAGTAATTAAGCAGAAACTACACAAATAGCTGACTTCACACTCTGGAGACTCAAATAAAATTCAGTCCATCATCCAATCACTAAACATTGTCCCAAACACTGAGGCTAATATACAATAGCAGAGGCTACCGTCTTCTTCTACTCCTATATTCTCTTTGTCGTGAACTCATAACGTCAAGAACAAGAACATCAAACAAAAAAAGGAAAAAAAAAAGCATTTTTTTTTTTTTAAGAAATAACATTTTTTAATTAGAATACTGCACTTTTGAAAGACAAAGGGACTATTTTTTTTCCTATTCAGAAGAAACCTTATTTGGACTTATTTGCTCCTTTAAGACCATCAAGAAAATTGAGAGTGAGTTTATAAATTTTTTCAAATGCATTACAAAAAATGCTTTCAAACATTCTTTTTAAAAACATTTCATTGCGTTGCATGTGTTATGTGTCGACGCGGATTGAGGAGCGAACCTGCGTCAGACAGGACCCAGCGCTAAAAATAACCAGAAAGCGGTTCCAAACAAAAACTACTTATTATACACCTGTGTTTAAAAGTGTAAAAACATAAAAAACAACGTCCCTCTGGTGGAGTGATTCGTGGCTCGCTCTCCAGCGCCCGCAAGGATTAAAGCCGGCGCTCCTGGACTTCCTACCACCGCCAAACACCCCCCAGGTGGACACGACAAACTGATTCTCTGTGAAGCAAAGAGACGGTGAGGTAAGTCAACAGATACAACTATATCTTCCAATAAACACACGCTGCCAGCAACACACTCAGGTCAGTGTCCTTTCTTTTACTTTATGCAAATGAGCAGCTTCTCACAACAAGTGGAGGATCACTTATCCTTCACGCCACAGCAGTGAGAAGCAAATTGCGCAATTCTCTTTACAATTCCAGTATACTGTGTAACAAAACACCAAGTTACTATCAACAAGTACCTAAACACTTAATTACCTTTCGTGTGTGCTGACAGCATGTGTCCTCACCCCTCCCTGCTTCACGGGCTCGATGTGTCAAACCCAGGCGCGGTCCTCAGCGTCTCACAAACGAACGTCACAAGGTCGAGTTCCCGGCAGTTCTGCTTGAATCACACATGACTTAAATGCAGAACGCCATCCAATTATCTGCTTCAGCTGCAAGTCGTCCAGGTTGCACGTGAGCACCAAGCACAGGTGCTTTCCATGATGTTGATGAGGGTGAAGACTCTTCAGCCAGCACCTTCTTCACAGACAAATCAGCCCTCATGCCACCTGGAGAGCAAAGAAAAGAAAAGAACACCAAAACATCCAGCCACGCCCCCCCCAACACACAACAGCATGTGTACCTCACATATGATTGTCTTTTCAGTGACTTAAAGAAGCAGTTTACTTGCAGTTTGCACAGCTTACAAAAACATTATCTCTTAGCTCCTGGTTGTTAAAGCAGTGTTTGCATTAAGATTACATAAATAATGCACTGGGTTTTCAAACTTTTAAGTGTTGCATTTACACCTCACATATCATCATCTGGACAGTGGCTTAAAGAAGGCGTTTACTCACGTTTTGTGCTGCACATTAATTAGCCTGTTAGCTGTGCTCCTTAACCCTTTACCTATTGAGGCTATAAATGGACGATTGGTTAGAATTTTTTATTATAGCAATAAAATTAAGAAATAATGTTCTATGTTTGTGTGCTTTGGTACCCTTTTCCAAGAGTACCTGAATTTCAATTATATTACACCTGATTAACTATTTATACACATTATTTGTAAGTTTTAGCATTTAAAATGAGAAAAAACACAAAAACAAACTTGATATTTTTTTTTCATTTTTTTAGTGAAAAATGATTATGTAAAGGAAGTTTGGATTTTACATTTTTAACAGGAAGCTGTAAGTGTTTACAATCAAAATAATTAATTTTGTGTGTCTAGAACTCAGAAACAGTGCAGAAACAGTGCAAAAGTAAACATTCTACAAGGCGAAAATATGCAAAAAGTAACCAATTTTAAAGTGCAGAACCAAACAATATGAATAACAACAAAGTGCAAAACTATATATAAATATATCAGTTATTATCTGTATTATTAAAATGTGCAATAAATCACTCATTTGATCACTCATTTTGTGCAAAATTATACAATATGAGTAAAACAAAGTGTCAAACTATATACAAATATATAACCAAGAATCAAAATTAGATCTAAACTACATCAGTCAGTGTGGTACTGTTTGTAAAAGTTTCTGTCTGGCTGGAGACAGAGGCCAATTTTACAAAGTTTGCACATCCAGCAGGTTGACCTCTTGCAAACCTTGCAAGAACGCCGCCCCTTTGTGGATCGCTGGCAAGTTGGGTTTCCACTGCTTGTTGGCACCGGACAGTGGCTTGTGGCTGATGGAGCCATCACACCCACACAAACACGCACACACACCTTCACAAATGACACTAACACCCTGCCTTTTCCTCAAAAATTACTACATTTATGTTTGCTGTCTGTCTCCGTACTTTTCTGTCACTTTTGCGCTCTTTTTCATACTTTTCCCTCGTTTCAAAAGTCACCGAACGCACTTTACCGTAATATATGCAACATATAGCATAATGTTGGAAAGCACGGGTTCTTGGCTTGCTGTCAGTGTTGAAATTTTTCAGATTGAGGGCTTACATGAGAACTTACGGTAATGAGAATCAGCGGCGCACTAGTGTGAAACTTCCGTGTATTCCTCTCGTTATGACATCACAGGCTTACATTTACCGTAATACACCATATATCATTGGAAAGACCTTGGTGTTAGCTTAACAATGCACTTTGAATCATTCGGATTGGACAAACTATGGCGGAGTTACGGTAAAAAAAAAAATGCATATGGAAAATATGGCGTGGGCGCCATCGCCGTAGATAAAGGGTTAACCCCTGCATGCCTCATGAATAAATATTGCTGCGATTAAATTCATTTTGCCTTTTCTTGCATGAAGTTGTAAGTGCGACTTATACACTGGTGCAACTTATACTCTGGTGTGACTTGTATACGTTTCTTTTCTCTCTTGAAGAGGCATTTTTAGACAGGTTCAACTTGTATTCCGTGTTATTTATACTCTTGAAAATACGGTACATCACTGCCGTTTTACTTGTACGTTGACCCGGATCTTTACTCGGACGCTACTGCTGCTTACAAGTACATCCAGTATGTTGTCTGAATTTTTCTGTGAAGTTCTTTTTCATTTACCATTTTCCAACTGTACCACGGGATAGTGTAGTGTTGTCCATTTATGCACTGTGGTTCTAGTCAATCCTCTGGGTATTAAATTAAATTAAACTCTGATCCTTGTCCCACTCCTCATCCTAAACCATTTGAGAACAAGAGTGCTCTGAGAGCACAGTATTCCTCGCTGGCAAATGCTGCTTTGGTACAAGTGCTTGCTGCATTCTGATAAGACTTCAAAGTATGTGATAGTTGATTTCAGAATGCATACAACAACTCATGAAACTGACAGTGTTTAGATTTGTTAATCAAGGGCCATAACTCTGGTAAAATGGGCCCAGTTCAAATGATATGATAATATGCATATTATCGACCTATTACAAAGACTTGTACCACGTTTCAGAAAATAACTTAAAAATGTGAGAGAAGTTGATTTCAGAAAGCTTATACCCTTTTTGGGACAAACGCGTGGACGGACAGACAGACAAAAGTCACCGCAACATAATCCCCTTTCGGGCATTCGATCAGCAGGGGATAAAAAGTCATTCGTGCCAGGTTCTGCCCCGTCCGGGGTTCATGTCTGGCGCTGTTCCCCCTTTATGTCCATGTTTCCTCATTGTTGTACTGTTTTATTTTTTACTTGATTGTACTTTAGTCACTTAAGTCATAGTTTGGTTCTGTTTATTGCTTTTCTTTGGTTATACTTTTGTCAATGGTTTTATTTTCTGTTCATCAGTTATTTCCTGTTCATCATATTTTAGTCATGTGTCTAGTTTCCGTCCAGCCATTGTTGTTCACCCTTGTATAATCATTATTTTTACCACCTGTCTTTTTTCTTTTGTCATATGATAAATTATTTGTTTAATCGCTGTGGCTTTAGTTTCATCTTTTAGTTGGGTCCTGTTCACTTTGCTTTTTGTTGGACTGTACTCTCTTGTCGGGTGGTCAGGGTTTGGTATGGATGTGTCTTCTCCCTTTTGTTTGCCACACCCCCTTCCAGATGATTCTTCCACACCTGTGTCTTGTTCCCTTAATCACCACTTGCCCTATTTAAGCCCTTTAAGTGCACCACTTCCGCGCCAGTTTATTGCGATTTCTCATCCATGTTCCAGCATTAGTCTTTGCCCCATTTTGCCTTGCCGTGTTTAACCCTTTTTCAGTTGTGACCTCGCACCTGCCTCAGCCCTTGCACTTGGTCTCCTGGTTTTTTGAACTGTGCTTGGTTTTTGACGCACCTGTGCTTGACTCCTGCCTGTACCACTGACTGTCGTCATGTGGACCGTACCCCAGCCTTTTTTTTGTTGTTGTTGTTGTTTTGTTTTTTTTTAAAGATGGAGCCTTTTTACTCATACCTCTGTGTTGTGAATCTGCAACCATCCGCTGTGCCACACTAACCGTGTCCATGACAATTTGCAAGGTTGCTTGGTAGCTGGAATATCAGGTTTAGAGCCTCCTTACGAAAGTGGATGTGCCCAACGTTCTTTCACAAAGGGTGGCCAATTTGGGTAGTGCAAAAATCTTCAGAGGTTGTCTACATTTGCTACTGCGTGAAACATATGTGGGGAAATAGCCTGTTATAAACACATTTTAGGCCCATTATTGTTTGGTGATGTAATGTAATTCCATATCTGAATCCCTCTTTGCTCTATTTGAGACCTACACTGAGCTGGTCTACACTTTGACATGCGCATATGTTTTGCAGCAGTCTTTCTGCTGCTGCTCACCCTCTGCAGTGAATTGGCAAAATGCAACTCATTCCATTTAAAATGGTGCTTTTCTTGGAGACCTGAGGATTTTTAGTATGCATGAATTTATAGTTTATGGTGTACTTTTGGATGTTAAACATTGGCATCTGTCTTTAACAACTTGGACGATGATTTTCTTAAAAAGAAGACTTGAAAGTTCAGCTACAATTCGTCAGAAGGTACATCTGAGATGCAAGCCTAGATGTGATGTTTTGGTGAAGGAATCAAGTACTTATTTTTATTGTGTTAAAAGAGAAAAGACAGCACTTTGTGTCTCTCTCTCTCTCTCTTTCTCAATTCAGTTTCAGTGGAGCTTTTATGACATGGGAAACATAAGGTTTATATTGTCAAAACAAATGTGAGATTAAAAATTTAAATCCCTCTCTCTAATTTCAATTGAAACATACGTTTAAATTGTCAAAGCAAGTGTTAGAGTAAAAATTAAATCCTAACTCTCTTTCTCCTCTCTCGCTCTCATTTAAATTTCAATTAAAACATAAGTTTACATTGTCAAAACATGTATTGAAGCAAAAAAAAATAAAAATGAAGTTCTCTCTCTCTCGCTCTCTCACTGTTTTCCAGATAAGAGCAAACTTGGAACTTTTTGGAAAAATAAAGCCTTTCAACTATAAAATAAACCATACATTTTTGAATGTATCATCAACTCAACTCTGTTGAGCTGTGCTCTGCTTTGCTGAGTTGCCATTTCATAGCGTTTCACAGTCTTGGGATGCTGAAATGGCTAATTTTTCAGCAACACTTCAGATCATTTTTTGGAAAATCCGTGCTCGGTGGCACAGCCAATTTGAATCCGAGAGCCGGATGGAAATTTGCCACCACCCCAACAAACACTGCTCCTCAAATGTGGAAGAGACCTCTCTCAACCAGTTCGGCCTCAGTTCAGAAATCTCCCCCTCCCCTCCTCACACTTAGCAGCAAATGACAGAGAGCATGCAGCACTTGAGAGGATACACAGACGTGACTCCTCTCCGGTATCAGAAAACGCAGCAGATTGTATTGGAAATCTCTGATACTTGAATTACGTTGGTATCCGAAGCTGATACTGATACTGGATCGGATTGGCCCCATCCTTAATTTATTCATTTATTTTTAAAACTATATCTTTTGACATCTGTCCAGAATTTATCACTAGTATATTTTCACTAGCTGCTATTTTTCATGTTGAATCACAAATTTTAAAAGTAGTTTCCACTCAAATTTGAACAGGTCAAAAAGGTCTAAAGGATGGACTGGTTGTCTACTTGGGTGTTTGCTGTGCAGGCCCCAAGGTGGCTCTGCAGTGTGGTGGATACTGCAACCAGGGTCACCAGCTCATGCTCCTAGACCAGACCTGATGTATTTATTTGGATGTGTGTGTGTGTGTGTGTGTGTGTGTATATATGTGTGTATATATATATGTATGTGTATATATATATACAAAGTGTGTATGCATAATTTCAATTTTTTTTCAATTTATTTTCATTTATATAGCGCCAAATCACAACAGAGTTGCCTCAAAGCGCTTCACACAGGTAAGGTCTAACCTTACCAACCCCCAGAGCAACAGTGGTAAGGAAAAACTCCCTCTGAGGAAGAAACCTAAAGCAGACCAGACTCAAAGGGGTGACCCTCTGCTTGGGCCATGCTACAAACATAAATTACAGAACAATTCACAGACGAATATACAAGAAATGCTATTGGCGCACAGGACAGCAGGGTCGCCAACACAAATACAACTCCCATCTCTGGATGGAGCTGCACCTTAAACAGAGAGAAAAAACAGAATCAGGCATCAGAAAGACAAAAAATACTGTATAGTTTGCCAGCATTAACCAACAAGAAAAACAGAAATACTAAGGTGATCGCAGGCCACTAGCCCTAAGCTTCACTAAAAGACCCAGAATTTAGGTAAAGTTGAGGTCGCAGCTCGCTCCAATTACTAATAAAAAGAATTAAGAGTAAAAAGCATAAAACAAAATTGTACCAGCATGCTAGCCATATGAAAGGGAAAATAAGTGCGTCTTAAGTCTGGACTTGAAAATCTCCATAGAATCTGACTGTTTCATTGACGCAGGAAGATCATTCCACAGAACAGGGGCACAATAAGAGAAAGCTCTGTGACTCGCAGACTTCTTATTCACCTTAGGGACACAAAGTAGTCCTGCACCCTGAGAACGTAAAGCCCAGGCCGGTACGTAAGGTTTAATTAGGTCAGCTAGGTAGGGAGGTGCCAGTCCATGAATAATTTTATAGGTTAGTAGCAGAACCTTAAAATCTGATCTCACTGGGACAGAAAGCCAGTGAAGGGATGCCAAGATGGGTGTAATGTGGTTGTACTTTCTGCTTCGTGTCAAAAGTCTGGCTGCAGCATTTTGAACCAGTTGGAGACCCCTAATGCTAGACTGCGGTAAACCAGAAAATAGAACATTGCAGTAGTCCAATCTTGAAGGGATAAATGCATGGATCCGGGTCTCAACATCAGCCATAGACAGGATGGGACGAATCTTCGCTATATTTCGCAGGTGGAAGAAAGCAGTCCTAGTAATATTTCTAATGTATAACTGCAATCTGGTAGAATCACAGCTTCTACCAGTAGAGATTGTTCTCTACTGGTAATTCTGATCCAAATGTTGTTACCTAACTAAAGTTATTCCACCATTCGGACAATTCAGACGGCTTTCGGTGGCTTTTCAGTCATGTGACTATTCGAGAAATTGTGGATGAGGTGAACATGTCACATGTCCTGTGAGGCTTCAACACGAAGGCGCTTTTGCTGCACCATCAGCTTCATGCCGATGAATTTCGCCGCCACTCTTTTCATGGCAAAATCTTCTGTCACAGTGGAATGTGCCGAAAAAGTGCTGATGTCCACCTCTTCCACAATTTCTCGGATAGTCACACGACGGTCCCACATCATCACAGCGTTCACTTTGGAATGATCCGGTCATTTCAGCATGTTGATGGCTGCCCAGAGCGTGGCTCGCTCTCCACCGTTGTGCGACCTTCTTTAAACCGGTTGTACCGCTCCTTACTCTGTGTGATGCCCATAGGATCGTCACCGAAAGCCGTCTGAATAATCTGAATGGTTTCCACCTGGCTGTTGCCCAGTTTCTGGCAAAATTTGATGCAGTCGCGCTGCTCCAGTCATTCCGCCATTTCCTTGCAAAGAAAAAACGACGAGAGACTCCACCCATCCTCGCACAAAGGCTGCTTACAAGCAAATGACGCAACCGACAGGCATGAAAAAATTCATGTATGTGCACGAAGGTTCAAGGTTGGCTCATGCAAGCACACGTGATTCAAATCCATCAGCTTTTTGAACAAATAAAAAGGTCAGATACTTTTCTAACAGATCACGTATTATTTAGTTTGAAAACCAAAATTTTTGAAAAAGCTCCATTTCACATACTTGAAATACACAATGTTTGACGCAGAACTACATCTGATCAATGTTTTACTTTTTTAGAGTATAGTTGATCTCTGCTGTTGAAGTCTCTACTGGTAGAAACTCTGATCCAAATGTTGTGAAAGTAATACATGGAGTAAGTAAAGGCAAAAACACTGGAAATGTAATTGGTCAGTATCATGCATGGTACAGATTGTGATCGCAGTCTCTACTGGTAAAATCACAGTTTCTACCAGATTGCAATTTGTCCCTTGACGTGTGTGTGTTCGTTCATAATATAATTGTAAATGCATACATGGATGACACAAGAAAGTGAAAACACTTATTTCTATTGTGGTCCATTTAAAAATCAAATGACAAAATAGAAGTAACAATAAAATAATAATAATTATACTGTGCATATGAAAACAAGAACCTAAAGAATTTATTAATACATTCACACAGTAAATTAACAGGAAATAAAAGGGTTGAGCTTTTCTTTTAAAACCTTTTGAGTCTAATGCTGCGTTAACACATAACGAGGACAAGTCACGAATGCCATAAAGTATACATTCTCGCTGATCACGAATGTGATGATTTGAGGCAGAGGCGTCAACCTGTTACCACGCGTTACGATTAATGGCACGTGTAACTGGAGAAGGAACCATTACGCACGATTAAGAATTAATGTTCCGTGCTGTTGCGTTACGTTCTGTCACATTCTGAATGAGGCGAATTGTCTCCACACACACCCATATTCATCCATCAGCTGCTGAACAATTCAGATCGCTCCAGTTTGCTTCTCAAAATCCACAGCAGAAGAACTTTGTGACTGCATGCTTAGTTGGAGGAGACGGAGAGAGCCAGATGTGTGGCTCCACACGGCTCTTGTCTCACGCGTTTTCCCAAACATCAGGCACATGCAGCAGCTGGGACACCTGCAGGAGCACCCTGATGAGCACTGGAACAAAACTTTTAGCAGACTTGGCGTCGCTGTCCTTCTTTGGCATACTGCAGCAATGAACCTGAATGCAGTGCAGCAGGGTTTAATTGTGCGCACGTCAGAGAAGAACGTTGTCACGCTCTATTAAGGATCATCACTAATCAAGACAGATCAACACGCTCGGTTGTGTTCTCCACAACATGAGGCGAAACGAGAGTGGTGCGTGACATTTGTGGAAGATTTTTTTGATAGCCAAAAACATGCTTCACGAAAATCACAAATATCACGCACCAACACGCACCATTAAGAAACCTATTCAGACGCGTTAAGTCACATTAAGAATGTCAGGAGTATGCCAAGAATGACACAAATGTGACATTCTTAATGCATCCCGCCTTTGTGTAAATGCAGCATAAGGCTCTAAAAACATTCTAGACTCGCACGCCATTCCAACTCATTATAGAAACTTTGCATAATTTATTACAAGTTTTGTTCATACTTTGTGGATTAACAAATATTCCTGTGTAACCTCAGCGCACCCAGACGGTAAATTTGACTGCTGTCTGACTTCAACAGCTGAGTGTTATCACTGAGGGCTGCTTTAATGCATCATCAGTGTGTTTGTTCATGGGGTGCAAGAAGAGTTTAATGTATTTCCATCCAATGTTCTAACTTTATGAGATCACAAAAGCCACAGCTCTTCAAAATATTATGGTCTTATTTTGAGGTTTTTCTTTCCCCTCAGATTCTCCCACTCATTACTGGTACTGGTCTTTTCATCTAGCAGCAAAGTTTGGTTAACCTGAAGTCATTTATGTTCAATAGATTATTTGAACCTTGACAGAATGGAAAGGCTGATATTTACGTGATATTTTGATGTTTAAATGTTTGCAAGGAAGGTACTGCTTATGAACCATGTTGGTCAGGTGTGGGAGCATTGCGTCAGTGTCATGCATCGCCACTTTAACCATACTACAGAACCTTTTTTGATCCTTTCTTTTGAAAGTAATCATCTATCTGCCACAGCCAGGTGGAACATGGGCGTCCCTTTGGCTTTGCCCAGCTGTTGGGGTGTTTAACATTGAGGCACCTGTGCGGTGGATCATGCCTCAAGAAATGTACCACATGGTCACAATATCATAGCTGATGTTCTCACACAATACAAGTGATAACTCCTCATCTGAGTCTCCCATTTAGTTGTCATTCTAATGGAACCCAGGGGTTCTCCTATCAGACATAGTACTACAGGCATCCAGTTGTGACTTTAGGTTACTGCATAGCATCCAAGTCTCACAACCATGCAGTAAAGCCCTTTTCACACCGGGAGTGCTCCTGGTTGCTCCCAGTTGCGCCGTGCGTCATTATGACAACGCCGTGTGGAAGCAACTCGGTGCCAAGACGATGTAGCTCGGCGCCACAACAGCGCGAGGGGCGCAAAGGAGGAAGCAAGTCGGGCGCCGAAAAATTAAACCTGTTTAATTTTTTTGGCGTCCTGTGCTTGACGCAGAAAGGAAGTGGTTCCATCACAAGTCGGGGCAAAGAGGCGTTACCCGGCGTGACTCGGAATCCAATTTATGATTCCTGCTGTGTTCCATTGTTCTGCAGTATAAATCACGCAGGATTGTTTTTATACCGTGTACTTAATGCAGTAAAAACTACACGCTGAAAAAAAAAAGACCATAGGAAAAAAATGCAGACTGATTGCCAGAAATATCCAGTAAAAAGTCTGGACATCATGGACGTTCGTTCATGCGCGCACATGTGAACAATTAAAAGGAAAAAAAAAAAAGTCTGGCTGCAGGCCAGACTTTCCTTGTTCTCTGCTCAAACTCTCACATCACAGTTAAAAAAAAAAAAAAAGGACAAAAAAGGACATAAGTCCTGAGACAGGACATGTCAACATCAAGTAGAACTCCAGACATCTCCACATTTGCTTGACGGTTCGTTCGCGCGTGCGCATGCATCTCGCGGTCAAAGGAGGAAAGAAAAGAAAAAAAAATTGTCTGCAGGCAGTTAGTTCCTTTCTCTCCTCAGACTCTCTCATCACAGTTAAAAAAGGACATAAGTCCAGGACATGTCAACATCAAGTAGAACTTCAGACATCTCCACATTTGTTCAAGGACAGTTCATGCGCATGCGCGCGCATCTCGCGGTCAAGGGAGGAAAAATAAGGGAGATAAGACAAGGGAGGAAAGATATATATATATATATACACACTAGCTGGGGTACCCGGCGTTGCTCAGGTTAACCTGTTTAAGATATAATCTACAAAATATTCCAAAGTTTATATTTTGTCATAATTGTAGATATCTTATAAGTATATATGTAGTCCGAATAGGCAAAGGTTTGAACTAAAAACCCAAAATAGGTGGAATCCTCAAACCAAGAGAGAAAACTGAATTTTGCTGCATGCAAGAAACAACAATGAAGTTCTTCAGACTTTATATTGCAGACTTTATATTGCAGATCAAGTATGCTCATAATCATTAATCAGAATTGATGTTATGACCTTTATAAATGTTGATACATTGGAAATCTAGTTTATAAGAATGCTACAAAAATAAAATAGCTTTTAAGCAAATGTTAATTTTGGATTTGAGATGTTGAATATATATTTAAATGTAGCTTTTACTGACCAATAGTTGTGAAGAGTCTCTTGGTAGACAGTGTTCCTTGTCCTTCTGTCAGGAAAGTGGATATACAGCTGATTTGGGTTACCAACTCTGGAGCATCTGACTAACTGTGGAAGATCGCAGGTTCTGCCATATTCAGGCCAGCCACATTATCAGCAAAAGTAGTGGTTTCTTTTTGCACACTTTGAGGCATTCCATCTTTAAATGGTGTAAATGTTGCCTTGCATATTTCTTAAAGTTATGCATTCATTGGTATATTTAGAGAACACACAATCTTTTCAATTGTAAAAAAAGAAGTTTGACCACTAAAAACAGTTTGAGCCATGAAACATCAACATACCAAAACTATTAGATCAACCCCAACCAAAGCTAGTGCACTATTATAATAGGACAGCAGGTTGTGAAGAGTTGTTAATAACAAAATTTAATTTATGATATTTACATCATAATGAGCAGCCTATATACAACGCGCCATTGGAGAACACAGGCTCTATGCCCGCTTACTGGCTGATTGAAAGGGTGCTGCCCCATCAGCAGTTAGAACTACATCACTTTTTCAAATGATCTGCAGAGTGCCATTGTGATACAGAAAACATGCGTTTGCCTGATACATTATGACCAACGCTAGGCAAGTGATACACATCATGTACACTCGACACCTTTATTTTTAGAAAATGTGCAAATGTTTAGAAATACATGTACAAATTGCAAGAAAAGACAAAGCTTGATATTTTAGCCAATAAACTTTTGAAGTTTAATTTACAGCCTTCCAGTAAACTTTTAAAGTTTAAATTACAGATTGTGGTTGAAAGCTCTCTGCTAAGAGTGAAAACCTTCATTCCAAGAAGGAATAGGCTGTATTCTGATAAGTATTATATCATAGTGATTGTGTATAAGTTTGATCAAAATTCATGTGGACTGACGCCACCCCCACCCCGTCTCAGCCACCAATGCCTGGCATGGGGAGAACCCATCTACATCTCTGAGCTGGCACCTTATCTGCAGGTCTAAATCCATGTTCCTGGGGACAGCATTATGAAGAGTTTACCCTGTATTTATTTTGAAGATGATAAACATAACGCAGTATTGGCCATTAGGTACAGAAAAATCTCAATTTGAGGGCGCATATTGACATAATGATTAAACCAGATTTAAGGACCATTTTTAAGTAGGATGTCATATCTACTCATTCACACATGGTGTCAAATATCATGGATGTAATATTGGTAGAGGGGAGTATGGGGATAACAAATCACATGGAAGAAAGTTACTTTGTATTGAATTGTGTATTTCTATTCTTACAATCAAAATGTTCAGTATATGAGTAGTCAGTAAATGACAGAATACTCACATTTGTTTTTGCTATAAACAGGTCTGAAAACACTAAAGTTTGTAGAGTTGTTCAAATCTTTTCAAGGAGAGTCAAACAGGTTTGTAGCACCCACGTGCAGCATGTGCAGAGAAAGGATGCATTCATATCAAGGGGGATATTTGAATCTGCTTGGTTATACAACCAAGCTGGCATGCACACCCACACTATGTGTGCTAGCCAGCAGCCAGCAGCAGATAGCCCAGGAGTCTGGGCTCTGTTTATAGCAGTAGGCAGGCTACTGAGCTCCTGCATATATGCATAGGGCCAGCGGCCAGCTGTTAAAGCTGAGAGATTTGTGCTGGAGTACAACTCCCACTGAGGTACATATGATTCAACTGTATGTATCAGATTATTGTTAATGTTGTCTTAATATTAATTTTTTTGTTTGAAAATAGTACCAGGTTGTAGCCCATGTCATGGTGGTTCAGAATATGTAACTTTGGGGTTCAACTGTGTGTATCAGATTATTGTTAATATTGTTGTCTTAATATTAATTTTTTTGTTTGAAAATAGTACCAGGTTGTAGCCCATGTCATGGTGGTTCAGAATATGTAACTTTGGGGAGTTCACCTTTTGTAGTTTTAGAGCCTATTCCGGACAGACAGAAAGACAAAAGTAGCCATTTGTGTGTGTGTGTGTGTGTGTGTGTGTGTGTGTGTGTGTGTGTGTGTGTGTGTGTATATATATATATATATATATATATTTTTTTTTTTTTTTTTTCAAAAAGGCATTTCTGCTAAAGAAGGCATTTCTCAAAGATGTGTAGAGGATTCACAAGATTCATAGCGATGTTTTATTATAAGGAGAGTTAGCCAAAAAAGTAAGCTTTTACTTTGATGTTGATACCTGTGGAGACATTTCTTAAAAGAGAGGCACAACAAGACTTTACAATTAAACTTGATAGGGTTGTCTATATTTTACACGACATGTTTAAAAGATGTCAGCATGCCCCAAAATAGGAGGTTCACTGCTCCTCATCTGTACCTACCACAACCCAAAATTTCAGAGCTGAACACAGTAATTTTTATCAAATTATTTACTGAAACTTTGCAAACCCACTCACTCACTCAGTGGTTCCATTAATTCTGTGCGTGAAGCTTTATTTTGGCTGGATCACTATGATAGTTGAGTTTGTGTGATTTGTGGTATTGGAATGGGTTGGTCATCAAATGTAGTTTTAGTCACTCCAATACATTGGATGGGATTTATATGAAAGTGTTTTCCAAAGGTATGAGAAGACCCTGCTGAACTTGCAAGTACCTCTGGAAAGCAATTACAACACGTCTCCTCCACTGTCATTGAGCGGTTGGGACCCGGCAGGCTGTTTGGTTCAGAGGAACTGTGAGCCTCCTGATTTAGCCTTTGAATCTCTCTTTTGTGTTAACAAACCTGCTCGCATTTAAAGGTTTTGCTTCTTTCCATGCAGGAGCTCGGAGCTTAATATGCCCTGCAGACTCCTCATAAAAGATAAGGCAGTACCTTTCCCTGTACTTCAGTGTCCAATTACAGTCAGCATAATACAAACTGTTGAGCTGGCTGCCTGTCTGCACGTTCACCGCCTCAGCTTGTTTTGTTGCCAGAGAGGATATGCGCCGTAGAGGCACATAAAGCTACAGAGGGCATGTTTATTAAGTGGTTCATAAAATGGGAACAAAGACTTGTCTGTCAGCGTTCATCAGGAGACTAAACAAAAGTACAGACAGCATAATATCGTAGTAGACACATGGCTGGTTAGGGTGTTTTTGTCTGCTCATTATTTGCTGATTGTAGATGACCTTTGCTCTTATAACGTCTTTAAAGTAATTGTAGTTTCACTTTTGAATTGCTGAAGCCTTTGGGCAGTGATAAATGAGTTGCTGTGTGAGTTGCTCGCAGTGTGTTTTATGTTTGAGGCATATTGATACTGTAAAGTGTTTTACGTTTGCCTTTCCACTGTTTACCCTGCTGAAGGCTTTATTGCCATAACGTGCTGCGCTATAAAGAATGAGTTTGTTTTGTTTTACAGCATTGCCATTTATTGATTCATGGGGTAGCTTGTGAGTCACTCAGGAAATGCACAGATTCTTGACTAAGGCCCTGCTCATCCACGACTGAGAACCGCTGTTTTTATGATCAAGATCCAGTTTCATCGACACATCGACAGCTAAACTTGTAGATTAGCTGTCTAACATTAGTTGATGATTTACATGGGCATAGCGGCCTCGCAAGTGCCATTGCCAAGGAACATTTCCAATGCGAGAGAGTTTTGTTTACTTTCGGTGTCGCCGACCAAACGGACCCTTCTAAAAATGGATCCGCCCTGCCTTCACTGCGCATGCATCATTTTTGACCACAGCAGCACGTCTGAGTCTGAACCTCTACACCCAAAGGGAATAATGTGATTAACCATTAGATGACAAAGGAAAGCCTCTTAAAGCCTCTTAAGTCAGTTTTAAGCAGAAGTGAGGCGATAATCGGTGAATTGCTACTGACGCTCCGAAATGATGTAGGTGCAGCAGCACGTCAAACTCAGCCGTGCTGCTGTAGCACTCTCATCTTTTATTATGAGATAATGCTGAATTCATGTGGAAATGATTGTTGTGCGAAAGCTTCAGATATCTGTTGCTGAGATAGATGATGACTGGAGTGCAATTTGAAGCAGAAATGAGGTGATAATTGGTGAATTGCTGCTGACGCTCTGCAATGACGCATGCGCAGTGAAGGCAGGGCGGACTGGTTTTTAGGGGGACTGTTTGGTCAGCGACACCAGGCCCTCAGGAGAAGCGCTTCCGTCCGCGCCATTCGGAAATATCTCCAATGGGTTATTCTGGTCGCGGAACACCTGCTCCTGCCGCAAGGCTTGCCTTCCTTCCTACTCCATCAGGTTGTGGTACATGAATTTCTGAGGCAAGACACTGAAGTTTTGTCATCTAAAATAAGACTAGTCTCCTCTGTAGCAGGCTAAAAACTTTAGTCTAACATGAAACTTTAGCCAGGTAAGCGGTTTGTGCAACGACTAACGACAAAAGATGAGTCGACTAAGTGAGTTTAGTTGACTAAACAAGATTAGGCCGTTCTGTGAAACCCGTCCCAGCTGTATATTTATAATATTCTAAAATATATAAAACAGACATTCATGGCACACATTTATGGATTCTGATTTAGGTTGCATCTCACACTATAGGCTGGACCACACCTGGGCATTCTACGGTCCGCGGGCCATATTCGGCCCTTTGGCTGACTCGGAATGGCCTGCAAATACCTGGAAATTAAAGAATAAAATCAGGGTTCTCCCCAGACAATGAAACAACGGTGCCACACAGTTATACTGCCATCTAGCACCGCTATACTGTAATGCCATCTTATGATGTTTTAGCAGGAGACTTGGTGGGAATCTAATGGCACACAAACCCGCTTTTGCAGGAAATTTCACAAACAACTTCAGCTCTTTATTTTATCCTGTTGTCATCCAGATAACACAAGTCATGACAAAATGCAAGCGTTACACAAAGCCAGATGATGAGAGGATGATCTCTGCATTTTTTTGTTTCGTCTTGGCGCGACCACAGCCGTCCGGGAAGGAGACACACCAGCGCCGAGCGTCACGGAGGCAGGTGCACAGTGGACTCGGTCAACGCTGTCTGCTGTGGGATTGATCCGCTCAGAGGCAGAGAATGATGCTGCAGCCTCTATGACGGTGAACAGGGAGGCTTTTATGAAGAAAACAAAACCGAAGTTGAAATTATTCAGCTACTAAGATGGGTACTAAGATGCAAGCCTAGATTTGATGTTTTGGTGAAAGAATTAAGTACTGTTATTTTTATAGACTTAGAGAAAAGACAGTGCTGTCTCTGTCTGTCGGTCTCTCCTTCTCAATTTCATTGGCGCTTTATTGACATGGGAAACGTATGTTTACATTGTCAAAGCAAGTGTTACAAAAAAAATTAAAAAGTACTGTCTCTCTCAATTCAATTTCAATTGAAACATATGTTTACATTGCTAAAGCAAGTGTTGTAGCAAAAAAAACGTCCTCTCTCCCTTCCTCCCTCCCTCACTCTTTGTTTTCCTGAAACACAAAGCCTTTCAATTGTAAAATACGCCATAAATTTCTAAATGTATCATTAGTGAGGCTCACATGAGGAACTCTGGATTAATACCGAAGGATTCTGATAGTTTTTTTCCCATTCAGCATACAGAAACTAACTCTGCCCAGCTCCGCTCTTCTGCTTTGCTCTGAGCTCTTGTTTATAGCGTTTCACGGCCTTGGGATGCCAAAGTGGCTGTCTCCCCCCCGGCGCACACAGTTATTTTTTCAGAAAATCCATCCTTGGTGGCACAGACAATTTGAACCCGAGAGCCGAAATTTGCCGCTACCCGTGCCTTAAAACCCTCGGCTGTGGTGCGTGGAAGAAATGGCTCAGCTTCATCTCAGAAACCTCCCCCTCTCCCCTAGCCACCTCACGCTGAGCAGTAAACAGCAGAGAGCAAGCAGCAGCAGAGGTTTCACAGACGTGGCTTCTCTCCAGTTGTATCAGTATTTTCTGATACTTGAATTACCTTGGTATTGGAACCCGATACCGATATTGGATCGGATCTGCCACACCCCCAATCATTATGCTATATTATATCACTTGCATGAAATGGTCTTAAAATAACATCAACAATAATATTGCAATATTGTCAACTATTGATATTTTCTTAGACAATATATCTTCTTGCAAAAATTATTGTGACAGGCCTAATCATGTGGTGTCTAACATTTGATCAAGCATTTGGATTTCAGTTGTTTTGGATAGTGTTATACCTGTTCCTACTGTGATGCCTTTCTTGATAATAATGCTTATTGAAAGCAGGTACTCTGCCCATTTGTGGCCATAAAATTTATGGAATTTCATATTGTAAATCTTGATGTGGACATTTACTGCCCTCTCCTGTTTTTTTTTTTTTTTTTTTAAGACTGTGATATTTAGCAACCCTTACAGGATGTCTCATACAGTCTGTGGGGGAGATGAATTTGTTTTGTATGACAAAGGTCCTAAAAGTGGTGTTGAAGTTCTATCCCAGGTGTATTCTTTCCTGTGAGCAAGTTAGACACACATTACTGCCATGCTCATACAATAATAAAATGGCCTACAAATTACAGCAGCAGCTCATCTTAGTTACAGATTCTGACATGCTTCCTTAGACGTGACCTAAAATTTTGTTTGACCCTCATACATAGTACACGCTCTATGAAAATTAGGTAATGTGTGATGTTTTTTTTTAATCTCACCAGCATCATTGAACATCATTTATAGGCTGATTTAAGACATTTATTGTGCAGTTAAACAGGTGTACCTAATAAAATGGCTCATTAGTTTGAGGTTTGGTTTTATTTGTACACTCACCAAACATGATGTGTCCTAATGACTTGTGGCTGAGTTGAGTATCTGTCTGTTACTACTTGTTGTTTGGTGTGGCCCTCTGTGAGGTTCAGATAATAATAATCAGATAATAATCAGTGGCTGGCAGTGCCACTAGTAGACAGCAGGGTAGACAATATAATCTCTCCATTATTTTATGAGACATTTTATGTACATGTGGAGATGTTGGATATTCCACACTCAGTGCATTGTGGTATGACATCATTCTCTAAAGATATAATCTGCGAAGCTGCGGGAGGCTTGCTTTAAAATCAAGACTTTGTACATCAGTATGAAAGATGTGCATCAGAAGCTCTAGATGAAGCAGAGTGTTTTATTTCTTTGATGCACTGAGTAAGGTTTCTTAAAGTCAGTCAAACGTGAGTGGGAGGGAGATGATGCAGCATATGAATTATTATTCACGTGCTCGTAGCAGCTCAGTTGTCTTTGTTTACAGTCTGCCTTGAGGATGGATGTTTTGTGAAAAATGTCAAACCCTCGCACTACTTTTTTCTTTTCTCTGTTGTTGGTAGTCAGACTTTCATTGTGTTGTTGCTTTGTTTTTGCAAGCAAAATGTTGACTGCAGTGCACGTGTACATATATGGACTGAAAGTGCCCATTTGTTTAAACCTGTCTTTTTAAATAAGAATGGGGTTTCAGAGGTGATGTATGATTTCAAATATAGATAATTATTGTTTCTATTTTCATGCACTGCCACGATGTGCATCATGTGCGAGACAGCATTCATCCTTCACGTACGTGTGTGTGTGTGTGTGTGTGTGTGTGTGTGTGTGAGTGTGAGTGAGGCATCACTGTAATTCACATTGTAAAAAAAAGCGCAATATAAATGCAGTCCATTTACCATTTATGTCCATTTACTATTTAATGTCCCAGTTCCTTCACTCAGTGCCAGATTGTCTCATTTGAATGAATTGGACTGCATTTATATAGCGCTTTTCCATTTGTATCAGACACTCAAAGCGCTTTACACATCAATGCCTCATATTCACCCCGATTTGAGGCTGCTGCCATGCAAGGTGCCCACTACACACCAGGAGCAACTAGGGCAGTGGTCTCCAAACTATTCCAGAAAGGGCCGAGAGGGTGCAAGTTTTCTTTGCAGCCATTGACTCCAGCAGGTGATTTCACTGATGAACTCATCCCACCTGCTCCAAGTGATGTTAATCAGTGAAATCACCTGCTGAAGTCAGTGGCTGCAAAGAAAACCTGCACCCTCTCTGCCCTTTCTGGAATAGTTTGGAGACCGCTGAACTAGGGGATTAAGGACCTTGCCCAAGGGCCCTTAGAGATTTTCAATGATTCTCAATGATTTGAATCATTGAAACTGTGGTGTTTTCTGCTTGGGGGTCTCCAGTTGTGCAGTAGCCATTAAAAACACATTCTTGTGAAAACCATACAATTGTGGTTAGAATTACTGGCCCCTCTATGTTTAAAGGTATAGTGCCACTGGGTTTTCTAAGCTTTAAGTCATAAAAATAATTTTATTTTGCATTACTATAATTTTATTCCTTATCATTTAGATAAGGGATTCATAATATGATATTGTCAAAATGGTCAGAATTCATGCTGTCTGGAAATAATTAGAATTTCAACCCCTGAGGGAGAGAAATTCAAAAGATCAGATGCCATGACCATCATATAGTAGATTTGGAAGTGATTTTACAAGGAATCGTATGGATATTAATGTAAGATTTGTCACAGATAATCTCCACACATTGCACATGCGCTACCTCCTGTAGTTAGTCTGTATGATGGTAATGAAGGAAAAGACAATGTGCACTATGGAATTTCCCTCCAGATAAATATTTCCTCTACATTAAAATGAGGTGTCATTTTGCAACATGTTACAAAAATAGTAAAGTAAGTCCCTTCAGCTGCTCCCTTGTTTTTTCTCACTTGAGGTCAACACAGCTGATCCAAGGTGGATATGCATGTTGAATTTGCAGAAGTTTTACATCAGATGATGCAACTCCACATTACATGGAGAAATGTGGCAGGGGTGGGGTTTGAACCGGGATATATATGTATATGTATGACGAACATTGTGTGGACCTTTGGGACCTGTATTTTTAATTTAATTTTTTTAAGAGATGTTTTTGGATAATGATAATAATATTAAAGCAAACGGATCTCTAGTATCGGAAAAGTATTGTATCGGCAGATATCCAAATTCAGGTATCTGGATCGGAAGTGTAAAAATGTGGATTGGTGCATCCCTATAAAATATTTGCATGATGTTTTCACTGTAACAATGATTCCTTCACATAAAGCAGCACAGCCCTGCATGGAAAGCATTGCACAAGGCCACTCAAAGGCAAACCATATGCTACAGTGTCTTTAGCTATATTTCTTTGACTTGAGGCTCCTTTCTGACTCCTCCTACTTGTATTCACATCCCCCATCTCCTCAGACTTCTTTCCTGTCATGCTTCATTGGGCCACCTGAGGGAGAATATGTGCTGGCTTCTGCCTGGTGACAGCTTGCACGGAGATGTGTGCAGCCTTCCTTCTCAGCTGGAGGATGGTGGAGAAGAGAGAGATGCTGTGGACTTTGGCTTTTCAGCAGGAGACTCCGCTGGGTTGATTTGCTCTCACAGATTGAGACCAGTAACTTTTCATCACATAAAACCTCTTAAGTTTTGGAAGGCCATGAATACGCTTTGAGCCTTTAATTACAATATGTAGGAATATTTTGGTCTATAAAGAGTGATGTAGCTGTATTACCAGAGTGAAATCACCGTCCGTGTCAAGTCAGTTTAATTCAGTCCAATTTATTTTATTTGTATAGCGGCAAATCACAACAGTGCTGCCTCAAGATGCTTCACATGAGTAAGATCTAACCTTACTAACCCCCCTGAGCAAGCACACAGATGACACTGGTAAGGAAAAAACCCCCTCTGATGATAATGAGGAAGAAACCTCAAGTAGACC
This sequence comes from Thalassophryne amazonica, assembly GCF_902500255.1. Lineage (NCBI taxonomy): Eukaryota > Metazoa > Chordata > Actinopteri > Batrachoidiformes > Batrachoididae > Thalassophryne > Thalassophryne amazonica. The sequence continues at coordinate 44,597,363 of NC_047121.1, forward strand.
AGACTCAGAGGGGTGACCCACTGCTTAGGCTATTCTAACAGTTATGAGGTTTTTACACATTTTACAAGACTTTCTTAAACAGAAGAAATAGAAAACAGGAAAAAACAAGAAGAGCAACAAAAACAGAGTGCTTAATTGAAATTCAAAAAGCAGTCAATCTTGGATCTTTAATCTTTGTGTCCAATTCCACAACAGGTTGATTGTGAACAGGAAGAGCATCCAGTCATTGGTGCAACAGGCAGGGTATCCTGAGGTCAGTCTGGCACCCTGGCGTGCAACCATCATGTCCACCACCATGTCAATCATCATGCTGTGAAATTGGAGCACCAAGTGATTCTCTTCTGTGCTGTGCAGTTTTTGTCTTCCTGGCATTGATTTATTTATATTTTTAAAAGGTGACTGGGATTTTTCAACCTGAGCCCTATTTTTAGATGGTTTTGGATTCAAATTTTCACTTGGGATAAAAAAAAGATAATTGTTCAAGTACTGATTTACAATGCCACCACTTAACTGCTATACTATGCTATAAGCTAAAATCCTATTAGTAAAATGCTTCTTGATGCCAATGACTATATGTAGTTATTATTAAAAGTGTCTGGTAGCGTTTGGAGGATCCCTGTGGAGTTAAATGTGTGCATATTTACCTCAGTAAATGTAAAGGCACTTTTATAAACAACACGTTGTACACACATCAACTTACCTTCTTCGTTTGTGGTGCTGCTGTTCTCTACTAAATCTGTACAAGTCGATTGTGGATGAGAGGTGGTTGTTCTGCTTGGAAACAGAAACTGGTCCTTCATCCACAATTGACTTTTAATAACTCAGTGGAAACCGGCACAGTGGGGTGTACAGGAGACTGAGGTAAGAAGCTAATTTTATAATGAATGAATGAATTTATTCGGCACACACAGACCCAAAATAACAAATTAATCTCACAACGAAAACAAAGAAAACAATCTGACAATGCGCCCATGTGTCCGAAAGGGTGTGGGCAGAAGCAAAAGCTTATGAACACCCACCCCTTCAACCAAAAGAATAAAAAATGCATACATTTGTATATAAAAATATGCATACACCCATGATAATTAATACAAAATTTAAATGTCATTTAAAGTAGACCTGCATTGAAGTAAATGCAGTCAGATCTTTGGACCAAAAAATGACTTAAATTTACACATAAGATCCTTCTGAATGTAGTAAAGTAAATCTGCAAGCCCTGATCTGTCATTCAACTGAGAAATCTTCATTTAAAAATGACAAATTTACAGCTAAAATTTAGTCCTCCGCAAAACTGTCATCACATCCGGGATGCTGCCGAGACGTCAGGGAGAAGACCCTCTCCCAGCATGCATTGCGTGCACCAACTGTAATTTGTGGATTTCCGTCAGTTTGCATCTGCACCTTTTTCTTGTCTTATACGGAAGGATCTACTTTTTCTTAAAACTTCATATTGTCTTGCGGCACGTTTGGTGAGTACACATTTCTTTTATTTGTGCTTGAAAATTATTTTGGGGGACTTTTTCATATGCCCGTTTGAGTGGTGTCGCATTGAAAATCTACTGTCTTTCCGGTGTTACCGTCGCGGGGTACGGAGGCGGGACCCGCAAAGAATTCAAGTCCTTAAAAAGATATAAACCTCTCTCAGCGGCCACGGAGCTCTGCGGCTCCGATTACCGAGACGTGTCATTTGTTGTTTTTAACGTCTGTACAGTGACCATTCCAAACAAAGGTATATTTATTAGCATTTCTGTTGACTCAGCACAAAATCTTGGTCAGCTTTGTTTTCTGTCAAGTGAACAGATAGCAGAGCCATATCATAGGCAAAAACAAAGGGCCGTGAGAACGATGTTGTTTTACCACCACTCTGAGCGGTTTACTATAGGTGTGCCTCTCTGCCTTTATAAAGCAGTACAATTCACATCTCGATACATAGTGTATGATATGATTCAGTTTATTATGGAACAGTTAAAATCAATTCAGTGTGATATATAATCCTAGGCATTCATTTTACCTGATAAATTTGAATTAAAAAAAAATGGCATTGCTTACCTTTTTAAAGTACATATTTCATGAAAACCAAGAGTCTTCAAGTTTTTACTACTGAGCTGCAGCACATTTGCGCTGCTCATCTTTTGTTCACCAGCGGGGGCAGCAGTAGATACAGTAGTAGAACCAGGCCCGGCGCCAGAAAAAACATATTAAGGGGGCGATGTGTTTATCATCGGGGGGGCGGGGGGTGACCCCGGCCCCCCAAAAAAGTGCGCACCGGAGGGTACGTGCCTCTGTGCATGCGTAATGAATTGGGTGCGCTCCTAGAAAGCTCGTGTATTTAGGCTACACCGTTGTAAGAGACTAAGAGTAAGAATGTTGACAGTATTTTTTTTTTTTTAATTATTAATTGAACGTATAGACCCTCGGTCAAGTGATCTCCTGCATACCACAAAACCAAACCTACAACTGATCTGAGAAATGACATGAGACAGTAGATTAACCTCACATACAGCCCTCCATCACAAGCGCAAACACAGTGCAATTGGGCATGACAGTCACACAACGGGTCAAAGATAAACCTTTCATTTAGATGTACAGTGGTCCCTCGTTTATCACGGGAGTTACGTTCTAAAAATAGCCCGCAATACGTGAAATCCGCGAAGTAGTCAGCGTTATTTTTACAATTAATGTAGACGTTTTAAGGCTGTAAAACCCCTCATGACGCACTTTATACACTTTTTACAAACAGGCATTAACATTTTTCTCACTTTTTTCTCGTGTGTAAACACTCAAAGTTCAAACCTTTGTAGAAAAATAAGACCAACCTGTTTTCCAGGCCCAAACATTGTTTGAGAGATAAAAATAGAACGTTTCCTATAAATAATTCTGATGGCTTTTAGAACTAACAAATTTAATTTTAACGATCAACCTACGAGGTTGGACACATAAGAAATTATTAATAGTGACTGACCAGTATTTCACTGTTCCTCTGATCGCGCCTCTTCATCGTGGTGCCGCTCCGCTGAAGGCCTCGCTGCAGGTGTCTTTTTCCGAGTGAAGAACACAATTATGGGTAGTTGTTGGCGCTCTTTTTTTCTTCTGGGCGAGAAGATTCTTATAAACAGACACGCAGAACACAATGCACGTACTCTCCCTTCGCGGTGCCGCAACAGGTGTCCCGTCATCTCGACAGAACACCGGTCTGCTTGATGAGGACGCAGAGCACAGTGCGCTGTTTAAAAAAAAAAAAAGCATGCAAAATTGGACAAAAAAATCTGCGAAACTGCGGTGCGCTGTATTTTCCAATATTTCTTTTTCTTTATTTTTACTTTTACTGCAGTTTTCCTTTTGATCGGATTGCATTATACTGTGCAGGTGGTACTGTGTACAAAGCTTATATTCTCTATTCCTTTTTCAGCTGTACTTTTGACCTGATATAATTTTGAATTAGTAGCCAGAGATTTTACAATAGCTACTTTTATTTGTGTGTGTGTGTGTGTGTAAAAGGCTGTGGATGAGTAATCCACTCATTCATGAGCATCAGTGATTGAAAGAATGGCAACAGTATTAAATTGATTTATAAGTTCCACTCAACTCTGTTATTATAGAGAAAGAATAAATGATCACACACACACAGATATTAGTTTATCCAAGGACCTGTGACATTAACAGCACACTGTATTTCAATCTGTTCCTTCCTTTCTCCACTCTGCACACAAAAACATTCACACAGCCAGTGGAGTCCTGCACTTACCCAAGCTGTAAAACTGGGAACTATGCCTCCTTTCCAGTTATCTAAATTAACTAACTGTGGTGCGTTTTGTTTTGAGGGTTTAAATTTATACTATGTCCATGAGTGACATTTGACCTTGACCCAAACATGGCTTCAAATTTAAGGGCAAATCCATGAATGTCATATTACTTATCTGGCGGAACTGTGGTACGGCCTAGCGTGTAATGGTCTGACAACAGGGCATAGCCTACCCTTGTTGTTGCCCTCCCTTTTTGTTTTGCTTTTGTGCGTGTGTCTCCATGCCAGTTGGTGCAGATGTATACAGCACTGGAAATCAAAATTGTGTCCTTTTGAGTTAGAAGGTGTGAAACAGGAGAATATTGAAGAATGGGATTAGTGATTTACTAGTCTTCTGGCCATCGGTGACATCAGGGGCTCAGGGTCTACACGGTATAAAATGATCATGGTATTTGCGGTCTGTTTACTAGTAATGCAGTAATGCCTCAGACTGATAGCAAGATTGGCTGATTAGCAGCTTTGTGCAGTGTACAGTTAAGAATGTTTGCGTGTCTTTCAAAATGATTAAGCTCCCATCGTCCTCTTGAGGATGTTTGGATCTAATTGGCTGTCTCCTTTACAACTTTCACCTCCATTTAAAACACAGTTGGTGCAGCTGAGAACAGTTTTTTCAGACATCATCAAACGTAGTGCTGTTACTCTCGTGGTATTCCCTTATCACTGTGAAATAAATTGACTAGTAGATCTTGGCCATAATCATAGAGGCAAGATTATTATTCTGTATCATTGAGACTTGGTACTTTCACTGGCTTCAGATGAAGTCATTTGATCGAGTAGTGCTTCCAGGGATAACATTGGCAGAGCACTTACTGATGGAGCGTGGATACGGGCTGCAACACATCTTGTATTTTGGATCACGATACCGTCTGTCGTCACTTAATGTGATGCATACTGTGAGCAACTGGAAGTCTGTGAATTCAATTTTGTGTCCATATACGGATGACTGCACTTTTGGTAACAAAGGAAAAACCCCAAAAGCTTATTATTTGTATGCGCCATACTGTTCCATGTCACTCATCTTCACTTTAATGGCTAATAAAATGTGAGTACTTTTTTTTTTTAACTAAATCTTTTTTTTCCCCTGCTTCAGTGGAGTGCCTGTCGTGCTCTCCGCCACACCCGTTCACCAGCTGTTCACTCCTCCCTGCTTGAGAGATGAGTGCCAAGTCGGCTATCACAAGGAAGTCTTCATACCCCATGATGAGAAGATGCTTGGAGCTGTGCAAGTGAAGCGGAGGACCAAGAAGAAAATCCCCTTCCTGGCCACTGGTGGTCAGGGAGACTACATGACCTTCATCTGCATTTCAGGTCAGCTAACATGAATATATATAAAAAAAATTATTCTAACTTGTGTTTCCATTTTGCCACAGACATTATATAAGGGTTTATAAGATGATTTACCCGTCATGGCCGCCGACTATCAGGCATGTTGATGTTTTTTTTTGTTGCAGTTAAAGTTGACCTTATTGTGACCAGTTTCGCAAGAGATTGGCACTGACATTTGAACTTTTATAACTGTTTGAGGATGCTGAAGTAATAGCATAAGAGCTAGCAAAACTCAACCAATTTATAACGTTAGAATTGTGCTATTGACTGGTTCGTAGTACATTTATATCAATTCAAGTGTCTTGATGTATCTTTGTACTTTTACTTCAAGATCAATTTCCATTTTGTATTGGTGTATTGTGAAGCACATAATTTTTGAGCGTTTGGGCAGTTCTCTGCATAAATGTGCATATTAATGAGGGGAATGCAGTGTGTCCCTGGGATTGCCTCGTTAGCTAATTAATCAGATCCACTGCTCCTCCTGTTCTTTTGGGCTGAGAGCCCGCCTTGCCAATAACTTATATTGCTTGGATTTTAGTAGAAACGTAATTTTATCAGTTTTATGAAATTTCAAAGGCCATACAACTTAAAATAATAGTGGAATATAAATAACAAAATAATAAAATAATTAAGGCAGATGGAAGATTCAAGTGCATGAACTCCTGTCATTAAGAGGGATCATAAACAAACTTCTTCATTGATTAGGGAAATGTTTATTTCAGGACCTGTTATTTCTCTTATTAATTTTGATTATGACTACAGCCTCGTGTGTGTGTGTGTGCATACATATGAAGAGTTCAGATGCAAAACCCAGTATCTCCAGAACCATAAATTTTTAGTTGAGGCCATGTACTTGGCTGTCAAGGGTCCATCAATGTGCAAAATATGAGAATTTGAACAAGTCTGTGCATTTCCGAATATGGTTTCCTTTAAATCTGCATTTTTCCTCCATTTAAAGAGGAGTAATACTGGGTTTTGCATCTGAACACTTCATATATACTCACACTCACTCTCATGGTAGTGTGCTGCCCTAGAAGATGCTCAACTGCACACCAGGTGTAGCTTGGTACTTTAATTACATGGTGGTGCAGTGATGAAGGAAAGCACTGGTCTGTGGTTCAGTTTGCTACATGCCATACCAGACATGGAACTGAGTTGACTGTTTGTTTACTGTATATATCCAAACAAGTGTCAACAAGCTTGTGCTCTACAGTCCATTTCTGATAGGAGTTGCTGTGTGAAAGCATGCAGTCCGTGTGAGAGTGTGTCTATAGGGCAGGGGGATGGAACTCGGTGGCTACAGTAGCAGATATTGGACACCTGAGGCCTGTACAGTGGTGGAGTTATGCAGTCTGTGGTATTGCAAGCTTTAGGAAGCTGTGGCATGAGGTGCTGTAACTAAAGTGTGTATTACCAGTAAATAAACTGTCAAATGAGCTGGCTATTCTAAATAAATAAGGAATTATGAAATATTGATGTAGTGCATTTTATTTTGGTTCCATGACAAACAAAGTCATAACATTGGGAATTTAACCTAATTTCACCTGCTGCTGATAAATGCTTAGAAACATGAAGCTGTGAGGAATGTGGAGTTTGACGATATCATGAAGGGTAAATGCCCCTCAAGGCCCTCAGTCTATATTATAATAGCCAAGTGGCCTGTGTGTGTATATATGTGTGCGTGTGTATGGCGTCGATCACAGAGAAACTGGGGAGAGATGACATTTGTTGTTTGGTATGCTTATGTGTTATGGGTCAAGGGTGAACGCTGCAAAAACAAAAAGTTGATAGGATTAATATTTTTGGAGAAAGTAGCAATATTAGCTAACACCAGTGAACAATGGATGTTGTGCTGTAATGCACCATGGGAATTCAGGGTTTTGGGGTTTTAAATGTTGTTGTTGTGGTTCATGTTAATTTAACAGTGTTTTTAGTGTTATTGATTTATTGTGCGTTTTGTAGTTCAATTGTTGTAGCCACTTTAGTGAAGTGTTATGTTACCGTTACCATGAATAAAAACTGCTGCGTTTGTCAGGAGAGTTACAGGACTTGGCCAAGGATAGGGATGTGTGGGGTGAGCTGCTTGCTTTGCTGCCAGCGTGACCTAGGCCCAGTGTCACAGACCAATGGTCCCTCTTAAAAATTGGTCTGCGCTGGCTTCACTGCGCATGCGTCATTTGGGACCACAGCAGCATGTTAAAATGGTAAATGGACTGCATTTATATAGCGCTTTCCATCTGCATCTGACGCTCAAAGCGCTTTACAAATAATGCCTCACATTCACCCTGATGTGAGGCTGCTGCCATGCAAGGCGTCCACTACACACCAGGAGCAAATAGGGTATTAAAGACCTTGCCCAAGGTACCTTAGTGATTTTCCAGTCAGACTGGGATTTGAACACATTTGAGTCTGACTCTCTACATCCAAAGAGATCAAAGGGAATAATGTGATTATTAGCCATCAGATGACAAATTAAAACCTCTTAAATCAGAAACAAGGCCGTTTCAAGAAGAAATGAGGCACCGAAATGACGTAGAGCACAGCAGCTGCACGTCAGACATCTGCTGTGCTGCTGCAGTGCTCAGATCGTTCCGCTGTCGTTTATTACAAAATAATGCTGAATTTATGTAGAATGATTGTTTAGAAAAGCTTCAGATATCTGTCGCTGAGATCGATGATGACTAACGTGCAGTTTTAAAGCAGAAACGAGATGAAAATTGCTGGATATAAATGGACTGCATTTATATAGCGCTTTCCAGCTGCATCTGACGCTCAAAGCGCTTTACACATCAATGCCTCACATTCACCCCGATGTGAGGCTACTGCCATGCAAGGCGTCCAATACACACTGGGAGCAACTAGGGGATTAGGATCTTGCCCAAGGGCCCTTAGTGATGTTCCAGTCAATCTTGGATTTGAACCGAGGATCCTGTGGTCTCAAGCCCAACACTTTAACCACTAGACCATCAACTCCCCACCTCCCCTAGGTGGATCACAGCTGACTCTTAGAACTGATGATGCTGATGCTCTGAGATGGCGCATGCGCAGTGAAGGCAGGGTGCCCATTTTTTGGGGGGGGGGGGGGGGGTCAGTTGGCGACACCGATAAGTGGTTGAAAATGACTGATTGAATGAACGAATCAATATTATTATATGGCTGCGACGCTATACGCGCTCTGATTAGCTGATTGCCAGTCGGGTATTTTCAAAATATCGGACCGTTTTCCATGGCAGTCACCCCGAAATGCATATTATCTTTACAAACCAGAAGCTAAAAATGCGATTAGAAAAAGCAAGTCAGACATGAACGTACGCTATAATATCTAAACAGTATCTGATAAAACACACAGATTGAAAACTTACCAGCCAACGACCGGACCATCTGTTCGCAAGTTGTTCGTGGAGGCGAAGCGAACAAGTCGGACTACGAGTCGTCAACACCTTTCATATTCAGGCGACTTGCTCGGTCTCTACAGGGATATCAGATATACCCCGTACAGACCGAGCAAGTCGGTTAATAAACCTTTAATATTTTGAGGAGGAAAGTCGGAGTTTTTAAATTGTATTAATTTTTTTTTTTTTTTTGAGTGCCTCTGGGACAGACTGCAGAAGTGAAGCTCAGCACAGGTATTCAAAACATGGATTTCACCCACGGATTCTGTTCTTTCCATTCGTAGACACAGGTGGAGTGACTTTCAGACAGGTAATAGTCAGTGTCTGATGTTGCGTCAGGTTTATGGATTAAAATGACTGTCAATCATTTGCTTTTATCAGGACTCGCACAAGTTAAGAGTTGGAATTAATGACTTATAATCTGGTATATAATTTTTTTTCAATGATAATGTTGACTGGAGAGAGATATGGGATTTAAGAGATGGGCATGTTCAAACTGTGCCACAGCATTGCTACTACTTTAATTCCAGCAGGACTACACCATGGTTTTGGATTCTAAAATTAAATAGATTTTTTTGGGGGGGGGGGGTACCACGGATTGCCTGATCAACAGTAAGGCACCAGTTTGTTTGCAGTTGTTCATACAAGCATTTAACATGAGTGTTATGAATTTGACTTTGTAACCACAGTCGTTCATTTGATTTGTATTTTCAGTACGAGTGGGTTTATGAATTGGCTGTGTCTTGAACACATGACTGCTTATCCAAGCAATAAAGCTTTCTGTCTATGATTACTTAAGAAAAAGACCTGGACATCTGTGACTTGGAGAGCAGAGCTTGTTGTTTGTAATTACACATGGTTGTAGGAACACTGCTTCTGCTCACTCATTCACTGCTTTTGGACCTCAGCTGTAATACTGTGGAAGTAAGATAAACTCCAGTGAAGCATAATAATAATAACTACTACTCTGAAGCAACAAATTGTTTTCCATTAGGGAGGATATTTGTACACAAGTGCTAAATCAATACAAGGATTTAACTACAATAAAAGCAATTTGTTGTTTTGGAAATACATTTAAGCTAATTTCCACACTGAATGGATATTTACTTCAGTTCGATTTGGAGGTACACAAATTAGTAGGCCAGCCAAGTTTAAAAAAAATAACCAAGAGGCATCTTCTTGTTAAAAGCCGGCACCCATGTGATTTAGGTCATTCATGTATGCTGAATATAAATAAGCCGGATGCCGAGCTGATTTTTGACTTTTAAGGGCCATTTTCAAGGTCACAAAAACATCGTCAAAGAATTTTTTTGTAATTGGACATTAAAAAAATATACTTAAAATGTGACTTTAGGGTATCCTTGAGGTCATAAATCATAAAAAGATTACCCTTTTGAATTAAAAATTCAAAATTGAAAAAATCATAAAATGGCTGCCATTTTTAATAGCAAATTTCAGCTTGAGTCATATTTTTTTTGCCTGATTTAATAATCTTGGTGTCAATTCCTATATTTTTGGCCATGGCAAACCTCTCTATAGCAATTAAATTGGTGTACATACATTGGATAACCTTACTTTATATGCAGTTTACAAGACAAGTGAAAAAATATGAAAACCTTATTGTCAGAACCGTCTCAGGGAAGCTCATCTGCATGCTCGTCATCCTCATCGGGGTCTCGAACCTGACTCCAGTTCGTGGGCAAATGCTCACATTCGCTGGCATTTGGCACGTTGGAGAGGTGTTCTCTTCATGGATGAATCCCGGTTCACACTGTTCAGGGCAGATGGCAGACAGCGTGTGTGGCTCGTGTGGGTGAGCGGTTTTCTGATGTCAGTGTTGTGGATCGAGTGGCCCATGGTGGCGGTGGGGTTATGGTATGGGGCAGGCGTCTGTTTATGGATGAGAACACAGGTGCATTTATTGATGGCATTTTGAATGCACAGAGATACCGTGACGAGATCCTGAGGCCCATTGTTGTGCCATACATCCAAGAACATCACCTCATGGGCAGGCAGTATAATGCACTGCCCCATGTTGCAAGGATCTGTACACAATTCTTGGAAGCTGAAAATGTCCCAGTTCTTGCATGGCTGGCATACTCACCGGACATGTCACCCATTGAGCATGTTTGGGATGCTCTGGACCGGCGTATATGACAGTGTGTACCAGTTCCTGCCAATATCCAGCAACTTCGCACAGCCATTGAAGAGTGGACCAACATTCCACAGGCCACAATTGACAACCTGATCAACTCTATGCGAAGGAGATGTGTTGCACTGCATGAGGCAAATGGTGGTCACACCAGATACTGACTGCACCTTTCAGAGTGGCCTTTTATTGTGGACAGTCTAAGGCACACCTGTGCACTAATCATGGTGTCTAATCAGCATCTTGATATGGCACACCTGTGAGGCGGGATGGATTATCTCAGCAAAGGAGAAGTGCTCACTATCACAGATTTAGACTGGTTGTGAGTTTTAGATCTTTGAGTTCATCTCATACAAAATGGGAGCAAAACCAAAAGTGTTGCGTTTATATTTTTGTTGAGTGTAGATAGATAGAGATAGACAGAGATAATATGATTTAATAAACACCCGAGCCAAGGTTAGCTGTTAAGTCTGATGCTTTGGATTCGGGAGTGGGCATGTTCAGGTGTATTCTGGCACCTATGCTCCATCCCTTTATGCATTAATGAATTCATCCTGAACCAGTGCGCGTGGGGCTCTTAACATGGCGATGGCTAGAAAATGGGGTTATTTCGGCTTTTCCGGGTCTCTGTAGAAAGCAGATGGATGATGTCGCGCAGGCTCTGCCCAGTATATATACAGTCTGTTGTGTTGCATATAACCCACAAGCATGTGATTTTTCTGCTTCATTACAGAGTGTAGCACCTAAATCTGCTCTGTGCTGTCTGTCTGTAATGACAGAGCAGCCATATGGTAAATGCACTGTAATTAAAAGGACTCCTACACACTGCTAATGAAGACAAAACCTGAGGCAGAAAGACACAAGTAGCAACTGAAGGAGGCTGTAGTAAAGGCCTGGCAAAGCATCTTAAGGGAGGAAACAAAGGATTTGGTGATGTTCATTGGTTCGAGACATCAGGCAGTTATTAACAGTAATCATTCTATTCATAATTTGTCGAATTACGTTTGGCCTTTTGAAATAAATGGAACTGAAGTGCAGAGATTTATTGTTGCTTCTGTGTGACTTTTTTCAATCTAACAGTCACATACTGCAGCCCCTCTCGGGCACTGGTTCACCTCTCTATGCTGAAATTTAAACTTTTAGCCAGTGGATGCAGCTCACATGTGTGACATGATAGAATTTGTATTTGATCTCATGCATACAGACAGAATTGCACAAGTGCAGACGCGTATGTTAACACTTTCACGGCAGCGTTGGGGTCGTGGTTGATATTGAAGCATGGTGGACTGTAGCCAGGAACTGGACATAGATGAAACCGGTTGTGTGTTTCCTCTTTGATCACTGTGTGTCATGCAGCTCCTTTATTGCTGCACTTCAAACATGGGACCGTCCACAGAATGTTTGGCAGGGGAGACATGAGGTCACTTCAACAACATAAGTACTCTGAAGCTTCACAGAGTACTGTTAGTCTACATGGTTTTGATTTCATTTTTTTCTGATCTAAAGGAAACATATTTTTGCTCCACTCCTAGTTTTATTTGCGCAATCTCTGTTTCATCATTTTCAAGATTCCTTTTGTCCTTGCTCACGTGCGTGTTCTGTCCATCATGTTGAGAGATTTTAGTGAAGGAGGAAAAAAAAGCAAACATCTGTCAGTTTCCTAATCATGCGAGGGAACACCCGCTTTTTGAATTCCTCAACTTCTTGATTGAAGTGGTGAATGTGTTAATCCCAGTTATTGTTTATCTCCAGCTAGTAGCTACGTGGTGTGTTTGGATAGCATTATATTGACATTAGCTCTGTGTATTGGCAAGGACCTTACGAAACTGTACGCATCGTCATCATCAAGCACAGCATGGTTGTATTGTGATATGATGCATGTGATAACACTATGTTGTGAATACAACTTCCAGTGTTCACTTGTGTCGTCATATATTTACATCACCTTATACAGATACCTCAGTGGACAAACTCCAGCGTTTTAGAGCGCTGTTTGCATTGCACAGTGTCACTGAACACTCTGAAGTGGAAGATGGCGTAACATCATGTAGAGATAAAGTGCAAATAATGTTATTGTATGACTGAACTAGCATATTTCTCGGGAAAGAAGGTAATGAAATCTAAGTTGCACTAGTATTTGGAGGCATTTTCTTAGAAATGTCAACACAAAAATTCAAGAAAAAAATTATTTATACAGTACCAACATAAATTGCCCCAAAGCGCTACACGAGTATAATTTAAACCATACCTAACCCCTGAATAAATACGTTGCTAAAAGTCGTAAGGAAGAGCTTGCTCAGAATTGTTGTTATTATTGGGGAAAACCTTGAGCAGATCACATTTTCTGGTGGACCATCTGCTTTGGCCATATGGAGGAAAAATAAAACGGACATAATGCACAAGCACAACTAATACAAAAATATTATTTGAAATATCGCAACACTTCTGTTCCAGCAAAATCCAACTTTTTTTTTCTATGTTATTAAAGAAACTAATCTATGATAATGTTACAAACTGGTTCCTGATGACACAAGGTGTTTTTTAATTTAACCTTCATTTAACCAGGTTAGTTCCATTGAGATTGAGATCTCTTACAGGGGAGACCTGTTCTCTCAGGCACCCGGAGAGAACATACAAATTCCATACAGAAGGCCACAGGTGGGAATCAATCCCATGGCCTTCTTGCTGTGAGGCAACAGTGCTAACCACTAACTCACCGACCTGCCCAGATTAAAACCAGATTATATAAACTCAATTTGCTCACAATATATTTGTGAATATTTTATGTTTAGCAGCTTCTCATTCTTTGTATAAAAATAGGCACCTTTTAACATCTGTAACCTTTGCTAAAATGTAATGTAATGTACTTGTCATTCAGCCCTACGTTTTGATTGGATGTCTAGTGAGCACATTTAACCCTTTTTAATGTTCGGATCAACCATTTGGTAGAGCATATTGGTATCTACAATGTTCTATTGAATAATATGAGGACATTAAAGGGTTAACTTTATAGGGTCCCGTGATTTATGACCAGTGATGCCGGTAACGCTTTACTCTAATCTAACCACTTTTTTTGTAACGAGTAATCTAACGTGTTAATCTTTCCAAATGAGTAATCAGATTAAAGTTACTTCTCCAAGTCACTGTGCGTTACTATTATTTTTGCATTGTGGGTCGACAGCAGCATTAAACTTGGTCCGTGGGCAGGCGGTCGGGGTTTGACTGAACTACACACTTTAAGCGAGCTGTGAGCTTTCATCAGCTACGACTCGTCCTCACCTCTTAAAGCGCGGTGAAAACAGCACACCTGCACTGAGCTTTACAAAGTTATTTTTATGCTTTATTTTTCTCCTTTATTTAGAATTCTGAGCTGAGCCGCTCCGTATCATCTCGTTAAAAACAGCTGATCCTCCGCGACGTGTCAACAACTAACACTATTTTCTACTCAAATGCACCTAAACTCTCTTTCTGAGGACCACATGATGTGAAAACACAATAAAACTTTCTTACCTGTAAATCTGGTCATATTTTCTGCATAAATAAATGTTATCCATTCTTTGTGCTCAAACGCCAAAGCAGGGGCGAATCCAGATGAATGGGGGCGTGGGGCAGGGATGTGCCCCCCTCCCCCACAACACCCCTAGATTAAAGGTCCAGTTTTAAAGCCGTTTTTTTACTACAACTACTAATACTACTTAAAATAATAATTTTGACAAGTAAAATGTTTATAGAGAATTTAATGTTAGAAAAATGTTAGAATTTAATAGTTACATTTATAAACAATGTAGGTTAGAAATTGCAAGTTTTACTGTTACAGTGCTGTCAACAGTTAAATATGAGGTCAAGAAAGATTATTTTACTTTTTATAAAACAAGTATTTATTTTCATTGAAGTCAAGAAAGGGTGACTATAAAGTGAGTTTTGGCAAAACAGGTATCATTGTCATGTTGAGGTGGCAGAGGGTTGTTGTCGGCAGCTGGGGAAAGTAACTAAAAAAGTAACTAGTAATCTAACTTAGTTACTTTTACAATTGAGTAATCAGTAAAGTAACTAAGTTACTTTTTCAAGGAGTAATTGGATTACTTTATCAAAGTAACTGTGGCAACACTGTTTGACACTATTTATTGAAATCATCTCCCGTATTGTATATCATGCATGTCCTCAGAGAGCTTTCTTTTTTTTAATGGATACACATCTCTTTGTATCTTAATGTTAATTTTGTCAGACGAGACGAAATATCTTCATGAATGACCTTTTTTTTCATGATTAAAAGGAGATGACAATACATCAATGTTCTAAAACACTAATACAAAATTAACATGCATTATTGACGAAAAAGACGAGACTAAATTTTTTTGCGTGACTGTAGAGCGCACCTGAATATTAGCCACACCAACCAATTTTAAAAAGAAAAAGAAATTGTACATAAATAAGGCACACTTGTCTATAAGCCGCGGGTCTCCATGTTGTAACATGAGATATTTACACAGAAAGATGTTAGAAAGATTAACTTTTAATTAAATACGTACCGTAAATTCTTTTTCCCCTGAAGTGTTACGCGTAAATATTGACACGCACGCCGTCCAGCGTGCATGCACAGTGTCTCTGCTCCACACGGAGAACTGAGTAATTTTAACTTTTGCTTTTTCTAACTTTCATCGCGTTCAGCCCGGATCGGATGGAGTTTGTGGTAAATGAGACGTTAAAGAGGCGCCGTGACTTTTTCGACTTGTTGCGCCAAGACAGAGAACCGGCTTGGAAGGGTTGGGGGGCGAGGCTCTGTTAACTGATCTGACGATGCAACTCTGTCGCAAAGTGCTGGAGATGGACTTTCCTTCACTAAAATGAACAGTAAGACCCTATATTTACACTGTGTGTGAATTTACACCACATGAGGAGTGCAGGTTCAGGAAATCGGTTAACAGCATCAATTGATGTATTTCAACTTATGAAAAAAGCCTGTAAAAATCCATAAATTAGCCACATCATTGTAAAAGCAGCAGTGTTCAAAGTGTGTGAAAAAAGTAGCAGCTTATAGTCCAGAAATTACGGAAGTTTATATTTATACTCTCTCACAGTGTTAAAGTGTCGGATGAGCTCTCTGAGGTTCAGATTAAAGATAATGTGTAGATTTTGAACACAGCAGCCAACACTACATCTGTTCAATAGCCATTTGTTTTTAACATTATTTATGACTAATATGCAGTACGTCCAGAAAGTATTCACAGCACTTCACTTTTCCCACATTTTATGTTAGTCTGTTCTACAAACAATAGTACAGCAGATAACTGTAAGAATTGTTCAGATCTGGTTACAAGCATCAAAATTTGACTGTGTA
This sequence comes from Thalassophryne amazonica, assembly GCF_902500255.1. NCBI lineage: Eukaryota > Metazoa > Chordata > Actinopteri > Batrachoidiformes > Batrachoididae > Thalassophryne > Thalassophryne amazonica. Next base: position 44,613,370 of record NC_047121.1, read on the forward strand.
TACCTTTTGGTACATATTGTAGAACAATAACGTTAGCCATTTGTATTTTCAATAGGGAACCAAGGAGGGGTTAATTAAAGAATTGCACAGGGTCAAAATTAAAAAATGTTCCAATCATATTGAAAGTGATACCACATTATGTATCTGATGACAATGATTCCAAAAGGGTATAGTTTGGACTATCTATAACTGAATGTTCTGGAGTTATGGGGTAAAAACAGCAAGAATGGTGACAAAGGTCAGTTTCAGATTATACAGGGGTCAAAAGTTAAAGTTGCTCCAGTTTTGGTAAAACATGGTGCAAATTATTGGTTGAACTAATAGGATTAACATATGGAATACTTTTGACTGTGTTGAATGTTTGGTCTCCAAAGTAAAGGTCAAACAATGTCGACATCCATTGGATTCTATGACATGTGACATATGTTACCCTGTAACATGATAACTAAGCATGACACATGGTGCAAACGATTCCTTTTTAAAATCCTACTAACTCAACCAATAATTTGCATCATGTTGGAGTAACTTTAACTTTTGACCCCTGTACAAACTGAAAATGACCATTGTTGCCTTGCTTGCTGTTTTTACCCCATAACTGCAGAACATTCAGTCACAGATAGTCCACACTATACCTTTTTGGAATCTTTGTGATCAGACACATAATGTGGTGTAGCTTTCAATATGATTGGACCATTTTTGACCCCTATGCAGTTCTTCAATTGACCCGTACTTGGCCCCCTATTGAAAATTCAAATGGCTAACATTATTTTTCTAAAATATGTACCAAAAGGTATATACAGTCAAAGTTTGGTGCTGTAACCGGATTTGAAGGATTCCTCTGCAATATGCAAATATTCTGTTATCTGCTACACTGCAATGCCCATGACAATGTGAAACAAGTTTTTTATTTTTTTATTTTTGCAAATTCATAAAAAAAAGAACTCACATGTACATAAGTATTCACATCCCTTGTTCAGTATTTTGTTAATGTTAACCTTTTACCAGCAATTACAGCCTCAAGTCGTCTTGAGTATGATGGTACAAGGTTGGCGCACCTATCTTTGGGCAGTTTTGCCCATTCCCACATGTACATAAGTATTCACAGCCTTTGCCATGAATCTCAAAATTGAATTCAGGTGCATCCTGTTTCCACTGATCATCCATGAGATGTTTCTACAGCTAAAGCCTTGTGGATTTCGGGGAAATATCGTGGAAAACACCACAAACCTTCAATCGTTGAACAAGTGTATTTTGTCAGGTAATGATAACATTTGTTATGTGAGATATGTGAAACACTGAATTGATTGAAATGGTAATCAGCGATAATCTTTTATATCAAAAAGGTTGACTAAAACTAAAACCTTTGACAAAAGACTAAGACCGAATTACAAAACATCAGATGAAAGGAATATTACTGTTAGAGTCACATTCAACAACAGGAACAGATATCGTTGCATTTTTTACAGCCAGCTCGAGTAGAACGTCTGTAGTTCCCACACCAGTATATGTGATGCCCTCCCTATTCATCATCTGCAGCCTTTCGGTTATTGATTGGTTTCAGAGATGGATGGGCAAGCGTCTTGTGTACCTCAGTGGTATATTACTTTGCTTATGCCCGTCAGAAAATATGACCTTGGTTCCTCCCTCCAAAAATGCATTAGCTGGCCTTTTTGTATTCATGTACATGCATTTAAGGTTAGGCCAGCCTTATGGGCCAGGATGGAAACTTGAACAGGAATCTTTTCATACATATTTATAAGGATCCACAAAGTGTTAGAGAGTGTGTGTGTGTGTGTGTGTGTGTGTGTGTGTGTGTGTGTGTGTGTGTGTGTGTGTGTGTGTGTTGTGGTGGTGGTGGTGGTGGTGGTGGAGGTGTAGTACTGAATCTTTAGATTACAAAAACTTTTTCTGTTAAAAGTTCCATCCAACTAAATGATAGCATCATTGTACCAATGGTCCAATGTACTGCTATTGTTATATATCTAAAGATAAATCTGCCAAGAACACTTGACCTTGTGAGGACAATTAAGTACAAAACTGGCCAGCCATACATTCTGTGAATAATACATTGAAATTTCCAATACTATGGAGTTCTCCTGCACTGCATGTTTCCAACTCTCCCTGCTCCACCATCTGCTAATTAACTAATTCAGGTGTGCTCAAGAAATCTGATCAGCTGTGTTTGCAGTAGGTAAGTTTGGCAGCAAGCTGTTGCTAAAGATTGAGGACCATGAGGTTTCTCATTGGTGCAGCTAAGTAATGTGGGTGGGTGCTGCCAGCTTGGGACCCTCCCCAAGTTGGCAGCCGTGCAACCACATGTTGCTGCCGCTCCCCCACATTCACATCGCCTCAATTCGGAAAATGGACTGTTTCAAGTTTAGTGCACATAAACAATGTCAAATGTATATGTGCTGCCTGAATTGTGATGTGTGCCATTATTACGGTAAGCAAGTAATAATTGTGGATTAATTGTTGTCTGTGGTAATTTGAGTATGGACGTAATCTTGTTGTTGTTGCACTCATGTAATGACAATGACAATAAATTTCATCCATCCATCCATCCATGATACTGTGGGGGTTAGCATGGTGCCGTTCTGCCAATATAAATTATCATAAATGAGATTGGTGTCAGAAAGACCCTTTGCTAATCCTCAAACTCGGAATAAATGAGACAGAACAACAGTCTCATAAAGTAACATGACTTAGGTGTGGGTAATACACCAATGTCATAGTTATCACCGTGTCATGGTGTGTCACAATACCATCAACACAGTGAGACATCGGGCCAGCGACAACTCCTGACAGTCCAGAAAAAAATGCTTTCAATGGTGCCAACGAAAAATAAGGCTGACAAAATGACAAAAATAGTAATGCCAAATATCCATTAATTTGGAAATCATAATAATTTTGGTGTATTGGCAGCTCATACTAGCTCTGCAGCTGAGACTATGACCAAAGTCTATGCCCCCCCATTCTGTTGAATCCCACAAGATAGTCAAAACACATTAAGCCCTGGTCACACCGAATAATGTAGGATGAATAATGAGCCACTTTTTTTTTTTTTTTTTTTTGTACAGGTCCAGTTATTCAGCAAACGTGAGAGAATAGTGGCTCTTTAGAGGCAGAATGTTCAGCTAACGAAGTGGTGCTAATTTCAAGTTCAAAATTTAGCAACAACAGTGTGGGGTAGTTTGTGTACGAGGTTCTACGAGGACAAACAAGGATTTTAGAGGCATGTGTGGTGAGGGCGAGGACGTTAGAAGCCCATTTTCCGAGCACCTGGCGGCTACAAGGGCAGGACAGGCTATTTTGGCTTACCCCCCTTGCGCACTACAATTCCACCTGCTTTGTGCGCTGGACGCTATATATATATATATATATATATATAATAAAATTATTTTGTAGTGGATTAATCATTTGGATGTTGTATGGATGTTTGGATGTTAAAAACACCTCTAATCTTTTCTGGAATCACAAAGGACAGTTTCATTTGGAGCTTTTTCTTCTCTCTGTCTCTTGAGCTGAGGTGGAGAACATATTTGGAACAGCCTAAAGGGGTAAGTATGTGTAATGTTTATATTGTAATAGCTTGGTCAACCAGTTGCATATTCATTCCTCCTTATACACAGCTATAAAAGTATGTTTATGATAGATTTAACACGTTATAATGGATCAGATGAGCTCCGCTCTGTGTGCGCACCGAACAATGGCTCGCTCTCAAGAGGAGCATTTATGTAAAAACGCCAGCTTGCAAAAGAGCGATTTTGCAGACAATAACAGATGAACACAAAGTTAAAGGTTGGATCACGGTGTCAAAATGACTGTAAGCCGCAAAAGAAATAAAGCCAGCGAGAAGAAGCATAGAGGCGACTGTCCAGGAATGCAGAACACAAGCGCCCAAAAGAGCGATTTTTGCAGACAATAACGGATGAACACAAAGTTAAAAGTTGGGTCACTGGTGTCAATGACTGTAAAGCCACGGAAGAAATAAAGTCAGCGAGAAGCAGCTCAGAGGCTGTCCAGGAGCCCGTGGTTCAATTCCAGCTGGTCTGGTTATGGGTGTGTGTGTGTGTGTTTTTCTTTTTTTGGGGAGAAGTGATCCACACAGTTGCGGGTGTATATAATTAAAGCGACCACATCATTATGCTGTCTTTTTTTTTTGTTTTTGGTCACAGAGAGCTTTAAGGACTACCCACGGAGCCCGAACCACTGTCGTCAGCTTGTTTCGAGCTGAAAACTTCCAAATTTAAGCCTCTGTTGACCCAGGACGTTGTGAGAGAACAGAGAAGTTTCAGAAGAGCAGTTTATCCGGACATTCCACTGTTAAAGGAGATTTTGTAATGAAAGACGTGCGGACAGATTCGCGCGTCGGCACCCAGCCGCTCATGGCGCGGCGCCACAGCAAAACACCTCCGTGTTGCTAACCATTCGTAATATTTAGGCTCTTTCGATGGCTTTCAGTCGAGTGAGTATCTGAGAAATTGTTTAACAGCTGGGCATGTTAAACTGCTGATAAACTGCTGATCCCGACCTTTTCTGAAACTTCTCTGCTCTCTCACGACGTCCTGGGTCAACAGAGGCTTAAATTTGGAAGTTTTCTGCTCGAAACAGGCTGACGACAGCGGCTCGGGGCGCGGGCGCGCCGTCCGGCTCCATTGGCAGTCCTTAAAGCGACAGTAACACTCCATAATCTCTCATCAACCCTTAAAATTTTCACCGAAAACTGTCTGAATTTCTCGAATGGTGTCCACTTGGATCTGCCTCACAGTTTCTGAAAAAATTTTGATAAAGCAAAGCGCCAGTCTCTCAGCAAGTTGTCAGACAAAGGAATTCCGGCGGGAGGGTGGACTAGTGCTCACTCAAAGCTGCCCACAGGCGAATGACGCAACCGACAGGCGTGAAAAAACTCACGCATGCGCACGAGGGTTCAAGCTTGTCTGATGTGATCGCACGTGATTCAATCCATATAATTTTTGAAAAAAATAAAAAGGTCCGTTTCTTTTCTCACAGACCTCGTATGTGGCTTAACGTGGATCAGATGTGGTAACGTGAGCCATTCTAGGTTGGACGGGGCTCAAATGGCATTAGAGACTGATACCTGACACATGCGAGGTACAGAGAGGCACATCGAGGCTTCTTCATAGCGGATACGTGATAGATTTATATATATCATTATTTCAATAATCACTGACAAATCCATACTTGGCTTATTATTCATGGCTTTATTATTTGGTGGGACCAAGGCTTTACATGCTTTTCTTATTGATGCAACTGGCTGTAAAGTCTTTTTTTTTTTTTTTTTTTTTTTTTTTACATGAAGACATAATACTCACTGAAATTTAATTAAACTGTGATTCTGTTGTGTGAACCAGCAGTGTTGCAGGCAGGCTTGTTTTATCCATAAATTGGGTGTGTTTAATGTAAAACTGTAAAAACTTTTGATCCTGAAGTTTTAATCTGGATTTTAACTTGGAAGGAGCACCTTTAAAAATGAAAATAGCTCATATTAAACTTGTGCTCATATGAGTATCGAAGTGGTGAGATAGTGCTAAACTAGTTTTTGCTTACCTTTTGCAGTTTTATGTGCTTGAGGTTTTAATTTTAAACATCTCACAAATCTCACAGTTCTGAGTGTTTTTACAAACTGCCTCCTGTTATAAACTATAAACATCATTTTAGACTGATCCGACTTGTTTCAGACTTCTGTGACATTAAATACACCCCAGATCCATTAATTTTACTTTAGCTTACTTTAGACTTCTCTCAGTTGGCAGTGATACATTCCATCTATCTATCTGTTTCTTTACCTGCTTACTCCAGTTAAGGGGTCACAGGGGCTGGAGCCTAGCCCAGCAGTCATAAGGCATGAAAGCAGGGCAACACTCTGGACAGGATGCCAATCTATCACAGGGCCATATTTGGACAGACAAACACATTCACACCCACACGCAGACCTACGGACAATTTAAAGTTTTCACTTTACCAAACCCATGAACCCACGCACACCGGTAGAACATGCAAACTCCACACAGAAGGGCCCCTGTCATGGTAATCAAACCCATGACCTTCTTGCTGTGAGGCAACAGTGCTAACCACTAGTCCACCGTACTGCCATATACATTTCATGCACTATAAATATTATCAAAACATTCTTTGTCCCTCAGGCCATCAGACTGTACAACTCCTCACTTGGGGGGGGGTTAACATTAAGACAGAGGAAGGGAAGGAGAGGAACAATAGTAGCCAGTAAACCAGAATTGATCAGTATGTCTGGTATTTCTATTTGCATATTTCTATTTGCAAACTGTTATTTTTTTATCTTTCACATTTGATACGCTGTGTGCTTCTTACCCTGTGTGCTGCTATACAATGCTGCTGGAACCTCAATTTCCCTGAGGGAGTCTTCTCAAGGATCAATAAATTTCAATCTAATCTATAATCAGGGTATTATTATCAGTGGTATGTGTGTGGCTGTAGACAAGATCATTCGAAACTGCTGGACAGGTTTTCTTGAAACTTGGTGGACTATTAATTGAATAGATACATACCTAGAGTTAAGATTTTGGAGTAGTTTGGTCAAAGGTCAAGGAAACATGGTCCAAAAAACACCTTTTGTATATCTCAGCAACCATAATGCCCAAGTGAATTCTCTAAAGCATTTTCTGATCAGCAAAATATTTATGATTGAGTGATATGAATGAAATCACAGAGAAGTCATATGATGAAGTCATGCTTAGTCAAAAACACCACTACAAATACGAGGTCTGTGAGAAAAGTATCCAACCTTTTTTTAATGCAAAAAATATGGATTTGATTCATATGTTTTTACGTCAGCCAAGCTTGAACCTTCGTGCGCATGCATGAGTTTTTCCCACGCCTGTCGGTTGCGTCATTCGCCTGTGGGCAGGCTTTAAGTGAGCACTGGTCCACCCCTCTCGTCGTTGTTTCATTGCGAGGAAATGGCGGAGTGATTTGGGCTTTTTTTCCATCAGAATTTTTCAGAAACTGTTAAGAGACAGGCAGCTGGAAACCATTCGAAAATTTATCTGGCTTTCGATAAAAATTTTACGGGCTTCACAGAGAATAAGGAGTGTTATTACAGCTTTAAGGACGGCCCACAATGGCGCATGGCGCGCTGCGCTCCGAGCCGCCATCGAGAGGCAGAAACCACCACATCATTTCTAAACGGATGGCTGTGTGGAGCCGGGACCGTCGTGTGCAATTTCTCTGGTTATCACAAGAGCTGGACATTAGCCATTTTCTGGCAGATTTCACTTTTAACAAGAGATTTTGTCATGGAAAGCCGCGCGGAGGCTTCGCGTGTCATGACCGATTCGCTGATGAAGCGAGACAAAGGAACACCTCCGTTTCGGAGTGTTAGAGGACAAGTTGGGACATGCCTATCTCGGCTTTCAGTGCTTACCAGCCGAGTGAGTATAAGAGAAATTGTGGAGAGCTGGGCTTGTCCCAACTTGTCCTCTAACACTCCGAAACGGAGGTGTTCCTTTGTCTCGCTTCATCAGCGAATCGGTCGTGACACGCGAAGCCTCCGCGCGGCTTTCCATGACAAAATCTCTGGTTAAAAGTGAAATCTGCCAGAAAATGGCTGATGTCCAGCTCTTGTGATAACCAGAGAAATTGCACACGACGGTCCCGGCTCCACACAGCGATCCGTTTAGAAATGATGTGGTGGTTTCTGCCTATCGATGGTGGCTCGGAGCGAGGCGCGCCATTGTGGGCCATCCTTAAAGCTGTAGTAACACTCCTTATTCTCTGTGAAGCCTGTAAAACTTTCACCGAAAGCCAGATAAATTTTTCAAATGGTTTCCAGCTGCCTGTCTCTTAACAGTTTCTAAAAAAAATTCTGATGGGGGAAAAAAAGCCCAAATCATTCCGCCATTTCCTCACAATGAAACGACGACGGAGGGGTGGACCAGTGCTCACTCAAAGCCTGCCCACAGGCGAATGACGCAACCGACAGTCGTGGAAAAACTCACGCATGCGCACGAAGGTTCAAGCTTGGCTGACGTAAAAACATATGAATCAAATCCATATATTTTTGCATAAAATAAAAAGGTCAGATACTTTTCACAGACCTCGTATATGTATATTTACTTGTAAATTATATTATGCTATATGTAGAGTGTGCAAGGTATGCATCCGCCCTCTGATGCCTTTCATTTACATGAAATAACTAAACATGTCATTCTCCTAAAAACCTGGCAATAAAAAAGTAATACTGTGATATAACGGTCAATGTGTAAAAAGTGAAAATATCTTATCTTATTGTAGGTCATTATCACTGACCCCTAACAGGATTACTGTGGGTTACCATCTACATTTCAGCATTTTCCAGTTTCATTTTAAACTTTAGCTGCTATAGGACTTTTTTTTTCCAGCATGAGTCGAAACAAATGCTCACTAATGAGATTTGACCAGTCTTGGGTGTGTGGGCGGCTCGTTGTGAGAAACAGTGGCTTCTGTGGGTTTCTTAGAGGCCAAAGAAGCAGCAGTGACTGATGCTGGCCTCTCAGTACAGGGAAGAGAGACATACAGCCCACTCGCACAGGCTTAGATATATCAGTATGACACTAATAGCCACATTTTTCTGTAAAGGCATATGCATGTGTGTGTACGCCAGCCATCTGTCCCTGTACCTCTTTGTATCTGCGTACTATGGGACTTTATATCTACACTAATTAGCTTCCTGCAGGAGCAGCTCTTGTCATTTTTTTCCTTTTCTGCTCTGTGAAGCATGAACTGTCTTGGAAATGTTTTATGAAGCATGGTGGAGAGGTGGGATGTGGGCCAAGAAAGAACCAGTAAAATCCTGTTGCAGATCCAGGAAATATTTGCCACTTTTTTCAGCAATGTAAGATAGGTAGGACTTTTTGTTTGTTTGTTTTTTTTTTTTTCATAATGCATACACCACAACACAAACAAATCAAACACATGGTCAAAAGTGTTTTGTGAGGTGTGTTTAATATGTTGTGCATGTTGTGTCTTGGCCTTACCTTCTGTTGTACAGTCAGTTTTAACTTGTATGTGAAATTTTTAAAAATAGTTTCTCATATTTCTTTTTCATACTTTGTGTCAATTTCTTAGCAATGAAATGATCAAATAGATTACATTTTAAAGGTGTAGTATAACACAGCTAGAGTACATTTATAAAAGGATTTTACTTGTAACATTTCTGTTAATAAGCCACACACATGCACTAAACCAGTGTTTCTCAACCTTTTTTGAGTCGCGGCACCCTTTTGTATTTACAAAATCTTGCGGCACACCACCAAAAAAGACCATAGGAAAAAAATGCAGACTGATTGCCAGAAATATCCAGTAAAAAGTCTGGACATCATGGACGTTCGTTCATGCGCGCACATGTGAACAATTAAAAGGAAAAAAAAAAAGTCTGGCTGCAGGCCAGACTTTCCTTGTTCTCTGCTCAAACTCTCACATCACAGTTAAAAAAAAAAAAAAGGACAAAAAAGGACATAAGTCCTGAGACAGGACATGTCAACATCAAGTAGAACTCCAGACATCTCCACATTTGCTTGACGGTTCGTTCGCGCGTGCGCATGCATCTCGCGGTCAAAGGAGGAAAGAAAAGAAAAAAAAATTGTCTGCAGGCAGTTAGTTCCTTTCTCTCCTCAGACTCTCTCATCACAGTTAAAAAAGGACATAAGTCCAGGACATGTCAACATCAAGTAGAACTTCAGACATCTCCACATTTGTTCAAGGACAGTTCATGCGCATGCGCGCGCATCTCGCGGTCAAGGGAGGAAAAATAAGGGAGATAAGACAAGGGAGGAAAGATATATATATATATATACACACTAGCTGGGGTACCCGGCGTTGCTCAGGTTAACCTGTTTAAGATATAATCTACAAATATTCCAAAGTTTATATTTTGTCATAATTGTAGATATCTTATAAGTATATATGTAGTCCGAATAGGCAAAGGTTTGAACTAAAAACCCAAAATAGGTGGAATCCTCAAACCAAGAGAGAAAACTGAATTTTGCTGCATGCAAGAAACAACAATGAAGTTCTTCAGACTTTATTGCAGACTTATATTGCAGATCAAGTATGCTCATAATCATTAATCAGAATTGATGTTATGACCTTTAAATGTTGATACATTGGAAATCTAGTTTATAAGAATGCTACAAAAATAAAATAGCTTTTAAGCAAATGTTAATTTTGGATTTGAGATGTTGAATATATATTTAAATGTAGCTTTTACTGACCAATAGTTGTGAAGAGTCTCTTGGTAGACAGTGTTCCTTGTCCTTCTGTCAGGAAAGTGGATATACAGCTGATTTGGGTTACCAACTCTGGAGCATCTGACTAACTGTGGAAGATCGCAGGTTCTGCCATATTCAGGCCAGCCACATTATCAGCAAAAGTAGTGGTTTCTTTTTGCACACTTTGAGGCATTCCATCTTTAAATGGTGTAAATGTTGCCTTGCATATTTCTTAAAGCATTCATTGGTATATTTAGAGAACAACAATCTTTTCAATTGAAAAAAAGAGTTTGACCACTAAAAACAGTTTGAGCCATGAAACATCAACATACCAAAACTATTAGATCAACCCAACCAAAGCTAGTGCACTATTATAATAGGACAGCAGGTTGTGAAGAGTTGATAATAACAAAATTTAATTTATGATATTTACATCATAATGAGCAGCCTATATATACAACGCGCCATTGGAGAACACAGGCTCTATGCCCGCTTACTGGCTGATTGAAAGGGTGCTGCCCCATCAGCAGTTAGAACTACATCATTTTTCAAATGATCTGCAGAGTGCCATTGTGATACAGAAAACATGCGTTTGCCTGATACATTATGACCAACGCTAGGCAAGTGATACACATCATGTACACTCACACCTTTATTTTTAGAAAATGTGCAAATGTTTAGAAATACATGTACAAATTGCAAGAAAAGACAAAGCTTGATATTTTATCCAGTAAACTTTTAAAGTTTAATTTACAGCCTTCCAGTAAACTTTTAAAGTTTAATTACTGTGGTTGAAAGCTCTCTGCTAAGAGTGAAAACCTTCATTCCAAGAAGGAATAGGCTGTATTCTGATAAGTATTATATCATAGTGATTGTGTATAAGTTTTATCAAAATTCATGTGGACTGACCACCCCACCCCTCTCAGCCACCAATGCCTGGCATGGGGAGAACCCATCTACATCTCTGAGCTGGCACCTTATCTGCAGGTCTAAATCCTGTTCCTGGGGACAGCATTATGAAGAGTTTACCCTGTATTTATTTTGAAGTTGATAAACATAACGCAGTATTGGCCATTAGGTACAGAAAAATCTCAATTTGAGGGCATATTGCCATAATGATTAAACCAGATTTAAGGACATTTTTAAGTAGGATGGCATATCTACTCATTCACACATGGTGTCAAATATCATGGGTGTAATATTGGTAGAGGGGAGTATGGGGATAACAAATCACATGGAAGAAAGTTACTTTGTATTGAATTGTGTATTTTATTCTTACAATCAAAATGTTCAGTATATGAGTAGTCAGTAAATGACAGAATACTCACATTTGTTTTTGCTATAAACAGGTCTGAAAACACTAAAGTTTGTAGAGTTGTTCAAATCTTTTCAAGGAGAGTCAAACAGGTTTGTAGCACCCACGTGCAGCATGTGCAGAGAAAGGATGCATTCATATCAAGGGGGATATTTGAATCTGCTTGGTTATACAACCAAGCTGGCATGCACACCCACACTATGTGTGCTAGCCAGCAGCCAGCAGCAGATAGCCCAGGAGTCTGGGCTCTGTTTATAGCAGTAGGCAGGCTACTGAGCTCCTGCATTATGCATAGGGCCAGCGGCCAGTTAAAGCTGAGAGATTTGTGCTGGAGTACAACTCCCACTGAGGTACATATGATTCAACTGTATGTATCAGATTATTGTTAATGTTGTCTTAATATTAATTTTTTTGTTTGAAAATAGTACCAGGTTGTAGCCCATGTCATGGTGGTTCAGAATATGTAACTTTGGGGTTCAACTGTGTGTATCAGATTATTGTTAATATTGTTGTCTTAATATTAATTTTTTTGTTTGAAAATAGTACCAGGTTGTAGCCCATGTCATGGTGGTTCAGAATATGTAACTTTGGGGAGTTCACCTTTTGTAGTTTTAGAGCCTATTCCGGACAGACAGAAAGACAAAAGTAGCCATTTGTGTGTGTGTGTGTGTGTGTGTGTGTGGGTGTGTGTGTGGTGTGTGTGTGTGTGTGTATATATATATATATATATATATATTTTTTTTTTTTTTTTTTAAAAAGGCATTTCTGCTAAAGAAGGCATTTCTCAAAGATGTGTAGAGGATTCACAAGATTCATAGCGATGTTTTATTATAAGGAGAGTTAGCCAAAAAGTAAGCTTTTACTTTGATGTTGATACCTGTGGAGACATTTCTTAAAAGAGAGGCACAACAAGACTTTACAATTAAACTTGATAGGGTTGTCTATATTTTACACGACATGTTTAAAAGATGTCAGCATGCCCCAAAATAGGAGGTTCACTGCTCCTCATCTGTACCTACCACAACCCAAAATTTAGAGCTGAACACAGTAATTTTTATCAAATTATTTACTGAAACTTTGCAAACCCACTCACTCACTCAGTGGTTCCATTAATTCTGTGCGTGAAGCTTTATTTTGGCTGGATCACTATGATAGTTGAGTTTGTGTGATTTGTGGTATTGGAATGGGTTGGTCATCAAATGTAGTTTTAGTCACTCCAATACATTGGATGGGATTTATATGAAAGTGTTTTCCAAAGGTATGAGAAGACCCTGCTGAACTTGCAAGTACCTCTGGAAAGCAATTACAACACGTCTCCTCCACTGTCATTGAGCGGTTGGGACCCGGCAGGCTGTTTGGTTCAGAGGAACTGTGAGCCTCCTGATTTAGCCTTTGAATCTCTCTTTTGTGTTAACAAACCTGCTCGCATTTAAAGGTTTTGCTTCTTTCCATGCAGGAGCTCGGAGCTTAATATGCCCTGCAGACTCCTCATAAAAGATAAGGCAGTACCTTTCCCTGTACTTCAGTGTCCAATTACAGTCAGCATAATACAAACTGTTGAGCTGGCTGCCTGTCTGCACGTTCACCGCCTCAGCTTGTTTTGTTGCCAGAGAGGATATGCGCCGTAGAGGCACATAAAGCTACAGAGGGCATTTTATTAAGTGGTCATAAAATGGGAACAAAGACTTGTCTGTCAGCGTTCATCAGGAGACTAAACAAAAGTACAGACAGCATAATATCGTAGTAGACACATGGCTGGTTAGGGTGTTTTTGTCTGCTCATTATTTGCTGATTGTAGATGACCTTTGCTCTTATAACGTCTTTAAAGTAATTGTAGTTTCACTTTTGAATTGCTGAAGCCTTTGGGCAGTGATAAATGAGTTGCTGTGTGAGTTGCTCGCAGTGTGTTTTATGTTTGAGGCATATTGATACTGTAAAGTGTTTTACGTTTGCCTTTCCACTGTTTACCCTGCTGAAGGCTTTATTGCCATAACGTGCTGCGCTATAAAGAATGAGTTTGTTTTGTTTTACAGCATTGCCATTTATTGATTCATGGGGTAGCTTGTGAGTCACTCAGGAAATGCACAGATTCTTGACTAAGGCCCTGCTCATCCACGACTGAGAACCGCTGTTTTTATGATCAAGATCCAGTTTCATCGACACATCGACAGCTAAACTTGTAGATTAGCTGTCTAACATTAGTTGATGATTTACATGGGCATAGCGGCCTCGCAAGTGCCATTGCCAAGGAACATTTCCAATGCGAGAGAGTTTTGTTTACTTTCGGTGTCGCCGACCAAACGGACCCTTCTAAAAATGGATCCGCCCTGCCTTCACTGCGCATGCATCATTTTTGACCACAGCAGCACGTCTGAGTCTGAACCTCTACACCCAAAGGGAATAATGTGATTAACCATTAGATGACAAAGGAAAGCCTCTTAAAGCCTCTTAAGTCAGTTTTAAGCAGAAGTGAGGCGATAATCGGTGAATTGCTACTGACGCTCCGAAATGATGTAGGTGCAGCAGCACGTCAAACTCAGCCGTGCTGCTGTAGCACTCTCATCTTTTATTATGAGATAATGCTGAATTCATGTGGAAATGATTGTTGTGCGAAAGCTTCAGATATCTGTTGCTGAGATAGATGATGACTGGAGTGCAATTTGAAGCAGAAATGAGGTGATAATTGGTGAATTGCTGCTGACGCTCTGCAATGACGCATGCGCAGTGAAGGCAGGGCGGACTGGTTTTTAGGGGGACTGTTTGGTCAGCGACACCAGGCCCTCAGGAGAAGCGCTTCCGTCCGCGCCATTCGGAAATATCTCCAATGGGTTTGGAACACCTGCTCCTGCCGCAAGGCTTGCCTTCCTTCCTACTCCATCAGGTTGTGGTACATGAATTTCTGAGGCAAGACACTGAAGTTTTGTCATCTAAAATAAGACTAGTCTCCTCTGTAGCAGGCTAAAAAACTTAGTCTAACATGAACTTAGCCAGGTAAGCGGTTTTGGCAACGACTAACGACAAAGAGAGGTCCGACTAAGTGAGTTTAGTTGACTAAACAAGATTAGGCCGTTCTGTGAACCCGTCCCAGCGTATATATAATATTCTAAATAATAAAACAGACATTCATGGCACACTTTATGGATTCTGATTAGGTTGCATCTCACACTATAGGCTGGACCACACCTGGGCATTCTACGGTCCGCGGGCCATATTCGGCCTTTGGCTGACTCGGAATGGCCTGCAAATACCTGGAAATTAAAGAATAAAATCAGGGTTCTCCCCAGACAATGAAACAACGGGTGCCACACAGTTATACTGCCATCTAGCACCGCTATACTGTATGCCATCTTATGATGTTTTAGCAGGAGACTTGGTGGGAATCTAATGGCACACAAACCCGCTTTTGCAGGAAATTTCACAAACAAACTTCAGCTCTTTATTTTATCCTTTGTCATCCAGATAACACAAGTCATGACAAAATGCAAGCGTTACACAAAGCAGATGATGAGAGGATGATCTCTGCATTTTTTTGTTTCGTCTTGGTGCGACCACAGCCGTCCGGGAAGGAGACACACCAGCGCCGAGCGTCACGGAGGCAGGTGCACAGTGGACTCGGTCAACGCTGTCTGCTGTGGGATGATCCGCTCAGAGGCAGAGAATGATGCTGCAGGAGCCTCTATGACGGTGAACAGGGAGGCTTTTATGAAGAAACAAACCGAAGTTGAAATTATTCAGCTACTAAGATGGTACTAAGAGCAAGCCTAGATTTGATGTTTTGGTGAAAGAATTAAGTACTGTTATTTTTATAGACTTAGAGAAAAGACAAGTGCTGTCTCTGTCTGTCGGTCTCTCCTTCTCAATTTCATTGGCGCTTTATTGACATGGGAACGTATGTTACATTGTCAAAGCAAGTGTTACAAAAAAAATTAAAAAGTACTGTCTCTCTCAATTCAATTTCAATTGAAACATATGTTACATTGCTAAAGCAAGTGTTGTAGCAAAAAAAAAACGTCCTCTCCCTCTCCCTTCCTCCCTCCCTCACTCTTTGTTTTCCTGAACACAAAGCCTTTCAATTGTAAAATACGCCATAAATTTCTAATGTATCATTAGTGAGGCTCACATGAGGAACTCTGGATTAATACCGAAGGATTCTGATAGTTTTTTTTCCCATTCAGCATACAGAAACTAACTCTGCCCAGCTCCGCTCTTCTGCTTTGCTCTGAGCTCTTGTTTATAGCGTTTCACGGCCTTGGGATGCCAAAGTGGCTGTCTCCCCCCCGGCGCACACAGTTATTTTTTCAGAAAATCCATCCTTGGTGGCACAGACAATTTGAACCCGAGAGCCGAAATTTGCCGCTACCCGTGCCTTAAAACCCTCGGCTGTGGTGCGTGGAAGAAATGGCTCAGCTTCATCTCAGAAACCTCCCCTCTCCCCTAGCCACCTCACGCTGAGCAGTAAACAGCAGAGAGCAAGCAGCAGCAGAGGTTTCACAGACGTGGCTTCTCTCCAGTTGTATCAGTATTTTCTGATACTGAATTACCTTGGTATTGGAACCCGATACCGATATTGGATCGGATCTGCCACACCCCCAATCATTATGCTATATTATATCACTTGCATGAAATGGTCTTAAAATAACATCACAATAATATTGCAATATTGTCAACTATTGATATTTTCTTAGACAATATATCTTCTTGCAAAAAATTATTGTGACAGGCCTAATCATGTGGTGTCTAACATTTGATCAAGCATTTGGATTTCAGTTGTTTTGGATAGTGTTATACCTGTTCCTACTGTGATGCCTTTCTTGATAATAATGCTTATTGAAAGCAGGTACTCTGCCCATTTGTGGCCATAAAATTTATGGAATTTCATATTGTAAATCTTGATGTGGACATTTACTGCCCTCTCCTGTTTTTTTTTTTTTTTTTTTTAAGACTGTGATATTTAGCAACCCTTACAGGATGTCTCATACAGTCTGTGGGGGAGATGAATTTGTTTTGTATGACAAAGGTCCTAAAAGTGGTGTTGAAGTTCTATCCCAGGTGTATTCTTTCCTGTGAGCAAGTTAGACACACATTACTGCCATGCTCATACAATAATAAAATGGCCTACAAATTACAGCAGCAGCTCATCTTAGTTACAGATTCTGACATGCTTCCTTAGACGTGACCTAAAATTTTGTTTGACCCTCATACATAGTACACGCTCTATGAAAATTAGGTAATGTGTGATGTTTTTTTTTAATCTCACCAGCATCATTGAACATCATTTATAGGCTGATTTAAGACATTTATTGTGCAGTTAAACAGGTGTACCTAATAAAATGGCTCATTAGTTTGAGGTTTGGTTTTATTTGTACACTCACCAAACATGATGTGTCCTAATGACTTGTGGCTGAGTTGAGTATCTGTCTGTTACTACTTGTTGTTTGGTGTGGCCCTCTGTGAGGTTCAGATAATAATAATCAGATAATAATCAGTGGCTGGCAGTGCCACTAGTAAGACAGCAGGGTAGACAATATAATCTCTCCATTATTTTATGAGACATTTTATGTACATGTGGAGATGTTGGATATTCCACACTCAGTGCATTGTGGTATGACATCATTCTCTAAAGATATAATCTGCGAAGCTGCGGGAGGCTTGCTTTAAAATCAAGACTTTGTACATCAGTATGAAAGATGTGCATCAGAAGCTCTAGATGAAGCAGAGTGTTTTATTTCTTTGATGCACTGAGTAAGGTTTCTTAAAGTCAGTCAAACGTGAGTGGGAGGGAGATGATGCAGCATATGAATTATTATTCACGTGCTCGTAGCAGCTCAGTTGTCTTTGTTTACAGTCTGCCTTGAGGATGGATGTTTTGTGAAAAATGTCAAACCCTCGCACTACTTTTTTCTTTTCTCTGTTGTTGGTAGTCAGACTTTCATTGTGTTGTTGCTTTGTTTTTGCAAGCAAAATGTTGACTGCAGTGCACGTGTACATATATGGACTGAAAGTGCCCATTTGTTTAAACCTGTCTTTTTAAATAAGAATGGGGTTTCAGAGGTGATGTATGATTTCAAATATAGATAATTATTGTTTCTATTTTCATGCACTGCCACGATGTGCATCATGTGCGAGACAGCATTCATCCTTCACGTACGTGTGTGTGTGTGTGTGTGTGTGTGTGTGAGTGTGAGTGAGGCATCACTGTAATTCACATTGTAAAAAAAAGCGCAATATAAATGCAGTCCATTTACCCATTTATGTCCAATTTACTATTTAATGTCCCAGTTCCTTCACTCAGTGCCAGATTGTCTCATTTGAATGAATTGGACTGCATTTATATAGCGCTTTTCCATTTGTATCAGACACTCAAAGCGCTTTACACATCAATGCCTCATATTCACCCCGATTTGAGGCTGCTGCCATGCAAGGTGCCCACTACACACCAGGAGCAACTAGGGCAGTGGTCTCCAAACTATTCCAGAAAGGGCCGAGAGGGTGCAAGTTTTCTTTGCAGCCATTGACTCCAGCAGGTGATTTCACTGATGAACTCATCCCACCTGCTCCAAGTGATGTTAATCAGTGAAATCACCTGCTGAAGTCAGTGGCTGCAAAGAAAACCTGCACCCTCTCTGCCCTTTCTGGAATAGTTTGGAGACCGCTGAACTAGGGGATTAAGGACCTTGCCCAAGGGCCCTTAGAGATTTTCAATGATTCTCAATGATTTGAATCATTGAAACTGTGGTGTTTTCTGCTTGGGGGTCTCCAGTTGTGCAGTAGCCATTAAAAACACATTCTTGTGAAAACCATACAATTGTGGTTAGAATTACTGGCCCCTCTATGTTTTAAAGGTATAGTGCCACTGGGTTTTCTAAGCTTTAAGTCATAAAAATAATTTTATTTTGCATTACTATAATTTTATTCCTTATCATTTAGATAAGGGATTCATAATATGATATTGTCAAAATGGTCAGAATTCATGCTGTCTGGAAATAATTTAGAATTTCAACCCCTGAGGGAGAGAAATTCAAAAGATCAGATGCCATGACCATCATATAGTAGATTTGGAAGTGATTTTACAAGGAATCGTATGGATATTAATGTAAGATTTGTCACAGATAATCTCCACACATCGCACATGCGCTACCTCCTGTAGTTAGTCTGTATGATGGTAATGAAGGAAAAGACAATGTGCACTATGGAATTTCCCTCCAGATAAATATTTCCTCTACATTAAAATGAGGTGTCATTTTGCAACATGTTACAAAAATAGTAAAGTAAGTCCCTTCAGCTGCTCCCTTGTTTTTTCTCACTTGAGGTCAACACAGCTGATCCAAGGTGGATATGCATGTTGAATTTGCAGAAGTTTTACATCAGATGATGCAACTCCACATTACATGGAGAAATGTGGCAGGGGTGGGGTTTGAACCGGGATATATATGTATATGTATGACGAACATTGTGTGGACCTTTGGGACCTGTATTTTTAATTTTAATTTTTTTTAAGAGATGTTTTTGGATAATGATAATAATATTAAAGCAAACGGATCTCTAGTATCGGAAAAGTATTGTATCGGCAGATATCCAAATTCAGGTATCTGGATCGGAAGTGTAAAAATGTGGATTGGTGCATCCCTATAAAATATTGCATGATGTTTTCACTGTAAACAATGATCCTTCACATAAAGCAGCACAGCCCTGCATGGAAGCATTGCACAAGGCCACTCAAAGGCAAACCATATGCTACAGTGTCTTTAGCTATATTTCTTTGACTTGAGGCTCCTTTCTGACTCCTCCTACTTGTATTCACATCCCCCATCTCCTCAGACTTCTTTCCTGTCATGCTTCATTGGGCCACCTGAGGGAGAATATGTGCTGGCTTCTGCCTGGTGACAGCTTGCACGGAGATGTGTGCAGCCTTCCTTCTCAGCTGGAGGATGGTGGAGAAGAGAGAGATGCTGTGGACTTTGGCTTTTCAGCAGGAGACTCCGCTGGGTTGATTTGCTCTCACAGATTGAGACCAGTAACTTTTCATCACATAAAACCTCTTAAGTTTTGGAAGGCCATGAATACGCTTTGAGCCTTTAATTACAATATGTAGGAATATTTTTGGTCTATAAAGAGTGATGTAGCTGTATTACCAGAGTGAAATCACCGTCCGTGTCAAGTCAGTTTAATTCAGTCCAATTTATTTTATTTGTATAGCGGCAAATCACAACAGTGCTGCCTCAAGATGCTTCACATGAGTAAGATCTAACCTTACTAACCCCCCTGAGCAAGCACACAGATGACACTGGTAAGGAAAAACCCCCTCTGATGATAATGAGGAAGAAACCTCAAGTAGACCAGACTCAGAGGGGTGACCCACTGCTTAGGTTATTCTAACAGTTATGAGGTTTTTACACATTTTACAAGACTTTCTTAAACAGAAGAAATAGAAAACAGGAAAAAACAAGAAGAGCAACAAAAACAGAGTGCTTAATTGAAATTCAAAAAGCAGTCAATCTTGGATCTTTAATCTTTGTGTCCAATTCCACAACAGGTTGATTGTGAACAGGAAGAGCATCCAGTCATTGGTGCAACAGGCAGGGTATCCTGAGGTCAGTCTGGCACCCTGGCGTGCAACCATCATGTCCACCACCATGTCAATCATCATGCTGTGAAATTGGAGCACCAAGTGATTCTCTTCTGTGCTGTGCAGTTTTTGTCTTCCTGGCATTGATTTATTTATATTTTTAAAAGGTGACTGGGATTTTCAACCTGAGCCCTATTTTTAGATGGTTTTGGATTCAAATTTTCACTTGGGATAAAAAAAGATAATTGTTCAAGTACTGATTTACAATGCCACCACTTAACTGCTATACTATGCTATAAGCTAAAATCCTATTAGTAAAATGCTTCTTGATGCCAATGACTATATGTAGTTATTATTAAAAGTGTCTGGTAGCGTTTGGAGGATCCCTGTGGAGTTAAATGTGTGCATATTTACCTCAGTAAATGTAAAGGCACTTTTATAAACAACACGTTGTACACACATCAACTTACCTTCTTCGTTTGTGGTGCTGCTGTTCTCTACTAAATCTGTACAAGTCGATTGTGGATGAGAGGTGGTTGTTCTGCTTGGAAACAGAAACTGGTCCTTCATCCACAATTGACTTTTAATAACTCAGTGGAAACCGGCACAGTGGGGTGTACAGGAGACTGAGGTAAGAAGCTAATTTTATAATGAATGAATGAATTTATTCGGCACACACAGACCCAAAATAACAAATTAATCTCACAACGAAAACAAAGAAAACAATCTGACAATGCGCCCATGTGTCCGAAAGGGTGTGGGCAGAAGCAAAAGCTTATGAACACCCACCCCTTCAAACCAAAAGAATAAAAAATGCATACATTTGTATATAAAAATATGCATACACCCATGATAATTAATACAAAATTTAAATGTCATTTAAAGTAGACCTGCATTGAAGTAAATGCAGTCAGATCTTTGGACCAAAAAATGACTTAAATTTACACATAAGATCCTTCTGAATGTAGTAAAGTAAATCTGCAAGCCCTGATCTGTCATTCAACTGAGAAATCTTCATTTAAAAATGACAAATTTACAGCTAAAATTTAGTCCTCCGCAAAACTGTCATCACATCCGGGATGCTGCCGAGACGTCAGGGAGAAGACCCTCTCCCAGCATGCATTGCGTGCACCAACTGTAATTTGTGGATTTCCGTCAGTTTGCATCTGCACCTTTTTCTTGTCTTATACGGAAGGATCTACTTTTTCTTAAAACTTCATATTGTCTTGCGGCACGTTTGGTGAGTACACATTTCTTTTATTTGTGCTTGAAAATTATTTTGGGGGACTTTTTCATATGCCCGTTTGAGTGGTGTCGCATTGAAAATCTACTGTCTTTCCGGTGTTACCGTCGCGGGATACGGAGGCGGGACCCGCAAAGAATTCAAGTCCTTAAAAAGATATAAACCTCTCTCAGCGGCCACGGAGCTCTGCGGCTCCGATTACCGAGACGTGTCATTTGTTGTTTTTAACGTCTGTACAGTGACCATTCCAAACAAAGGTATATTTATTAGCATTTCTGTTGACTCAGCACAAATCTTGGTCAGCTTTGTTTTCTGTCAAGTGAACAGATAGCAGAGCCATATCATAGGCAAAAACAAAGGGCCGTGAGAACGATGTTGTTTTACCACCACTCTGAGCGGTTTACTATAGGTGTGCCTCTCTGCCTTTATAAAGCAGTACAATTCACATCTCGATACATAGTGTATGATATGATTCAGTTTATTATGGAACAGTTAAAATCAATTCAGTGTGATATATAATCCTAGGCATTCATTTTACCTGATAAATTTGAATTAAAAAAAAATGGCATTGCTTACCTTTTTAAAGTACATATTTCATGAAAAACCAAGAGTCTTCAAGTTTTTACTACTGAGCTGCAGCACATTTGCGCTGCTCATCTTTTGTTCACCAGCGGGGGCAGCAGTAGATACAGTAGTAGAACCAGGCCCGGCGCCAGAAAAAACATATTAAGGGGGCGATGTGTTTATCATCGGGGGGGCGGGGGGTGACCCCGGCCCCCCAAAAAAGTGCGCACCGGAGGGTACGTGCCTCTGTGCATGCGTAATGAATTGGGTGCGCTCCTAGAAAGCTCGTGTATTTAGGCTACACCGTTGTAAGAGACTAAGAGTAAAGAATGTTGACAGTATTTTTTTTTTTTTAATTATTAATTGAACGTATAGACCCTCGGTCAAGTGATCTCCTGCATACCACAAAACCAAACCTACAACTGATCTGAGAAATGACATGAGACAGTAGATTAACCTCACATACAGCCCTCCATCACAAGCGCAAACACAGTGCAATTGGGCATGACAGTCACACAACGGGTCAAAGATAAACCTTTCATTTAGATGTACAGTGGTCCCTCGTTTATCACGGGAGTTACGTTCTAAAAATAGCCCGCAATACGTGAAATCCGCGAAGTAGTCAGCGTTATTTTTTACAATTAATGTAGACGTTTTAAGGCTGTAAAACCCCTCATGACGCACTTTATACACTTTTTACAAACAGGCATTAACATTTTTCTCACTTTTTTCTCGTGTGTAAACACTCAAAGTTCAAACCTTTGTAGAAAAATAAGACCAACCTGTTTTCAGGCCCAAACATTTGTTTGAGAGATAAAAATAGAACGTTTTCCTATAAATAATTCTGATGGCTTTTAGAACTAACAAATTTAATTTTAACGATCAACCTACGAGGTTGGACACATAAGAAATTATTAATAGTGACTGACCAGTATTTCACTGTTCCTCTGATCGCGCCTCTTCATCGTGGTGCCGCTCCGCTGAAGGCCTCGCTGCAGGTGTCTTTTTCCGAGTGAAGAACACAATTATGGGTAGTTGTTGGCGCTCTTTTTTTCTTCTGGGCGAGAAGATTCTTATAAACAGACACGCAGAACACAATGCACGTACTCTCCCTTCGCGGTGCCGCAACAGGTGTCCCGTCATCTCGACAGAACACCGGTCTGCTTGATGAGGACGCAGAGCACAGTGCGCTGTTTAAAAAAAAAAAAGCATGCAAAATTGGACAAAAAAATCTGCGAAACTGCGGTGCGCTGTATTTTCCAATATTTCTTTTTCTTTATTTTTTACTTTTACTGCAGTTTTCCTTTTTGATCGGATTGCATTATACTGTGCAGGTGGTACTGTGTACAAAGCTTATATTCTCTATTCCTTTTTCAGCTGTACTTTTGACCTGATATAATTTTGAATTAGTAGCCAGAGATTTTACAATAGCTACTTTTATTTGTGTGTGTGTGTGTGTGTAAAAGGCTGTGGATGAGTAATCCACTCATTCATGAGCATCAGTGATTGAAAGAATGGCAACAGTATTAAATTGATTTATAAGTTCCACTCAACTCTGTTATTATAGAGAAAGAATAAATGATCACACACACACAGATATTAGTTTATCCAAGGACCTGTGACATTAACAGCACACTGTATTTCAATCTGTTCCTTCCTTTCTCCACTCTGCACACAAAAACATTCACACAGCCAGTGGAGTCCTGCACTTACCCAAGCTGTAAAACTGGGAACTATGCCTCCTTTCCAGTTATCTAAATTAACTAACTGTGGTGCGTTTTGTTTTGAGGGTTTAAATTTATACTATGTCCATGAGTGACATTTGACCTTGACCCAAACATGGCTTCAAATTTAAGGGCAAATCCATGAATGTCATATTACTTATCTGGCGGAACTGTGGTACGGCCTAGCGTGTAATGGTCTGACAACAGGGCATAGCCTACCCTTGTTGTTGCCCTCCCTTTTTGTTTTTGCTTTTGTGCGTGTGTCTCCATGCCAGTTGGTGCAGATGTATACAGCACTGGAAATCAAAATTGTGTCCTTTTGAGTTAGAAGGTGTGAAACAGGAGAATATTGAAGAATGGGATTAGTGATTTACTAGTCTTCTGGCCATCGGTGACATCAGGGGCTCAGGGTCTACACGGTATAAAATGATCATGGTATTTGCGGTCTGTTTACTAGTAATGCAGTAATGCCTCAGACTGATAGCAAGATTGGCTGATTAGCAGCTTTGTGCAGTGTACAGTTAAGAATGTTTGCGTGTCTTTCAAAATGATTAAGCTCCCATCGTCCTCTTGAGGATGTTTGGATCTAATTGGCTGTCTCCTTTACAACTTTCACCTCCATTTAAAACACAGTTGGTGCAGCTGAGAACAGTTTTTTCAGACATCATCAAACGTAGTGCTGTTACTCTCGTGGTATTCCCTTATCACTGTGAAATAAATTGACTAGTAGATCTTGGCCATAATCATAGAGGCAAGATTATTATTCTGTATCATTGAGACTTGGTACTTTCACTGGCTTCAGATGAAGTCATTTGATCGAGTAGTGCTTCCAGGGATAACATTGGCAGAGCACTTACTGATGGAGCGTGGATACGGGCTGCAACACATCTTGTATTTTGGATCACGATACCGTCTGTCGTCACTTTAATGTGATGCATACTGTGAGCAACTGGAAGTCTGTGAATTCAATTTTGTGTCCATATACGGATGACTGCACTTTTGGTAACAAAGGAAAAACCCCAAAAGCTTTATTATTTTGTATGCGCCATACTGTTCCATGTCACTCATCTTCACTTTAATGGCTAATAAAATGTGAGTACTTTTTTTTTTTAACTAAATCTTTTTTTTCCCCTGCTTCAGTGGAGTGCCTGTCGTGCTCTCCGCCACACCCGTTCACCAGCTGTTCACTCCTCCCTGCTTGAGAGATGAGTGCCAAGTCGGCTATCAACAAGGAAGTCTTCATACCCCATGATGAGAAGATGCTTGGAGCTGTGCAAGTGAAGCGGAGGACCAAGAAGAAAATCCCCTTCCTGGCCACTGGTGGTCAGGGAGACTACATGACCTTCATCTGCATTTCAGGTCAGCTAACATGAATATATATAAAAAAAATTATTCTAACTTGTGTTTCCATTTTGCCACAGACATTATATAAGGGTTTATAAGATGATTTACCCGTCATGCCGCCGACTATCAGGCATGTTGATGTTTTTTTTTGTTGCAGTTAAAGTTGACCTTATTGTGACCAGTTTCGCAAGAGATTGGCACTGACATTTGAACTTTTATAACTGTTTGAGGATGCTGAAGTAATAGCATAAGAGCTAGCAAAACTCAACCAATTTATAACGTTAGAATTGTGCTATTGACTGGTTCGTAGTACATTTATATCAATTCAAGTGTCTTGATGTATCTTTGTACTTTTACTTCAAGATCAATTTCCATTTTGTATTGGTGTATTGTGAAGCACATAATTTTTGAGCGTTTGGGCAGTTCTCTGCATAAATGTGCATATTAATGAGGGGAATGCAGTGTGTCCCCTGGGATTGCCTCGTTAGCTAATTAATCAGATCCACTGCTCCTCCTGTTCTTTTGGGCTGAGAGCCCGCCTTGCCAATAAACTTATATTGCTTGGATTTTAGTAGAAACGTAATTTTATCAGTTTTATGAAATTTCAAAGGCCATACAACTTAAAATAATAGTGGAATATAAATAACAAAATAATAAAATAATTAAGGCAGATGGAAGATTCAAGTGCATGAACTCCTGTCATTAAGAGGGATCATAAACAAACTTCTTCATTGATTAGGGAAATGTTTATTTCAGGACCTGTTATTTCTCTTATTAATTTTGATTATGACTACAGCCTCGTGTGTGTGTGTGTGCATACATATGAAGAGTTCAGATGCAAAACCCAGTATCTCCAGAACCATAAATTTTTAGTTGAGGCCATGTACTTGGCTGTCAAGGGTCCATCAATGTGCAAAATATGAGAATTTGAACAAGTCTGTGCATTTCCGAATATGGTTTCCTTTAAATCTGCATTTTTCTCCATTTAAAGAGGAGTAATACTGGGTTTTGCATCTGAACACTTCATATATACTCACACTCACTCTCATGGTAGTGTGCTGCCCTAGAAGATGCTCAACTGCACACCAGGTGTAGCTTGGTACTTTAATTACATGGTGGTGCAGTGATGAAGGAAAGCACTGGTCTGTGGTTCAGTTTGCTACATGCCATACCAGACATGGAACTGAGTTGACTGTTTGTTTACTGTATATATCCAAACAAGTGTCAACAAGCTTGTGCTCTACAGTCCATTTCTGATAGGAGTTGCTGTGTGAAAGCATGCAGTCCGTGTGAGAGTGTGTCTATAAGGGCAGGGGGATGGAACTCGGTGGCTACAGTAGCAGATATTGGACACCTGAGGCCTGTACAGTGGTGGAGTTATGCAGTCTGTGGTATTGCAAGCTTTAGGAAGCTGTGGCATGAGGTGCTGTAACTAAAGTGTGTATTACCAGTAAATAAACTGTCAAATGAGCTGGCTATTCTAAATAAATAAGGAATTATGAAAATATTGATGTAGTGCATTTTATTTTTGGTTCCATGACAAACAAAGTCATAAACATTGGGAATTTAACCTAATTTCACCTGCTGCTGATAAATGCTTAGAAACATGAAGCTGTGAGGAATGTGGAGTTTGACGATATCATGAAGGGTAAATGCCCCTCAAGGCCCTCAGTCTATATTATAATAGCCAAGTGGCCTGTGTGTGTATATATGTGTGCGTGTGTATGGCGTCGATCACAGAGAAACTGGGGAGAGATGACATTTGTTGTTTGGTATGCTTATGTGTTATGGGTCAAGGGTGAACGCTGCAAAAACAAAAAGTTGATAGGATTAATATTTTTGGAGAAAGTAGCAATATTAGCTAACACCAGTGAACAATGGATGTTGTGCTGTAATGCACCATGGGAATTCAGGGTTTTGGGGTTTTAAATGTTGTTGTTGTGGTTCATGTTAATTTAACAGTGTTTTTAGTGTTATTGATTTATTGTGCGTTTTGTAGTTCAATTGTTGTAGCCACTTTAGTGAAGTGTTATGTTACCGTTACCATGAATAAAAACTGCTGCGTTTGTCAGGAAGAGTTACAGGACTTGGCCAAGGATAGGGATGTGTGGGGTGAGCTGCTTGCTTTGCTGCCAGCGTGACCTAGGCCCAGTGTCACAGACCAAATGGTCCCTCTTAAAAATTGGTCTGCGCTGGCTTCACTGCGCATGCGTCATTTGGGACCACAGCAGCATGTTAAAATGGTAAATGGACTGCATTTATATAGCGCTTTTCCATCTGCATCTGACGCTCAAAGCGCTTTACAAATAATGCCTCACATTCACCCTGATGTGAGGCTGCTGCCATGCAAGGCGTCCACTACACACCAGGAGCAAATAGGGTATTAAAGACCTTGCCCAAGGTACCTTAGTGATTTTCCAGTCAGACTGGGATTTGAACACATTTGAGTCTGACTCTCTACATCCAAAGAGATCAAAGGGAATAATGTGATTATTAGCCATCAGATGACAAATTAAAACCTCTTAAATCAGAAACAAGGCCGTTTCAAGAAGAAATGAGGCACCGAAATGACGTAGAGCACAGCAGCTGCACGTCAGACATCTGCTGTGCTGCTGCAGTGCTCAGATCGTTCCGCTGTCGTTTATTACAAAATAATGCTGAATTTATGTAGAAATGATTGTTGTAGAAAAGCTTCAGATATCTGTCGCTGAGATCGATGATGACTAACGTGCAGTTTTAAGCAGAAACGAGATGAAAATTGCTGGATATAAATGGACTGCATTTATATAGCGCTTTTCCAGCTGCATCTGACGCTCAAAGCGCTTTACACATCAATGCCTCACATTCACCCCGATGTGAGGCTACTGCCATGCAAGGCGTCCAATACACACTGGGAGCAACTAGGGGATTAAGGATC
Organism: Thalassophryne amazonica; assembly: GCF_902500255.1. Taxonomy (NCBI): domain Eukaryota; kingdom Metazoa; phylum Chordata; class Actinopteri; order Batrachoidiformes; family Batrachoididae; genus Thalassophryne; species Thalassophryne amazonica. The sequence goes on from NC_047121.1 coordinate 44,641,290, forward strand.
TTGCCCAAGGGCCCTTAGTGATGTTCCAGTCAATCTTGGATTTGAACCGAGGATCCTGTGGTCTCAAGCCCAACACTTTAACCACTAGACCATCAACTCCCCACCTCCCCTAGGTGGATCACAGCTGACTCTTAGAACTGATGATGCTGATGCTCTGAGATGGCGCATGCGCAGTGAAGGCAGGGTGCCCATTTTTTGGGGGGGGGGGGGGGGGTCAGTTGGCGACACCGAATAAGTGGTTGAAAATGACTGATTGAATGAACGAATCAATATTATTATATGGCTGCGACGCTATACGCGCTCTGATTAGCTGATTGCCAGTCGGGTATTTTCAAAATATCGGACCGTTTCCATGGCAGTCACCCCGAAATGCATATTATCTTTACAAACCAGAAGCTAAAAATGCGATTAGAAAAAGCAAGTCAGACATGAACGTACGCTATAAATATCTAAACAGTATCTGATAAAACACACAGATTGAAAACTTACCAGCCAACGACCGGACCATCTGTTCGCAAGTTGTTCGTGGAGGCGAAGCGAACAAGTCGGACTACGAGTCGTCAACACCTTTCATATTCAGGCGACTTGCTCGGTCTCTACAGGGATATCAGATATACCCCGTACAGACCGAGCAAGTCGGTTAATAAACCTTTAATATTTTGAGGAGGAAAGTCGGAGTTTTTAAATTGTATTAATTTTTTTTTTTTTTTGAGTGCCTCTGGGACAGACTGCAGAAGTGAAGCTCAGCACAGGTATTCAAAACATGGATTTCACCCACGGATTCTGTTCTTTCCATTCGTAGACACAGGTGGAGTGACTTTCAGACAGGTAATAGTCAGTGTCTGATGTTGCGTCAGGTTTATGGATTAAAATGACTGTCAATCATTTTGCTTTTATCAGGACTCGCACAAGTTAAAGAGTTGGAATTAATGACTTATAATCTGGTATATAATTTTTTTTCAATGATAATGTTGACTGGAGAGAGATATGGGATTTAAGAGATGGGCATGTTCAAACTGTGCCACAGCATTGCTACTACTTTAATTCCAGCAGGACTACACCATGGTTTTGATTCTAAAATTAAATAGATTTTTTTTGGGGGGGGGGGGTACCACGGATTGCCTGATCAACAGTAAGGCACCAGTTTGTTTGCAGTTGTTCATACAAGCATTTAACATGAGTGTTATGAATTTGACTTTGTAACCACAGTCGTTCATTTGATTTGTATTTTCAGTACGAGTGGGTTTATGAATTGGCTGTGTCTTGAACACATGACTGCTTATCCAAGCAATAAAGCTTTCTGTCTATGATTACTTGAAGAAAAAGACCTGGACATCTGTGACTTGGAGAGCAGAGCTTGTTGTTTTGTAATTACACATGGTTGTAGGAACACTGCTTCTGCTCACTCATTCAACTGCTTTTGGACCTCAGCTGTAATACTGTGGAAGTAAGATAAACTCCAGTGAAGCATAATAATAATAACTACTACTCTGAAGCAACAAATTGTTTTCCATTAGGGAGGATATTTGTACACAAGTGCTAAATCAATACAAGGATTTAACTACAATAAAAGCAATTTGTTGTTTTGGAAATACATTTAAGCTAATTTCCACACTGAATGGATATTTACTTCAGTTCGATTTGGAGGTACACAAATTAGTAGGCCAGCCAAGTTTAAAAAAAAATAACCAAGAGGCATCTTCTTGTTAAAAGCCGGCACCCATGTGATTTAGGTCATTTCATGTATGCTGAATATAAATATGCCGGATGCCGAGCTGATTTTTGACTTTTAAGGGCATTTTCAAGGTCACAAAAACATCGTCAAAGAATTTTTTTTGTAATTGACATTAAAAAAATATACTTAAAATGTGACTTTAGGGTATCCTTGAGGTCATAAATCATAAAAAAGATTACCCTTTTGAATTAAAAATTCAAAATTGAAAAATCATAAAATGGCTGCCATTTTTAGCAAATTTCAGCTTGAGTCATATTTTTTTTGCCTGATTTTAATAATCTTGGTGTCAATTCCTATATTTTTGGCCATGGCAAACCTCTCTATAGCAATTAAATTGGTGTACATACATTGGATAACCTTACTTTATATGCAGTTTACAAGACAAGTGAAAAAATATGAAAACTTATTTGTCAGAAACCGTCTCAGGGAAGCTCATCTGCATGCTCGTCATCCTCATCGGGGTCTCGACCTGACTCCAGTTCGTGGGCAAATGCTCACATTCGCTGGCATTTGGCACGTTGGAGAGGTGTTCTCTTCATGGATGAATCCCGGTTCACACTGTTCAGGGCAGATGGCAGACAGCGTGTGTGGCGTCGTGTGGGTGAGCGGTTTTCTGATGTCAGTGTTGTGGATCGAGTGGCCCATGGTGGCGGTGGGGTTATGGTATGGGCAGGCGTCTGTTATGGATGAAGAACACAGGTGCATTTTATTGATGGCATTTTGAATGCACAGAGATACCGTGACGAGATCCTGAGGCCCATTGTTGTGCCATACATCCAAGAACATCACCTCATGTTGCAGCAGTATAATGCACGGCCCCATGTTGCAAGGATCTGTACACAATTCTTGGAAGCTGAAAATGTCCCAGTTCTTGCATGGCTGGCATACTCACCGGACATGTCACCCATTGAGCATGTTTGGGATGCTCTGGACCGGCGTATATGACAGTGTGTACCAGTTCCTGCCAATATCCAGCAACTTCGCACAGCCATTGAAGAGTGGACCAACATTCCACAGGCCACAATTGACAACCTGATCAACTCTATGCGAAGGAGATGTGTTGCACTGCATGAGGCAAATGGTGGTCACACCAGATACTGACTGCACCTTTCAGAGTGGCCTTTTATTGTGGACAGTCTAAGGCACACCTGTGCACTAATCATGGTGTCTAATCAGCATCTTGATATGGCACACCTGTGAGGCGGGATGGATTATCTCAGCAAAGGAGAAGTGCTCACTATCACAGATTTAGACTGGTTTGTGAGTTTTAGATCTTTGAGTTCATCTCATACAAAATGGGAGCAAAACCAAAAGTGTTGCGTTTATATTTTTGTTGAGTGTAGATAGATAGAGATAGACAGAGATAATATGATTTAATAAACACCCGAGCCAAGGTTAGCTGTTAAGTCTGATGCTTTGGATTCGGGAGTGGGCATGTTCAGGTGTATTCTGGCACCTATGCTCCATCCCTTTATGCATTAATGAATTCATCCTGAACCAGTGCGCGTGGGGCTCTTAACATGGCGATGGCTAGAAAATGGGGTTATTTCGGCTTTTCCGGGTCTCTGTAGAAAGCAGATGGATGATGTCGCGCAGGCTCTGCCCAGTATATATACAGTCTGTTGTGTTGCATATAACCCACAAGCATGTGATTTTTCTGCTTCATTACAGAGTGTAGCACCTAAATCTGCTCTGTGCTGTCTGTCTGTAATGACAGAGCAGCCATATGGTAAATGCACTGTAATTAAAAGGACTCCTACACACTGCTAATGAAGACAAAACCTGAGGCAGAAAGACACAAGTAGCAACTGAAGGAGGCTGTAGTAAAGGCCTGGCAAAGCATCTTAAGGGAGGAAACAAAGGATTTGGTGATGTTCATTGGTTCGAGACATCAGGCAGTTATTAACAGTAATCATTCTATTCATAATTTGTCGAATTACGTTTGGCCTTTTGAAAATAAATGGAACTGAAGTGCAGAGATTTATTGTTGCTTCTGTGTGACTTTTTTCAAATCTAACAGTCACATACTGCAGCCCCTCTCGGGCACTGGTTCACCTCTCTATGCTGAAATTTAAACTTTTAGCCAGTGGATGCAGCTCACATGTGTGACATGATAAGAATTTTGTATTTGATCTCATGCATACAGACAGAATTGCACAAGTGCAGACGCGTATGTTAACACTTTCACGGCAGCGTTGGGGTCGTGGTTGATATTGAAGCATGGTGGACTGTAGCCAGGAACTGGACATAGATGAAACCGGTTTGTGTGTTTCCTCTTTGATCACTGTGTGTCATGCAGCTCCTTTATTGCTGCACTTCAAACATGGGACCGTCCACAGAATGTTTGGCAGGGGAGACATGAGGTCACTTCAACAACATAAGTACTCTGAAGCTTCACAGAGTACTGTTAGTCTACATGGTTTTGATTTCATTTTTTTCTGATCTAAAAGGAAAACATATTTTTGCTCCACTCCTAGTTTTTATTTGCGCAATCTCTGTTTTCATCATTTTCAAGATTCCTTTTGTCCTTGCTCACGTGCGTGTTCTGTCCATCATGTTGAGAGATTTTAGTGAAGGAGGAAAAAAAAGCAAACATCTGTCAGTTTCCTAATCATGCGAGGGAACACCCGCTTTTTGAATTCCTCAACTTCTTGATTGAAGTGGTGAATGTGTTAATCCCAGTTATTGTTTATCTCCAGCTAGTAGCTACGTGGTGTGTTTGGATAGCATTATATTGACATTAGCTCTGTGTATTGGCAAGGACCTTACGAAACTGTACGCATCGTCATCATCAAGCACAGCATGGTTGTATTGTGATATGATGCATGTGATAACACTATGTTGTGAATACAACTTCCAGTGTTCACTTGTGTCGTCATATATTTACATCACCTTATACAGATACCTCAGTGGACAAACTCCAGCGTTTTAGAGCGCTGTTTGCATTGCACAGTGTCACTGAACACTCTGAAGTGGAAGATGGCGTAACATCATGTAGAGATAAAGTGCAAATAATGTTATTGTATGACTGAACTAGCATATTTCTCGGGAAAGAAGGTAATGAAATCTAAGTTGCACTAGTATTTGGAGGCATTTTCTTAGAAATGTCAACACAAAAATTCAAGAAAAAAATTATTTATACAGTACCAACATAAATTGCCCCAAAGCGCTACACGAGTATAATTTAAACCATACCTAACCCCTGAATAAATACGTTGCTAAAAGTCGTAAGGAAGAGCTTGCTCAGAATTGTTGTTATTATTGGGGAAAACCTTGAGCAGATCACATTTTCTGGTGGACCATCTGCTTTGGCCATATGGAGGAAAAAATAAAACGGACATAATGCACAAGCACAACTAATACAAAAATATTATTTGAAATATCGCAACACTTCTGTTCCAGCAAAATCCAACTTTTTTTTTCTATGTTATTAAAGAAACTAATCTATGATAATGTTACAAACTGGTTCCTGATGACACAAAGGTGTTTTTTAATTTAACCTTCATTTAACCAGGTTAGTTCCATTGAGATTGAGATCTCTTACAGGGGAGACCTGTTCTCTCAGGCACCCGGAGAGAACATACAAATTCCATACAGAAGGCCACAGGTGGGAATCAATCCCATGGCCTTCTTGCTGTGAGGCAACAGTGCTAACCACTAACTCACCGACCTGCCCAGATTAAAACCAGATTATATAAACTCAATTTGCTCACAATATATTTGTGAATATTTTATGTTTAGCAGCTTCTCATTCTTTGTATAAAAATAGGCACCTTTTAACATCTGTAACCTTTGCTAAAATGTAATGTAATGTACTTGTCATTCAGCCCTACGTTTTGATTGGATGTCTAGTGAGCACATTTAACCCTTTTTAATGTTCGGATCAACCATTTGGTAGAGCATATTGGTATCTACAATGTTCTATTGAATAATATGAGGACATTAAAGGGTTAACTTTATAGGGTCCCGTGATTTATGACCAGTGATGCCGGTAACGCTTTACTCTAATCTAACCACTTTTTTTGTAACGAGTAATCTAACGTGTTAATCTTTCCAAATGAGTAATCAGATTAAAGTTACTTCTCCAAGTCACTGTGCGTTACTATTATTTTTGCATTGTGGGTCGACAGCAGCATTAAACTTGGTCCGTGGGCAGGCGGTCGGGGTTTGACTGAACTACACACTTTAAGCGAGCTGTGAGCTTTTCATCAGCTACGACTCGTCCTCACCTCTTAAAGCGCGGTGAAAACAGCACACCTGCACTGAGCTTTACAAAGTTATTTTTATGCTTTATTTTTCTCCTTTATTTAGAATTCTGAGCTGAGCCGCTCCGTATCATCTCGTTAAAAACAGCTGATCCTCCGCGACGTGTCAACAACTAACACTATTTTCTACTCAAATGCACCTAAACTCTCTTTCTGAGGACCACATGATGTGAAAACACAATAAAACTTTCTTACCTGTAAATCTGGTCATATTTTCTGCATAAATAAATGTTATCCATTCTTTGTGCTCAAACGCCAAAGCAGGGGCGAATCCAGATGAATGGGGGCGTGGGGCAGGGATGTGCCCCCCTCCCCCACAACACCCCTAGATTAAAGGTCCAGTTTTAAAGCCGTTTTTTTACTACAACTACTAATACTACTTAAAATAATAATTTTGACAAGTAAAATGTTTATAGAGAATTTAAATGTTAGAAAAATGTTAGAATTTAATAGTTACATTTATAAACAATGTAGGTTAGAAATTGCAAGTTTTACTGTTACAGTGCTGTCAACAGTTAAATATGAGGTCAAGAAAGATTATTTTACTTTTTATAAAACAAGTATTTATTTTCATTGAAGTCAAGAAAGGGTGACTATAAAGTGAGTTTTGGCAAAACAGGTATCATTGTCATGTTGAGGTGGCAGAGGGTTGTTGTCGGCAGCTGGGGAAAGTAACTAAAAAAGTAACTAGTAATCTAACTTAGTTACTTTTACAATTGAGTAATCAGTAAAGTAACTAAGTTACTTTTTCAAGGAGTAATTGGATTACTTTATCAAAGTAACTGTGGCAACACTGTTTGACACTATTTATTGAAATCATCTCCCGTATTGTATATCATGCATGTCCTCAGAGAGCTTTCTTTTTTTTTAATGGATACACATCTCTTTGTATCTTAATGTTAATTTTGTCAGACGAGACGAAATATCTTCATGAATGACCTTTTTTTTCATGATTAAAAGGAGATGACAATACATCAATGTTCTAAAACACTAATACAAAATTAACATGCATTATTGACGAAAAAGACGAGACTAAATTTTTTTGCGTGACTGTAGAGCGCACCTGAATATTAGCCACACCAACCAATTTTAAAAAGAAAAAAGAAATTGTACATAAATAAGGCACACTTGTCTATAAGCCGCGGGTCTCCATGTTGTAACATGAGATATTTACACAGAAAGATGTTAGAAAGATTTAACTTTTAATTAAATACGTACCGTAAATTCTTTTTTCCCCTGAAGTGTTACGCGTAAATATTGACACGCACGCCGTCCAGCGTGCATGCACAGTGTCTCTGCTCCACACGGAGAACTGAGTAATTTTAACTTTTGCTTTTTCTAACTTTCATCGCGTTCAGCCCGGATCGGATGGAGTTTGTGGTAAATGAGACGTTAAAGAGGCGCCGTGACTTTTTCGACTTGTTGCGCCAAGACAGAGAACCGGCTTGGAAGGGTTGGGGGGCGAGGCTCTGTTAACTGATCTGACGATGCAACTCTGTCGCAAAGTGCTGGAGATGGACTTTCCTTCACTAAAATGAACAGTAAGACCCTATATTTACACTGTGTGTGAATTTACACCACATGAGGAGTGCAGGTTTCAGGAAATCGGTTAACAGCATCAATTGATGTATTTCAACTTATGAAAAAGCCTGTAAAAATCCATAAATTAGCCACATCATTGTAAAAGCAGCAGTGTTCAAAGTGTGTGAAAAAAGTAGCAGCTTATAGTCCAGAAATTACGGAAGTTTATATTTATACTCTCTCACAGTGTTAAAGTGTCGGATGAGCTCTCTGAGGTTCAGATTAAAGATAATGTGTAGATTTTGAACACAGCAGCCAACACTACATCTGTTCAATAGCCATTTGTTTTTAACATTATTTATGACTAATATGCAGTACGTCCAGAAAGTATTCACAGCACTTCACTTTTCCCACATTTTATGTTAGTCTGTTCTACAAACAATAGTACAGCAGATAACTGTAAGAATTGTTCAGATCTGGTTACAAGCATCAAAATTTGACTGTGTATACCTTTTGGTACATATTGTAGAACAATAACGTTAGCCATTTGTATTTTCAATAGGGAACCAAGGAGGGGTTAATTAAAGAATTGCACAGGGTCAAAATTAAAAAATGTTCCAATCATATTGAAAGTGATACCACATTATGTATCTGATGACAATGATTCCAAAAGGGTATAGTTTGGACTATCTATAACTGAATGTTCTGGAGTTATGGGGTAAAAACAGCAAGAATGGTGACAAAGGTCAGTTTCAGATTATACAGGGGTCAAAAGTTAAAGTTGCTCCAGTTTTGGTAAAACATGGTGCAAATTATTGGTTGAACTAATAGGATTAACATATGGAATACTTTTGACTGTGTTGAATGTTTGGTCTCCAAAGTAAAGGTCAAACAATGTCGACATCCATTGGATTCTATGACATGTGACATATGTTACCCTGTAACATGATAACTAAGCATGACACATGGTGCAAACGATTCCTTTTTAAAATCCTACTAACTCAACCAATAATTTGCATCATGTTTTACCATAATTGGAGTAACTTTAACTTTTGACCCCTGTACAAACTGAAAATGACCATTGTTGCCTTGCTTGCTGTTTTTACCCCATAACTGCAGAACATTCAGTCACAGATAGTCCACACTATACCTTTTTGGAATCTTTGTGATCAGACACATAATGTGGTGTAGCTTTCAATATGATTGGACCATTTTTGACCCCTATGCAGTTCTTCAATTGACCCGTACTTGGCCCCCTATTGAAAATTCAAATGGCTAACATTATTTTTCTAAAATATGTACCAAAAGGTATATACAGTCAAAGTTTGGTGCTTGTAACCGGATTTGAAGGATTCCTCTGCAAATATGCAAATATTCTGTTATCTGCTACACTGCAATGCCCATGACAATGTGAAACAAGTTTTTTATTTTTTTATTTTTGCAAATTCATAAAAAAAAAGAACTCACATGTACATAAGTATTCACATCCCTTGTTCAGTATTTTGTTAATGTTAACCTTTTACCAGCAATTACAGCCTCAAGTCGTCTTGAGTATGATGGTACAAGGTTGGCGCACCTATCTTTGGGCAGTTTTGCCCATTCCCACATGTACATAAGTATTCACAGCCTTTGCCATGAATCTCAAAATTGAATTCAGGTGCATCCTGTTTCCACTGATCATCCATGAGATGTTTCTACAGCTAAAGCCTTGTGGATTTCGGGGAAATATCGGGGAAAACACCACAAACCTTCAATCGTTGAACAAGTGTATTTTGTCAGGTAATGATAACATTTGTTATGTGAGATATGTGAAACACTGAATTGATTGAAATGGTAATCAGCGATAATCTTTTATATCAAAAAGGTTGACTAAAACTAAAACCTTTGACAAAAGACTAAGACCGAATTACAAAACATCAGATGAAAGGAATATTACTGTTAGAGTCACATTCAACAACAGGAACAGATATCGTTGCATTTTTTACAGCCAGCTCGAGTAGAACGTCTGTAGTTCCCACACCAGTATATGTGATGCCCTCCCTATTCATCATCTGCAGCCTTTCGGTTATTGATTGGTTTCAGAGATGGATGGGCAAGCGTCTTGTGTACCTCAGTGGTATATTACTTTGCTTATGCCCGTCAGAAAATATGACCTTGGTTCCTCCCTCCAAAAATGCATTAGCTGGCCTTTTTGTATTCATGTACATGCATTTAAGGTTAGGCCAGCCTTATGGGCCAGGATGGAAACTTGAACAGGAATCTTTTCATACATATTTATAAGGATCCACAAAGTGTTAGAGAGTGTGTGTGTGTGTGTGTGTGTGTGTGTGTGTGTGTGTGTGTGTGTGTTGTGGTGGTGGTGGTGGTGGTGGTGGTGGAGGTGTAGTACTGAATCTTTAGATTACAAAAACTTTTTCTGTTAAAAGTTCCATCCAACTAAATGATAGCATCATTGTACCAATGGTCCAATGTACTGCTATTGTTATATATCTAAAGATAAATCTGCCAAGAACACTTGACCTTGTGAGGACAATTAAGTACAAAACTGGCCAGCCATACATTCTGTGAATAATACATTGAAAATTTCCAATACTATGGAGTTCTCCTGCACTGCATGTTTCCAACTCTCCCTGCTCCACCATCTGCTAATTAACTAATTCAGGTGTGCTCAAGAAATCTGATCAGCTGTGTTTGCAGTAGGTAAGTTTGGCAGCAAGCTGTTGCTAAAGATTGAGGACCATGAGGTTTCTCATTGGTGCAGCTAAGTAATGTGGGTGGGTGCTGCCAGCTTGGGACCCTCCCCAAGTTGGCAGCCGTGCAACCACATGTTGCTGCCGCTCCCCCACATTCACATCGCCTCAATTCGGAAAATGGACTGTTTCAAGTTTAGTGCACATAAACAATGTCAAATGTATATGTGCTGCCTGAATTGTGATGTGTGCCATTATTACGGTAAGCAAGTAATAATTGTGGATTAATTGTTGTCTGTGGTAATTTGAGTATGGACGTAATCTTGTTGTTGTTGCACTCATGTAATGACAATGACAATAAATTTCATCCATCCATCCATCCATGATACTGTGGGGGTTAGCATGGTGCCGTTCTGCCAATATAAATTATCATAAATGAGATTGGTGTCAGAAAGACCCTTTGCTAATCCTCAAACTCGGAATAAATGAGACAGAACAACAGTCTCATAAAGTAACATGACTTAGGTGTGGGTAATACACCAATGTCATAGTTATCACCGTGTCATGGTGTGTCACAATACCATCAACACAGTGAGACATCGGGCCAGCGACAACTCCTGACAGTCCAGAAAAAAATGCTTTCAATGGTGCCAACGAAAAATAAGGCTGACAAAATGACAAAAATAGTAATGCCAAATATCCATTAATTTGGAAATCAATAATAATTTTGGTGTATTGGCAGCTCATACTAGCTCTGCAGCTGAGACTATGACCAAAGTCTATGCCCCCCCATTCTGTTGAATCCCACAAGATAGTCAAAACACATTAAGCCCTGGTCACACCGAATAATGTAGGATGAATAATGAGCCACTTTTTTTTTTTTTTTTTTTTGTACAGGTCCAGTTATTCAGCAAACGTGAGAGAATAGTGGCTCTTTAGAGGCAGAATGTTCAGCTAACGAAGTGGTGCTAATTTCAAGTTCAAAATTTAGCAACAACAGTGTGGGGTAGTTTGTGTACGAGGTTCTACGAGGACAAACAAGGATTTTAGAGGCATGTGTGGTGAGGGCGAGGACGTTAGAAGCCCATTTTCCGAGCACCTGGCGGCTACAAGGGCAGGACAGGCTATTTTGGCTTACCCCCCTTGCGCACTACAATTCCACCTGCTTTGTGCGCTGGACGCTATATATATATATATATATATATATATAATAAAATTATTTTGTAGTGGATTAATCATTTGGATGTTGTATGGATGTTTGGATGTTAAAAACACCTCTAATCTTTTCTGGAATCACAAAGGACAGTTTCATTTGGAGCTTTTTCTTCTCTCTGTCTCTTGAGCTGAGGTGGAGAACATATTTGGAACAGCCTAAAGGGGTAAGTATGTGTAATGTTTATATTGTAATAGCTTGGTCAACCAGTTGCATATTCATTCCTCCTTATACACAGCTATAAAGTATGTTTATGATAGATTTAACACGTTATAATGGATCAGATGAGCTCCGCTCTGTGTGCGCACCGAACAATGGCTCGCTCTCAAGAGGAGCATTTATGTAAAAACGCCAGCTTGCAAAAGAGCGATTTTGCAGACAATAACAGATGAACACAAAGTTAAAGGTTGGATCACGGTGTCAAAATGACTGTAAGCCGCAAAAGAAATAAAGCCAGCGAGAAGAAGCATAGAGGCGACTGTCCAGGAATGCAGAACACAAGCGCCCAAAAGAGCGATTTTTGCAGACAATAACGGATGAACACAAAGTTAAAAGTTGGGTCACTGGTGTCAATGACTGTAAAGCCACGGAAGAAATAAAGTCAGCGAGAAGCAGCTCAGAGGCTGTCCAGGAGCCCGTGGTTCAATTCCAGCTGGTCTGGTTATGGGTGTGTGTGTGTGTGTTTTTCTTTTTTTGGGGAGAAGTGATCCACACAGTTGCGGGTGTATATAATTAAAGCGGCCACATCATTATGCTGTCTTTTTTTTTTTGTTTTTGGTCACAGAGAGCTTTAAGGACTACCCACGGAGCCCGAACCACTGTCGTCAGCTTGTTTCGAGCTGAAAACTTCCAAATTTAAGCCTCTGTTGACCCAGGACGTTGTGAGAGAACAGAGAAGTTTCAGAAGAGCAGTTTATCCGGACATTCCACTGTTAAAGGAGATTTTGTAATGAAAGACGTGCGGACAGATTCGCGCGTCGGCACCCAGCCGCTCATGGCGCGGCGCCACAGCAAAACACCTCCGTGTTGCTAACCATTCGTAATATTTAGGCTCTTTCGATGGCTTTCAGTCGAGTGAGTATCTGAGAAATTGTTTAACAGCTGGGCATGTTAAACTGCTGATAAACTGCTGATCCCGACCTTTTCTGAAACTTCTCTGCTCTCTCACGACGTCCTGGGTCAACAGAGGCTTAAATTTGGAAGTTTTCTGCTCGAAACAGGCTGACGACAGCGGCTCGGGGCGCGGCGCGCCGTCCGGCTCCATTGGCAGTCCTTAAAGCGACAGTAACACTCCATAATCTCTCATCAACCCTTAAAATTTTCACCGAAAACTGTCTGAATTTCTCGAATGGTGTCCACTTGGATCTGCCTCACAGTTTCTGAAAAAATTTTGATAAAGCAAAGCGCCAGTCTCTCAGCAAGTTGTCAGACAAAGGAATTCCGGCGGGAGGGGTGGACCAGTGCTCACTCAAAGCCTGCCCACAGGCGAATGACGCAACCGACAGGCGTGAAAAAACTCACGCATGCGCACGAGGGTTCAAGCTTGTCTGATGTGATCGCACGTGATTCAAATCCATATAATTTTTGAAAAAAATAAAAAGGTCCGTTTCTTTTCTCACAGACCTCGTATGTGGCTTAACGTGGATCAGATGTGGTAACGTGAGCCATTCTAGGTTGGACGGGGCTCAAATGGCATTAGAGACTGATACCTGACACATGCGAGGTACAGAGAGGCACATCGAGGCTTCTTCATAGCGGATACGTGATAGATTTATATATATCATTATTTCAATAATCACTGACAAATCCATACTTGGCTTATTATTCATGGCTTTATTATTTGGTGGGACCAAGGCTTTACATGCTTTTCTTATTGATGCAACTGGCTGTAAAGTCTTTTTTTTTTTTTTTTTTTTTTTTTTTTACATGAAGACATAATACTCACTGAAATTTAATTAAACTGTGATTCTGTTGTGTGAACCAGCAGTGTTGCAGGCAGGCTTGTTTTATCCATAAATTGGGTGTGTTTAATGTAAAACTGTAAAAACTTTTGATCCTGAAGTTTTAATCTGGATTTTAACTTGGAAGGAGCACCTTTAAAAATGAAAATAGCTCATATTAAACTTGTGCTCATATGAGTATCGAAGTGGTGAGATAGTGCTAAACTAGTTTTTGCTTACCTTTTGCAGTTTTATGTGCTTGAGGTTTTAATTTTAAACATCTCACAAATCTCACAGTTCTGAGTGTTTTTACAAACTGCCTCCTGTTATAAACTATAAACATCATTTTAGACTGATCCGACTTGTTTCAGACTTCTGTGACATTAAATACACCCCAGATCCATTAATTTTACTTTAGCTTACTTTAGACTTCTCTCAGTTGGCAGTGATACATTCCATCTATCTATCTGTTTTCTTTACCTGCTTACTCCAGTTAAGGGGTCACAGGGGGCTGGAGCCTATCCCAGCAGTCATAAGGCATGAAGCAGGGCACACTCTGGACAGGATGCCAATCTATCACAGGGCCATATTTGGACAGACAAACACATTCACACCCACACGCAGACCTACGGACAATTTAAAGTTTTCACTTTACCAAACCAGCATGAACCCACGCACACCGGTAGAACATGCAAACTCCACACAGAAGGGCCCCTGTCATGGTAATCAAACCCATGACCTTCTTGCTGTGAGGCAACAGTGCTAACCACTAGTCCACCGTACTGCCATAATACATTTCATGCACTATAAATATTATCAAAACATTCTTTGTCCCTCAGGCCATCAGACTGTACAACTCCTCACTTGGGGGGGTTAACATTAAGACAGAGGAAGGGAAGGAGAGGAACAATAGTAGCCAGTAAACCAGAATTGATCAGTATGTCTGGTATTTCTATTTGCATATTTCTATTTGCAAACTGTTATTTTTTTATCTTTCACATTTGATACGCTGTGTGCTTCTTACCCTGTGTGCTGCTATACAATGCTGCTGGAACCTCAATTTCCCTGAGGGAGTCTTCTCAAGGATCAATAAATTTCAATCTAATCTATAATCAGGGTATTATTATCAGTGGTATGTGTGTGGCTGTAGACAAGATCATTCGAAACTGCTGGACAGGTTTTCTTGAAACTTGGTGGACTATTAATTGAATAGATACATACCTAGAGTTAAGATTTTGGAGTAGTTTGGTCAAAGGTCAAGGAAAACATGGTCCAAAAAACACCTTTTGTATATCTCAGCAACCATAATGCCCAAGTGAATTCTCTAAAGCATTTTCTGATCAGCAAAATATTTATGATTGAGTGATATGAATGAAATCACAGAGAAGTCATATGATGAAGTCATGCTTAGTCAAAAACACCACTACAAATACGAGGTCTGTGAGAAAAGTATCCAACCTTTTTTTTAATGCAAAAAATATGGATTTGATTCATATGTTTTTACGTCAGCCAAGCTTGAACCTTCGTGCGCATGCATGAGTTTTTCCCACGCCTGTCGGTTGCGTCATTCGCCTGTGGGCAGGCTTTAAGTGAGCACTGGTCCACCCCTCTCGTCGTTGTTTCATTGCGAGGAAATGGCGGAGTGATTTGGGCTTTTTTTCCATCAGAATTTTTTCAGAAACTGTTAAGAGACAGGCAGCTGGAAACCATTCGAAAAATTTATCTGGCTTTCGATAAAAATTTTACGGGCTTCACAGAGAATAAGGAGTGTTATTACAGCTTTAAGGACGGCCCACAATGGCGCATGGCGCGCTGCGCTCCGAGCCGCCATCGAGAGGCAGAAACCACCACATCATTTCTAAACGGATGGCTGTGTGGAGCCGGGACCGTCGTGTGCAATTTCTCTGGTTATCACAAGAGCTGGACATTAGCCATTTTCTGGCAGATTTCACTTTTAACAAGAGATTTTGTCATGGAAAGCCGCGCGGAGGCTTCGCGTGTCATGACCGATTCGCTGATGAAGCGAGACAAAGGAACACCTCCGTTTCGGAGTGTTAGAGGACAAGTTGGGACATGCCTATCTCGGCTTTCAGTGCTTACCAGCCGAGTGAGTATAAGAGAAATTGTGGAGAGCTGGGCTTGTCCCAACTTGTCCTCTAACACTCCGAAACGGAGGTGTTCCTTTGTCTCGCTTCATCAGCGAATCGGTCGTGACACGCGAAGCCTCCGCGCGGCTTTCCATGACAAAATCTCTGGTTAAAAGTGAAATCTGCCAGAAAATGGCTGATGTCCAGCTCTTGTGATAACCAGAGAAATTGCACACGACGGTCCCGGCTCCACACAGCGATCCGTTTAGAAATGATGTGGTGGTTTCTGCCTATCGATGGTGGCTCGGAGCGAGGCGCGCCATTGTGGGCCATCCTTAAAGCTGTAGTAACACTCCTTATTCTCTGTGAAGCCTGTAAAACTTTCACCGAAAGCCAGATAAATTTTTCAAATGGTTTCCAGCTGCCTGTCTCTTAACAGTTTCTAAAAAAAATTCTGATGGGGGAAAAAAAGCCCAAATCATTCCGCCATTTCCTCACAATGAAACGACGACGAGAGGGGTGGACCAGTGCTCACTCAAAGCCTGCCCACAGGCGAATGACGCAACCGACAGTCGTGGAAAAACTCACGCATGCGCACGAAGGTTCAAGCTTGGCTGACGTAAAAACATATGAATCAAATCCATATATTTTTTGCATAAAATAAAAAGGTCAGATACTTTTCTCACAGACCTCGTATATGTATATTTACTTGTAAATTTATATTATGCTATATGTAGAGTGTGCAAGGTATGCATCCGCCCTCTGATGCCTTTCATTTACATGAAATAACTAAACATGTCATTCTCCTAAAAACCTGGCAATAAAAAAGTAATACTGTGATATAATACGGTCAATGTGTAAAAAGTGAAAAATATCTTATCTTATTGTAGGTCATATATCACTGACCCCTAACAGGATTACTGTGTGGTTACCATCTACATTTCAGCATTTTCCAGTTTCATTTTAAACTTTAGCTGCTATAGGACTTTTTTTTTTCCAGCATGAGTCGAAACAAATGCTCACTAATGAGATTTGACCAGTCTTGGGTGTGTGGGCGGCTCGTTGTGAGAAACAGTGGCTTCTGTGGGTTTCTTAGAGGCCAAAGAAGCAGCAGTGACTGATGCTGGCCTCTCAGTACAGGGAAGAGAGACATACAGCCCACTCGCACAGGCTTAGATATATCAGTATGACACTAATAGCCACATTTTTCTGTAAAGGCATATGCATGTGTGTGTACGCCAGCCATCTGTCCCTGTACCTCTTTGTATCTGCGTACTATGGGACTTTATATCTACACTAATTAGCTTCCTGCAGGAGCAGCTCTTGTCATTTTTTTCCTTTTCTGCTCTGTGAAGCATGAACTGTCTTGGAAAATGTTTTTATGAAGCATGGTGGAGAGGTGGGATGTGGGCCAAGAAAGAACCAGTAAAATCCTGTTGCAGATCCAGGAAATATTTGCCACTTTTTTCAGCAATGTAAGATAGGTAGGACTTTTTGTTTGTTTGTTTTTTTTTTTTTTCATAATGCATACACCACAACACAAACAAATCAAACACATGGTCAAAAGTGTTTTGTGAGGTGTGTTTAATATGTTGTGCATGTTGTGTCTTGGCCTTACCTTCTGTTGTACAGTCAGTTTTAACTTGTATGTGAAATTTTTAAAAATAGTTTCTCATATTTCTTTTTCATACTTTGTGTCAATTTCTTAGCAATGAAATGATCAAATAGATTACATTTTAAAGGTGTAGTATAACACAGCTAGAGTACATTTATAAAAGGATAATTTACTTGTAACATTTCTGTTAATAAGCCACACACATGCACTAAACCAGTGTTTCTCAACCTTTTTTGAGTCGCGGCACCCTTTTTGTATTTACAAAATCTTGCGGCACACCACCAACTAAAATAATATTATAATGCTATTACCTCTGGTTTTGCGCGAAACCCAATTATCGCAATAGAAAATCGATACAGAAAACACCGCATTTCGAAAATCCTCAAGCATTTTGCCCTCTGATCTCAAGTAGGGCTGTCACGATTAGAAATTTCTGGAGACGATTAATTGTCAGACAAATAATTGCGATTGACGAATATATTGTCTATTTTTTTTTTTTTTCCCCTTCTTTATATTCTACCATTGTAGTATAATTACACAACTCTGGAAGAACGTTTGGCTTCTGTGAGTGGAGAAACTGGGAATGGTGCAACATTTTTATTTTTATCTTCATTTTACATACAGTCCCAACTTTTTCTGATTTGTGGTTGTTTCTGTTGCATTTCTGAAATTGTTTCTCCTCATCAGTCACGTTTTTTGCTTAAACACTACATTAAGCTCAAGACTGAACAAATAAATACCTTTGGAAAATAACAGCTGTTAAAGTTCAGAGTTCTCACCTGCTTTTTGTGATTTGTGCGTCTGAACATTTTTTTTTTTGTGTGTATCTCTGTTCATTCATATATTCTCATTTTTTAAATATGTTTTTAAAGATATTTGACCGTTTATTTCATCTCATGATCTCATAAATTCAGCATACGACGCGCACATGGTGTGAACAGGACGGTAACGGCAGAATCACACCTTTAGAGAAAGTTCAGAGAGAAGTAAAAGCTTCACGTTTTCGTTTTGTTAACATGTTCACTCCATTTAAAATCCTCTCTCCGCTCCGCGCTCGCTGCGCACTGAACGTGTCGTGCCTGCATTCAGGAATCTCCCTCACCCACCCCCTCCCCTCCCTGACCCACCCCCTCCCTCGCAGTCTGCAGCCTGTTAACTCCGCGCGCGTGCACACACAGGCACAGACACACACACCGACAGCTCCGCATTTTAGACGGCTTTTGAAGGAGACGGCACTGTTTTAATCGGCCGTCAGCCTCCTTGTTATTGTCCCGCCTTAAGACGAGAGCGAGGCTGCAGCACAATGACGTCAGATTCTGAGTCGTTTTATGCTTTGTGGATAAAATAAATAATTCACGGTAATCGCGAATATGAAAAATAATCGCGAATATGAAAAATACCCACGGCACCCCTGACGATCGATCACGGCACTCTAGGGTGCCGCGGCACCCCGGTTGAGAATCACTGCACTAAACATGTACTTGAAAGCATAAGATCAGTGGTGGTATTATTATTAATAATAATAATAATAATAATAATAATAATTAGTATGCTTCGAATGTTGGGTTTTCTGAGGCTTTTTCAATTCAAATGATCAAAATGTATCTGACAAAGAGCCACAATGACTTTAAAAAGAATCTGCAGACAGGCAGGTGCATATTTGATTATGTGCGATCTCTAGTTTGGCTGTCATACAAAATATGCACATGCACACAGCAGGTGAAGCAGGAGAGATGAACAGCTCAGGTGCTGTGCAGGTGGACGGAGACGTGTGTGGTGTTGCGCATACAAAAGCCTGTCTGTGCAGAAACGGTGTACAGCCACAATACTTCTGACAGATCCTTTCACACGTTCCCTCACCAAAGTCATGCTGTCGACCATCCTCATGCGCCAGCCCCTCCTCCATCCTTTACTGACCAGCTCGGTGCGTTCGCTGTCTATCAAAAGAACACTTTCTGTCACACAACAGCCTACAGTCTGTCTTCACAGGATCCTCACATATTAGACACTCTGCCTCATGCATTTGTCAGATTCCCATTGATTTAGTTTTGCATGTGTGCATTCCGAGTTTTCAAGCAGAAAAGAAAGAACGCTGCTGTATTTCCTGTATGACTGAAATCTTATGGTGCATGGAATTGCTGGTAAAAGAGTCGTTCTAACATTGGCTCCTTAACACTCAGTGTGTAAGTGTTGATGGGAGATGGATGTCTCGGGGGTAGATGAGGCGATGCAACCACTTGAGGATCAATGAGGAGGTCATTTTCTGAGAAGAGAACCACACCACACGTTTTTGATACTTTGCACACTGATCATATGTATTGGCTCACTAATGTAGTAAAAACCATGACAGTAGAATTCCCAGAGTACGTGAAAAATGTTGTCATAAATAGGCTTTCGGCTTTTGTTTTGTGATAACAAATCTTGCACCCCTCCTTTCTCTCATCTGTGCGGTGCTGAATGAAGAAAAATAAGGGGGCAGAGAGTCATGCGAAAAGAACAGAGTTCTGGACTTACAGAAAGCAGCCATCCATGTAATTGGCTCATACTCTGTTCTTGTCAAATTGAAAATCTTTACAACTTTATGTAATGCATTTAACAGTAATAACTGAATTTTAGTTACTCGGTCCACTTGACTTTGCACCATAACTTATTTGATTGTAATTAAACTGTCTGTGAAGATACTTGAAAGTACAAATGGGTCATAAAACAGCATATAGCTCTACATAAATTGATTTGGGACAAATTATTAATAGAATTTTATTGAACCAGATAAAAATTTTGTTGAGATTCCACATGTCAAAGCAGACCCGAATAAGACAAGATGGCAGTATAAAGCTATCATCAGAAAGACATCAACACTGCAACATTAGAAAAGTGAAATGGCAAATGGTTAAATCTTGAACTTTTTGATAGGTATGTGAGTATTTATGCAGTTTTCGTACTGTGTTTTACTTTGTAGTTTTCCTTTTCCCTGTTGTCTTCTGTTTTGTTTTGACCTGCCAAGGGACTGCAGATGAGAATTAACTTGTTACTATTATCTGGTACAGTGCATCAAATGGTGACATTTATGTTCTGAACTGTACTTTGTCCCTTTTAAAGTAATAGTGTTAAAAAAAAAACTGGTTAAGGCCTGTTTCGCGCTCACAGGATCAGTATTTTAAAGATAATCTAAAAAAGGAAAAGCTGTTAGTTCAGATGGTATGTCTATATTTATCGATATATTTATATTTTTAAGTTTGTACATTATATTAAGCACGATGTGTACTTTCAGGGAGATGCTGTCGTTTGACTGATGGTAAGATCAACTGCAGGCACTAGTTTTGGGGGTGGGGGGATGGGTGAGAAAAGCTAAGTAACGCCTGATAAAATGACGCCTCAAAATATGGTGTAAGGGCAAGCCATTATCAAAGATAAATGATATAGGAGGAATATGCTGGCTGTAATTAAAATCCTGCCTGTGAAAATGTGCGTGAGCCATACACAGGAGTTTAGCATCTCAGCTGCCATAAAACAGGTGTTGACATATATTCTATGGATAAAATTAATAAAAGTTTCCATTACAATGAACTTCTCTGAAGCTTTTATATAAGGTCAAGATTGATATTTTGTAATTCATCTAAGCAAGAGGGCTGAGAGAGAATGCTAATTTTGTCATCCTTATGACTATATATGTATATAATGATTTTTGGCAGTAGTTTCCACAAAATGATTGATGCTGTATAATACAGTATACCAAATGAAATGTGAAATTTGTGAGCTGCTGTGTGCATGACTGCACACTTTTTTTGTGTGTGTGTGTGTACGTACTTCACAATGAATCCTATTGAAACACCCTGAAACCATTGTTCAATGAAAAGAAAATGGCATTCAGATCTTCCGTTGCTACTCTCCATGTGTGAAAAATTAAATGCAGACTATCTATTTTCACTCTGTATGCACTCTAATGCATCTTTCTTTTTCAATGTCTTAATCCTCTTTAATAAATTCTATTGCACCTTATTACTCATCGTTGTTTTCAGGCTGAGTTGCTGTAGTAACACACTTTTTAAAGGTTTTGGCCCCAGGTGGTTTGTTTACATCCTTAGTCATGTCTTGATGATTTATGTTAAACTTGGCTCTTTTTCAGCAACTGCATTTGGCATGAAGTTGGAGACAAACTGTTACTGTTGCAATACTGAAGTTAAAATCTGTCTTCAGGATTATTTTTTATTTATAAAGGTTATATGACAAATCTTTCCATACAGCTTTCCTGACATTCTGTTGTTTAATTGTTTTGACCTTGAAGTTGTCTTAGTGAAATGTTCTTTCCAACATTTCAAAGATGCAACGCTTCATTCACTGGCACAAGTCCACCCACACACGTAGTTGTTTATGCTGAGATGTTTGCCAGCTGCAGTCACAACACTTTGCATGAATCTGCTGCGGAAGGATGATATTTTGCCTCACACACCAATGAGCTCCCTGATGAAAATGACTTTAAAGAGAGAGGTTGCTAATGGTCTTTCCAGTGGCCATTCACATCTTTTTTTAATTTTTATTTTTGCAGAGGCAGAGACTGAGTACAAAGGCAGAGATAGTGTATACATTTTTTTAATTTGTACATATGTGTTTTAGTGGATAACAGTGAATTTAGTGTGTGTGGCAAGATGAAGTTCAGATTGAAATTATGTTCCTGCCGACATGACTAGGCTGTCTTGGTAGAGTCTTGGTCTCAACTACGAGTGATCTGGTGTTCGAATCCCACCACTGCCACAAAGATAGGTCATCTGGTGACAAACACGTTGTTGGCAGGATGTGACAGTTGACTGGGTAGACACAGAACATGCATAAATGCACGTGACCTCAGGACGAGGTAAAAAATGGTGAGGAAATATGTAGCAAGGTGGAATCTAGATTGAAAACATGGTCCTGCTTGTGCTAGCAGGAAATTCCCCTTTGGCTGACCTGGTAGAGTCTTGTTTTTGAGTGTGAACAATCTAGTGTTTGAATCCCACCGCCACCGCTGCTATAAAGATAGATCATCTGGTCACATGTGCTTGAATAATTAGATTGTTTGGAATCAGTTGAAAGTTGAGACATAAATGACCTCACTTATTCAAGCATTTCTGGGCTATTTCACAATTAAAAAAGGAAAATGTCTGGAAGAGGACGAGAGGAAAGGAAGAACTTCATGTCATCAAGTGGCGTCTAAATATCGCACGACAATTTGGGAAATGTTTGTTTGTTCTCCTACTCCTCACAGGGTTGATGGATTTCCACCAAATTTGATTTTGCATCACGGTCAACCCCAGAATTGCCCCTAAAGGATTTGTTTTAGTAAAGGTAGAACAAGGTCAAGGTAGTGTTTTTTTTGTTTGTTTTTTTTTTTCCCGTTTCACTTTGATTTGCACTGAGCTTGGCACACATGAAGGTGTGTTCCAGAATTGGATGATGTCCAACTTGCTAAAGGTCGGTCAGTGGGGCCAAGATCATGCCTGCCCATCTGTTTTTTGACCTATTTCTTGCTATGTCAATTAAGGTTGACTTTGAAAATGCCTTTTAAAGAATTCATTAGGCATTTGATTGCTTTAGCCCTTACTATCTTTATGCAGATGGGTACTATGAGCTAGTATCTATGAATTTAAACTTTTTTTGCAGTTGAAATTTACAAGTGAATTTGTACAGAATTGTAGCGTCACAACTTGATCTGCTTTTCACTGCAAAACATTTAGAATGCCGAGAGTCCCGTGTTCATTGTCCAGCCCAGAAAAACTTGTGATGTATGATGATGGATATCTGAAATTCTGCCAGATATACTTTACAACTGTAGAAAAAGTAGTTGTTGTTAAATGACTGTATGAGGTTTAAACAAACATATCAAGTTGCGCTTAAACAATTGTGGGGTATATATAGCCATAAAAATATATCCTCAAAATTATATTTATCCAACTTCATTTTGAGCTGTACTGAAATGTCCACATTTAAATAAAACTGGATTTAAATGAATAGTGATTTTTTTTTCGGGCATTTCTTTACTTCTGTATCATGATGAAGCAACAATCACATCAACATGGAATTCAAAACCTATTGAGCAGCAGATAGAGATTGAAATCTACCACATTTTTATGGAATAGGGACTTTTACTTGGGGTGGGGTCTGTATTTTCCTTCTGTGTTTATCTACAGGTGCATCTTGTAAATCTGGTCAGGCAGTCCCCCTAATATCACACATTGAGTCACAGAATGGTCAACTGAAAGGAAAAACTGATATATGCTGGAGCCACAGGGACTGGGAGAGGTGGAGAAGACTGGGAGGAAAAGGTCCCAAGGGCTCTAACCTCTGGTAGTACTTACTGGAAAGTAGGAGGGCTGGAGATTGAAAGTATAATTTGGAAATCCATTACTGTTATTGCTCTACTTAGGTTTTACAAATGTTACAAGAGACACGTGATTTTATTTTATTTTTGCTTGTCATGTGAAATGGAAAAATAAATGAATGGATTTATTTATCTTGTGTACTTACAGGCTTTCTGTGGAATTATGGTGCAGCATGCTTAGATTTACTTGCTGACATGTTTATATGATTGCTTGCTTTTAAAGTGTTTGTTTTAGATGAAGTGATGTCAAAATTTTTAAGTTAAAAGCATAGTTTATATGCACTCAGAAATCCATATAGCAAAGTTGCATATTAACAAGTCTGGGGAATGTGCTCTGGTGCAGCCCATCGCTGCTTCCACCACACCATGGAAACTCCTTAGTCCTGGACGGCAACCACTCGGACAAACACCCGAACTGAAAACATCCATCTATCTGCTACAGGCAGGTGAAATGTGGACACACCTTTGGCTTTCTGCAGCCATTCAGTGGTACCCAAGAATCCTCTGAAGAGACCTAAAAGCAAACGCATCTCTAGTCATCACCTTAGGTCACCTAGACTTGTTTTCCAAATCTGACTCATCATATGCATGCATCCAAACACAATCCGGCTCAGGCTAAAAGAGATCAGAATCAGAATCGCCTTTATTGTCATTGTAATTTCCATTTCAACAAGATTTGAGTGCAACTCCAAAAAGGAGCTTTCCGTGGTGCGAGTAATTTTTAGCCAAATAAAAGATAATAAATTTTAACAATAAATTATTAAGAGTATATGTACAACTAGATCAACTAGAGATGTCTAGATGTGAGAGTGGGGGAGTGTGTCCGTGTGGATCTGGGCATGGTATGCGACCATGGGTGTGTGATCTGGGCATGTGTGACACATGGAAGGGAGTGCACCCGCGAATTTCTTTGGTGAGATGCAGCTGCAGAGAAATTAGGTTATTTGCTCTCCTCACTGTTGCAGCCGCAGTGGATAGGACGCTGGGGGCATATGGACATAGTGAGGAAGTTTGATGCCATGATCAGAGTTAACCGGATTCTAACCACATATGCATTTAGACCTCAGCAAATCCCGCTCAGATTCAGAAAAAATCTGTCTGGTTTACGTGTGATTCAGCTTAAATCCCACTCGATTCAGATTGCCAACCCCAGTTTGAACAAGGTCTGTCAGGAAGCACCAGGGCACTGAAGAATTGGACCTTTGTTGTCCTGCAGATATGTCAGCATCACCAAAATCGTACTAAGACACTTAGCTGGGTTTTTCCTTTATCACCCATCTGTATATCTTATATTGACAGATTATTTTACTTTGCACCTATATTCAGAGTGGTGGTGTCTGTGAGATATTAGACACACATCACAACACTTGACTAGAATTTTTTTTTTTTTGACGTAAAAAGTGTCTTAATACCTCAAGTACTGTATAACTAATGTCTTATTTAGTGAAGAGAATTGATTACCTTCTGTTGTCCTTTGTATAAACTCATTGCCTCTCCTTTTTGCAATCTGTCTGCTTCATGTTCACATTTTCCATCAATTTTGAAAATATTCTCCAGAGAAAGATTGAAGCATAAAACGTGATCCTGGCAGTGGTTTAACAAATTACTCATTGTTACCTTTATCTTTTCTTACATCCTCTAATTTAAAAAAAGATTTCTTTATATTAGGGTAGTAGTAACCTGAAGGTTCTTAAAGTATATTAATTTAGTTATTATATGATTATTCATGTGGATGCTCCTGCCACCAAGAGTCAAAGTTTATATTTGGCTCATAATTTAATAAAATAAAGTTACCACCTTTTTAAACTTCAACTTTTATGCTAGTTTTCTTGTGGTTTAACTGCCTGCGAGGTGCTGACATAATGATGGAGTTATTGATTAGCTCCTTTGGAGAAAAGTTGTTGCAGTTCTTGAGGTACCATATTTTCCGGATGATAAGTTGCACCAGAGTATAGTCGCATCTGTCCAAAAATGTTTCCTGAAGACAAAAAGCATATACAAGTCGCATTGGTCTATAAGCCGCATTTAATTTTTGAAATGTGGTGTTACAGCTTCATGTAACAGGAAGCAAAATAAATGTAATTATTGATTTTAGAATGGAAACCCTTCATTAGTGAAAAGATGCCAATAGGCTGATTAATGTTATTGTGCAAGATGGAAAGAACTCAAGAGCAAACAAACTGCTTCTTGTTGCCACTGAACACAAGGAAACCTCAAGGAGCTACCTCACTAAATTAAAATAAACATTTTAATTGATTACACTTTTTAACATTTAGTAGTTGCCTTACATTAGCATAGTTGTCCTCTTCATTGTCCCCTAGGTGCCCCACAAACTGCAAACAAGTGGAGTGCCCAGTAGTTTGAAGGTTATTACTTCTTCTCTTTATTGAAGAGGGTGATTTATTATTGTTGCTTGTTTTGTAAGACCCAGCACATCCTGCTCGTTCAAGTGTTCTTGTTGTTCTTTTTCTTGTTTTTATGGCAGTTGTCTTCTAGATTAATGGGTACATTACCACCACTTTCTGTTCGAGTGTGGATCACACAGAATCTCATTCAGATCCTTGCACGGTAGCAGCTTGTCATATGTGTAGATTGTTAAAGTCGCATGACCAGCCTACAAGTGAGGAAAAATAAGGGACTTTTCGTCCAGAAAAGACTATTTTTTTTTTTATGTCTCGTTCTCTCTAGCCTCTGAATCAGTCTGCATGGAGAGTTAACACTCGATCTCAGTTTACCTAAAGTTCATTTTGTATTTAAAAACGTTGCTATATTCTGTGTTTTTGTCATCACAATCTGTATCTATTAAATATATCTGGGCTGTACAGTTAAGAATGGAAAAACCAGATGCACAACAACTCGGGTTCTTTATTTTTGCACCTGCTTCAGTGGGGAGGTCGGCACAGTGAAAGATTTGTATTCCCTGAGCAGCCCGCAGTGGAGGCTAAATCCATATGAGCCAACTTACTGCTTATCTAAGATGTTGGCACAGGTTCCAAAGCATTGTCCCAGATTCCTGACGGAGACAAACTCCTTCTAGTTATTTGCCCCTCACTGAGGACAAGCAAGCAAAAACAGTCAAACGGAGTGGGTGACGACTTAATAAAAGAGTGACAGATTGCGTGGAGCTTCTGGAGAAATCAACCATTGCACCATTCAGTTCCTGCCAGGAGACGTGCACAGATGTTGAGGACAGTACTAATGAAGTGAACTGCTAGTTTGTGTTATCCATCCATCCATCCATCACCACTTATCTCATTGGGAGCTGCAAGGTGTGCTGGAGTTTATCCCAGCATGCACTGGGTGAGAGGCTGTCTACACATCCTAGACAGATTGCGAGTCCATCACAGGGCTAACATACAGACGTGCTCTTTCACTCTCACATGCAATGTGCATTAGTATGTTTGATCTCTGCAAGAAACTGGAGTCCTTGGGTAGTGGTAAGTTGCAATGCAAATGTTATTCCCGGATGTGGCGCCCACCTCTATGTATACTAGGCACTGTTACGTTAACACACCATGTTTCACTCAAAAAGGGTCCCATTAAAGACAGGCTAACCACATATGATGATGTAGAATACCCTAAATGTGTCAGGTGCTAAAAGAATTCACAGTGGTCTTATTGACCGGAAGCCAAAACTCAAATGGACAAAAAAGCCACTGCAGCAGTTTCCCTTTGGCTCTGTCAGTCGCATGCCAATAGCTGTAAGCTTCAGGCACTGACCAGTACAAAAATGAACTGGCGTAATGATTAGAGTGGGCAATTGATCTCGCGCCAGTATTCATCTGAAATCCTTTGGATTTGCATAATTACAGACAGACTGTCAGCATTGCAAATGTCACACGTTTATATCGAGTGACCATGTTTCGCACATGGACTTTCCTTCATTAGCTTCCTCTGCAGTCTGGAGCCTTCAGAGTAGCAGATCAGTAAGAAATGTCCACGTTGTTCTGCCTAAAAGACACAGCAGTGTGGCGCTGTGCTGTTGTCATTACAAATCCGAACCTCTGGCTGATCAGTTAACCATTGTTTTTGTTCACACCGCTTTTCATATGCCAAGGGAACTGGTCAGGAATGTACATGAATCTGATCTGTGTTGTGAAATGGTGAAAGTGCTGCCTGCTACATTAAGCTCTATTGTCTTCTCTGTTTTTTGTGGAAGCGTTAAAGCGCCATATACAGTGTTTTCAGTGCCCCAGAGTGGACATAGAATGTTGTCGGGAATGATATTTTTGTTCTAACAGATTTGAGAATGTCAATTTTGGGGTCTCTATTTGGAACAAACCAGTTGGGGGAAAAGTTGTGGTTTAAAGTCTTGCACAGAGCAAGTTAAAATGGCCAAATTTAATTAATATCTTGTATGTCATTGGCCTTTGCACTGCTTTTGTTATAAAATTTATGTTGCAGCAATGTTAAACAGACAATGCAGTTGTGTTATTAAGCGTTCTTGGAGTGCTGTGGGCGTAATTCAGTAAAAAGGATATGAGGGACGTGGCCACTTGATAACCTCAATGACTCAATGATAAGCAGTGAATGTAGCTGCTTGTCTTGTATCTGTTGGATTTATCACAGCAGGACCTCATTGATTCGGCAGGACTTGTGACAGCGTATCTGTGAAAAATACTGGACACTCAAACAGTATTAGAATATAAAGTGTTGATTCTTTTGCAGCAACTGTGTTCATGAATAATATCAGACATTTATGTAGTAACGTCATTTTTGCAAATTTATACGGTATACCAGTGTTTACGCCATTTTAATTTTTTTAAATTATTATTTTACTCTATAACAGTACCTGTGGTCCTGAAGATAGTGCCTGTCTTTACCCTGTGAATATTTTCTAAATTTTACCATGCTTTCAGTAATTCTCATTTTAAGGTACTTTTTGTTGTGGGTTTTTTTAATGTACATGCCGCATATCAAAATGTTCACAACAACCTCAGTTTTCAGAATATATAGCACATATCTGTGTAGAAGCTGTATGTATAAATATTTTGTTTCTAAATCTGAAAAAATTAAATGCATTTTTAGAAAATTCTTCAAACCTTTTATTGAAAATACACCTTTGTTCATATGGATGATCTGTTTTGGTGCGAGAAGTGGCTCACAAAAGTAGCAAAATATATGAAGAAAATTGTATATCAATAGAAAAGTAATGTACAATAAAAATAACTCACCTTTTCCATTTAGATGTTTCCTGACTTAACTCTAAGCAGAAATGCCCATAAATATGTTGTTTATGAAACGTCCTGATGAAAACAATCTCCATTTGCTCTGTTTGTGGGGGAGGTGGCAAGAGACAAGACTTTGTAGATCCTGTAAGAAGAGAATATCCCCTTGATGTTTTTTTTTTCCTCCCCTATTCTTTTCATGACAGTATGCTTTTGTCTGTAGGACTAAATACAAAGTAAAATTTTCAGGCTGACAGGACAGGTTTATTTTTAACCGCTGGACCAATGAAGTTGAAACTTTGTGTGCATGGTCCTACTCATGAGGACATCAAAGTTTGTTCAAGGTGCTCCCATCCAATTAAAAATATGGCTGCCATGGCGGCCATATTGAAAAGGCTACCTAGAGCCATTGTTCAGTAGTTTTTAAAGATATTGAGCTGAAATTTGGAACAGGGGTAGCTGGTTTTTAGCTCCAAAACATATCTGATGAGTTTTTAAGATTTGTTTTAATTTATTTCGACCTTGATATGACCTTTGGAGTTTGACAATGCCCACCTTTTTAGCTGAAACTGTCTTGTATCATTCAGGTGAGCTACAGTGCCCATGGCACTATTATTTAGTGTTTGTAAGGGTTTAGTTGCAGCATAACTCAGTCTGGCTCTTGAACAGAAGGATGGTGCACTTTGATGGTGCACTGTTGAAGCAGTAGGCAGAGAATGCGAGAGAAAGACAGACGCATATAACATTGTCCGGGCTCTAGGATGGGCTGTCGAGCAAAGTTCATCTACAACAGGGTTAGAAATGAGGTGACACTCGATTCAGGAAGTGGTTGAATGAAGTCTGTGTGAAATTCAATTGCTGATATAGTCATAGAAACATGACTGAAAACAGAGTTGGATGTATGTGTTCATGTATCAACCTCAGAAGGAATAGTAATCTAATATTTGAGCGCAGTATGTTGACCTTCCACCACATGTCTGACCTCTGACTGATCTTACCAATGCAGTTCTGGAATGCACCTCGTATAGCACATTTTGCCAAAATCATGTGGAAAACCGTTGCCAGAATGTTTTTTTAAACAGTAACAACAACCTTCATTGACACACACCAAATTTGGTCTAAATCCCCAAAAAGGACCTGGGAAGAGTAGGCCAACAAACAGACAAATCTGACCTTAACCCCAAAGATTGACCTTTTTCTAAGTTTGATGTGTGCCAATTTTAATGCAAATTGGAGTGGAAAAATTTTATTTTGATCATTAACCCCAATGATCTTTACCTTTACCAAAGCAAGTATTGAAGGCCAATTCTGGGATTGAGTGTAATCCACATATCAAGTTTGGTAAAAATCAGATGAAGGACCCGGGAGCAGTAGAGCAACAAACACATTTGAACCTTGACTTTGACCTTTGCCCAAACCATATCTCTTAAGACTAATTGTTGAGTCACCCTACATGTACACTACAAGTTTGGAGGAAATTCTCCTGAGCACCTTGGAGAAGTAATGAAGCAAACAAGCACACAGATGTTTCTGAAAGGATAGTGTGATTATTTGTGTTATTTCATTGCTACTTGGTGGTGCCATCTATCCTTTGCCCCATGGTTACAGTGCAGCACCCGGCCAGCCTCGTGTGACTGTGATTGGCATGCATGCTAATTGTGGTAATGAAGGTCACCCAGGGGAGCAGCTGGAGTCCATTCTCTGTGTGTAAAACACTCCTTGTAGTGAAGTGCCTGGTGTGAACCTTGCCAGGACACATGCATGCGTGCACACACAAAATAATGACAAAAAAAACAAAAAACAAAACCCTGTATATGCTGCCCACGCACTACCTCACACACTGCTGCTGAGAAAATCAATCACAGAGCCTGGAAGCTCTCACATTATGCGACATTTGCGCAGTGGTGGGCACAGCTAACCAAAAAGTTATCTTTGATAACTGTTAATCTGCTAACTGAAAAGTTAACTTTTATAAAGCTAAACCAGTAAAGGACGTAATCAAATCATCAGAATTTATTTGTCTGTCTGACTTTTAGCAGCATTACATCAAAACTACTGCATGGATTTTGACGAACATTTCACCACAGATCCATGCTAGGCCATGGAAGAACGCATTAAATTTTGGAGGTGATCCAGATTCTGCATCAAGTTTCACTTTATATAGGCGTTGAAGGATCATGTCAAAACTACTTCAGAGATTCTC
This sequence comes from Thalassophryne amazonica, assembly GCF_902500255.1. Lineage (NCBI taxonomy): Eukaryota > Metazoa > Chordata > Actinopteri > Batrachoidiformes > Batrachoididae > Thalassophryne > Thalassophryne amazonica. The sequence goes on from NC_047121.1 coordinate 44,672,082, forward strand.
ACCAAATTTTCACCAGTGATACATATTAGGCCATGGAAGATTCCATTCAGTTTTGGAGGTGATCTGGATCCGGTTTCTGGATCAAGATTGCTCTTTATATACGCTTTGAAGTATCACGTCAAAACTACCTCACGGATTCTCACCAAATTTGCACCACAGATAGATATTAGGGTGTGGAAGTCTTCACTGTATTTTGGAGGGGATCCAGATTTGCGGATGTCAGAAATCTCTCATTGCTCTTGCTGAAATTGTATCGCTCTTTGTCAGAAAAAAGTCACAAAGCCACAAATCCTTAAGAAAAAGTGGACGAATGAGCCCCATCACTGAAAAGCCTGTGAGTGCAGAGTGCATAAAAGGTTGAAACAAAATCGAAACTAACAAAAGAAAAACGAAGCAAACGGCGACCTTGACGCTGTGATAATTTCTGCAGCGAGTCTGTGGTCTCCACAGCCACCTGCAGCTGCGTTGTCTTGACAACAGGTTTGTCTTCACTACAACAACGTGTGCACGCACATGCACGTTGGAGCCAGAGATGGCTCCAACGTGCGTAAATAGTTAAAGTAGTTGATCAGACGTTCTTGCCGCTATTGTTTCTGTATGAACATGTTGCTTTTCGTCCCACACATGGACGAGTCACGTTCAGCCTGTTGGATCTCTAGTTATTGAACCGTTCAGATATTGTCAGTGTTCATGCAAGATGTCGGATGTGGGAGGTTGGTCGAAGTTGGATGACAATCAATCAGTAAGTGCAAGTGCAGGAGGTTAGAGAATTTTTAATGTTTCTGTAGCTGGCTCCTGAGCCTCTTTCAGAACATATAAGCATATTATATTATATTATTGCATAAGCATATTATACTTCAATTATGAATTACAGTGAATTACCATGATATTGTACTGTTATTGTTACAAAGAGTATGGAGCTGAAACTTTTGCTGTTTTACCCCCCCCCCCCCCCCCAAATCACATTTTTATTGTGCCGCCCCTGGAAACCTGCTTCCACACTTAATTATGGAGGTGCAGGAGTGAAATATTTTTATATATATTGATGGACAGTTTGAATGTTAAACATTTAAATGTGACCTAAACTAAAACATTAGATTAAGTGTTCTAATCCAATCAGAAAAGGACAGAAATAAATCAGGTATTGTTGCACTTTATTTCATCAATATTGACTGAATGAAATCTGAAAACCATTCAGTCTAATGAGTCTGAGCATTCATAAACTGTAGGTTTTGGATAAAACATACAATTAAATTTAATCATTTTAAAGCTAGTCTTTGCTTTGTTTGGAACACAGGCAGTGCAGGAAACGGCACAAACTCTGCTCCATTCCTTCAAAGTGCATCTCCTCATCCCTTTTCTCCACATATGAATATTTAATGTCGTCATGCAAAACTAAAAGTTGCCATCACATTTTTTAAATTAGCCTGACAAATGTGACAGCCGGCAGCAGCTTCCAGCAAGCCAAATGGCAATTTTGAGGTGTGTTTTCAAGCAGATTATCTGATTTTAAAGCAGAATTTGACAAACATAGCTCTATGTTGAAAGGAACTCAAAGATTCCATGTAGACACTGTTCACTCCTCGTATGAAGTGTTTTCATGTCTTTAATCCTTCCTGCATTCATGTTGATCATTGTGATTATAACCATCAGCCCACCTCTGACATATTTTAAGACATATGAAGGCATTTATGTGTGAAATGTGGATATGATTTTCAATTCCAAGGATACGTTTTCCTTTTCTACAAAAAGTGCAACATGTCCTTTAAATATAGCTACAACAAATGTGGCAGTTTTTTCTTTATGCCCACCCTTAATCTTATGAATAGCAGACTGTCAGAGCTGAAAAGCAAAGTGCTCTACAGCATATTGCACTGTGCACTCATTGTCTTTGTTGTTCAAAATGTCTTCTGCTGATCTACTCCAAAAAATAATCTTTTTGGAAAATAATCTGGTTTGTTTGTTTTTTAAGACCTTCTTCAGAAGTATAGGTTCTTAAATAGTTGAAGGTAGTTGTTGAGTAATGACCTTTGTCAACATTGGATACAGATGGTGCGTCATGAAATTTGATTTAATTTTTCAGGACTGAAGTAAATTCAATTCATGGCCTCCAGAGTTGTGTAATAGCTGTAAAAACTTCAAACTTTGGCAGAAATCAGTAATAATATATAACCAAAACCAGGCCACCCTGCAAAAACCATCTAGTGCTGCAGCTGTGAATGGGTTGTGTATGCTTTTATGACTTATCTAATATTTGGTATTAACAGAGTTACTTTCCTAATTGCATTACTGAAGTATTTACCCAGTGTTGACACATAATTTGTTAATCGGTTCAGTGTTTTCTGTTCTTTTTGTATCAGTTTAGGCCATTGTGAAGAACTAAGTGTTGAGGAATGTGCCTTGTTTTGACTGAAAGAGCTTAACTTTATAATATCCAGATTAGTGTGAGATGTGTTTGTGTTAATGTTCACCAGAGTTTTGGAACGCACAGCAGGTTTCACATTTTATCTTTTCCTCACAGGTGTAAGATTGTATGGTTAGATTTTACTTAAATGTCTCACGCTGATCCGCGGTGTTGGTACTTACATTGATGTGAGCATTCCATGATGGGTTGATGTCAGGTTTATAAAGTCTGATTCATTTCCACTCTTGAGTTTGTTTACTTGTGGTATCCCAGGTGTCTTGAACAGTCTGTGTTCTGTTCAAACACCATTCTTCCATATGTTGTCGCAAGCAACACTTCTAATTGTCAAAACAAATTTATTCTGCAAATGCAGTTCCGGTCAAAAATATTAGCACAGCTGATTTTTCAATGACATGAGTCAGAATGTCTAAGTAAATAAATGTAAAATACAAGGGAAGCATCATCACAGCATTTAATAAAATGTTCCACGTTACTGAAGAAAAAGAAGTGTTTATAGCAGGTACCTCAAGAAAGATGGAGTGTTTGCCCCAGCCTATATATTTGTGGAGATTCTCAGTCACCCAGATTATGGTATCGAAGTTGGTTGAGCCAGGTTAACTGGATTTGTTTCGTTCCTTGAAGACCTTTCACTCTTCATCCAGAAAGCCTTCATCAGTTCGATGACTGACTCTTAACCTCTCACTACTCCAACTACAACTGATGGAGCTTTTCTGGATAAAAAGCAAAATGCCTTCAAGGAACTAAACATGTCCACCTGACCTGACTCAGCTTCAGCCCATACAATGCGCTGCAAATAAAACCATTGGCAAAGAATACGGATGACTGCATGACTGAAAGAGAGGGAGAAAAAAGCAAAAATAATGTTTGAAAACACATTTTTACATAAGCCACAGTCTTTCTGGGATAAAATTCTATGAACAGTTAAAAGAAGAATTCCTTTGGAATGTAATGATGCATCAGTTTTTATAGGCACCCAAATGAAGGCCATAAGGCAAAGAACGTCCTTCCTACATTAAATCATGCTGTGAGGCTGCTTGGCTGCCTCTGGTACTGGAGACATTGAATGTATTAACGAAGTGATGACAACCGAATATTACACTATGTAACACAATTTTTGTTCCTGGCTTGTAAGTGTTATATTTCAATTGCTTATGTCTAAAGTCTATGGAAAAATGACTACATTCAGCATAAACTTTGATTTTATTTTTTTAACATTCTAGAAAGTTCTAAAAGTTTCTTGAAATTTCTAGATAATTCTGGAAACTTCTAGAAAATTCTGGACAGTTCTAGCAGTTAAAGAATATTCTAGAAGACTACTCAGTAGTAGTGAAGGCGAATCGAGAATATTCTTGAAAACAGACAAATTTCAAAATATCATTGTCCTGATCACAGAAGCAACATTTCTGTGGAATAACAGCTATTTTCTATTTATTTAAGGCATAACAGGTTAGGAAAACACACTGTGTACCCAGGAACAACAAAAAAAAATTAAAAATTTGTTACATAGTGTTATCAAAGCAATTTCAGCATTTCTTACAACAAGGAAAAAAGGTTGAAAAGCATAGAAAAGACCTTATTAACCTGACCACCGATGGTTCCTGAGCTAATTCCCATCTAAGGCCTTTGAAGAACCAAAATCTGCTTGTGTAAATGTAAGTCCTTGAATGCCTAGCAATTTAAGAGTGGCAGAACTACCAAAGGACCGGTGCATGAAACTTCTACATTGCAGTCATCGTTGTTGCCACAGGTTCTTCAGCCATACATTAGTGAAGAGTTGACATTGTGAGCATTGTGTCAGGGATGCATTTTGTGGTTTGTATTTATTAATTTAGAAACAAATACATGAAGACCCTAAACACCCACAATTAAAATGAGGAAATATTCTTTGTACAAATCAGCACAGAGGTTGTAGGAGTTTGTATGTGTACTACTAAACCAACAGGTTGGCCATCGTGTCCTAAATGACTTGAAATGGAGCAACATCTCCACCTGGTGGACTTTTACCATTAATGCAGGTATGATAGAATTTCGCCAACTGCTTGTATGTGTGTATTCACAGTGCTAACACACTTAAGATCCCAGTTGTTGCAGTTGTTCATATACAACAGCTTCATCAGTACTTATACTGTCCTGCTTTATCAGTCACAGTGATGTGGTGCTTGATTGTTCCAATTATACACGTCCTCAAGTAAATTTCACCCTCCAAATTTACAGCTAAGCTGCCTATTGTATAGTTAAAAATAGTGACTTTTAAAATACTGCAGGTGTCTGTTTTGTAGAGGACTGTTTTTGAGTTACAACAGTTTCAAATATTTGATTTACCAAGGGGGGAAAATTGGACATAAAAATGAAAATGCTGTTTTTTTTATTTTTTTGTATGTTTGTTTTTTTAAGATTGGCTCTTAAATTTAAAAATCAGATATGTGCAGCAAAAATAATTTAGATTCACAGTACTGATACATGGAAATACATTTGGAAATGCTGTAGACTTACATAATACTTTAGAGTTCATTTGGATTAAAGTCACTAAAGTCGTGTAGGAACGGAATCCAATCAATATTTGCATGCTGAAGATTGGTGAGCCAAGATGGTCTGATTAGTCTGTGCCATAGCATCACAGTAGGAGAGGAGCTACTGTCAGTTTGTGCACCAGTGTAATTAAATATTTCCTTGTATCCAAGGGCTCTGGCTCTGGAGGAATGTCAAGAATGTGGGCTGGGGCTTAGACTGAATAGCTGACTTATGAAGTGGGCCGTGGAGCCCCGAGTGATAGATGAGCAAAGGTGTTCTTATTACTGACCTTGTAAGAGACCTTGTGATCATCAGTACACATGGGGGGAGCAGGTGATAAGATGAGAACCAAACACAATGACCCGTCTATCTGGAAAAGTCAAATGGTTTCTGTTCCACACCATTTTTTTATTCCTATTGAAAAGGGAACAAAATGGAACTAGTTAAGTAAGGTTTGAACATTGAGCTGTTTCATGTCATTTGGGTCATTGTAAATTTAACATACCTACATATACATTTGGTATATTAAAATGTAAAATTGTCACAACAAAGCCCTGTTTCAAAAGTAAATCTGCCTGCTGGTGATATAACCATTAATTAATGTCTTTATTCAAACATGCTAAGCAAAAATGATAGCTGTGGTTGGGAGGAAAGCTGAAAAAACAGCAGAGATTTCCATCAGGAAGCGTCATCAGGGAAACTGCATAACACTATAAAATCACAATGTTCCATTTGTTTATCAAAAACATTAACGTGTACGGCTCCAGTCATCAACACCAACTCAGTATTTTTCATGCGTTTAGAAACCATAAAACGTGCACTGAAAGTAGCTGAACATCTGGCTGAGGGTGCATTTTACTTTCATTTTGAGGCGAGTCGCCAGTCTGACCTGGTTAAACCAGCCTGTTAGGAGGCAAATTGGATTAAGCAGTTTCATCCTGTTTCAGTGCTTTTTTTTTTTTTTTTGATCGATGCCGACAGCAGAGGTGCAAGTTCATGCGAGATTTACACACGACTGAGCATGTGCATTGAGAATGTAACAACGGTCTATTGGATGATCAGTAAGTCTTACCCCTCACAGTTGTTGGCTGCCTCGGTCTGGTACAGACCGATTATTCTGTCTTTTTTTTAGCCCTGCCCATTTATTGATGACAAACAACTGTGTTTTTATGTGCCGAAGAGTCTCTGCAATGGGGTTCCTGTTTGTGCTCACAGCTTTACATTTTGGCCTATGTTGACATGTTTTAACTTGCAAAATATCAACATTTATAATTCATCAAGAAAGTATTCACAGCGCTTCACTTTTTCCACATTTTATGTTACAGCCTTATTCCAAAATGGATGGAATTATTTTTTTCTCTGAAAATTCTTCACACAATACCCCATACTGACAATGTGGAAAAAGGTTTTTCAAATTTATTAAAAAATAATAATAATTTTAAAAAACCTACAAAATTGCATGTACATAAGTATTCACATCCTTTGCCACGAAGCTCAAAATTATGCTCAGGTGTGTCCTTTTTCCATGGATCATCCTTGAGATGTTTCTGCAGCTTAATTGGAGTCCACTTGGGGTAAATTCAGTTGATTTCACATGATTTCTAAAGACACAACTGTGTACATACAGGTCCCACAGTTGACAGTGTATGTTAGAGCACAAACCAAGCATGAAGTCAAAGGAAATGTCTGTAGATCTCTGAGACAGGATTGTCTCCATGCACAAATCTGGGGAAGGGTACAGAAACATTTCTGCTGCTTTGAAGGTCCTAATTTGCACAATGGCCTCCATCATCCGTAAATGGAAGGAGTTCCGATCCACCCGGACTCTTCCTAGAGCTGGCCGCCTGTCAAAACTGAGCTATCGAGAGAGAGGGGCCTTAGTCAAGGGGGTGACTAAGAACCCGATGGTCACTCTGTCAGAGCTCAGCATTCTTCTGTGGAGAGAGGAGAGTCTTCTAGACGGACAACCATCTCTGCAGGAATCCTCCAATCAGGCCTGTATGGTAGAGTGGCCGGATGGAAGCCACTCCTTAGTAAAATCCACACGGTAGCCCGCCTGGAGTCTAGCAAAAGACACCTGAAGAACTCTCAAACCACACAGCCAAGATATCAAAGGAGGAATGGGCAAAACTACCAAAAGGTAGGTGTCCCAAGCTTGTGGCATCATATTCAAGAAGACTTGAGTGTTATGGTCGAAACCCAAATTGACAGAAGGACCCCAAATGCGAAAGGCTGAATGGACAATAAATCAGGATTTATTAAACAGGAAGAAAATGTGCAACAGAATTTAGAAAATGTGCAGGAGATCTGGATCTTGGAGACCCAGATTGGGCAGCTGTAGGAACAGGGAGCTGCAGGCCGCTGGAACCAGGAATGGAAGGAGTGGTGATGCAGCCAGAACCAGTAAGCAACGGAGTGGTGGTGTGCATGGAGTGGTTCCAGGTGGCGGTCTGTGGAGCTGTCGAGGTTTTGTTTCACTGCGGAGTAGGAAAAGACACGTGAGTTGGCGTGCAGGTGCACGTGAGCATTAACTGAGGGCTGAACACTCACAATCAAATCCAGAGATGCAAAAAGGCTTAAGCACAAAAAATGCTAGAATGTATCGAAACTCAAAAACTGCGTAAGAACGAAAAATGAGACACTGCTCTGGGAAATAATGAGGCCACGTTACCAGGTAGTGAAAACTGAGTTTCTGGCATTGATGGAGTGTTGAACCAGGGTTTAAATACTGCAGATGTGATGGAAGGCAGGTGCGATGATCAGCCCCGCTGATGGCCACCTGGAACAAAGAGGAGAGAGTGGTGGGACCAAGGCAGCACACATCAAGGCTGTTATTGCTGCCAAAGGTCAACAAAGTATTGAGCAAACGTTGTGAATACTTATGTACAATAAATTTTCATGTTGTCATTATGGGGTGTTGTGAGTAGAATTTTGAGGGGAAAAACAAATTTATGCCATTTTGAAATAAGGCTGTAACACAACAAAATATGGAAAAAGTGAAGAACTGTGAATACTTGTGCATACTCCGGATGCACTGTAATACAGGGAAAACTGACCTTTAATGTTGCTTGTAATGCCTTTCTGCTAATTACAGGGTCTCTGTGACCACTTAGGCCACTGTTGCTTCTATAGTAATGCATTTTAAAGGCTATAACAAGAACAAGGGCATTTATTGTCATTGTACATACAATGAAAATTGTCCTTTGCATTTAACCCATTCTAATTACAATTAGACACAATCCAACCACTTGAAGGAGTGTGCAGCCACAGTCCAGCACCCGGGGACCACCTGCAGATGTAGAGGCACTGCACTGGTCAGGGGCAGAGAAAGGAGCAGACCCTAAATAAGCATGTTTTTGGCTGTGGGAGGAAACCAGAGTGCCCAGAGGAATCCCACGCAGACATGTTGAGAACAGACAAACTCCACACAGAAAGGGCGGGAAGTGATCCCAGAACCTTCTTGCTGTGAGCCATCATTGCTAACCACTGAGAAATTCATAAATCATGCCCTGAAACTGAAAGACCACGCTCTTGAATAAAGAGAGGGGAAATATCCTTCATAGTGCTTGGACATCTACTTGTTTGGACTGTGTGGGACAACCAGAAAAGCAATGAGCAGGACAACTAGGCTAAGGTAAAGCTAACTGTTACAGTATGTTTTACAAATGTATAAATGTTGCATTTTGACCTTTATCTGCGGTGAGTGCACGTGTTGTATTAAACGGTATGCATAAATGTAAAACTGTGTTCTGTTTGTGTAGCGTGATAAGCAGAAGGACAGTATACATCATGGCATACAACATAGTTATCATTACTATCATTATCTGTATAAGGAAATATGAAAATTAGTGGTATTACTATATATTATTATTAGTATTATATGAAGTTGGCACAGTAGCAAATTAGCCATGAGACATACTGCTCCAACAAGCTCATGTGACATGTTTTATTTATATTTGCCCCTTCTTCAGTCACAAATTTGGACAGGTGCGACTAATAAGATGCTGCTACTTAGTCTGTAAAATGAAGTAATTAGGATGTTTTATTTAACTTTTTTTAGGATTGTTTTCTTGAATTGAAACTCTGTTGTGTTGGAAGAACTGACATTATGCAGTTCTCCATTGTCATTGTGTTGCTGTGCCAACTGAACGGTGTCTCTGAGTAACTTGCCTCCTCAGTGGTTGAATGAATAGAATCATTGTTTTATACTTGTTATTCACTATGGCATGTGCATTGCCTTTACTACTGCTGCCTTGCCAGTGCATTGGTACCATCTCGCCTGATGAGGTTTGGTGCACAACAGGCTGTGTTTTCCAAGTAGACTATGCAGCGCTTTGTTCTGGGGTGTTTTATGTGTCAGTGTTCTGGTTCATTCTGGGGCACATCCTCTGTCTGAAAATAACAATGTGTTCAGCTCAAGCAGAGTGAAGACATCTTTAAAATAGATCTGTTGTTACAGATAATTTAATGTTACCACTGTTGTGTTTAACTTCAACCAACAATTCCAACAACAAACTACAAAAATCAACCTGTCTGGATGTTTGTCTTACTGTGAACTATTCTTTGATCTCTGAGTGCAGCAGGTTATTACCATGGAGTGTTTTTGTGAAAGTTGGACTTATGTAGGGCTGCAACAAACAATTATTTGGATCATCGATGAATCTGATGGGGTATTGACATGATTAATCGGATTAGTGGGGAATTTTTTAAAAAAATGCCAGGGAAACAGTTATTCTCTCCTTCCATCACTTTATTTAACAACAGAACATTATTTGAAAACTTAAAATACTTGAAAATCAACAAATCGTCAAATGTCCCTTGGCTGTTGAAATATAAAATAATAAAGAATAAAACAGTTTATAATAAAGAACAAAAATAATTATTTAAAATGGCATTGCTTTATCAAAGTGCTGAGTTGCCATAAAACATTGAAACATATAAATGTTATATATGGTGAAAAAAGAGGTATTTTTGTTGCTGCAATTAGCATAACCAGTTAACCATAAAACCTAAATCAAAAACTGTAGCCTGACTCATTATATGTGCAACATTCTCTGTATAACTTGTAAACTATGTGGTCATTTCACAATGACACGTGACTCATCTCTCTTTCTCTAAAATTGTATTGTAGCATTATTAGTTATTATTACCATTATTGTTACTATTATTGTTAATATATAAATAAAAATAAATTTAAAAATATTATAATTTGTAATACATTTGACTCTTATACGACAACAAATGCTGAGTCATTAATTATTATACAGAAAACAAATGCACAAACATGCTGAAATGCCAGCAGCTTAATGCTAACTTTAACATTGAAAACGGCATAGACATGCTAACGTGTTAGCATCAGAGTTAGTATAAAATACATCTATCAACTGTTTCAGAAGACCATAACAGGTTAGTTTAACATAAAAAGGTAAATATTCCTCACAGACATATGCTCTTTAGGGCTTTAGTGGGGAACTATTAAGATAAAGCGAAATAAAACAAATGAAACCAACGAAGCAGCAGCTCGAAGCACTCCTTCATTGGTTCAAGATTCAAAGCAAAGCTCAGGTGATTATGTGGAAGAAACGAAACATTAGCGGTAAAACAAAGTTATTTAGCAACTAATCGATGACTAAATTAGTTGACAACTGTTTTAATAATCAATTTTAATCGATTTGTTGTTTCAGCTCTAGACTTATGTTTGATTCATTTAATGGCCATAAACACAACTAGCTGAGTTACCCATTCTACGCATGGGTAATAGAGAAGAATTTTAAGAAAAATGTTATTGTATATTTCATGTCACTTTAGTTAATTAGGGAATAACCCTGTTGTGTCTGATGATTTGCGGACATTCATGCTGGTTATACGGTCACAAATTAGAAGTTTTACGCATGTTTGCGATCGTAGTCCAGCGTGAACGTCCGCAAATCATCAGACACAATCCAATTCCATCGTTTGCACGGTTTATTTTTCTGTGGGTAATTCGGTCAGCAATGCGTACGTCGGCCTGTTCGGATTGTAATTAAAGTGCGCCCTAGCCAGCCGCTACTACGTAGTAAGTAAAGTTGATTCTTGCTATCTGACCTGATTACCACGTGAACTGTGAAAATAAGGGCTCCAGTGAGCAGGTCATGATCTAATGTATAAAACTGACCGTGTGTGAGTTCGTACACATCATTTGACTTTTAAATGCTCTGTAGGTCTGCAATGTTTTTATTTATTTATTTATTCTTGCTATTCATTTTAACTCCTTAAGTCTGTTTTTATTTGTTTTTATTAGTTTTATTGTTATTATATGTTCCGTTATTGTTTTTTGTTTTTTTACTGACTTCTCAAATGAAATTGTCCCTTGTGGGATTAATAAAGTTGTTGATTGATTGATTGAATGATACACGTACACTTGTAACGTAAGTGCCCCAGTGAACTCCGGCTTGGTGCCCCCAGTCACCATAGCAAATTTGGTCTCTTTCTTAATTACTGTGGCTGTGTATATAGCGAGTACACACACACACACGGTCAGCTTTATATATTAGATTAGATCAGAGGTCTCAAACTTGTTCCAGAAAGGACTGAGAGGGTGCAGGTTTTCTTTGCAACCACCCACTCCACCAGGTGATTTCACTGATAAACATCACTTTGAGCAGATGGAATCAGTTAATCAGTGAAATCACCTGGTGGAGTGGGTGGTTGCAAAGAAAACCTGCACCCTCTTTCTTTTCTGGAACAAGTTTGAGACCTCTGGATTAGATTATGCGATGCGATGGTGCCATAGCAGCATAACATTGTTCTTCTCAGGCTTTTGAATTTACTTGTTGTGGACTTTGTTGACTTTACTTCCTGTTCCAAGGGCACTCAGGCTTCTAATTTCTCACGCACACTCACTTCCTCATTAAGTGATTCATGCAGTGTATAAAGCTGTCCACAGCCTTCACACCATTGCCAGATTGTCTTGCTTTCATACCTGCTTTCCTGCATTATTCTTCAGTGTTTGATCTTTAGTTGGTGATGTTGCCTCTTCATGTTTCCTGAGTTCTGCCTACCAGTTCCTGATCGTTCCATCTGGTATGTTCAATAACTGTTCTGACACTCTGCTTGTTTATCTAGATTAATTCACTTTCAATTTATTACATTTTGTATAGTGCCAACTCACAACAAAGCTGCCTTAAGGCACGTCACATGAGTAAGGTCTAACCTTACCAACCCCTAGAGCAAGCACACAGGCAACAGTGGTAAGGAAAAACTCCATCTGATGACACTGAGGAAGAAACCTCAAGCAGACCAGACTCAGAGAGGTGACCCAGTGCTTAGGCCTTTCTAACAGTTACATGATTTTTCCTAGGTTTTATACAGCTGAAGAAGCAGAAAGCCAGAAATCAAAGTAGCATCAAAAACAAAAGTCCAGAATTAAAGAATGGATAGAATGTGTGGCTGGGAATGACACCAAAACTTTTTTTGTCAGTACTGCAGATTATTGATGCTAAGTTAGAAACACTGTTCTAGAGGTTTCCAAACCTTGGCAACTCCTGCGTTTAGTGTTTCAGAACAATGTTTCAGAATCCACATCAGAAAGAAGATGGCACATGTTGTGTTGATTGGTGCCTCATTATATCTCCAGCTGTGTTCAAATATTTGTTTCCAAATGTTCCACTCCTCGGATTCAGGAGGAGCAGTGTGGTTTTCGTCCTGGTCGCGGCACATTGGACCAGCTCTGCACACTCTATCGGGTGCTCGAGGGTTCATGGGAGTTTGCCCAACCAGTCCACATGTGTTTTGTGGATCTGGAGAAGGCGTTCGAGTGTGTCCCTCAGGGCACCCTGTGGGGAGTGCTCCGGGAGTATGGGGTCCGGGGTCCTTTGCTAAGGGCTATCCGGTCCCTGTACGACCGCAGCAGGAGCTTGGTTCGCATTGCCGGTAGTAAGTCAAACCTGTTTCCAGTGCACGTTGGCCTCCGCCAGGGCTGCCCTTTGTCACCGGTTCTGTTCATTATTTTTATGGACAGAATTTCTAGGCGCAGCCAGGGTGTAGAGGGGGTCTGGTTTGGGAACCACAGAATCTCATCTCTGCTGTTTGCAGATGATGTGGTTCTGTTGGCTTCATCAAATCAGGACCTTCAGCATGCACTGGGGCGGTTTGCAGCCGAGTGTGAAGCGTCCGGGATGAAAATCAGCACCTCCAAATCTGAGGCCATGGTTCTCGACCGGAAAAAGGTGCTTTGCGCTCTTCAGGTCGGTGGAGTGTCCTTGCCTCAAGTGGAGGAGTTTAAGTATCTCGGGGTCTTGTTCACAAGTGAGGGACGGATGGAGCGTGAGATCGATAGACGATCGGTGCAGCATCTGCAGTGATGCGGTTGCTGTATCAGACCGTCGTGGTGAAGAGAGAGCTGAGTAGGGGGGCAAAGCTCTCGATTTACCGATCGATCTACGTTCCAATCCTCACCTGTGGTCATGAGATTTGGCTCATGACCGAAAGAATGAGATCACGAGTACAAGCGGCCGAGATGAGTTTTCTCCGCAGGGTGGCTGGGCGCTCCCTTAGAAATAGGGTGAGGAGCTTGGTCACTCGGGAGGAGCACGGAGTCGAGCCGCTGCTCCTCCACGTCGAAAGGGGTCAGTCCAAGAAAATGGATGGATGGATGTTCCACTTGATTTACACCCTCATGTTGAAACACAATAAAATGCAAAGTCTGTCCGTGTACTAGTATGTACGTTGTTTGGAATTAAAATGTTTATAACTGACAAAAGGTTCACTGACACTGATTCACGCGCTTGTACGACCTGTGTCATGCAGGAGAGTAAACTCATCTTTTACAGTTTCAGACTGTACGTGTGCAGTTGCGCAATGAAAATTTTGAAATGTAAAAAAAAAAATCCTTTACGCATAAATGTCGTGCTATGTGGCGCAATCTGCTCGCCAACATGCAGCTTGTCAAGTGGAGTAAAGAAGTGAACAGAGCGAGTGCTTGCGTTAGCGGATCGCATCAGAGCGCAGCTCGTCTGAATGATTATAAGGAGATGTTAAATCTGTCATAAACATACTGTAACAGCTGCAGATAAGAAGGAAAGAACATGCAACTGTTTTACCAAGCCATGACAGTGCAAACATATTCTTAATTCATATTTGGGATTTGGTTGTTCAAGTGGAACTGTAAAAAGTGTTTTTCACTGCTCAAACTACAACACGGTGGGCTTATCAAGCCTGAAGGACAAATTGCCCAACTGTTTTCCTCCAGAGGAATGTCTTCTGGCCTTGGTGATCATTTGGCTCTTTCTTATCTCAACTCACAAAGACAATAAACTGTTTTCATAGGACTGAAGCATGCTCCACTCCCTCCTCCCATCACCCATCAAACACCCCCACTCTGGCTTCTGCTCACGTCACTCCTTCCCCCTTCTGCGGGGGCAGTGCAGTTTTAGCTGCTGCTGGTCCCCGTTCCTCCCCCAAGCTGACGGTGGCGCATCTCAGGGTTGCTGTGTGACCTTCACCCACTTGCCTCAATTCGGATAACGGACTTCTTCAAATTTAGTGCACATAAACAATGTCAAATGTGTATGTGCTGTCTTTAATTCTGATATGTGCCATTATTACGGTAAACAAGTAATAATTGTGGACTAATTGCTGTCTGAGGTAACTGGAGTGTAAACATAATTTCTCCACTGTGAGATCAATAAAGTATATCTCATCTCATTAACAGAGGCTAACGGCTGCATTCCAACCCCCTCAATTAATGTTTATAAAATAAATTAGTGACATTTGTGCGCCTTGGGGCGACTGTTTGTTGTGATTTGGCGCTATATAAATAAAATTAATTTTATTTGTGAATAAATTCAGAATTGTTTATATGGATGGAAGAAAATGGATGGATGGATTGTTTACATCTGCATTGCAATGCTTCTAAGAATCTATTTCATATCCTGCTCCCCCCTCCCACCCCCACCCCTGATTAATAGTGTCTGTTGACAAACTGTCATTACTTAAATCAGTCTTGGCTTCACGACAATGCAAAGGTCAGTGCAGCTGGGCACCAAACACACTGTCTGTCCGATCGTGGTGGGATCCGTATGCTTTTTCAGCTGTGATCTGATCACTTTGGCATTTTGTCTTCTTGATTGCTTAAAAATGATATTTTCATTTTTCTGGTTTGTGGAAAGATAAGTATCAGTTTTAGTCCTAGGATTAAGTTGTAATATACAATTGAAGGAAAGTTAGTAGTGATCTGCCTGGGTGGTCCAGGTCTATATTGTTTGAGCTTTGACTGTTGTTGGCCAGCCCAAATATTTATATACGCGTTCTGTATTCAGCTGACTTCTTAAGTCATATCTGCTGCTTGGCTGTGTTTTCAGAACTTTGTTTTTAAAGTCTAAACAAATCTGTGCGTAATTGACAGCTTGCACAGTTCTTCCATGTGTGCAGACTGAGTAGTGCTGCTGCGGGAACTCTTGTTGCTCACATTTCCCTGACAGTGACTGTGATATTTCCACAAGGGAAAGCTGGTCCTGGTAAAGTTTCCTCTGTGATGTCGACAGTCTGTGAATGGTACAGTGCAAGTTTCCCTTCAGCCGGCAGCACTAGGCACATTAGCCAAGCACAACAAGGTTCTGATCTGTTGAAGGAAGTGAGCGCATGTCATCATCAGAGCAAGAAAGGACAGGAACTCCTGCTTGACCCTCCTCTGACACCCGGCCTTCATGGAAACAATAGATCTGGCTGCTCCTTTGTGGTTTTGGTCTTTCATAGTGGATATAGTTAAAATATAACATTTTCACTTGGTGTTCAGGTTTTGATTATTATAATTGCTTTGTACAATTGAAAGAACTGAGGAAAGTTTGCAGTTACATGAGTTTAGTATCATTTCACTTCAAGGACAAGAGTCGAAAATGTACCAGCTTGTACCAGTTTTGTTCTGTTTATTCATCTCTACACACAACTCCCTCATACCTCTGCACAGATGAGTCTGCTGTTATGAAAGACTAGATAGTGCTGTCTGTGGTAATTGGAGTTGGCAAAGCAATTTAACCATAAAGCAGGAAACTGACTGGCATACTGTATCTACCAAAAGAGAGTGATGGAGAAGCGTCAATCCTTCTTTTCATATTCATAAGCATCATGACTGTTTGATAGCAGTGTATTTCTAGACCAGGGGTGCTCAAATTTGGTCCTTGAGAGCTACCTTCCTGATACTCTTAGTTGTCTCCCTGCTCCAACACACCTGAATCCAATGAAAGGCTCATTAAAAGCCTGCTAACGAGTCTTTCATTGGATTCAGGTGTGTTGGAGCAGGGAGACAACTAAGAGTATCAGGAAGGTAGCTCTCAAGCCTTTCATTGGATTCAGGTGTGTTGGAGCAGGGAGACAACTAAGAGTATCAGGAAGGTAGCTCTCAAGGACCGAACTTGAGCACCCCTGTTCTAGATGATTTATTAGGAATGTGTAGGATTGATGGGTAAATGTTTGTTTTTCTGGATTCAGTGTTTTGATCAAGTGTACTTTAACACAGTTGCAGTTGAGCATTGAACCCAAGGCCATTTGGCTGGTGGACAACTTTCACTCCAGGCTGAGCTATGGTTGCCCTAACATTATTAAATGATTTAGGCAGGAATCAACATCAGGCTCACATAAAAGCAAGCTGTGTTCACCACTAGACCACTAACAAACTGTCAAAATTCTACACCAGGGGTCTTCAACTTCAGTCCTCGAGGGCCGGTGTCCTGCAACTTTTAGATGTGTCCCTGGTCCAACAAACGAGAATCAAATGGCTGAATTACCTCCTCAGTATGCAGTCAAAATCTTCAGAGTGCTGCTAATGACCTCATTAATTGACTCAGGTGTGTTGAAGCAGAGACACATCTAAAAGTTGCAGGACATCGGCCCAGACCCCTATCCTACACTATATGCTATCTTGAACAAATAAGTAAAGTCTCAAGGCATGTCTCTCTGTGTGTCGAGGGCTTAGGGCTTTCCTGGTGTCAACCACCAGCTGTTCAAGTTTTGCTGATGATGAACTTCAGTCGATGGTGTAATAATCAACATCTTTTCACCTGTATTCATTCTTGTTGTCCTGACAGATGCATCTGGCAACGGAGTCAGAGGGCATTGATTGGTGGGGGGCATTCTTGAGAAATTCCAATCAACAAATACAACTGGAAAGCAATATAATGTTATCACATACATGATAGCAGCAGGTGTGGCTGACGTTACATACTTGAAATGATGTGCTTGTTCGTGTTTGTTTCATTTTCAAAGCTGATGTTTGGTGGCCATCAAGGTGACCACTACTTTTCTTACAGTTTTCTGTATTTTTTTTAAACTCCTACTTGCTGTGCAATAATTTTGAGTGAATATTTGTCCATTATTTTTCCATTATTGAAGCTCCATTTTAGTAGAATGGGTTGAGTATGTATTTTCTGCTAAGCTTTCTGTGTGATTGTGATTTCAATAATAGCAGCTTCTCTGACTTCTAATGAGCAGAATTTGAAATTGATTTGAGATGCTTAGAAGTGTCTTGCTGTTTACGACTTCATTGTTGAGTGTGTGAGGCATTCAGTCTTCTTCACACCCTTGCTGATGTGTTTCATCGGTTTGATCTCCGTTTAATGGCATAGCGTCATGTCATCATTTCAAAGTAAATATCAGCAGTGTACTGCCAGTGCTTTCAGCTTTCCATTAGTTCAAGGGATCAGTCAGTACATTTGTTTTTTCTTTTTCTGTTTATTTTTGAAATTGTTTTGAAAGCAGACTCTCATAAAGAAGTGTGATATGACTGTGAATATGCTGTTGTAGGCACCTTAGGCAAAGCTGTTCAGTTCCCATGGCTTACATAATTGTTTAGTACATTCCATTCCCGAACTGTTAAGGATTAGTCCAGTGTGTGTCTTAATAGCGCTTGCTGTAAGTGCAATAAAGATATATGGTTCTTGTGCATGCTTTGACATAGTCCATATGACTTCATGGTGGATTTCAGGTGGAATAACACGGACTGGAGGATGGTGCTACCACCTCTGACTTCAGTTATGCCCAGCTGTAGACTGTACATGTACTGTACATAACTCTGTGACATCATCCAAAGGTTTTCTGAAGAGCAGGTTTGAAGCTCAAATGGGATGGGTCCAAGTGTCACCATCTTGGCAGTGCCTGATTCTCCCAAACTCTTGGGAGCGTAGGTCAGATAATGATGTGGGTTTCGACAAAGGAAGCCGAACCCCCCACAAGGCTTATAGTCGCCAAACAAACTAAAGTGTGTTCTAGCTTCGACAAATGAAGCTAGAACACACCCCAGGCTTGTAGTTGCCAAACATAACACCCATATTTGGGTGGCACGGATGTGTGATTGAAGAACTATGACCAGCATATTTCCCCACTAACTTTAGCGCTATCAATTTATCAAACATCACCAAGGTATAGATATGTACTAATTAGTGCTAACAGAGCTAACATATCAATTAAATACTAAAATTTCACTCAGTGGAAATCCTGTGCAGTAATTTATTACATTGCTAGTACAATTAAACCACACAGCAAGCCGCGTTACCTCAAATATTTTTAATAAAATGCTCACAAAAGACATAGTCCATGTCCAGCAGCTAGCACCCTCTGCTAGCAGCACCCAGTATCTCCCGGCACACAAGCTAACACTCAGTGACCACAACCCTAACCATTTATAACTGTAATGCTTAGTTTAAACTGACTATATATATATATATATATATATATATATATATATATATATATATATAAATATATATATATATATATATAAATAAATAATCTCCTGTACAACTGTTATGAAGCTTGAAACTAACTATGGCGATCAAAACTTTATATTTTGCCATATAAGGACCTGCAAGATTTGGCATTTCTGTGTCAACCTCATGTTTCGCCAGCTTTGGTTGACACTTGGGCAGGCCATGTCTTTATGCTCTCTTTCTTCACTTCATCTGTTTGTCATAACTGGATTTCTCTCTGAGTAACTCAGTTCAACAGATCCTACTCTCAGGGGAGTTTACTTAGTGCACTTGGTGCAACATTCAGACCGACGTAAAGTTTCAAGATGACATCCAGAGGAGGATGCTACAGTTGATGTTGTGCATCTGGAGAAAGTGAATTAGGCAACCCGTTTCCTTGAGGTGACACAATGGCAAATGTTGGCAGGTTCAGCACTGTATTTGTGTTGATGAGGAATATGATTGGAAAAATAATTATTTGGCTAGTCCCGTATGAGTATCATAATTTGATATTCACATGTGATCAAAGAATTAAACACAACAGAGTATGTATGTGCATATAAATTCTGCTGCAGTGTATAGTATTTTCAGTGTTTTTGGGGTGCTATCTCGAGGTTTTCGGTCACCCCAGCTGGAAAGACCTTATGGAGTCAAGAAGCCGCTGTACAGAGATGTCTGATGATGCTGATATCTGAGCAGGAGAATGAAAGTCCAAGTCTTTAGAGTCCTGGTACTTCCCGTCTTTCTGTATGGTTGTGAGACTTGGTCACAAACCAGTGACCTAAGCCAGTGACTGGATGTCTTTGGTACTAGGTCTCTTAGAAGGACCTTTGGTTCCCACTGAAATAACTTTGTGTCAAATGAACAATTACTTTTGTAGAAGCAGATGAGGAGAGTCACTTGCATGTGGAGAGAATATTTGCATTTTGTCCAGGTGACATGTTTCTCTCTCACCCATGTCTCACCTCGCCCCCTTTCGATGCCACCTCTGCCTTGGACTTAGGAACAGGATCAGGCAGAATGCGGCACATCACTGCAGTTACTACTGGAAGCTGCTGTGAGAGGGCAGGCAAGGACATTTGCAAATGCTGCATAGATGGAGCTGGCCATTGCTGCAAGGAGACTGAAGAAACTGGCTGTGGTGCACAGACACATGTGGAGACTGGCAGCTGCTGAGTCGAGGCAGATGTGGAGATCAGCAAGGATTCTGACAGCCAGTGCATGAAGGAATCTGAGGAAGCTGAGGAATCTGGCTGAGGCATGGAAGCTGATGGCTGCTAGGTGGAGTCACATGAGGACATCTGCAGCTGCCATGTGTAGACTGGTGAGATCTAAGAAGGTGTGCAGGAAGGATTAAACATGTAGTTCTCTCACTCCAGTATGTATGGAGAAGGTTTTTCCAGGGGAAAAATACTTCCATGTGAAGCAGGCTCAGAAAAAGCCCACTACCCCAGGCTTATTTGTCAGATATTTCTGGTATCTGCTGAGTTTTACTGTGGTGCTCTTTCTGTCAGGTGGAGGGAAACGGATCATGATCCAAATGCAGAATGAACATCATGATTCATGATTGATATTGAAGGTTTGTTTGAAAAGGCACTATTGCCAACAAAATCTGCAGGACAGCTATCAAAGTTGGGGAAAAACAAGAAGTAAGTCAAAGTGACAAACCAGGACCAAGCAAGCTGACCGGGACCTGCATGTGAATAAAGTCCAGAGTCCAACAAAAGATCATGACAGTGTTCCAGGATTTCACAGCAGGTTACTGCGTTTGAGCTAATGTGCCTGGAGGGAATACAGGGAAAAGGGAGTGTGTTTGTACTGTCCACGGTCTTCAGTGCATAGCAGGTGAGAACGGGTTGCATAATGCCAGATGATGGGACGCGTTCAGAGCAGGCTGGGAGACATGGGAGTTGACCAGAGAGAGGATACTTTGCACAATTTTTAAGTTGTCGTCCTGGTTCAAACCTTGTCCATCATGTAATGTGGAGTTGCATCAGGAAGGGCATTCGGCATAAAGCTTGTGCCAAATCAACATAGACATCTTCTGTGGCGACCCTGAGTGGGAAATCAATGAAGCAGCCTAAAGGATTTAATTTTTTACAACTGTACAGTACCGCTGTTGGAGCATGTCACTGTTGTAACCATTTTCTGGCCTTTGTTGTTTCAAGGGGGTGATTTCATGCTTGAATGTACCATCATTTGTTTTCTGGTTTGATGTAGACAGAAGTGGAGTTGAAGAATTGCGCAATTCTGTTGGAGGAAGAGCTGAATTGTGTGTGCAGCAGTGTGTGAAAATGCTCAACAATTTCACTTTAATGGGAGCAATAAAGCCCCGTTTTTATGTTGTTCTTAAAGCTAACGGTATGGAAAGATTGTTTTTTGGAGGTGAATTATAGCACAGAGTTGTACAAATTTTCAAAATGGATGGGACCCTTGGATATCTGTAATAAATCTGTGTTCTTACAGGTTTGGTTTATGTTTTGTTTGAGCAGCACATGATACTGTTTACTGTTGTTATTGGCACCAAAATTGAAATGTGCATAGTTCATGGAATCTTCTTTTTGCTGCGTACAAAAGGAAACCTGTGACATTCTGCTTGTCTCTAATATTCCACATGCTGTGTCCCAAACCGTCCTTATCAGAAACACATGGGCTACAAATTCACCAGAGGCTTTTTGACATTTAACATCAATGATAATCTGTAACATTCATGTCTGGATATTTTTGTGTTTTTTCTTCTTTGCTTCCACAGTAACGAATAAAAAACCATCCCATGTATCCATTACGAAAGTGAAGCAGTTCCAGGGATCTTCTGCCTTTGTTAAAAGGTCACAATGGACGATCGACCAGCTACGGCAGGTCAATGGCATTGACCCCAACAAGGTAAGTCATTGTTGGCGCTCACAGCCATGGTTGATGGGAAATATAGCAAATTCTGTGACTGTAATATAATTTTCTAGTAGCAGTGGTTTTTAAGACCCAGTGGTACTCACTGGGGGCACTACACTGCATAGTATAACATGACATACAAACATTTATTAGCTCCTCAATGCAGGTAGTATTAATGTGTGATTTAATAATACACACTCTGCATATCAGGGTATGTTTTTTCATAATGGAGTAACCCCTGGGGTATTGAGTGTTGTTGTGGTGTGGGAGTGTCTGTTGCTAATCTGAGATCAAATTAAAGCATTTGAAGGATATGTCTGTTAGATAGGTCACAGAGGTCTCAAACAAGCACTGTCAGGCCTAATTGATTACAGCAGGAGAAAGTCTGTGAAAACATTGCAGATTTTTATTATTGAACCTCAAACAACTAAAAATGTAAACTGTGGGTATAAACTGTTTTGCACTCTGACCCCCTTTAATTATCTTATATGAACAAGTCCATTTACATTTTCCACTCTGTTACCTGTGTGTAAAATTTGGAAGAAAAGCTCTTTACACAGTTTTATGTGTTTAACAAATCCGTGGCTGCAGAATCACGTTTTAGACCATATTTCCATAGCTGTTATGTTGTCGTCATATGAAAAGGACTTTTTTTTAACAGGTTAAATCTGACTGAAATATGAGTGAAACACCTATCGTGGAGCCCAGCAGAGCAGAAGAAAAACCTGAGGTCTGATCATTCATCTGTAACCTTTTTGAACAGCCTCAGTGCTGCACGTTCTGCTGATCAGAGTGACAAATGCACTGAAATGATTGATCTCCAAATTACAAGATGTTTGGTTTTATTTTTTCAGTGTGATTTTTTTTTTTTTTTTTTTTTTTTTTTTTGCAATTTACACACACACACACACACACACACACACACACATATATATATATATATATATATATATATATATATATATATATACACACACACACACACACACACACACACACACACACACACACACACACACACACACCCCCCGTCAAGCGTTTGGGCAGACTCTTCTCATTCAGTTCAGTGGGACAGTATGTCCAAATGTTTAACTGGTAGTGTGTATATTTCTGATATCCTCTTTGGCCTGGTGGACCACCAGGCCTGTACTTTTCCAGGCTCTGCACTTTCTTTCTTCTGACCTCTCATATGTGTCTCCATCTCCCCCTCGGTCTCCTCAAGGACTGTCCAGAGTTTGACCTGATGTTCGATAATGCTTTTGACCAGTGGGTTGCTGGGTCTGCGGGAGAGAAGTGCACCTTTATCCAGATTCTACATCACACCTGCCAACGCTACATCTCTACACACAAACCAGAGTTTGTCAACTGTCAGTCCAAACTGCTGGGGGGTAAGACGCTAACAATAATACAACCCCACAACGCTAACCTCCGTTTAACATGTCTATCCAAAGTCAGTGCGGTCATACTGTGCTGTAAAAACCAGTCTGAATCTGATTATTTCTGATCATAAGAAACACCTGGTGTGCATGAAAATGCATGTTTGTTCCTCGTACACAGCATCTGTTGAGCTCTCTGTTAAAGGGAGATCAGTGAGGATGACAAACAAAATTTCTAACATGATTGAAAGCATTTAACTCATATCAGCTGGTTTCACAGCACATTGAACTAATCAGCACCACACGACTGAATCATTTTACCTCATTTATGACAGTGACATGTCATAACTGTGCATAACTGACTGTTGCAGCTCATATTGTGAAGTTTAATGATATTAAATCCTCATTGACCTTAATATGAATACTCTGATTAAACAGGCCATTAAATCTCAGCGAATAAAAGGCAAAAAGTAAACAGACTGGGATTCGAAGCACCATCAGTTCTCAAGTGGTTCATGCTGGATTTTATAATTGGCTCTTTTCTTCTTGGAAAGGATGCATGTTAGTCATAAGATGAAGGGTTGTGCTGAGGTTTGATGGTTTTGACTTTAGTCCTGCAGCATCTTGAGTGCCCTAATTGGGTATTGATCTGTTTACCCGAACTTCATCTTTATAAACATTCAGCCTTGTGTATTTTTCATGTAATTCTATGCGGGATCACATCTCAACTAGACTCCTGCAGGGTGTCAGCATCTGCCCCATTTCAAAAGATTAAATCCTTTTTTTTTCCAGACACTTGGAAAGAAAATGTTTACTTTTGTTTTAGTTGAAACTTTGATCCCTCTCACTGCACATAAAAATCTTACATGTGTCGCCCCCAGGCCATGTTCTGGCTCCATCATGTATCTACTGCTGATACAGTGTTCACACAAAAAAAAAATTCAGAGGTGCAGCTCCGGCAGGTTTTGATTTACTTTCTTCTAACTACTCCCACTGGCGCTGTCTTCAATGAAGACTTTCTGTGCCTGCAGCCTTTCTCCTCCTCAGTTTTGTCTCTAATCTTTCAGTTTTCTGTATTTTAAATTACGACACATGCTTTAAATCTATGCAAATCATTAATTAAAGGTGCTTTCACTTCGACCTTGCGTAGTCTGGACCTTCAGACTTTTCATTGTGGGCCGAACCAAAATAGTAGGTGTGACAGCTGCCTCAGACCACAGTCCAGACCATAGGACCAAAATTCCATCCAACCCATAGAGGCGGTCTTGGGCCGGTTTACTCACGGTGCTTATATACTTATACTAAAAACATTAATTAGCTCTTAGGTACTGATGGCTAAAGTGTCATTTATGTTAACAATAAATAAACGATACACCGGGTTTTCAAACGTTTCATTGTGTGGCACGTTTACCTCACACATGTTCGTCTGTTCAATGGCTGAACGAAGCTTTAACTTTTGTTTTGTGCCCTTATGACATTAATTAGATCGTTAGCTCCACTCCTTAAAGTGTCGAGATCAACGTAAGCTTCGGTTTCATTTTGTACCTCTTTCGTTCCTTTTGTGCTCTTGAGTCGCAGGCTATTTGGTGATAAAGCTCATTCATCCACCTTTCCTCAATGATTTGAGACTTTTTTTTTTTCCCCCTTCATTCAGGAATTGTTGTATGCTGTGTGACCGGGCCATTAACACTATACTTGCCTTATAAATAAATAATGCGGTGATTTAATCCATTTTGCTTCTTCTTGCATGATGTGGTAAATGCGACTTATACTCCGGTGTGACTTGTATATGGTTTTTTCTTAGTCATTTTTGGACCAGTGCAGCTTGTACTCTGGAAAATACAGTAATGAGGTGAGTCTGTGCTGCTGTCTCATTTCTCCTCATTAAAGATGAAACATCTGTTTTGTCCTTGTCGATGTGGCAGTTTAATTCAATTTATTTAGCTAATATAGCACCAAATCACAACAAAGCTGCCTCAAGGCACTTCACATAAGTAAGGTCTAACTTTACCAACCCCTAGAGCAAGCACACAGATGACAGTGGTAAGGAAAAACTCCCTCTGATGACAGTGAGGAAGAAATCTCAAACAGACCAGACTGAGAGGGTGACCCACTGCTTAGGCCATTCTAACAGTTACAAGGTTTTTGCAAAGTTTCACAAAACTGAAGAAACAGAAAACAGGAAATCAAACCAACATCAAAAACAAGGTGCAGTTGTTGAAATGACCACACAAGCAATTACGCCGCAGGCAGGGGGTCATCCAGCGCCCTGGGGTGCAGGGCCAGCATTTATCCATCATGCCATCAGTGGGTCTGTCACCGTGGCAAACTGTATTCCAAACGCAGACTACAGTGTGCTGCATCAGCTTCGGGCATGGTATCTCATGGTCAGTCCAGTGCCCTGTGGTAACAGCTGTCAGTCTTGTGCAACGTTGTTGGTACCTCAGACAGAGAGGAAAAAAAAAATCAGTCTACCAGAAAAACTACACTTAGGTATAGTTCACCAGCAGTAAATCGACAGGAAAGCAGGGAGAAGGTGATCGCCGGCTATTAGCGCTAAGCTTCACTAACCGACCCAAAATTTAGATGAAGTGAGGCCAAGACCTGTTCTGTTGCTCATAAAATGAATTAAAAGGGATAAGAAGAATAGTACTATACTATGCCAGTATGCTAGCCATACGAGAGGGAGAATAAATGTCTTATGTCTGGACTTGAATGAATCTGTAGAATGGGACTGTTTTGTCTCCGTAGGGAGATCATTCCACAAAATAGGGGCACGATAAGTGAAGGCTCTGTGGCCCACAGACTTTGTATTGACTCTAAGGGCACAAAGTAGTCCTGTGCCTTGAGAACGCAGAGCCCGGGCCGGTACATAGGGTTTAATTAGGTCAGCTAAGTATGGAGGTGCTAGTTTATGAACATATTTTTAGGTTATAGCAAAACCTTAAAATCTAATCTTACAGAGACGGGAAGCCAGGGAAGAGATGGCAAAATGGGTATAATGTGGTCAAACGTTTTTGTTCCTGTCAAGAGTCTGGCAGCAGCATTTTGAGCCAGTTGGAGACCCCTAATGCTGGATTGCGGTAAACCAGAAAATAGAAACAGTAATCTAGTCTTCAAGAGACAAATGCATGGATTAGAGCCATAGATGGGATGGGACGAATTTTCACTATGTTTTGCAGGTGGAAGAAAGCAGTTCTCAGCATATCTCTAATGTGTAGGTCAAAGGACAGTGTGGGATCAAAAATTACCCCAAGGTTCTTCACTTTGTCAATGTGATGTATGATACATGAGCCTTGGTTACGCATTAACTGGTGCAGATGTCTTGCTAGACCAAGAACCATCATTTCGGTCAGCAGTTATCAGCATGTACAACTGAGTGTCATCAGCATAACAATGAAAACTAATCCTAAAACACCACAGTATATGCCCAAGTGAGAGTGACTGATCAGGTACAATGTCAACCATGCAAGGACATTCCCAGTAATCCCAAAATGATTCTCCAGTCTATCAAACATAATACGATGATCCACTGTATCAAATGCAGTGCTAAGATCTAGCAGCAGCAGAACCGGCAAGTGGTAAAAGTTTACTTTTTTTTTTTTTTACTTTTAATGGAAAGTGCTCATGTCTTCTGTTAGGTCAAAATACCTTAACGATAATAATGCAGTTGGAAAGAATCTGTTCTCATTTTTCTGTGTTCAAACTGACATTTTTTTTGTGTGTATTCAAATGGAACTATACACCAAATTGACAGCAAGTAGACATCAGATACACATGTCTACAAGCCAATCAGTGTTAAGTATGGGGTCACACAGCCTACATAGACGATCATGTCGGGACACGCATACGTCATGAAAAGTTCATTAGTCAACAATGTCAATTCAAGCTAACCAAACGTATACAGTCACGAACCTTGTTCTGGACTTTTATTTGTGAAAATGCCCCAATTTAATTTAGATATATTTATAAAGGTCTGCATATGAACCAGTTGTTTAAAAATAGTGGACTAGAGAAAAGTGATGTGTGAGAGACTGATGGTCCATGAAGCCAGTGCTGTACTGAGCAAAACCTCAAGGTTGGGTTTTAACAAACAGTTTCACAATTCTTGAAATTTGTAAAATCTCTTAGCAAATATTCTGTAAAACTAATATGTGGGTACCCTTTACCTTAAAAAACGATTTTTTTTTTCTCCCTGAATAGGTGTGTTGATGTGTTGTTTGTTTTGTTAAAAGTAGACATTATTTGTAACAATTTATTTTGTGATATATATATATATATATATATATATATATATATATATATATATATATATATATATATATATATATATACACAACCCCTGGCAAAAATTATGGAATCACCAGCCTCGGAGGATGTTCATTCAGTTGTTTAATTTTGTAGGAAAAAAGCAGATCACAGACATGACACAAAACTAAAGTCATTTCAAATGACAACTTTCTGGCTTTAAGAAACACTATAAGAAATCACTCAGTTCTGAGGAATAAATTATGAAATCACCCTGTAAATTTTCATCCCCAAAACTAACACCTGCATCAAATCAGATCTGCTCGTTAGTCTGCATCTAAAAAGGAGTGATCACACCTTGGAGAGCAGTTGCACCAAGTGGACTGACATGAATCATGGTTCCAACACGAGAGATGTCAATTGAAACAAAGGAGAGGATTATCAAACTCTTAAAAGAGGATAAATCATCACACAATGTTGCAAAAGATGTTGGTTGTTCACAGTCAGATGTGTCTAAACTCTGGACCAAATACAAACAACATGGGAAGGTTGTTAAAGGCAAACATACTGGTAGACCAAGGAAGACATCAAAGCGTCAAGACAGAAAACTTAAAGCAATATGTCTCAAAAATCGAAAATGCACAACAAAACAAATGAGGAACGAATGGGAGGAAACTGGAGTCAACGTCTGTGACCGAACTGTAAGAAACCGCCTAAAGGAAATGGGATTTACATACAGAAAAGCTAAACGAAAGCCATCATTGACACCTAAACAGAAAAAAACAAGGTTACAATGGGCTAAGGAAAAGCAATCATGGACTGTGGATGACTGGATGAAAGTCATATTCAGTGATGAATCTCGTATCTGCTTTGGGCAAGGTGATGATGCTGGAACTTTTGTTTGGTGCCGTTCCAATGAGATTTAAGAAGATGACTGCCTGAAGAGAACATGTAAATTTCCACAGTCATTGATGATATGGGGCTGCATGTCAGGTAAAGGCACTGGGGAGATGGCTGTCATTACATCATCAATAAATGCACAAGTTTACGTTGATATTTTGGACACTTTTCTTATCCCATCAATTGAAAGGATGTATGGGGATGATGAAATCATTTTTCAAGATGATAATGCATCTTGCCATAGAGCAAAAACTGTGAAACCATTCCTTGCAAAAAGACACATAGGGTCAATGTCATGGCCTGCAAATAGTCCGGATCTTAATCCAATTGAAAATCTTTGGTGGAAGTTAAAGAAAATGGTCCATGACAAGGCTCCAACCTGCAAAGCTGATCTGGCAACAGCAATCAGAGAAAGTTGGAGCCAGATTGATGAAGAGTACTGTTTGTCACTCATTAAGTCCATGTCTCAGAGACTGCAAGCTGTTATAAAAGCCAGAGGTGGTGCAACAAAATACTAGTGATGTGTTGGAGCGTTCTTTTGTTTTTCATGATTCCATAGTTTTTTCCTCAGAATTGAGTGAGTCCATATTTTTTTCCCTCTGCTTGGTCTAAAAAAGTAACCGTTACTGACTGCCACAATTTTTTTTTTCCTGATTTCTTATAGTGTTTCTTAAAGCCAGAAAGTTGCCATTTGAAATGACTTTAGTTTTGTGTGATGTCTGTGATCTGCTTTTTTTTCTACAAAATGAAACAACTGAATGAACATCCTCCGAGGCCGGTGATTCCATAATTTTTGCCAGGGGTTGTGTGTATATATATATATATGTATATATATATATATATATATATATATATATATTTTTTTTTTTTTTTTTTTTTTTTTTTTTTCCCCAAGCATTAACATTCATAAAAGTTAAATTTCCTTTTTGGTTTACTTGCATGAACACCAGTTACATAATCCTTTATGCATTGTGCTGTTAAAATATTTTACTGTATGCGTCTGGGAAGCATCAGCGACGTTGCTGCTGTGAGGCATCCAAATTGCAGAACTAACCCCCCTCCTCACAGAAATTAAGCCAGCACAGTGTGGGAAATGGGCTTCAAAAAAAAAAGATCTAAGCAAAAAATCTATCTTTCCCATTCATGTGGCCAGCAGGACTCTAACAAAGCATGGAACTAGGGTTGCCAACTCTCTGAAAAATAAATAAGGGACACCTCACTGGCAGGGCCGACCGACCGATCCGACCATTGCCTTCACCCTTCCCAGCGTGTGTGTGAAATGATTTTTAACCATTTGACTATTGACTTGACCCTGAATTTAAGTAGATGCACACATGCATTTGTTCTGATATGAACGCGTTGAAAACAAATTATTATTTACCAATTTATTTTTAGTGCAAAATAAATTTTCACTCACAAATACAATATGAGCATTCTTTCCTGCTTCAAAGCATAAAAAATTATTTAAAAATAAATCTCTGTAGTGTTATTGCTTAACTTAAAATTGTATAAATTAACAAAAAACAATAGAAAAATTGCATCATCCAAACAATGTAACAGTGCAAAACAGTGTAACAGTGCACATTTACACATTTAGTGTAATAAAAAGTGCAAAAAATAAAAAAAAATCTGAAAAAGTAAACAATACTCGTGCCATGACTGTAGGTTACAGTTATAGTAGGCTACAAAAGAATAAACTTAGACACCAAAAGCCTGATGTCACTTCATGTGGAGAGTGGAGACAGCCTATTTTTTCCATTTGTATTTCTTTTGAGCCCTTGCTGCAGTCAGGAGTTGTTTGTCTTTCAGTGCTACAGAGTAAAACTCTGAACAAGTCATTTCATAATTTAGACCGACAATAAGCTCGCTTCTAATTAATTCAGTAGAACATTTGTTACGCACATCAGTCCACTTATTCTTCATGAAAGAGAAAATCCTCTCCACAAATCCAGTGGACGACGGAATGCTGAGGACAAAGGATACAACTGCCTGGATGTTGGGGATGTCAGCTGCCTGAAGTACTTGCATCCATCGCTCTGCTGTTCCCTTGGACTGCCACTTCTCCTTCTCCTGGGGTGCTGTAGTGAGGTGTTCCAGAAGGCTGTTTGCAGTCACACACTCATCATAAACCTGATCCATAGAGATGTTCAGTCTGCCAATAGAGATAAGAAGGTGACCTGAGTCATAAGTGGTACATAATACATTTGTATTATTAATAATGTATATTTTATACAGTATTAACTATGTAGTTTTTTTACCCATTCATATGAACTGTTTGAATTTGTAAGTTGTGCAAAACATAATATGTCTATATAGTGTACAGTAAGTTTATGATTGTGTCCAATTGTATAAATTATAATTGTATTTATTTCTAATAATCAACAATAATAAAATATGGTTTATCACTAAATTGGCAATTGCTTCATTCTTACCTGCCAACCAGATGAAGCCGCTCGCTGATGTTCTCAATGTCATCAAAGGAGATCTTCCCAGATGCCAGCGAGAGGGGCTGCAGGTGGAAGAGCCAGTTTTCCTCAGAGAAGTCAAACCACTTCTCCACATAACTGATGGCAGTGTTTAAGAAGGCTGTAAACTCCTGCCTGGCAACTTCAGCAGCAGATGGCGGAAGGCGCTGGAGCTTCTGTCTTGTTAGGTACCCGTAAAAGGCATCATTTCTTCTCTGAACTAGTTTTTTCAAGAAACAGTCCATGATGGAATAGAGATCAACAGATGTAGTCGCATTCTTCTCCAGGTTTTTTACCACTTCTTCAAACAGACAGCACGTTGTTGCAGAAGAGAAGGTACACTTCCACAGTGTCAGCCTCTTCCTCATCTACAGCATCTTCTGTCAACTTCAGCAGTTCTTTCAGGTGCTTTGGACACTCCTCACCAATGCTGATGAGATAGGACTTCAGCGGGACCCAGTTCTGCAGGAGGCGGGTGATTGCAGGGTTGAGTGACAGCCATCTTGTCACAACATGGTGCAGGATTTCATGGAACTCAACATCACAGAATTCACAAAACTCCTTCAGGGACTCTCTCCTTTTGGCAGAGGTGGAAAAGAAGCTATATATCTTTAGGACAATATTTTCCACATCAATTGAGAGCTTGTCCAGGGCTTTTTTCACCGTGTTATGGACGATATGTGCATGGCAGTTGCCACGAAGGATCTCACTGTTGACCTCTCTCAATTTTGTGAACACAGAGTTGTGGATGCCATAATTGACATTTGCATTGTCAGCACTGAATGCAGAAACATCATCTAGGGATAGACCCATGTTTTGAAGAGAACTTCGTATTGTTTTTACTATTCCCTCTGCAGACTCATCTGGATTTTCAAAAAAATCTAACACCTTGTTGACAACCCCATTCTTTGGCGTAAAAAACTGCACGGCCAAGGGAAACATCTTCCGATTTCCCTTATTGGAAGCATCGGTGTGGAGAGAGAATGGGAGCGAATTTCCACCACTTTTCAGTGTTTTGATCACCTCTTCTGTTGCCTTGGGAGAGAGGACATCGGTGACAACTGCCTCGGCTTTTGTCCTCCCACAGGACATCTTCTTTGCGATGCTGGAGTCATTCAGCGTTCGCAGAGTCAGCTTTAGTGCACAGTCAGCTGAGTTATAGCTTAAAGCATGCATTACAGTGTGGTAGACATGGGCTACCTCTGCAGCAGTAACCTGTAAATGAGAAAAAAGACGACATTATCATAGGTAGGCTATAGTTTATGTGTAGTATATCAACTACCTGTAAAGCACTGATGCATGCTATTTATCTGTTTGAAACCCAAGAAATGTGTATGGTTGGTTGTTGGCCGCGTGTATGTGATGTGTACAGTTTGTGTTTTCTTTATTATTCATCTATATTACTTGTAACATTATGTATTATTTATTCAATGTAATATTACAAAATACAGACCATAAAAATATTCATAGCATTTCCCATATTGAATACACTGATTTCATTATTGATCAGCTGCGGTTTGATCATCAGACTGACTGTTCCCATATAGCTAGCCTTAAAATGAATGCAGTTAATGTAAAAGCCTTTGAGTTGCGTTGTTATAAACAACGCAGCTCGAAAGGGCAGGTTTGGAACCCCATGTAAAAACGGAGCTATGATTTAACCAGAGGGTTTAAAACATCATTCTTTACATACCATATCTGCCTCTGGCGTGGCTTGGTGGACAACAAACTTGTCGAGGGTTCTCCTGGTTCTCTTGTCCCTCATATTTTTCATGTGTCCTGCACTAGAAGCATGCTGCTTCAAGTCGGCCAGTCCACCATGGGCTACAGAAAACGCACGGCCGCATACAGTACAGGTTAAATATTTATTTGGAGAGTTTCTATGACCAATACAATGACTTGTCTTTGTGCGATCTTGCAGGCTACGTTGAGAAAGTGAGTGGGCAAAGTTAAAAGTTCATGCTGCATTTGATAGAAACTTGTAACTGGGACTTCATAACTTACATTTATGAAAAATACTTTTAATAAATATATGATAGAACACTAATCTACACATAGAATGATGTGTATGTACCAAACTTTATTATTGACATCTGCGAGTGTAGTCTTCCTTGTCCGGCAGATATTCATCCAAATATTGGTGTGAAATACGCGTATGTCGATATTTTATGCAGAGTGCCATTTGACCATTGAATATCATAGTGTCTTGTTGCCATGACATACCAGGTAGTTCAAAATCCTAAATTGTTTCCAGAAAATGCAGATCATAGTGGTGTCTTTTAATTGAACACTAAAAAAATTATAGAGGTCCCAAAGAAAACCTTTAACTTGATTTAAAACAAACAAAATAAATCAAAGGTCATTGCACCTTTGAAGTTCTGCTGCATTGTTCCATATATAAGTACAGCAAAACAAAGAAATCCTTTGATCATTCTAAGTGATATAGATAAGTAGTTTATATTTACCAACTTGCATGGAAAAAGTATATGGAGTTTATATAAGTTACTCACATTTAAGTGCAAAACGGGCATTTGTAGAAGCAGGTATTGATCCAGCTCTCCATATATCCATCTGATATTGTAGCCTTAAGCCCCTCATACATAGAAGGCGCGTGCACCACCAATACCAGCAACCCTGTGTGCGCTGCATTCAGTGGTGTTTAATGTAACACTTTGCTTGTTGCTTCCTGTTAAGTGGTTCATAAACTTCAGGTCTGTTTCCTTCCATTTTTATCATGGATTTGGATTTTCTGAATAATGTGGTACTTTCCAACCTGTCACACAGACGGCACGTGCATCTAGCCTGTAAGGGAAGCCCACGCCATGAATGGAGTTGAGTGTAGTGTTTTGGAGTTGTTGAAAACACTCACCATAGTCTGATGAGTTTCATCAACAGTGTGGCGTTCTGTGACATGTTTGTTGCGAGTTGGGTGGCGAGTACGCATCTCGAAATGCCGTGCAGACGCCTTCTGTGTGAGGGGCTTCAGTTCTCCGTGTCTAGACGTGATGCTGCGTTCAACAGACTGACAAATTGTCCACTCCAGTTTAAGTCTCACACCAGTGCAAAACAAAAATTATGACGCTGCTCAGGTGTGGGACCACAACTGTGGGAGACTCTACCTCCACAATATTCCATGATGACAGCCCACTGAATGCACTAAAGGTTGCCATGAGCACATTCTGTTTGCATTAATGCAAATGTAAAGCAGTAGAGGATGCACAGTATGGTGCATCCTCTAGTGGTTCTAGTGTGGAAACATTGGAAATGTTTATTGTTATAAGAAAAAAAATCTGGTTTGTTTATATATATATATATGAAAAGCTTGTCATTGTTGGTGCTTTGTGGATACAACCAGATTTTACTGTAAATGTTTTAGTTACACAGTGATCTGTGAAAGTGAGCAGAGGGAGCAGACGGAGAGCCTCTGATGACAATATCACAAGCTCAAACACATAGTGTGTGAGTTCCAGAGATGCTCCACTCCTCATTACCTGTGAATGTTATTGAATAAGCCTGTGGCAAGCTCTCTTGCTCCGGCGTAAAGCACTGTTTACCATATCAATGGAGCGAGGGGGGAGGGGCCGTTCCTCAGAGTGTAAATGGGCCAAAGTGTCAAAGCTGCTTTCAGAGCAGGATAGAACACTCCAAAACACAGTAGAAGTTTGTGATGTGACCTTTGTGTAATAGCACACAGAAATTGCTTTGAGATGAAGACAAACAAATCGCAGACCATTTTATATATATTGTTCAAAATGTGCATTTGTCTTTATTGTTTGAACCTTTTTGTTGTACAGTCTTTCACACGAGCCCAAATTACCTTTATAAAGTGTAAAAACAGTTCTTTATTATAGTTTACTGTGTGTTTTGAATAAATGTGTGTGGAAAATTAACTTCTGCTTTACTTTTTCCTTTATTTCTTATTGTAAACCTTTATTACACTTGTAAAACACAACTATAGCATATATATTCTGAAAGTACAGGTTGTCCTGAAAAAAAGAAACATAAAACTTGATTGTGGGATGCAGGGAGAGCTGTTAACAGCAATAATAAAACATTTATGCCAGGCGAGTGAACTGTCCAAAAAATGTCCTTGGACCCCAGAGGGTTAAACACTGATTTTCACCTGTTTGACAGTTGATGTGTTAAAGCAGAGCAGTGGACTCCTTTCAGAGCCATACGTGTGTGTTTTTGATTCACAGTGGGGCATGTAATTGGTCTAGAAATCAAAGCAGGATTACTGAGCTAATCTGCTAATTGCCTTGTTATCAGTGCTGAATTGTAAGGCTTCCCACACTGTTGTGCCCTCTTATATCCAAAATCCCAGCTGAGCTGTTGTTCTTATTGGCGTACTGTATGTCTATGAGTTAAATCCTCTGTGATTTCTGCTTTTTTGAGCCACGTGGTTGGTTTCTGCATTGGGCCATCTTACTGTACCTACTCTAGGCTCATGCAATAAAGTAACAATCTGTTCCATTGTAGATTCGGTGTGAAATTTAACTGTGGGGAGGATAACTGATTTAGACTCTTATAGACACATGCAGATCAACCGTGTGCATGAAGGGTGTCCGAGTTTCCAAATTTATACAATAACTTGTTAAACAACTTGTGGTTTCTTAAGATGAAGTGCCAGTTATCATCTTACCCATTTTTCTGTCTGCTAAATCCTAACCTTTCAGTACTTAATTTAATATTTTGTAACCTGCCTTTACTGATTTTTAAATTGTCAATATGAAAATCAAAATCTTACGGCTTCTAATATTTTCTCATCACAGAAGAAGCTGTAGGTTCAGTCATTTTCCGTTGCATGGTCTTTATGAGCAGAATGAGGAAGCGTTTGTTTGCACAGCGCAGTCATCTGCTCAGGCGAGGTAAGCCAGTGGTGTGGAAAACTAACGTACCCTCTGCAAAGTCATGTTTGAAGTACTGTTGTCATGTACAACCCCTGGCAAAAATTATGGAATCACTGGCATCGGAGGATGTTCATTCAGTTGTTTAATTTTGTAGAAAAAAAGCAGATCACAGACATGACACAAAACTAAAGTCATTTCAAATGGCAACTTTCTGGCTTTAAGAAACACTATAAGAAATCAGGAAAAAATTGTGGCAGTCAGTAAGGGTTACTTTTTTTAGACCAAGCAGAGGGAAAAAAAAAATATGGACTCATTCAATTCTGAGGAATAAATCATGGAATCACCCTGTAAATTTTCATCCCCAAAACTAACACCTGCATCATATCAGATCTGCTCGTTAGTCTGCATCTAAAAAGGAGTGATCACACCTTGGAGAACTGTTGCACCAAGTGGACTGACATGAATCATGGCTCCAACACGAGAGATGTCAATTGAAACAAAGGAGAGGATTATCAAACTCTTAAAAGAGCATAAATCATCACGCAATGTTGCAAAAGATGTTGATTGTTCACAGTCAGCTGTGTCTAAACCAAATACAAACAAATACTGGAAGGTTGTTAAAGGCAAACATACTGGTAGACCAAGGAAGACATCACAGCGTCAAGACAGAAAACTTAAATATGTCTCAAAAATCGAAAATACACAACAAAACAAATGAACGAATGGGAGGAAACTGGAGTCAACGTCTGTGACCGAACTGCAAGAAACCGCCTAAAGGAAGTGGGATTTATATACAGAAAAGCTAAACGAAAGCCATCATTAACACCTAAACAGAAAAAAACAAGGTTACAATGGGCTAAGGAAAAGCAATCGTGGACTGTGGATGACTGGATGAAAGTCATATTCAGTGATGAATCTCGAATCTGCATTGGGCAAGGTGATGATGCTGGAACTTTTGTTTGTGCCGTTCCAATTATAAAGATGACTGCCTGAAGAGAACATGTAAATTTCCACAGTCATTGATATGGGGCTGCATGTCAGGTAAAGGCACTGGGGAGATGGCTGTCATTACATCATCAATAAATGCACAAGTTTACGTTGATATTTTGGCCACTTTTCTTATCCCATCAATTGAAAGGATGTTTGGGGATGATAAAATCATTTTTCAAGATGATAATGCATCTTGCCATAGAGCAAAAACTGTGAAAACATTCCTTGCAAAAAGACACATAGGGTCAATGTCATGGCCTGCAAATAGTCCGGATCTTAATCCAATTGAAAATCTTTGGTGGAAGTTGAAGAAAATGGTGCATGACAAGGCTCCAACCTGCAAAGCTGATCTGGCAACAGCAATCAGAGAAAGTTGGAGCCAGATTGATGAAGAGTACTGTTTGTCACTCATTAAGTCCATGCCTCAGAGACTGCAAACTGTTATAAAAGCCAGAGGTGGTGCAACAGAATACTAGTTATGTGTTGGAGCGTTCTTTTGTTTTTCATGATTCCATAATTTTTTCCTCAGAATTGAGTGATTCCATATTTTTTTCCCTCTGCTTGGTCTAAAAAGGTAACCCTTACTGACTGCCACAATTTTTTTTCCTGATTTCTTATAGTGTTTCTTAAAGCCAGAAAGTTGCTATTTGAAATGACTTTAGTTTTGTGTCATGTCTGTGATCTGCTTTTTTTCTACAAAATTAAACAACTGAATGAACATCCTCCAAGGCCGGTGATTCCATAATTTTTGCCAGGGGTTGTATTATTTGCTCCAACAGGCCTCAGTGTGTCTACCTTTAGCTCTCAGGGACAAATGGTTAAAAGCCGCTGTTGTGTAACGCGTAGCATGGATCCACACAATCCTGACCATTGAAAGAACAATGTGGTCTTTATTCCTTTCCCCCAGCCAGAACACAACTGTGAAGAATGCCTGTGAATTGGGCCAGCGGGAAGAAACACACTGAACTTTAACGAACACTCCTTCATAATCACTCAAGCACAAAACACGACCCCCCCCCCCAAAACCAAAACCTCACCCGGAGATTTTACATTGCACCAGTAATAGTGCAACAAACTCAACAAACGTTTGTGAAATCTGACTAGTCACACATCTCCATTATGCAAAATACTTGTAATACCAAAGACTAAGTTCCAACATCTCAAGTTATCAAATTCATTCACAATGTCGAATCATGTCAAATAATGCAAAGACTTAAAATGAGTCAAGTTGCCATTAAATTAAAATGCTGCAGAATGATGTCTTTTATTCATTTGCACATCTGTGTTGGCATCTTTTCATGAGCGTGAGAGTTTTTCCAGATATATTTTCCATTATAGTATGCTTCTGTGGTGGAAATACACTATAAAGGTGATAACAGCCACGCCTTTGAGGCTCCGAGTGATTTCGAGAGTTGTTAACGTTGCCCCTACCTTTGTTTGCTGGTGATGATTCTAGTTGTGCTTCTGTGTCGACAGTCATGGAGTCCACCTGGTGTCTTTGTTAGCTTGATTAGCCACTGCTACTTACATCTGACTACTTCTTCAGAGATACAGCTGGCCATATACATTTTAGTTTCTAATAATAAAATTACCACCCCATCACGTCAGCCTTGATGATTATCATTGTTGCTGACCATCAGTTGACATTGGAGGTAGTGCCACATTTATATATATTAAAAAAAGGGAATTGGATGATTTGAAAAAAGAAAAAAAAAATGGTTGAATCGTGTGTGGGTGAGAGGCCTCACCCTAAAGCAGATGTTAAAGAATTCAGGTGAGGGAGCACAGTGACCTTTTTTGGACAGTCATGGACTCCCACCCCCATATGCAGCATTATCTCAAAACATTCTGACTTGTCCTCATGGGGATTTTGGAGATTTGTGACGAGTACCTGATGCAAAATATCTTTTCATTTAGTTGGTTATCCACTAATATTATCAGAAAAGAGAGACTTTTCATGTTTAGAACTATTGTAAATATTCAAAAAGTGTAATTAAAACAAGCCAAGCCCTTTTATTTCTCCCCCTGTCTAACTTCCTTTGTGAAGTGTGATTGTAACCCCTGGTTCTGGTAAACGTGTGAATTGTGTTGCTGCCTTTAGGGCTACATTGTAATTAAGATTTATACAGAGAAACACTGTCTTGTACTACAGCACAAGGTCAGAATTCTTCTTCACAGCAGGTTATGTAGGTACAGGCTGCAGGGAATATTACATTTATTTTCGAAGGCTGCCTGAAAGCGGGCCACTCTGCACACTACGCTGATGATATTGCATGTTTCACAGACAGAGCACTGAGTATGTGTGATGGCGCGTTTGGCTGAACACAATACAGTTGCAGAATTTTGAACATGCTTGAAATTGAACAGAAGCAGTGTGCTTGTGTATTCCTTGTTTTGCACCACTGTTCAACTCAGAGTGAAGTTTTATCACACCTGTGGTGAGAACCTCAGGGTTGATAAGATCCTAACTGCAAGTGGAACTCTCCTGCAGAAAATCAAAATTAAAATAACCTGATACATCTTCTTCCAGTAATATCTGAACGGGCACCATACAGCAGAAAACTTTGAAGCTCAAGTTCAGATCCACCTGCAACTTTTTTCTCCTCTGATCTCCAGGTCCCTGACATACAACAAATGTGCCCCGCACAATACAGAGCGCCATCTTCATATGTATTCAAATTGGTGGAGTCAAACTTGATCCACTTTTCATCACGCTTGCTGAGTACATGTTGGCTGACCTGAGAATTTCTGTTTAGTAATTTGTTTTGGCAAAGATCAAGGTCATTTGGGTCAAACATCAAAATTTAGGTTTATCTGTCTGTTGGCCTACTCCTCCAAGGTCATTTGGCCGATTTCCACCAATCTTGATATGTGGATCGTCAACCCCAGAATTGCCCTGAAAGACTTCGTTCTGGGAAAGGTTGAGGTCTTTGGGTCAAAGGTAAAAATAATCTTTTGCACCCCAGTGTCCACCAAACTTTGTACATACGTGTCATTACGTTATGCTCAAGCAACATCCACTTTGCCAAGGGTCAATCAAATTAAAGTTTTCAGCCTAATTTGCATCAAACGTGGCACACCGTGAGTGGATTGCCCAATAAGGTCAACTTTGCTAAAGGTCAGTCATGGTGGTCAAGCTCATGTGTGCTTGTATGTTTGTTGGCCTACTCCTCCCAGGTCCTGTTGATGATTTCTACCGAACCTGATACACTAGTGACAGATGGCCCTAATATTACCATTTAAAAAATAAATAAACAAACAAAACTATTTATTTTGGAAATGGTCAAGGCCAAGGAATTTGATTTTCAGCATGAATTGCCCTGGCAAGGCCAGTTATGAAGGAGAAGGTCATGGTTACTGGGGTCAAATGTCAGATTGCCATAGCTGTTTCTGACTTTATGCCCACAGTTACTATTACCTTTTACAAAAATGACAATGAGCTGGCACGAATTCACTGAATTGTAGAAAAAACACCAAACACTGACACATGAACAGTAAACTGTTTAAAGGGATCTGTACCTGTGTTGCACCTGCTTAACTTATAGTAGCGTAAACTCAAAGCAGTCAACCCATAAGGTACAGGCAGATTTATTCTTTACTAAGAGTGTAATCTCTAATAATGTGTAGCTGTCACTTACATTCTGGATAAAAAGGTGCAGCCAATAAAATGGTGCATGTTCTTTACTATTTATATTTTGATGGATGTTTAAGAAATTAATTTTCATACCGCATTTGTATAATCAATAATACAAGAATGGAATTATGGTTGTTTAAGGCATTGTGTGATTCTGACATTTATCTGCTGACTAAGGCCCCTATGAGTGAACTGTTCATGAATACCTAGGAGCTATTTTTCTGTCAGTGGATTCATATCTCTGTAGTATAATTGGGGCAGAATGTACTATATTTGTGCCCATTAGTGTCCATACTGCCTTACTGAAGCTTTTTAACTGCATGACAGGACCTAAACGAAAGGCCAACT
The DNA here is from genome assembly GCF_902500255.1 of Thalassophryne amazonica. Taxonomy (NCBI): domain Eukaryota; kingdom Metazoa; phylum Chordata; class Actinopteri; order Batrachoidiformes; family Batrachoididae; genus Thalassophryne; species Thalassophryne amazonica. The sequence goes on from NC_047121.1 coordinate 44,712,436, forward strand.
GAGCAAGCAAGATTGTGAACAAAATGTCTTGAGTATTCTTCTTGGTTTCATGGATATGGTTAAATAAATCCATGAAGAACTCATTAAGGCTGAATGTCTACACTACTCCCAACATAAGTGTATGGCGTTTAAGGACAATCTGTGTAATAAAAGGACTTTATTTATTGGATAAAAGCCTGTGGAAAAGTAATTATGGGTAATATTAGCACTTTTCAGAAAACAGTTTTTTAACTTCACATGCTAAACGTTAGCTGTAGTTAACATATAAGCTAATATGCAACCCTGTCATTCCTGTTTTATATTATCCATCAATCCATTTTCTATACCCGCTTACTCCAGTTAAGAGTCACGGGCGGGTGGAGCCTAACCCATCATAGGGCATGAGATGGGGTATGCCCCGGATGGGACACCATTCTGTCGCAGGACCACATATAGACAAACACATTCACCCACACCTATGGACAATTTAATGTGTCCAATTCACCTAACCTGCATGTCTTTGGATGTGGGAGGAATTACCCTGTTTTGTCAAACTAATAGTCCTTTTCACATTTGCTGTGTTTGAATACCAATTTCTACGTTTTTGTTTGTTTCAGGGAAGCAACTTTTTGTGAAATGTTGACGTTGCAGTGTTAGCTTCCCTAGTTTCAGATTCACAGTTTGATGGTAAATTCTTGTTCCTGCCTTCAGCTAAAAATGCTTTTCAGAAGTTTGACATCAGCAGCAGGTTTCTAAAGCTTTTGTTCACTGCAGCTAATTGAAGTTGCTAGCTGATCGACAGGCTTCTGTCTGAAATTAAATTTGACATTCTGTCGCTGTGCCTGCATGTGTTGTCTGACTGAATGCCAATCCACAAAATAACATCGCGATCAGCAGTGATGCAGAAGTAAGCGAGTGCAGAGCGAGGTTGCCGAGTTGTATTATGCTGCCGCAGACTGTTTAAGAATTTGCATTGAATAATCAACTGTGATATAACATGGTACTCCATTATATAATATATTTGCTGTGTATCTTTGTTTATGTATGTACATACATATCACAATATGTTTATGTTCTGTGCCTCAACTGTGCTGCCTGCATACTTGCCCCTTCAGGAAGAATTAGATTTACTTTTCCCACCAACCCCCACCCCCGATTTAAATTTTGGTCAGAGATCTTGTAAAAACAACAACAACAAAAAACAAACAAACAAAAAGGCTTCTTATTTTTGAATGACAATAATGATTTTTTCTCTCTCTCTCTGCCCTACAGTATGTATACTTCAGTGTTGTTTCAGGTTGTCTGTATTTAAACCTGTGTATAGTATATTGTTCATTTGCAGAAATATGTTATCAAAAGCACTGCATGTTTGTGGCGATGGCATGAAAAGTCTCTGGCAGTAGCAGATACTTTTGATCCCGATATCGATCCTGGTAAAAATGCAGATGCGAATTTCTTCAATATTGAAAACAAGTCCTTTTAAAAAATAAGTTCTCATGAAATACCACACATTATTTTCTAATATTGGCTGATTTATCCTGTTGATATGGTCCAGTACACTGTCTGGATGTCATTGTTTCAGAGTACGGCACTATGTAGATTTTTCTTTGGGTGTTCTTTATGTATGTGCTTGTCTGTTCTTAAAGTTACAGTGTGTAGGATTGAGGGCTCTCAAACTTGTATTGGTGTTACAGCAGAAGATGGCAGCCTGCCTGAGGGGGTGCACTCCAATGTAGATTTGAAATGCGCACTCCACGAATCACAGTGATTCATTGTTGCAGATAATTCTAAATTAATGAACAGATGGTTATGAATGTTCCATTTTTGCTAATAAACACACCTAAAACCTGCACACTGTAGCTTTAAAGATTGATTATGGTTTAAGAATGATTTTGAATTGATTTCACTATCTTGTGAAATGTGACAAAGATTCCTCTTTATAGCAGTCATCCTTCTTTGGTAGCCCAGAGTGCAGCCTGCAAAATGTTGATTACATCAGAATTGAGAAAGGAGGCGTTGACTTGTATAACGTTTTCAGGGTTTTATTTTGTAACTTTGCGTTTGCTCCGAGTTGCCGTTTTGTGCAAGTTTTTATCCACAAAGCAACGTGACATTTTGTTGCATCTACTCTGTTGATTTGATAGGTAACAAAATTCACCCAGCATTGTAGATGCTTGCAGGTGCAAGTTCAGGTTGGTAGGTCATTCTCCATCAGCAGTGTAAGCGGACATAACCGTCCCAGCAAGAAGCTGCATGCAGATATACGAGACAAAGTACACCAGAACCTCCCGAGTAACATGGAAATAATTGTCAATTGTCTGTTGATAACAGCGATGGCAGGCATTGGGGGGGTCACCTCCCACTCAGTGTCAAGAAACGCCAAGATGCAGAGTTTGAATCACAGTGATGGAACCACAACACAATCTACTCCTACGCAGGGTTTGATTCAGCTCCTGATGCTGCAGCCCTGTCACACGCTCCACCCTGCCTTTTCTGTAATTACATTCTCTTATCAGGGAGCCCACACTGATATTGGAGAGGAAAGTTGTCAAGAGAAAAGGAACAGTGTCCCGGGCGATGTCCTGTGAGTGCACGTGCTCGGGTTAAGAGGGCGCCTTTCTCCAAATAAAAGGAGTGTTATTCATTGTTTTCCTGCAGAGGAGGATGGGAAGATGAAGAGGAATCTGTCTGAAGGTGAAAAGGCCTTATCCTAATATGTGCCTCAAGCCTCAGAGTGTTTTTGTTACAACTTTACAGCATAAGTAGGAATTTGTTTAAACCATGTAAATCAAAATCCTCATTTGTAACTATTCAAGTTACAGTGAGCACTTTGTTGCTTTGAGGTCTAATGAGATTTGTGACTGGCCGTGGTGTTCTTGCATGTTGTCGACAAAGTCTGATAAAGTTATTCTGTCTGGAATGTGATGCATTATTCGTTATTATTCGTTATTATTCGTATGCGTTATTCAGATTTAACAGTTCAGGAGGGAAAACGTCATTCAGTGATTTGTAATCCAAACAACTTTAATAACATGAGCTAGTCTTTTTTTTTTTTTTTTTTTTTGTATTCAAAAATACTATGGTGCAACTTTTCAAGTTCAACTTCTCTCTTATAGTGCAGTTACTCTGAAGGGTCTCATGGGCCTCTCACACAGAAGGCATGTGGTATTATGTGAAGTGTTTGTAGTGTACATTGGCCTGTTGGGTGGGGAGTGCTACAAACGTATCCAAATGCTGCACACACACATCCCATGTGAGAGGGGCTTAAAGGGGAGAACCCACCTACCATGATCGGCAATATGACAGTAATTAGGATATACTTCACCACATACAGTAGTGTTCAGAATAATAGTAGTGCTATGTAACTAAAAAGATGAATCCAGGTTTTGAGTATATTTCTTATTGTTACATGGGAAACAAGGTACCAGTAGATTCAGTAGATTCTCACAAATCCAACACGACCAAGTATTCATGATATGCACACTCTTAAGGCTATAAAATTGGGCTATTAGTAAAAAAAAAAAAAAAGTAGAAAAGGGGGTGTTCACAATAATAGTGTGGCATTCAGTCAGTGAGTTTATCAGTTTTGTGGAACAAACAGGTGTGAATCAGGTGTCCCCTATTTAAGGATGAAGCCAGCACCTGTTGAACATGCTTTTCTCTTTGAAAGCCTGAGGAAAATGGGACGTTCAAGACATTGTTCAGAAGAACAGCGTAGTTTGATTAAAAAGTTGATTGGAGAGGGGAAAACTTATATGCAGGTGCAAAAAATTATAGGCTGTTCATCTACAATGATCTCCAGTGCTTTAAAATGGACAAAAAAAAAAAAAAAGACGCGTGGAAGAAAATGGCAAACAACCATCAAAATGGATAGAAAAATAACCAGAATGGAAAAGGCTCACCCATTGATCAGCTCCAGGATGATCAAAGACAGTCTGGAGTTACCTGTAAGTGCTGTGACAGTTAGAAGACGCCTGTGTGAAGCTAATTTATTTGCAAGAATCCCCCACAAAGTCCCTCTGTTAAATAAAAGACATGCAGAAGAGGTTACAATTTGCCAAAGAACACATCAACTGGCCTAAAGAGAAATGGAGGAATATTCTGTGGACTGATGAGAGTAAAATTGTTTTTGTTTTTTTTTTGGGTCCAAGGGACAGACAGTTTGGGGCAGACAGTTTGTGAGACGACCCCCAAACTCTGAATTCAAGCCACAGTTCACAGTGAAGACAGTGAAGCATGGCGGTGCAAGCATCATGATATGGGCATGTTTCTCCTACTATGGTGTTGGGCCTATATATCGCATACCAGGTATCATGGATCAGTTTGGATATGTCAAAATACTTGAAGAGGTCATGTTGCCTTATGCTGAAGAGGACATGCCCTTGAAATGGGTGTTTCAACAAGACAGTGACCCCAAGCACACTAGTAAATGAGCAAAATCTTGGTTCCAAATCAATAAAATGAATGCCTCGCAGATGTGAAGAAATCATGAAAAACTGTGGTTATACAACTATACAATTAGTGATTCACAGGATTGCTAAAAAAGCAGTTTGAACATAATAGTTTTGAGTTTGTAGCATCAACAGCAGATGCTACTATTATTGTGAACACCCCCCTTTCTACTTTTTTTTTACTAGTAGCCCAATTTCATAGCCTTAAGAGTGTGCATATCATGAATGCTTGGTCTTGTTGGATTTATGAAAATCTACTGAATCTACGGGTACCTTGTTTCTCATGTAACAATAAGAAATATACTCAAAACCTGGATTAATCTTTTTAGTCACATAGAATAGAATAGAAAGCCTTTATTGTCATTATACACAGCAAACACAGTCTGCATAGTACAATGAGATTAGGGGGGCTGCTCCTCAAAAAGTGCACGCAGTGCAATACCAGACAATATAACATGAATAAACAACAATATCACATAAGGAAACACGTGAAGTCCTTTGCTGAAATGTAAAATTGTGTAACATGTGGACAGTGTAAACAGTGTAGCAATTGAGAGAGTGCGAAAGGAAATGTAAAACTGTAGACAGCTATAGGCGATGTAAACAATGGAACAACTGAAAAATGTGCAAAAGTCCTGTGCTACAAATGAGATAGATATGGTGCGACTCAGTACCTAATATAGTCCGTTTTTAGTGCAGATTATTGTTCAACATGGTGATGGTTTTGGGGAAGAAATTGTCTCTGAGTCTATTTGTCCTGGCTTGTATGGACCTGTAGCGCCTGCCAGAGGGCAACAGGTTGAAGAGGTGAAAGCTGGGGTGTGTATTGTCCTTGAGAATGTTCTTGGCCCTACCAAGACAACGGGAGGTGTAGATGGTGGAAATGGGGGGCAGAGGACAGCCAATGATTTTTTGGGCAGTGTTTGCTACCCTCTGCAGTCTCTTCCTGTCAGCCTCAGTGCAGCTGGAGAGCCACACTGACACTGCGTAGGTCAGCAGGCTCTCTATAGTGGAGCGATAGAAGGTCACCAGCAGGGGTGTGCTTAATTGCTCTTTCCTAAGCACCCTCAAGAAGTGTAGTCGCTGCTGGGCCTTCTTGACCAGTGCTGCGGTGTTGACTAACCAGGAGAGGTCAGCAGAGATGTGAACCCCTAGGAACTTGAAGGACTCCACTCGCTCCACGCATTCGCCATTGATGTAGCACTACTATTATTCTGAACACTACTGTAAAACAACACACTGGGTGTTGAGAACCCTGCAGGTGCCAGGCATTTAGTTTGTTTTCCAGACACAGACGACATACCCCCTGCTTCGTGTTCCACCGTGGCTATGTACGGACTTTTCCAACACATTTTTGCTACTTAAAAAAAAAAAAAACCCAAAACAATAATTATAATAATCGGAGGACAGATGGACGAGTCTTGGTGTGTCAGTTGGTTTTGGACAGCGATCCTGTGGTGGTCACATCATTTCAGCGTGGTCATAAACCTATTTCAGCATGAAGTTCATGGTGGAACAGTGTATTTTCATTATCATGGAGATGTGGAGATCTTGCTCACGCTTATTCAATCACTTCTGCCTCCTCTTAATGTAAAAAAGAGTTATTTCATTGATGGTATGAAGCAGACTTCATTTGTGGCTTACAATGTTGTACTTGATACCATCTTGATCAAAATATGATGCCACCAATAAACTAAAATGAATGTATAACAGCATAAGGCAAAGTCCTAAATAAAGACATAAATTTGCTGGAAAAACATAAACAACATAACTCGCCGACTGTACAGGGTGACAGACAGCCTGGTGCTGTTTTAAGATTTTATATTTGTTTTATATGTTTCATTTTTAGTGTACAGCATTTTGTTGTGAATAAAGAATTACAAACAAACTGACCCAATCCCTGAGGCAGAAACAAGGTCTTACTGATAATTATGCACTTTCCATGTTTATTTGAACTTAAATTGGCCTTTCTTGCCGTGACTTGCCATACTTACTTTTCACCATGGGCGTGCATCTCAATTAGGTGCACCAATGGAATTTTTAGTTTTCAAAAGTCCTAATGCCATGTAAAATTATGCATAATTCAAAATAAAATACATAAACCAAAATTATGGCAGTAAAAGATTGTGAGGAGGAAGGATAAAATGGACAGGCGACTCCGGTGCTGAAGTTTGGAAAACGCTTCTAGAGCTGTGATGCGAGCGTCATAACAAACATATATTTTACAATGAACTAATTAATTTTTAGTCTGCATTCAGACCCATACTCTTTTGTACACAAACTTTGGCTCCCCTCTGCATTTCAAAAATAGGCATTTCAAAAACACTGTGGGCAGTGTTCTTGAAATGCATAATTTTCCAGCTTCGGTACCAGACGTAAACAGTGAAAAGCTCCTTTTACACAGAAACGTATATTCACACTATGAATGTAGACTGAGCTGTGGATGCACGCTGCCCGTATGGTGCAAAATATTTCACTGCACCTCCCCATATAAAGCCAGTCTTGCATGAATAAATTATGCAGGGATTTGTCAATCAATCATACTGCATGTTTGACAAGCCCACCCATTATATATACAAAATGGGTATGTTCAGAAGTTCCTGGAAACAGAGTCTTCAACAGTTTTGCATGCACATATGTGTTTCAATGTGTTGTGTGCCTCTGTTCTTTATAAATGGTGAAAATCCCCTTTTACATAAACACTTGTTTTCACACAAGACTAATATAACCTGAGGAAATTTCTTTGGATAGTTTTACACAAGGTGACTGTCACAGACCACATTTATGTGCTGATTCAGAAAAATATTAAGGATTTGTGGACATGATTACTTCTCCTCCATCCCCACATAAAGCCTGTTTCACCTGAATAACAGACTCCAGACCTGTGACACTTAGTTGGAATAAGTAGGTATAGAAAATGAATGAATGAATAAAAAATAAAACATTATAAAATATTATACAAATTTTCCACTCTAATGGGCCACACACTGGTGACAAAAGGCATTAAATTCAGTCATCACATGGATAAAAAGCTCATATTCTATCTGGAAAGATGGCACCATGTGAATGTTACCTAACTATGCTCACTGGCAATAAAACGTTTAAAACAGTTTCTTGACTTCACTAAAACATGGCGAGAATACTGTCAGGTAAATAATATCCAACTAACGGATATTCACAGAAACATTACTTCCACAGTAGATCCTTTCAGTCCGTTGGTCCTGCACTTGGGAAGGAGCAGTCTGTGGCTGAATATTATTAATATTATGAAAAGATTGATTCAGTGCTACATGATACAATCCAGTACAATTCTTTTAGTGCAGAGATTCATTTTCTGTGATGAATTACAATAAGCCAAAAGGTTGGCATTGCTTATCTTCAAATACACATTTCATGAAAAAACCAGGGACTCTCTTCATTTTAGTACTTACTGTACTTCAGCACATTGGCACTGCCTCTGCCTTTTCTTCACCACTGGGGGCGTCATCATATCCATTAGCAGGAAGTGCAGCATAGAAGAAGCCCAAAAGAACAAGCCAGCTGTTGTTGGCATAACAAAAATAGCACAGAATAACTTTCCCTTTCTGAACTAGGAAGACGGGATTAACAAATGTTGAGTGAAGTGACGTTTAAATGGATACATTGTACCTGTTATGCCACCGACCACTATGGACGTGTGATTTCATTTTTAACTCGTACTCTTGTGGTGACCAGTCTTGTTAAAGCCACATGCTGGCCTTGGCACTTAACATCTGAACTCAGTGATTTAATGCTAAAATCAAGTCAGAGACTGGCTCGCAGTACATTTAGATTCATTCAGGGGTCTGTGTATCAATTTTGTCATCTTTTACTTTAATTCATACATCCTTAATATTTACAAATAACTTGTCCATGTGCTTTTTACCACCACAAACCAAAAATCACTGGGTAACAAAAAGTGCCAGTACACAATGACAGACAATTTTAAAAACAGTGCCCATATTTCGTCTAAGTGGTATATTATCATTTAGGGTGCATGAATAAGATGAGACATTATACCACTGGAACAGTCCCACTGTGGCAGAAAAAGAGAAACCTGATAAAAGCTTGCTGTTCCTCATCTTATTGTCGGCAGAGTGCATAACTCCACAGATTAATGTCTCCTCAGAGGTAACATCTGCGGGCCTGTCACAGCTACTCAGAGAAGTGTTTTCCATCTTATAAAAACTATTGGCTCCCCAGGGCAGCCAAACTCATAGCTTCCTTTTTTTCCCTTCCCACACAAAAGTTTAGAAATGAGAGAAGTGATGGAGGTGCCACCATACGTTCAAGGTTGAGCAAAAGAACATCACCAGGAGCAAGAGACCTGCTCAGAAACATGCATTAATGTCAGTATTTCAGGTGTTGACACACGAGGTTACATTTACTTGATCTTTTCTTGAAGATTATCCAGTGGTGGCTCCAAACTTTTTTTTTTGCATCAACATTACTGCTGAAGGTCATGATTGAATTGTATCATTATAATTTTACCGTTCAGTTATGGACATGGCTCATTTGTTAAATCTGATGCTCATCAAAGGATGACTGTTTGTTTGTTTTCCTGACATCTTGTTCTTCTTTTTTCTTTTCCACTTTCCTACTGTACCTCTCTTTGCACCGTATCTCCCATCATTCCTCGCTAACCTGCAGGTAACAGTATACTACACTCTGCTGCAGACAGTGTGACAAATGCAGTACAGAAAGCCAGCCAGGCTCTTAATGAGCGCGGTGAGCGATTAGGGCGGGCTGAGGACCGGACTGCAGAAATGATGAACAGTGCTGAGCAGTTTGCTGTCACAGCACACAAGGTGAGGCATTATGTTAGCAGGCTACATTACGATGCATTAAGTCATAATAATAAAAAAAGCATTGTATTATAGTGTTGACCTGTGAGTGAATACTCATTAGTTGCAGGGGGGGGTATTTTCACACCATGCAGACATATCACAGGAGTCATGCACAGCAAGACAGTTTTGACTTATGGTTAAAATTTTAAACAAACTAATTCCGGACAAGTTACTGAAATTAATGTCACCTCTGTCGTTTTACAAAGTGAAAATATCAGCGATATGTTTTAGTTTTAAAGTAATGCACTAATTTTGAAGGTTTTAGCATTATACAGGCACACATGACGAAAGGTATTATGGGAAAATTAGTTTCCTGTCATCAGTGGTTGGTCACTATGTTAAATAAATAAAAACACCACACTGTAACATGTGTTGCTTTTTACAAATAAATCTGTATTTGTGTCTCTTTTTTCATTTATATATAAAAAAAGGCAATTTGAAAACTGGAAAATTCTGTTTGTGATTCAGCATTTTTACCGAATGTGTGGCAGTGAACACTGCCATCCAGTAGATGGCAGTGCTCATGGCAGTGTGAATACCAGTGGCAGTGTGAAGTTTCCCATGATGCTCTTCAGCATGTGTGTCGGTAAAACGCTCAAACCTTCAAAATTAGTGCATTACTTTAAAACTAAAACATGTAGCTGATATTTTCACTTTATAAAATGACGGGTGACGTTAATTTCAATAACTTGTGCAGAATTAGTTTGTTTTAAAAATTAACCATAAGTCAAAACTGTCCTGCTGTGCGTGACTCCTGTGATATGTCTGCAAATCTGTATGGCTGCGAAAATAAATGTTTTGTTGCTGCCCTTCCTTTCTCTCTGGTCACAGGTCTCTTTTGCTGAGAGAAGGCTGAGCTGAGACAGAAGCATGGGCTTGTTGTTGTGTCAGTAGCTGCCAGTGTACTAGAGTCAACACTAAGTCATCGGTTTAGCTTTTAGCTGTAGCTCCCACAAATTTTTTTTAGGGGTTTATCGGATTCGCTTTTTAAAAGTTACTTTTCAGTTAGCGGATTAACGGTTATCAAAGCTAACTTTTGGTTAGCTGTGCCCACCACTGTATGTATGTATATAACAAAAAAAATCAGTTTAAACATGCTTCACCCAGTATAATCTACCTTGTATCACATCACATAATTATCTTATCTTTGCTTTATTGGTTGTTTTTGCCGTTTTCATTTGAATTGATATAAGGACCATACTAGTTGTCAAAACCTACAAAATTCACACAGAAATTTGAACTTACATTTTATTTCTCCTTGGAATGATTCTGGTCAAGGACTTCACCTTCCATTTGCAGGTGCCTGAATGTGTATAAGTGTACATTTGATCACAGTGTCCTAAATTATGTCCAGGTGTGGTAACACGAAGGCAGTGCAGGCTGTTGCTTGGAGTCACCTTGACTTTTTCTCTTTTTTTTTTATACTTCTGCAACACACTTTCTGTGCCTCATATGGTGATCCCAGCTGATTTAACTTGCTGCTGGGTTTTAAACAACCCACTTTTTTTCTGAGTGCTGTGCTACTGCCCCCATCTGGCTGACCTCTAGATTTTAGTGTGTGTGTGTGTGTGTTTTTCCCATCATCATACACTCAACAAAAATATAAACGCAACACTTTTGGTTTTGCTCCCATTTTGTATGAGATGTACTCAAAGATCTAAATCTTTTTCCACATACACAATATCACCATTTCTCTCAAATATTGTTCACAAACCAGTCTAAATCTGTGATAGTGAGCACTTCTCCTTTGCTGAGATAATCCATCCCACCTCACAGGTGTGCCATACCAAGATGCTGATTAGACACCATGATTAGTGCACAGGTGTGCCTTAGACTGCCCACAATAAAAGGCCACTCTGAAAGGTGCAGTTTTATCACACAGCACAATGCCACAGATGTCGCACGATTTGAGGGAGTGTGCAGTTGGCATGCTGACAGCAGGAATGTCACCAGAGCTGTTGCTCGTGTATTGAATGTTCATGTCTCTACCATAAGCCGTCTCCAAAGTCGTTTCAGAGAATTGGCAGTACATCAACCAGCCTCACAACCGCAGACCACGTGTAACCACACCAGCCCAGGACCTCCACATCCAGCATGTTCACCTCCAAGATCGTCTGAGACCAGCCACTCGGACAGCTGCTGAAACAATCGGTTTGCATAACCAAAGAATTTCTGCACAAACTGTCAGAAACTGTCTCAAGGGAAGCTCATCTGCATGCTCGTCGTCCTCATCGGGTCTCGACCTGACTCCAGTTCGTCGTCGTAAACCGACTTGAGTGGGCAAATGCTCACATTCGCTGGCGTTTGGCACGTTGGAGAGGTGTTCTCTTCACGGATGATGCGAAGAGAGATGTGTTGCACTGCATGAGGCAAATGGTGGTCACACCTGATACTGACTGGTATCCCCCCAATAAACAAAACTGCACCTTTCAGAGTGGCCTTTTATTGTGGCAGTCTAAGGCACACCTGTGCACTAATCATGGTTGTCTAATCAGCATCTGATATGGCACACCTGTGAGGTGGGATGGATATCTCAGCAAAGGAGAAGTGCTCACTATCACAGATTTAGACTGGTTTGTGAACAATATTTGAGGGAAATGGTGATATTGTGTATGTGGAAAAAGTTTTAGATCTTTGAGTTCAATCTCATACAAAATGGGAGCAAAACCAAAAGTGTTGCGTTTATATTTTGTTGAGTATATGTCCCACACCCTGTGGCGTTGAATTAGATTAGTGGCCCTGGTCATTTCTCTGATCAGCCTCCAGGCCAACCCATTAAACCCTTGTTAATGAGATAAATTAATTTGCAGAGTGCCTCGTTGCTGCCTGAATAAAAATACCAGGACCTCTGGCTGCCTTCCATCTCTGGTGTAATAAATTCTCCCTAACAGCTAGTTCTCCTGTGTGGCACAGAACTGATGTTGTCGAACCTCTACTGTAATTGTTAATGCACATGCTACTGTTTTTGTGTCTTGTATGTTCCAGCTAATAAGTTAAAGTTGCATTGACATGTCTGACTTGATGTTTCTCACTGTATTATTATTGTTACCTGTAACCCCCAAACCCCAATTTTTCTACAGCTGGCCATGAAGCACAAGTGTTAGACCACTGCCAAACCAACTGGACTGGGGGGAGCACCAATCACCAGTCATACAGGAGAGGGTGTCCAGATTTTATTAGTTTTAAGTAATATGATTAATTTTTTTCCACAAATATACATTTTAACATTTGAAGGTTTTGGATTATTCTGTTGCGCTGCATCTGTTTCCTACTGCTGGGGACAACAAGAAAATGCAAAGAAAAGACATAAACACTGCTTCAGACTGTCAGCTGTTCATCCTTGTATCACAACGCGAAAGAGTGTTAAATTTTCTGCGGCACTAATGTGAGTGTACTCATATCGATGCATCATCATCAGGATCCACTTCAAGACGAGTAACAGATCTTCTGAGAGTTATTGTTTTGGAGTAATAATTAAAAGGCTAAGGTTAACTGTGGTCAGTAATATGAATTTCAACACCTAAATTAATTTTATACATATGGGTGTGTAAATATTTTGACAGTGGTCCAATTTTTTTCAAGTTTGCATCTATACAAATAAGAAGGGTTCTGAAATGTCACAATCAAGATGTGCTTGTACAGAATATCATCTTTAATTCAAGGGATTTAAGAAAAAAATTGCATGATCTATTAAGGATTTGCAACCATTTATGCAGGGTCTCCATTTTTAGAGGTCAAAAGTAACAAAAACATAAGTCTTATAAACGCATATAAACATTATTAACACTTGAATGAAAATCTTCTGCAGCCAATAACTGCCTGATGTGTGGAACTCATGAACATCACCAAATCCTGAGTTTGCTCCTTTGACAAGCTTTGCTGGGCCCTTTACTGCAGCCTCCGTCAGTTGCTTGTTTCTTCCTGTGTTCAGTTCTGTCTTCAGAAAGTAAAAATTGACTATTTGGTTGAGGTCAAGTGACTGGCTTCGTCAATGTGGAATTTTGTTTCTTTACCCTGAGAAGCTCTTGGGTTGCTTTGGCTATGTGTTTGGCGTCATTGTCCTTCTCCATTGTGAAGTGTCATATGGTCAGTTTGGCTTACACTTAAGAATACATCATGTTACTTCCATCAGCAGCAGTGAATATCACCAGTGACCCAATTCTACTGGAAGACATACGTATAAGCCCATGATTCAAAACTACCTACACCATACTTGATAGGTAATGTCTTCTCTATGCTCTTCTTTCCCAGTCATTCCTGTTCAAGCTTATCTTGGTTTCATCTCTACAGAGAATCTGGTTTACAAACTGGAACTCTGAGTACTAATCTGACCCGTTCCGTCCTTTCAGCCAGATTCATCATCACAGCCTGCTGAAAACTGTTATCCACATAAGACGCCCTTGTTTTGGAAGACGATGTGTGGAAATACTTGAATTACTTATTGTAGAATTGCTTGTGAATGAACGCAGGGTGGAGGTCTTTTTGCAGAAGTTCCTCTGTGTTTATTTTTCCTCTTTGGTTTTGTGGTTTTGTTGTCGATGCTCACAGACTGGAGCCCAACAGGATGAGTAGGCTGCTCCAGGTGCATTTCTAAGCCTGAGCTGGAAGATGCTGCCGCTTGTCCAACCATCCAACAAGAAAAAATAACTTACTTTAAAAAGCTGAAAGGCTTTTCTGCCATTATTGTATCAGTGTCACAATACATACCCCTTTATTTACGCCAGCGTTTGCCACAGTCATTCTTCGTCTCTTCAGCTTTCTGCTAGCAATGAAAATAAATTGCATTAAGGACCCACCAAGACCAAAAAAATAAGAGTGTTAAATGAACCTGCTGTTAATAACAACAACATATTGTCTATTATGAGTGGGAGATAATGGTACGCTCAGTACGAAAATTTGGGGCTATGACATCATTTCAGTAAACTTCCCTATTGTTTGTCCACATGAAAACACAAAAGCTGTTTTGTTTTTTGTTGTTTTGTTTTTTGTTTTTTTTCAGAAATATCTACTCTGGGACCCAAAAAGCAGCATTTTGGCCTCTGAAACCATTGGGTCCTTGTGGACGAAATGCTGATACGATACAAACCTCTGCAGATACACTTAAACCCATCTCCATGTGAATGGGCCCTGTGAGTTCCCATGAACATCTCCTCGTTGTCAGTTCAGTTCTTGAAAGTAACTCCAGACTTTTTGTCTATGTAATTTGCTCTTGCATGAAAAGTAAACGGCCACACCTGGTCATAAAACTGCTTGTTTGTCAACTGTCTAATCACTTATGGCTTAAAATGGCTGTAATTCCTAAGTGGTTAATGCAAGAAAAGTTAGCTAAACCCCTTAAATTAAAGCTGAAAGTCTATACTACAAGCACATCTTAATTGTAGTAGTGCACAGAGGCAAAATTACAAAAATGGTCATTGTCCAAATACACATGGACCTACTTTAACACTGGGAACAGCAAAACGAGTCCAATCTTATGCTGCAAGATCATAAGATTCAGGAGGACTGCATGTGACTGAAATGGAAAAACAAAACAAAACCAAAAAAAACAACACAAAGATACAGATCTTTGCCGGGAAATAGTTCTAGCTGCATGTCTGTGTTCTCAGTCCCATCTAGTGTTGAGGTTTCAAATTGCAACCAAAACAATAACTTCTCCCTTCCCATACCAAGTGTGTGTTCACGTTCCTGCTTGTGGTCTTACAACCATGATGAAACACACACTACAGTTCTGACTGAGACTAGGAAATATTGAGGTTAGCAAGCCAGCCAGTTGTCAGTGAGTAGTTTACATAGAGATTTAGCGATGTGTGCAAAGCTAAAGTTATTGAATGATAATGCTCACAGATTGTGAACCATATGCCACTAATCAGAATCCAGTATCTGTTAGAAACCACACAATAAAATGGGATGGAGATGTTGTTAGTGACACAAACCTAATTGGCCCCACTGTACAGGGAAAGGCACATGTACGTGTATCTTACGTAAAAATGAATGTTCCCATGTGAGCCAACCTGCTTCCTTCTTGAGAACACAGTGGAGCTTACCACAGTATTAGAGTTGTAGCACGTTGTGCTCATGCATCAATGCTGAGCTCCTGGATGTACGACATACTGCTTGGGCAGTTTTGGCACTAGATAAACAGCAGACCCCCACCAAACAGTAATATCATTAACATTCCTTACACTGACAGCCTGCAGGATGCACGTTAGCATCTTAAGACATGATAATCCACAGCTCGTAGGCTCGTTCACTGACATGCTGCCTTGACAGTAGTGTTTGACAGTCCTCATGTCCACATGACAGTCCACATGACAGTTTCTCATGGTGGCAGTCGGCAAAAGGTCTGTAGTGATCACATCTGTAATATATTTCAGGGAGTTTTTAAAACGGAAAACCCACTGTAACAAAATAGTTTCCCATTACATCAAACTGATCGTTGTTTGGATTTAACCTCCTCGTTGTCGCCTTCCTCTAGCAGAATGCTAAACCTTAACAAAATTCACTAGTTCTGCCTTTTTTGTAGTTGTTTGTGATATTTCTTTCCTTCATATATATGGAAATGTCTTTGTCTGTTTCTGTGCCATAAATGTTTGTATATATATATCATGACAAATTATATTACAAGCCTGACTTTTGTGCAGGTGGCTAATGTTGAAACCGCCTCACATCATTGTTGTGCATCTGGGTATCTCTGGGTTAGTGCATACACACAACGTGCTATAACCTGTGATCAGGTTTAATAACAGGTTATTGGATGGGACGCAATCTGAAACCTAACCATTAGATGGCGTCAAACTCTATTATGCTGCTTTAAAGCAGAAACAATAGAACAAAGCTTATCTTGCACTTGGTTTCTGTGTGAGAGGTGCAAGAAGCTTTTTCCTTTTTTAACATGCAATTTTTGTGTTACACAGCTCATTATGCAAAAATAAAGTAGGATGTGTTTGATAAGGTTACATCAGTAAAATATCTACTGGCTGATTGAACAGGAATGAATGGTTAAAACAAAGTTGCGCTGCTTAATTGAAGGGATACTGCATGCAGGACCTGACATTGATTTTGTGTGTGTGTGTGTGTGTGTGTATATGTGTGTATATATATGTATATGTGTGTGTGTATATATATATATATATATATATATATATATATATATATATATATATATATATATATACACAGTATATCTGGAAAGTACTCACAGCACTTCACTTTCTCCATATTTTGTGTTACAACCTTATTCCAAAATGGAGTAAAAAAAAAAAAAAAATCCCTCAAAATTTTACTTACAACACCCCCACAATTATTTTTTTCTATTTCAATTCATTTTCATTTATGTAGAACCAAATCACAACAAAGTTGCCTCAAGGCGCTTCACACAAGTAAGGTCTAACCTTACCCACCCCCAGAGCAAGTACACAGTTGACAGTGGTAAGGAAAAACTCCCTCTGAGGAAGAAACCTCAAGCAGACCAGACTCAAAGGGGTGACCCTCTGCTTGGGACATGCTACTGACAGAAATTACAAAACAATTCACAAAATGAATGTACAGAAAATGTTGCTGTTGCACAGGACAGGAGGGGGTCAGGAACAGATGCCACACTGTTTCTGGATGGAGCCGCACCTCAACCAGAGAAAAAAGGGGAAAAAAACAGAATCAGGCATCAGAAAGACAACAAATACAGTGTAATTTGTCAGCATTAAGCAACAATAAAAACAAAAGCAATACTAAAGTGATTGCCGGCCACTAGTCCCTATGATGACCTATAGCCCTATAATGATGACAGCATGACAGCATTTTTTTTTTTTTTAACAAATTTATAAAAAAAAAAAAAAAAAACCTAATTCAAACAAAACCTCTCAATCAGATCCAGGTCTGGGCTCTGGCTGGGCCACTCAAGGACATTCACAAAGTTGTCCTGAAGCCACTCCTTTGATATCTTGGCTGTGTGCTTAGGGTCATTGTCCTTCTGCAAGATGAACCATCGCCCCAGTCTCAGGTCAAGAGCACTCTGGAGCAGGTTTTCATCCAGGATGTCTCTGTACATTGCTGCATTCATCTTTCCCTCAATCCTGACTAGGCTCCCAGTTCCTGCTGCTGAAAAACATCTCCACAGCGTGATGCTGTCACCACCATTCTTCACTGTAGGGATGGTGCCCAAACTTGATGCTTGGCATTCACACCAAAGAGTTCAATCTTTGTCTCATCATACCAGAGAATTTTTGTTTTTCATGGTCTGAGAGTCCTTCAGCTGCTTTTTGGCAAACTAAGGAGTAGCTTCCCTCTGGCCACTCTACCATACAGGCCTGATTGGTGGATTGCTGCAGAGATGGTTGTCCTTCTGGAAGGTTCTCCTCTCTCCACAGAGGAATGCTGGAGCTCTCACTTTGTCACCTCTCTGAATAAGGCCCTTCTCATCTGATCATTAAGTTTAGACAGGCGGCCAGCTGTAGGAAGAGTCCTGGTGAATCCGAACGTCTTCCATTTACAGATGATGGAGGCCACTGTGCACATTGGGGCCTTCAAAGCTGCCTAAATGTTTCTGTACCCTTCTCCAGATTTGTGCCTCAAGACAATCCTGTCTCAGATGGCTACAGACAATTCCTTTGACTTCATGTTTGGTTTGTGCTCTGACATGCACGGTCAACTGTGGGACCTTATATGTAAACAGGTGTGTGTCTTTCTAAATCATGCCCAATCAACTGAATTTACCTCAGGTGGGCTCCGGTTAAGCTGTAGAAACATCTCAAGGATGATCAGTGGAAACAGGATGTGCCTGAGCTCAAAAGTGAGCTCAGGAGCTCAGAATTGTAAAGGGAAAAAATGAATTTCATCCATTTTTGAATAAAACTAACATAAAGTGCTGTATACTTTCAAATGCACTGTGTGTATGTGTGTGTGTGTGTGTGTATATATATATATATATATATATATATACACAGACAAACCGAGACAGAAACATGTAACAGATAACAGAATTGCATTGGAAGAATGAGATGAACATCTGTCTTAGTAGTTTTTTTTTTTGTTGTTTTTTTTTTTTTTTTTTTTTGATCCATTGCTAGAATTACATGTATCAGATACCATGACAACATGTCTGTTGTTGCTGTTGTTGATGCAGTGCTCCATGTCCTCAACTTTATGGTCTGTAGTGCAGGGGAGGATCATATAACACTGAATCCAGCTGTTTTCTGTTGTGGCTCGGAGATTTTTATATGTTTAGGTCATTTAGGTTCTGTTGAGATGCTACTTTGTTCTTGCACAAGTCTTTCAATTTTAGCATCTGTTGGAAGTCCAGTTTGTTTGGATTCATTTCAGTTTTCTTCAAGTCAGTAAAGTCTGAAGGCTTCAGGTTTAATACTGTGATCGTCCTGGACAATGAAACACACACACCTTTACTCACTTATCCAAGATCGGGTCGGGGGGGCTGGAGCCTATCCCAGCAGTCTTAGGGCATAACAGGGTACAGGATGCCAGTCTGTTGTAGGGCCACTAACAGACAAACACACATTCACACCTGCACACACACCTACAGACAATTTAAAGTTTCCAGTCCACCTAACCTGCATGTTTTTGGTTGTGGGAGGAAGCCGGAGCACCCAGAAGGAACACACGCAAACACGGGGAGAACATGTAAACTCCACACAGAAAGGTCACAGATGGGAATCGATCCCATGACCTTCTTGCTGTGAGGGCAACAATGCTAACTACTAAGCCACCGTGCTGCCCGAAAATGAACCATGCCACAAAATGCCGTTACACACTTACTTTCTTGTCTAGACCGACACTTGTACGCACCTGCGTGATGAT
Organism: Thalassophryne amazonica; assembly: GCF_902500255.1. Taxonomy (NCBI): domain Eukaryota; kingdom Metazoa; phylum Chordata; class Actinopteri; order Batrachoidiformes; family Batrachoididae; genus Thalassophryne; species Thalassophryne amazonica. Next base: position 44,731,538 of record NC_047121.1, read on the forward strand.
GTTTTGCTAGAGCCAAATGAAGTGTCGTGTGTGTGTGCGATCAACTTACATAGAACAGTGCACTAGAGGTCCAACTCCACTTGAATAAATCAAAGTATTGATTTCTCCTTTGACTGTTTTGACATTGTGCTCTCTGATCGACCATTTCAAGTAGTCTTATTTGTTTTTTTTTTTGTTTTTTTTTTGTTTTTTGGTTAGAAATTTTTCCAGCATGGTTTTTTTTTTACAACCAACTCCATTGTCGCAGTAATCACGTCATGTAACACTGTATAATGGTACAATATATCGAACTTGTTTACCATTCAGAATTAATCACACCTCTATAAAATATGGTCAACATTTTCATGTGTACTTGAAGTTTGTTTTGAGCATTTTTTTTTTGTGCATAATTTTGTGTTTAGAGGTGGTGAGGCCAATCTGTTAAACCAACTTCTGCATTGTAAAAAGCAAAACGTAACTGTTCTAGCACTATTATCAATGTCCATAGAGGTAGTTGTTTACATAACATGGTAATTTTTCAAATAAATCCTGACTTTCAAATTTAATCACACGGTCATCTCATTCTTTTATGTAAATTAATATGCTTCTGTTTGAAGGCTGACGTGTGTAGCAAAGGATCAGAAACAAAAACTGTTTAATACAACAGCCGTAGGTCAGTTAATTCATGATTTTCCAGTGCACTGATAACTGTACAATAAGCTTTCACAACAATCTGTTCATTAGTGTATAATTATGTGCAACTATGATTTGACGTGTTTTCATGAGCTTACAATGAGCATGTATGTGGGTGATTCTTAGACTACGGGCACTTATGTCCTTTGATCATATTGTATGAAAAACAGAAAAAGGGAAATTTCACACTTTTGTACTTATCTTTACAATGAAAGTGTGTTAAGAAATTTGTTCTAGTAGTCTATGATGACTTTTTCACCTTTTTTCAGCATCATTATATCCAAATATTGCCGTTTTGATCTTCAATGATAAAAATGAATGGTAAAGAAACATTTTTTCTAATGTTTTAAAATATCTCTGAATAAAATATCAGTAAAATAATCAAACATAATTGGGGTATTCAATGTCATACAACTGTTGTGATTTTTTTTAAACAAAATGTAGTTGTCCCACACTATTGCCGTAATTTCCACCACAACACTGTAATGTCCCTTTAAACAGTTTGTATGAAAGATTGTTTGGGTAGTTTCTATGGAGATAAACAGTGACATCAGAGCACATGTATATAGCGCCAAATCACAACAAACAGTTGCCCCAAGGCGCTTTATATTGTAAGGCAATGGTGTGGTGGAAATTACATTTACAAGGCCAATAGTGCCCGTAGTTAAAGAATCACCCATGTGTCTGTCTACATGTGAACATCTTGGAGGCTGCCTTGTAGCACCATCTTTATGCAGTAGCCCGTAAAGGACATATTTCCGCAGTCTTTTGCATTTTAGCAAAAGACCAAAAGACGCTGCCTACTGGTTGCTAGTGCAGGCTAAGTTTGACAAACCTTGTTTTTGTGAAATATTGGAACATAGGCATTGCTTATCACAATAGAAGGCAAGGGAACATAAATCCCCATCACCAAAGAAGAAAAACATGAAGGAAAACGATATAATCACCAGTGATGCTATTCATGCTGTCTGCAGCCTCACCACTAGATGATGCTACATCCTGCACACTGCAGTTTTAATAATAAAAAAATAAATGAATCATTAAAAAAAAGTGTTTAACAATTCTACCAAACAACACAAATAGTTGTAAAATTAGAATCCCATAACAGATCTCAAAGGTCTTTGTGTGTCTCTGGCTGATGTGTGAACTTTCACTTGATGCTTCAACAATGCTGAAATATCCCACTAATATCAACTCTGTAATACTGTTAAAATGTAAAACCCACTTCCACAGTCAAAACAAAACTTTTTTTTTAAGTGCCTTTTGCAATTCGTCTTAATCTGCAAATCACACTATCTCTCACGTTATGTAGCAACACAGGCTTAGATGGCCTCAGAGGATCATTGATCATTTCAAATAGCTCAATATTGTTTGCATGCTCATATTTCCAGTCTTACTTTAACAGGTTTGCTCATTCCACTGTGTATGTTTACGTTATGTATTTATTCTTACATGAAGCAAAATTGACAAGCAGGGAAAGCAGGACTTTTATATTTGTGTTTTTTTTTTTTGTTTTTTTTTGTCAGCCTATAAATACTGTGTATCATAAAAAATCTAATAAATACTACCCTACATTTACTCGTTGTTTTGCGTTTTCTTACATTAATACCGATGACTTTTTTAAACGTGATTATTATTATTATTATTATATAAGGGATGAGCTGATATAATTAGTGTGCCTTTAACTGACAGAATGTAACAACTGCTGACAAGGTGGTTCCAAGTTCTTGTACATGTGATTCTCTGGTCCCACCTGCAGAGGGCAGTGTCAGCACAATATAAAGCAGCAACTGAAACGCGCACCCGAGCTTTTGGAGATGTACAGGTTCGAGGAGTGGATATCCTGGATGCAGCGTGATGATATTATGGTTGCCATTTCCTTTCCTCGTCACTCAGGTGCTCCCTTTACCAGTTTAAGTATATACTTTTACATCTGTGACTCATTCCAGTGTGCAGTAAAGTCTCTTGTGAGGTGCCACAAAAATACAAACCAAAGCCAACCGGGAAAAAAAGCAAAACTGACAGGCCAGATATTTTGAAGATTGTATTTGCATTTTGCCACGCAAACATGGGGGGCTGAGATGTTCCAATGAGTCTCCAGCGTTGTGGTTTTGTATTAAGTGACTTTTTTTTTTTTTTTTTTTTACAGAGTTTCCGACCCCATGGAGAGATTTGTCCAGGCTGGGGGCTGCTTGCAGAACCAGGTGTAGGTTTTAAGGTGGTACCCAAGAAGGAAGAAATTTGAGGTTTGTTTCTTGCTCAAAAACATTTTCATACACACACACAGGAGACCAGGTTGGTCACTCCACCTGCAGAGTTATGGTTTGTTGAGTGTGTCAGCATTTTATGAATGATTTATTTTTTGCATTTGGAAACTGCATAAGATCTTTGCAGAGGTGTTCAGATGAATAATTATAGACACTATGCTCATTCTCCACACCAAGTGTATTTGCATCTGCAGAACCAAATTTCTGACCAATCTGAGCTGGCACTGTAACTTGGAGTAGATTTAGTTGTCATTTAAGCCACATCAAATAACTGTAAAGCCAGACAGCCTTTGCTGTAAACAGGAAAAACAATTAAATGGTGTTTTCACATGATGATATATAAAGAACATGACTGTACAGTGAAATGCTGGCTTTTTATTTTTAAGACAAGTTCAAAGTTGTCAAACTTGGTTGTGATGTGTGTGTCAACGCCATAACCTGCAACCACATGCAGATTGAGCTGCAGGTTTGGTGGGTGCATGTAGGCTTTGTCTTTGTTTGTGGCAGGAAAACAGTCATGCACAGTTTTTCAATGCTAATTAAGTGGAAAATAATTTAAGCCATTGAAAGCCACAACACAGTTTTAGTATTTTCCCCAGTGTTGTACTAAAACTGTAAGCCCTGGCTCTGAGGCAGCTTTTAATGAGGCTATAGATTATAGGTTGTTGATAATTCCTCTGTAATATCAAATTAGTCATGTTTAACTTATTAAAACAGGGTAACTCTGCACTTTAATAATCTGTCTCACTGTCCATCTTCCTCCTCATTAAAGATAAATGCTGGTTTACTGTCTGCTGCTTAAAGCTGACATGTGAACATGGCATCACAGCAAACCAAAGCCTTATGATTTAGGCCTTGGAGATGTGTGGACAGCCCTGACATTTTCCATTATTCAGAGTAACTTCTGCAAATGCATAATACTGAAATTTCCACAGCAAGAATGACTAAAATGGTGTGAGACAAACCCGCGGGTAGTGCTAACGTAACCGGCAGCACTGCCAAGCGGTACCAAAACAACCACCCAGTGGAATGAGTCTGAACAGTCCGATAACTGGAGGAGCCCAAAAAAAAAAAAAAAATAGCCAATACCTGGAAATCTACTATAGGAGGAAGTTGGGAGATAATTTCTTGAAGAATATATGTTATCAGTGTATAAGGCTCAACTTGGATGGAAGTGGCAAGTCAGTAGAAGTGGTTCTTATGAAAATATCTGTATTTTCTTGGCCTTGTCGGCATGTAATGGTATTTTAATCTTCTTATGATTCATGTGGACCCATGTGACAAGCAAGAAGGGAGTCTGCTTAGTAGCACAAGAGCTGTAGTTTTTACTGCAGGAGAGAGCTATAGTGTAAGTACCTCATAAAAGGTCCTGTGCAGGATTCTGCTGCCATCCATTACTCACTGCCAACTCCCGTTAATCATTGGTCGCTCCGTCTTAAATCCCGCCGGCCCACCTCTGAGCTTTTTGCTTCTGCACACCTCCACTCCCCCAAATCACTGTCGTGTCAGGCGCTTCAAAGACGTCATCTGTCCTAATTCAGCATGCTTTTTTTTTCCTCTCTCGCTCTCTCTGATTCAGCATGCTTGACCAAACGGCAACCTCTAGTGCTGCAAAATGAAGCCAGTGTGGCAGTGCCAAAACCTGCCATTCTTTGAAAGGCCATTTGAAGCTGGCTCCAAAAAATAGTTAATTCCCATGGAAGCCCATGTTAGAATGTCAATATAACAGCAGAAATATACATTTGCAACATGGTACAAAAAATGCTTTGCCTATATAGCTAGAGTTTCCCTGTTAATGGCATCTGTACAGGACGGGGATGGATTTTTATATAACTTATCAGTTAAAGTATTATCAAGCCAGAAGGTTGTGCATAATTAAAGGTGGACTGATGGACCATCTAAGAAATCTGCATTCCAGTATTTTTGGTAAGGGTGTAACTCTTCAGTATGAAATCACTGTTTAAAGGTTATGGTTCAAATGACAGTACATTCATGTCAGGTTTCCTCATAGAGGTACAGAACAAATACTTGGACAAAATTCAAATTCTATCATATTATGATACGGCTGCGATGGTACGTGCAGTTTGGTTGGCTGATTTCCAGTCTGATGTTTTCCCATGACAATCACATTTGTGACTTTGTTTAAGATGATCCGGACGGAGTGGAGATGGTGAGGATCAAGTCCAAAGCCAGGCGGCAGCCCAGGAAGATGATGAGGTGTGTGATCTCTGGAGGTGTGGACTGAGTTTGTCGCGAAGTCGGAAGTGTATATAATAAACAAATTATTTACCTGGCTTGCTCGTTTAATAATCCTTTAATATCACTTGAAATGTTCAACAACTGGTTTGAGGATTTACAGTTTCCACATTTTGAACATTCTGCCTGAAGTTTGTACATTGCACTGCATTACATTAAAAATGAACATCTAAACACAACCATAATTCATAGTTAATATTGGAGACCTGCAGGGGTGGTGGCCAAGTGGTTACTCCGCTTGGTTTCAGTGTGGAAGTTTCCCAGATCAAATCCCACCCCTGCTACATTTCTCCATGTAATGTGGAGTTAGGTCAGGAAGGTCATCCGGCGTAAATCTTGTCACTTGAACATGCAGATCCAACTCGGATTTTCTGTAGCGACCCCGAGTGCAAACAAGGGAGCAGCTGAAGGGACTTATTATTGTAGACCTCAAGGTTTTTTCTTTTTTAACAGGAAATGGACTGCTTTTATATAGCGCTTTTCCATCAGCATCAGAAGCTCAAAGCACTTTGCAATGATGCCTTGCATTCACACAGACACACCCACACCGATGTCAGGTTGCTGCCATGCAAGGCACTCAAGACACACTGGGACAACTAGGGATTAAGGACCTTGCCCAGTGGCCCTTAGTGATTTTCCAGTCTGGCTTGGTTTTGAACCGAGGATCCTCTGGTCTGAAGCCCAATGCTTAACCACAAGACCATCACCTCCCCAGTATACAGTAGTTCAGGGGTGGCCAAGTTCGGTCCTGGAGAGCCACATTCCTGACACTTAGTTGTCTCCCTGCTCCAATACACCTGAATCCAATGAAAGACTTGTTCGCAGACTTTTAATGAGCCTTTCATTGGATTCAGGTGTGTTGGAGCAGGGAGACAAGAGTGTCAGGAATGTGGCTCTCAAGGACCGAACTTGGCCACCCATGCAATAGTTCCTTGCATGCAAAATAGTGTGGCTTTTCTGTTACACTTTTTGTTACTCCAGAGATGTTCAGTCGGATTTAGGTCTGGGCTCTGGCTGGGTCACTCAAGGACATTCACAGAGTTGTCCTGAAGCCTTTGATATCTTATATTTGTGCTGCAGAGATGGTTGTCCTTCTGGAAGGTTCTGCTCTCCAGAAAGGAATGCTGGAGCTCTGACAAAGTGACCACCGGGTTGTGGGTCACCTCCCTGGCTCAGGTTAGACAGACAGCGAACTCTAGGAAGAGTTCTGGTGGATCTGAACTTCTTCCATTTATGGATGATGGCGGCTGCTGTGCTCATTGGGACTTTCAAAGCAGTAGAAATGTTTCTGTACCCTTCCCTTTGACTTAATGCTTGGTTTGCGCTGACATGCACTGTCAATTGTGGGATCTTATATGTTGGCAGATGTGTCTTTCCAAATCATGTCTAATCAGCTAAATTTACGCCAGGTGGACTCCAATTAAGCTGTAGAGACATCTCAAGGATGATCAGTGGAAACAGGATGCACCTGAGCTCAATTTTTAGCTTTGTGGCAAAGGCTGTGAATACTTACGTACATGCAATTTATTTATTTATTTTTTAAATCAAGTTTTAAAAAATGTATTTAAAAACAAACTTTTTTCAATTTGTCATTATGGGGTGTTGTGTGTAGAATTTTGAGGAAAAAAATTTTTATTTCAACCATTTTGGAATAAGGCTGTAACATAACAAAATGTGGAAAAAGTGAAGCGCTGTGAATACTTTCTGGATGCACTGTAATTAGCATTACATTAAATACACTGATGCCAGTCATAATTTTTAATACCTGTACTCGTACACAGTCTTACTATATGTTTCAATCACTCGAACCTAGGTTACCTAATTCTTATCCTTAGCTAGCTTGGTAGTGTTGTGACTGTAGAGTGTGTTCAGGCTTCATTTGTCTTGCCCAGGTCACGATGGTCTTGTCAAGATGGATGACGTTCTGAACCACCCAACTGGGTGACATCACAGAGGGTGTGTGTGTGTGTGTGTGTGTGTATATATATATATATATATATATATATATATATATATATACACAAATTAAATTTTAACGATTAACCTACGAGGTTGGACACATAAGAAATTAATAATAGTGACTGACCAGTATTGTACAGTTCCTCTGATCGCTCCTCTTCGTCCTGGCACCGCTCCGCTGTCGCGTTTTTTTCCACTGAGTGACACCTCGGTGCAGGTGTCTTTTTCCAAGTGAAGAGTTATGGATACAGTTATGGATAGTTGTTGGTGCTCTTTTTTCTTCTGGGCGAGAAGATTCTTATAAACAGACACGCAGAACACAATGCACGTGCTCTCCCTTCACGGTGCTGTGACTGGCCTGCTTGATGAGGACACAGAACACAATGCGCTGTATAAAAAAACAAAAGCATGCAAAATTGGACTAAAAAAATCCGCGAAACTGCAAGGCCACGAAAGGTGAACTGCGTTATAGCGAGGGACCACTGTAATCATAACGGTTGTTGTCTTCTACCAAGGTGCTTGCTTGTTGTCCTGTAGTCCATCCCTGCCTTGTGCAGGTCTACAGCTTTGTCCCTGGTGTCTTTAGACAGCTCTTTGGTCTTGGCTATGGTGGACAGGTTGGAGTGTGATTGATTGAGTGTGTGAACAGCTGTCTTTTACAGGTAACAAGTTCAAACAGGTGCAATTAATGCGTACAGGTAAAGAGTACAGAATAAGAGGGCTTCTTAAAGAAAAATTAACGAGTCTGTGTGAGCCAGGATTCTTGCTGGTTGGTAGGGGATCAAATACTTATTTGCAGCAGTAACATACAAATAAATTATTAAAAAAAAATCATACATTGTGATTTATGGATGTTTCTCACAGTGGACATACAGTAGTCTTCAAAATAATAGTAGTGCTATGTGACTAAAAAGATTAATCCAGGTTTTGAGTATATTTCTTATTGTTACATGGGAAACAAGGTACCAGTAGATTCAGTAGATTATCACAAATCCAACAAGACCAAGTATTCATGATATGCACACTCTTAAGCCTATGAAATCGGACTATTAGTAAAAAAAAAAAATAGTAGAGAAGGGGTGTTCACAATAATAGTAGTGTGGCATTCAAGTCAGTGAGTTCATCAATTTTGTGGAACAAACAGGTGTGAATCAAGTGTCCCCCCATGTAAGGATGAAGCCAGCACCTGTTGAACATGCTTTTCTCTTTGAAAGCCTGAGGAAAATGGGACATTCAAGACATTGTTCAGAAGAACAGCGTAGTTTGATTAAAAAGTTGATTGGAGAGGGGAAAACTTATACGCAGGTGCAAAAAATTATAGGCTGTTCATCTACAATGATCTCCAATGCTTTAAAATGGACAAAAAAAAAAAAAAGATGCGTGGAAGAAACGGAAAACAACCATCAAAATGGATAGAAAAATAACCAGAATGGCAAAGGCTCACCCATTGATCAGCTCCAGGATGATCAAAGACAGTCTGGAGTTACCTGTAAGTGCTGTGACAGAAGACGCCTGTGTGAAGCTAATTTATTTGCAAGAATCCCCCGCAAAGTCCCTCTTTTATATATATATATATATATATATATACCATTTTCATGTACTTTTATCACATACTGCACCACCTGGGATTTTTCTGCTTTCACCTTGAGCGGTTGGTCCATTGGCATTCCTGTCATCTAGATATTGTGTTTCACTTTAACAGTGGCTCAGTGGCCGGCTGGCAAGCTAACTGGATGGCCAGCCAGCCTCAGGGTAACTCCTTTATAATCTGCCAACCTCTCCAAAGCTCTACAGGAGTAATTACACAAGTTAGACCCTGAGGCAAGGAAACCAAATGAATTGGAGCTGTGCCTCTATTTTTCATTATGCCGTACAAACCTCTGCAATGTGTTCTGAGCAGTCCTATTAGTCAGGGATAGCTTTTACCCCAAAGCCAGTTTAAAAACTGCAGCATTTTTTAGGGTACTAAAGAAGTTTGTTACAGTGGAATATGAGTAAACAATAAGTGGAAGCGGAACTTCTGTCAGATTAACACAGCAGTACCATGCAGGTTTAAGGATGTTTGATAAACTCTATCGTCATCCGTCTTGAGATGATCTACAACCACATGGTACAAAATACCAGACTTACTCAATGATACAGACGTAAAATATATCATCTATAACTAAGAGTTAACTCGCTGGCGATATGAGAGGACACACCTTGAATGGGAGATGCAAGGGTGATTCTGAGACCTTTGATAGAGATGCTGAGGGAGGTTATGCATTACTACTTTAGTGCAGATTTTCTTTTTATTTTCACCAACCAGTGTTATGTGTCGGACGCAGCCCGGAGAACCGACCAGCGTTTGAAGGACCCAGTATAAAATAAGCAGAGCACGGTACAAAGGATAACAGAGTTTAATGAACATAACAGTGCTGTGAAAAAATATAAAAGTGCGCGGTCTGGCGTGATGGTTTTTGCGGTGCGCTCCCAGCAGCGCCAACGGTCCGGAGCCAGAACCAATTCGGACCCAAGGACCCCGCCGACACCCCCCAGGTGGCCGCGACAAACCGAGTCTGTGAAAGAAGGAATCATTATGTGAGTCCACACTCAACACACAGAGAGAACGCTCAAAGGTGTACAAACAGCAAACACTTCCTGGCTTAATTGCAAATCAGCTTCCCACCCTGCAGGCATAGAACACCCTGTTCACAAAACTCCACTGCAGTGGAAGGTGATTTAAATGACCAACATACAGCTCAATATAATAAGGTGTGAGGGACACCACATTTACTGACTGTATAAATGTTAGTCACAAAATCTAACGTACCTCAGGAAGTGTGCTGATGAGCTTGAGACCTCACCCCCTCCTCTTTCACAGACCATGCATCAAACCTGGACGTTCTCTGCATCCACTGATGATGAGATGGCTCTCAAGACGACGATCTCACCCGTCTGGTCACAAGGTCGAGTCTCTGGCAAATACACACTGTGTACTCCAGTCTTAAATGCCACCATGTTCCAATCCATGTAGATGCACCACAGCTGTAAGTCCTGATGAGCCGCAGGTGATCAGCCTCAGGTGATCAGGGTGAGGTCCTGATAAACTCAGCTACACAGCCACTCAGTCCCAAATGCAAGCCACCTGGAAGGAAAAACAAAAGACAGGACAAAAGACAAACAAAAAGGCAGCCAGGCCCCCCCAGCCATACAACAAACCAGCTGAGGTCTATGTCTACAAATACTATATTTCTGAAATGGGTGAATGGATTTTGACAAAACATTTTACAGACAATTGGTTTCTTTGAACATTCTAACATTATGACTTCACAAACAGTGGATGGCGAGGAACTCTGAATTCTGACTGCTCTCTCACTCAATGTAGACAATTACTAGATGGGAGCAATGATGATGAAGCCACCAGGAAAGCCACAGTCAACTACCTCCAAAGAGTTAGGCAAGTACTAAAATCCAACGCGATGGCAGCAATGAAATCCAAGTCAACACTATATACACACAACCAGTCATCAGATACCCTGCTGGAATAATCAGATGACTAAAGGAAGATTTGAACGTCATGGAAAGACACATATTCTACTCACAATGCATGGAGGGTTCGACCCAAAATCCAGACTGTACTATCAGCAAAAAGAGGGGATCTGGGAGCTAATAAGTGTCAAAGCCACTATGCAGGATGACACAAGAAACATCAAAGAGTACTCCAAGAAGATGGCCATCAGAGCCAAATCACATCTGACAGCAGAAGACCGAGAATGGTGAGGAAGACGACTTTAGGGTCTTTGTGTTACCTGTGTTACTTTATGGTTGTGAGACTTGGATGGGAACCATTGACCTAAGGCTGGATGTCTTTGGTACCAGTCTCTTTCGAGGATCCCTGGGTACTGCTCGCAAGACTCAGATGAGAAGTATCACTTGTATTGTGAGGGAGCTTCTGCTTTGACATTTTGGTCAAGAAATGTGTATCTCTGCATTATCCAGCATGCAGGTGCCTCAGTGTTGAGGACCCCGGTGGTTTTAGAAGGCCAAGAGGACACCCATGCATCACCCTGGATGCAGTAGATGGATGGTTATCTTAAACTACTCTGGTTCTTATGAATGTTGGAGCAGTTATTATCTGAGGCGAGGTTGTAATAGCAAAACTGTTTGCATATGACAACTCACACGCAGCATCAGAAAGCACAAGCTGCATCTCAGAGAAACACACAGCACACCTGCTGGCACTTTTCTAAACTGACTGAGCTGGGAAGAGCCCATAGGTGTCAGTACTGCAGTCCAGGCCCAGTAATTGGTGGTCTTACCTATTACGGACAGTGTGTAGTTACAGACATAACAGGAATAGCTGGAGACAGGAGAGCCATCACTGTGTGTCTTCAAGTGAAGTGCACACAAGCTGCTCTAAATTGGGATGCCCATCCTCTCACTTCTTCCTGGAGTTCCCATGGAGCACAATGTTGGTCATGGTGCCATCATCATTCATTAATCTGTAACACAATTCACCTCATGGTTTGCTGCACTACTGTTGTGTTTTTGAGCCATTTGCAATTCTGCATGGGAGTGAGAACAGGAACTTGAAATGGTATAATAAACATCTCACCACTATGAGCAGATATTTGGGCAGGTAGCTCAGTGAGATAAGGGGTTGGCCTACCAATATACTGTAGACCTGCGTTCCATTTCTTGTCAAACCACCTGTTCCCTTGGACAAACAGATAACCTACCCAGTTGTAATTGGGTACCAGCCTTGGTTGGGAAAATAACCTGAATTAGACCGGTGTCCCATCCAGACTGTCATAAGTTCTCATGTGCTTCATGTTAGGAAATTTGGGGATATGCACTGACATCAATGGGCCTCAAAGCCAATGTATATATGACTTCCTACTTTTTTTTTTCTTTTCCCATAAACATCGAAGAAATGGATGAGAGTCTACGATTATTCCTGGATGGGACATCAGTCCGATGCAGATTAGTTTCCCAGCCATAACTGGTACCAGTTTACAGCTAAGTGGACTGGGACAATACCAATAATGTCCCAGGATATCCAAGGATACAAGTAGGTAACATGAATGGACCCCATGTCTACAAATCCCAGCTTTACAACTCCTTATTGACTGATCTGTATCTGCTGTATATAGTACACGAGTATTTATGTTGTCATATTTGCATCTGTGTGTCTGTTTGTTGGTGCACTCTTGTGAACTCTTAACCCATGATCAATACTTGTTGGACACGTATTAGTAGGTAGGAAGTAGGTGACCTGATTAAATTTGAGGGGGAATTATGTTCCCAAATTTGAATAGTAATGAGGGGAATGGGATCATTCGTGAACCATTAAATCTCAGTCATTCTGAATAGAGACAATCACTACATGAATCTCATTCCATACTGACCTTAATTTGGTCTTTGGCAATATTTCACCATTGCTTATTTGTGTAAAGCTCATATTTCCACCATGGTGACCTCATGTGGAGTAAATGTTGCAAAATGACTGTTGAAGCTATTCAGATTCCACCATGGTGACCTCATGTGGAGTAAATGTTGCAAAATGACTGTTGAAGCTATTCAGATAAATTTGCTTAGTCAGGTGGTCAGTGTAATTTTTGAGTTGTTGCCGTATCGTATCAGTGCGTGGCAGTGGAAAGTTTCTATTTGTATTATGGGTACTTCATCTGGACAGTTGCTATGATATTTGCATATAAATGAGGGAATTCTTAGCTCGACATTATGCACCTGAAGTGCCACTTGTATTAATGAGCCCACAAGAATATCAAGACAACACCTTGAGATTTGTTTCTGGGGCCAAAAATAAAGCAAAAATCCGCAGTGATCCATGTCTGTTCCACCTTTGATAACATTTATGTAGCCATTGGAACTGGAAAACATTGTGACTGCTCACTCCTTTTATGTAAATGAGTGAGAGGAAAATGCAGAAGCATGTAGAGACTTTCAGTTTGTAGCTTCACCGTGGAAACTAGAGACTTGATCTATGATGCGGCATCATTATTGACCCAGCATCTCGCTCCTTTTGTGTTCCTAGCTCTTACAATATTGATCCAACTGAAAACAGATTGGCTCCAAACAAGCAGTGACATGCAATTTTTCCCGCTGCTCAGCTTCTTCATGCGATTCCATCCACTATGTTTGAATTCCTCTATGAAATGGGATGATTCTCTGTTTCATTGGAAGTACAACCCCAAAGTGGGATAGTATGCAATATTGGGGCGTGCAGCATTTCTTGGATTTACTTCAAATTATAGGGGGTACTAGGGGGTCTAATCCATCCAGTTAAGACTTGGACCTTCCCAAAAGACATTAAAACAACAACTTTTGAAAGCACTGATTTACCTTTCCTACATGTAGTTGTAAATAATACAATGCAAATAAATCCCTTCAGCTGCTCTCTTGTTTGCAAATCCAAGGTGGATCTGCATGTTGAATTGGCATAATGCCCTTCCTGATGCAAAACTGCATTACATGCAGAAATGTGACAGGGGTGGGGTTTGAACCGGGAACCTTCCGCACTGATACCACGCTCACTAACCTCTTGGCCATCACCACTGCAATTATAAATTTTATAATGTAGTTTCGATATTAATGCCTTAAAGATTCAGTTTCATTGTATTTAGACAGCAACAAATCATAAAATGTGACCATCTGCTTTCATCATACTAACAAATGAAACAACATAGAATTGCCAGAACATGTGGTGATAGAAATGTTGCAGCTAAGCAGCCACATACAATCCAGTGTTCACAATAACAGACGGCTGGAGTCTATCCAAGATGTGATGACCAGAGTCCTGGCCAAACAGACCAATCCCAGATCGCTCATTGAATTTAGGAGGTTCCCTCAACCTCACCCTAACTAACAAATCCAACCCCCAGATCAATCATTGAATTAAGACGGTGTCTATAGGACTGTAAAAAAAAGAAGCTTCTAATAAGATTTCAGACACAAAAAGCATTGATTGGCCTTTATTGAATGTTTGTCTGCCTGACTCAAATCATTGTATTGGCACATTTAAGTCTATGGTCCAGTAGATGGCTCAAACCAAAGGATACTGTAGTAAGTTTGGGGAAGTGGCTATTTAGAGCTTGTGGAGTACACTTTAGTTTCTTGCCTTTAGAGGTTATGAATTAGTGTGTTGTCTACGGATGAATGTATATATATCACCTAGTTTCTACCTTTTGCCTTAAGATACGGTTTTATTCAAGTAGCTAGCTAAGACTAACATTTGTCTTGCCTAACATTAAGATAAATATCATCATTGTATATGGTAACTTTATCACTAGTGTACTGCAGCATATACTAACATGAGCCACAGTTAGCGGTTTTATTAATGGTTAAACATGCCATGATAACACAATCTGGTATAAACACCTGGTCAGTTATGATGACGAGTGCAGTTCGTCGTCGTAACCGACTTGAGTGGGCAAATGCTCACATTCGATGGCGTCTTGCTGCTGATAAACTGTGAAGGAGATATGCTGCAAGATGTGAGGCTAATGGGGATCACACCAGATAATGAGTGGCCTTTTACTGTGGCCAGCCTAAGGCACACCTTTGCAATAATCATGCTGTCTAATCAGCATCTTCATATGCCACACCTGTGAGGTGAGACAGATTATCTCGGCAAAGGAGAGACAGATTTGTGAACAGTATTTGAGAGAAATAGGTCTATAGTGTATATAGAAACTGTTTTAGATCTTTGAGTTCAGTTCATGAAAAATGGGAGCAAAAACAAGTGTGTTGCATTTCTATTTTTGTTCAGTGTTCATGATCACAGTGCTTTTGTGAAATGCTTGATTTGATTAACCCAATGTTTTTAGCTGAGTTAGGAGAACCAGATTAACTAGACTGGCTCTCACATGTGCTCATATTGCATCATCAATCATAAACAGTAAGTCCTTTAAACTATGATTAAAATATGACCTGTGTGGTGTACATATTTCCCCTACTGTCAGTATTCTGCTTTTGCTCACTTTGTGAAGGGATATTTAAATGTTTTCTGAGTGCCACTAATATCACTGTTTCCCGTATCTGGAAAAAAAAATCTAATTGGTGGCCTCTGATATTTTCAAATCCCAGCTCGGAGCGAGCAGAATATCAGTATGCAGACCACGCCCTGCGGTTTTGCAGGCATGCTGCTTGAAGCATCTAAATCATGCTGGAATACACAGGAGGGGGAATTTGTAGGAAAATGTGTCAGCTCCTGTTTGTCTATGATCCATCACCCCAAACCTTCTTAATACTCTCCATATTCCACCAGAGGACGGGTGGGGAATTACTGTAAGACTGTACAAGTCCCAATTTAACCGCACTGGGCAGCAGCAGGAGTTTGTATCCGTCTCTCTATCGACCTGAGAGAATTATCTCCTGTGCAGAGAAGCGGCGCCCAAAACTGTGCATCAGCAAACTAACGGCTGTGGTGGCACTGACACCAGGGGGCACTAATTATCCAGAATTAATCACATTGATTTAGGCCTCATCTCCCCTGGTTAGAGCTCACTGTGTCTCCTGCACATTCTCACCCATTTCGACACTGACGGGCACATACATATTACTTTATTATGTAGTTCACACAGGTTAATACGCGGCTAATTGGTTTTTACTCAAAAATTGCAGTTAAAGCATCGACACACCAGGAAGCATTTCTGTTTGCTTAATCGCATTTTTTTTAAAGATGTGGCTGGGGACAGGATCCCCCACTCCACACTAATTTATTTTTGTCTTTATGCCCTTGTCTGTTGGTCATTTCATACTCCCACATACGACCACTGAGGGGTGCTGCAGCTTCAGCTGATTCCCGTGGAGCAGAATAAGCTTCTGGAGGACCAGCCGCAACATCAGCTGCTCACTTCAGTGCCAGCCCCCAAAAGTTACCCAGGGTACCTAAATCTGCTGAGCTGTCTTCTCTCTACCGCAATACAACTTTTCCATCCAACGGAAAGTTATATCTCTACCCCCGCGCTTTTCTTTTTCTTATTTCCCCATCTCTCTATTGTGACTTCAGTTCCGTGCTGCATCTCTGTCTCCTTTTTAAGAGGCACCAGGTCCAATCCAGCTGCACTCAATCTTACCCCTTTAATTGGATTAATTAAATTTTCTGGATACAGTCACACTGCTGGTCCTCCACATTCGGCATCCCTTTTTCTTTTTTTTTAACCCCTGGAGCATCCACAGTATGTAGAAAAACCAAGCGGCTCAAATGAGACATCAAGAAGTATGACAAATGTTAATGAAAAGGAAATTTAATTCAAGCATTTCAAATGGATAAGACATGCCTGCGATTCTACTCTGTTCTACTAAATAATACATAGTGCATGAAATGTTACATTAACAATGATGTACTACATTTATCTATTGCATGCTAGCCTACGACCAAAAATTGCATACCTCCAAATTGGCTGCCTATCAGCTGGTAGCATGATTTTCCACTGTGAATGCTAACCCGACGTTATCTCCTAGCTTGAAAAGATATTTGTGGTGGTGTTGTAGATACACTTGACCCTTGCTAGATTATGGTTGAGATTTACACAGCAGTTCTCTCTAGACTAGGTGAGCAAGAGTAGTATAAGAAGCATGATATGATGAAGCTGCTATTCTCGAGTTTGGTGCCCACGTCACCGGCAAAGTGGCCAATCTGAAGGCGAAAATTTGTACTTCCATGACTGGCCGCTCGGTGACAACATGCTTGGGCTTGCATCTAATGGCCAGCTGACAGCTATCATTGCCTCGAACGGTGAGATTTATACACTCAGATGACCTAAAATGAACAATGTTTGATTCATGATGTTTTTCATCCAGATTTTAATGTTAAATGGACAGATTTTAAAATTAAATGCTCTTGGATCCAATAAGATCATTATTAAAGAGGTCATACTGTGCAAAAATCATCATTTACATTTTTGCAGTTTTTCACAAGTTAAAGCAGCTTATGATTCTTTACCACCTGTGTCAAGCTGTAGTAATGCAGGTTCTAGAGGTGGGCAGATCGATCCTAATATCGATACCAATGCTGGTATTGATATTGAACGATCCTCATGTAAAAAGATCGATACTCAAGCTTTTTTTTTATCTCCCGCACACACTGACTGCTGCGCACGCAGATTCATCAAAGTCTACTCTCTGTAAGAGCAGTGCTGCGCTGTGTCATACAACACGGAGCAGCGAACCCTTGTATTTTATGGAGCAGCCATCTACCTCAGGAGATTTTGTTTTAAGTTGTGTTGTCATATTTTTTTAAACAAAAATGTTGATTGTGACGCTTAAATATGAAAAACTATCGGTATCGATATCGGCGATACTGGGCCTGTATTTACTTTTATGTGGACATCTCCAGCATTGGACAGACTGCAGAAAAAGGGTAATGTCTGGTAACGTGTACATTTGACTGCTGTGTTGCTTTATTTAAGCAAAAAGCTAACCTGCCATGAATGATAACATATGCAACCGTGCATTAGTGGTTACTGTTAACATATGCAGTCAACATGCATTGACAGTAACCGTGGTTGACATTAACCGTTAGCAGGAACCTCATTTCACATTTATGGTTTGCATTTGCAGACGTGGTTAGCAGTTAGCATCAGTCACACTTAACCATAACCACATACGCTGTGTTTGCATGTACTAAATGTCAGTGGTTACCTTGAATTGCTAATTGCTCTTCTGCATGCTTTGGGCGGTAATAAGTGGTTATTAGAATTATTAGCATTTTTGTTTCAGCTTGAACCACTTTTTTTTCTTTTTTTTTGCGGTTATCCAGGCATTTTCACCTGAAAAACCACCACTTACTGGATGTTTCTTTGATCTCTGTAATGGTTGTGTGTGAGCTGTCTGGCACCAGCAGCCATACCACGTACAAAGTCAATTAAACCGCCTTTCTTTCCTGTTGTTTTGTTTGGTTTGACTACGTCTACATGCCATGAGTGACTGACATGATGTTTGCTTAAGTTAGCAGTGGCGCTGGTGTGCCTAATAAAGTGGCAGATAAGTGCATGCTCTGAGTTCTGATTGTGACTTGTGTTTTGGAGGCTTTAGCCAGAATTTTTCGCTCAGAATTTAGTACAGCAGATAACTAAGAATTGTTCAAATCCAGTTACAAGCACCAACATTTGACTGTGTATATCTTTTGGTACATATTGTAGAAAAATAACTTTAGCCATTTAAATTTTCAATAGGGGTCAAGTAGGGGTCAAATGAAGAACTGCATGGGGTAAAAAAAAAAAGTTCCAATCATATTGAAAGCTATACCACATTATGTGTCTGATCACAAAGATTCCAAAACGGTATAGTTTGGACTATCTGTGACTGAATGTTCTGGAGTTATGGGGTAAAAACAGCAAGAATGGTGACAAAGGTCACTTTCAGTTTGTACAGGGGTCAAAAGTTAAAGTTGCGCCAGTTTTGGTAAAACATGGTGCAAATTATTGGTTGAACTAATAGGATTAACAAATGGAATAGTTCTGACTGTGTTGAATGTTTGGTCTCCAAAGTAAAGGTCAAACAATGTTGACGTCCATTGGATTCTATGACATGTGACATTTGTTACCCCGTAACATGATAACTAAGCATGACACATGGTGCAAACTATTCCTTTTTAAAATCCTACTAACTCAACCAATAATTTGCATCATGTTTTACCATAATTGGAGCAACTTTAACTTTTGACCCCTGTACAAACTGAAAGTGACCTTTGTCACCATTGTTGCTGTTTTTACCGCATAACTCCAGAACATTCAGTCACAGATAGTCCAAACTATACCTTTTTGGAATCATTGTGATCAGACACATAATGTGGTATAGCTAGAACATTTTTTTTTTTTTTTACCCCTATGCAGTTCTTCAATTGACCCCTACTTGGGCCCCTATTGAAAATTCAAATGGCTAACATTATTTTTCTAAAATATGTACCAAAAGGCGTACACTGTCAAATTTTGGTGCTTGTAACCGGATTTGAAGGATTCCTCTGCAAATATTCTAACTGCTGCACTAATTGTTTCTTATGCCCAGTTTCTGCATTACGGCACTCTATTAGCAGATAAGACAAATTTTGTGTTCCCTGCAGACATCGCTTGAGAGAGGTTAAACATTACATGCTCCAACACTTGCCTTTCAAACACATTCACAATAAGATGTTATTTGCGTCTTTTTGTACGCACAGCAGCAAAACTGTCACAGTTCATGATGTTTTTCTTTCAATGCGCCTTCTCCTCTTTCACTTGTTTTACCTCATCTGACTCTGACTCTGGCTGCTGACTGCGGCAAAAAGAATAAAACAATAATCATTATTCCTAACGCATCTTGATCGAATCTGCTGTCCAGTAATAGCAGAGCGAGAGAGGACAAATCCAGGTGGTGTGATGTTACGGGAATGGTGTAAGAGGATTAGGACCGGACCAGCCGGACATTTACAGGAGCCACTTGGGAAAAGTGGGCCGAGAAGGACACGCTGCCTGGTTGTTCCTCCTGACAGCTGCAGAGAAACATCACCTAATATTCTAATATCCGTCTGTCGCTTAATCTTTTCTGTCATTTTGTATTTTGTTTTTCATGTGTGCTGCTGCTCAACATTTCTGTGTGGAATCCACCTCCTTTATCTTTTCCACTCCTGTCACCACCTATGGTCCACTTGTGGATTTATAGGTCAATCTTCTGGTGATTTGAGGTCCGTCTCTGCTAACTCCCTCCCATCAGGCAGCAGGAAAACGAGTTACCTGCTGCAGTCCTCGGAAACTTCATTTCTGCAGTTCTGCACACCAAGTATCTTGAATACTGACAAATGTGCCTCTGAAAGCTGATTGCTGCATAGTTTTCTGTTGGCAGATGTTAACAAGTCCTATGACGGCTGATGCATGTTCAAGTTTGTTCATTAGCTCTTTTTCACGTCTATGTGTCAGGTTAACCCGTTCCCCGACCGTCTTGTCTTTCTTCTTTTGTTTCATGTCCTGCAGCACTGCTCTTATTCTATTTCTTCAGTCTACTTTCTTGTCGCCAGTGGTGGGAACATGTTCCGGATGACTGCATTGCAGCTGAAGCAGCGGCAGTGGTCCACTCCCAGATCAGACAGAGGGAGGGTAGCCTGTCCTGCAGTCCTGTGTGGAGGGTTAAAGAGCCACACGTTGTTTCAGGAGCCGGATGGGTTCAGGCTCTTAAGTCAGCAAGAAGCCGGCTGAGCCACCATATTCTCAACAAAAGTCAGTATGTGCACACTACAGAGAGAATGAGATAAATAAAAGATGAAAAGGTGAATAGAGATGGAGGCTGAGGGGGAAAAACAGGGGCGGAGCTAGCTGTGAGACCCAGGGGCAGGTGGCCCTTCTGAAAGGTCCGGTGTACCTTTTGCTTTGCACACTAGTCACAAATCCTGTCATTATTGTAGTAATAGTAATAATAATAACTCACACTCATCATCAACCGCTTAGTCCAATTAAGGTCGTGGGGGGCTGGAGTCTTTCCCAGCAGTCATAGAGCGTGAGGCGGGGTACACCCACAACAGGACGCCAGTCTGTCACAGGGCCATAACAATGCAGAACACCACAAGCAAAAATAAATGCAGAGTTCATAATTTGCATAAAGTCTAATGTTTATACAATGCACAAAAGAAAAAAAATTATGCACA
This sequence comes from Thalassophryne amazonica, assembly GCF_902500255.1. NCBI lineage: Eukaryota > Metazoa > Chordata > Actinopteri > Batrachoidiformes > Batrachoididae > Thalassophryne > Thalassophryne amazonica. The sequence continues at coordinate 44,752,313 of NC_047121.1, forward strand.
CCGTGGACCCTCTGCTTTCAAACTGCTCTCTTTATGAACAAATCGCTTCGTGAACATATTTTTCGAACTAAAAATGCTCCAGTTTTCGAACAAAATCTCAGTTCGCGAACAACATCCGGCTTCCTGCCAACTTCCAGTGAATTCCAAAGGAGAAAATCCACCTTTCTTCAGAGACGCATGTCGGTCACACAGCAGCCGTTGCTCTGTGAACATGCACGCGCAAATGGATTTTGGATTACGTACATTGGCTTTTCTTTATTGTATGGTTTTTATTTTTTTGTTGTTGCCCCTTAAGAAGCCACTATGGGGCCAAAGAAAGGATGCAAAGGTGAAAAACTGAAGAAAATTGTGAGAACCACAATGGAGGTGAAGAAAGAGATCGAGGCAAAATCTTCAATTTGTACCATATTGAAAAACAAAGTGGTGATAAAGGGAGCTGAGATTGGAAACTTTAAATTGTCTGTAGGTGTGTGCGTGGGTGTGAATGTGTCTGTCTATATGTGGCCCTGTGACAGACTGGCGTCCTGTCCAAGGTGTACCCCGCCTCGCGATCTATGACTGCTGGGATAGGCTTCAGCCCCACCATGTCCCTTACATAATAGTTTGTCTGCTCCGAGGAGCAACCGCAGCAACACGCTCCTTTCCCTGCGCTGCAGAACAGAACTATATGAGGTTTTTTGTCCCCTCTGCTATAACACTTTATAACAGCTTGATCTGAACATTTGCGCTTTATTTGTTAGTGATTTTTTTTTCTTTTAATTTAACTGTATGTATTTTTTTATGTGTGTTTTATGTGTCTGTGCATGGATGTATTGCTGCTGGACAGCTGAATTTCTCCTTCGGGGGATCAATAAGTATCTGTCTGTCTGTCTGTCTGTCTGTCTATCTATCTATCTATCTATCTATCTATCTGGATGGATGGAACTATTATGCACAAAGTTGGTTCATTTGCATTTGATGAGGATCCTGAATAAATATATAAATTCTACACTGGCTTCATCCGTGCTTCCTTTCTTTTGTTTCTTCCATGTATTGTCTTTTTCCCTCCTGTCTCTCTATTCAGTTGCATCTTGCCCTGCCCATTCACCATTCCTCCACCTTGCCTCTCCCTCCCCAGAGTTGAGCAGTACTGCTGATGCATCACCCACACGCAGGTAATTTGTTTAGATGACAGATCAGGAGGGTAACTTGATTTGTCTCATGCAGTATGTAGTCTTTTCCCAATCTAATAACACCATACCCCCCTTACCCCTTCTTCCCCCGGTCTTCCTTCTGTGCGCTCATCTCCATCTACAGATTCTTTGCCTGTGCTACCAGTGGCTTCCCAGTTCAATGTGTGTGAGATGGGAGAGCAGGGCAGCCTTGTCTCCAGGGTTTTAACACAATCAAGACCCACCAAAGCTTCCAGATTAATTGAATTGCGGTGCTGTCAAGCTGTAGGGTTTGCTGGGGTGCTCATCGACTCATTGATCTTTGCTTCAGAAATATGCCTCACAATCTCGGCCAATCAATCAAACAATTAAGACTGGTCTCTGTAGCTGACTGGACTCCATTTAAGACTTGCCTCCCTATTCTTAGGTGTTACACATTCCAGATTAATTGCTTTCTCACTGCAGGACAGACCCAGCATCTCCTCTCGTCGCTCCTTGCACTTGTAAAAAAGGCAGTTAATTTCAGGGGCAAAGCCAGGTAGGTATGCATATTGGTTGGAGGGGATCTTTGTGTCCACTGCAGGTTTATGCCCAGTTGGTCTTCTTTTATGTAGTCTACCTTGTCGCAGATCCTAACTAGGTCTCTGCACCATCTGCCAGGGGTATCCTTGCTTCAGTAACATACATGGCCATGTGTTGCAAGACCTCAGTGTTGGGGACTTTTCCTTTTCAGATGTAAAATCTTTCACAAACAAGTCAGATGGAAACGGCCAACATTGACAACTGACAGGACTGCTGCTCTGTAAACACAAAGCTTCATCTCTGTTGTAATGTCCCACTTTTCCCAGACCCTCTTGTGACATCTTCCAAACGTGACTTAACTTTGCTGAGTCTGAGGCACGCAGAAACAAATATGACAACGTAATGACTTGTGTACTATATCTATAGTGGAGCAGGTAGATCAGTGGGGAAGGAGTATATAGACCTGGGTTTGATTCCCAGTCATGACACCTGCCTGTGTCCTTGGAGGAGGAGCATACTAGAGAAAGGCCACACCCTTTATCTTGCCTTCATTCAATGCATCCCTCAAGCTGAGCAGGTGTACTGTGTAATGTTTCTCCTCATCAGTAATTCTCATGATACTCCATAGTCCAATTCTAACTATTGTGCTACTAAAATAAGGTGAACAGTACACGCAAAGCTGCATTCATTTTTGTTCTTTATGAAACAAAATGGCAACTGACAGGTTATGTTTCCAGTCAATGCAGATGCCCATTTACAGATGGGTGGACTTGCTTCCAGTACAATGTGTATTTGTAGACTCTCATCTGCTCCATGCTGTAGAATCCTGGGATAAGTACCTGCATCAGTTGGCTTATGGCTCACTCCAGTTCGATTAAAAAGCTGTAAAATTTGTAGAACATGTGATTTTGTGACATTATGAATACTGCCATCCTATCAGCTTCATTAGAATAAACTACACAGTATGCTTATTCAGCTCGAGGGATGCACTAAATGAAGGGAGGATAAAAGGTGTGGCTTTTCTGCAGCATGCCACCCCCCACCCCCCCTTCTCTCAGATCCTCCTGTAGGACATTCTTGCAGGGCAATAAAAGTGTGTCCTGCAGCAGCAGCAGCAAGGCGATCATTCCTCGCTCATGGCTTCGTGACTGGAATTTGCAGCCATCCTCCTCGAGCCAGATGGTGTTATCAATTTTGTTCACTATGGCAGAACCTGTCACCTTAAGACTGCGCCTCCCTGGCACAGCGCTCCAGAAAGCATCTGTCAGGGAGGACTATCGGGGGGTTTAGTGTCTCTGTCTCGTTTACACTTCTTCCTCCCTCCCCTGCTGTTCTTGCTCATATTCCACTGTCATTGTTAGGTGTGACACTGAGAGGGCTTGTGAGTCTCGGCTGAATTCTAGGATTTATGCAGAGAATGCCGCTCTATAAACTCAAATTTCTGCTTTCCTTATAGAGAGAATGTCACGACTGATAATGTGCCAAGTTTTAGGAATGTGTCCCTTAATCTTTCTGAATAGCCACCTGGCCAGATTTGTCACCTTATGTGATGTACTGCCAGCAGGCACTAGGACAGCACACACACAAAAACCACACGTGAACACACACACACACATACACGTAGGCATGTATTCGGGGAAACGAAGGTTGTAGGTTTGACATTTGGATGTCCTTTGGCTGTAAAGACTCAGTAACAGAGGTGAACAAACACGCACGTCTTCAAATGAAGATGGAAATTGTCGTGAATAATCTTATCATCAAGGACACACCTCAGAGGCATCTGACGGGAATAGTCAAAGAGAAACTCCCGCGTACAGCCACTCACTCAGCACACAGACGCCAACTAGTGATGTTCCGATCCAGTTTCAAAGATCAGTATTGTGTCTTATCTAGGAGTTTGTAGACTGATGGGCTCTATTAAACATCCCGATCTGTCTGCAATCTGTTTTGTAATGTGTTACAGAGCTGATAGCCAGCACTCTATTCCATGCTTTCTGGCTCACTAGCAGCATCATGGTGTGTTTCAGAAGCATTCCAAGAACTCTCAACATTCGTTGTTCTTTTCAGTCCATCCATTATCATGTCACTTTTCACAATTTGCCTCTCACCTTGGAGTGTCCCAGTTGATGTACGCTTGCTGGTATTGTAACCGGATGACATATCTTTGTGGCCATTGCCACAGTGGAGTTCAATCAGCAGATTGTTAGTACTTGAGACCAAAGCTCTACCGAGTCAGCCAAAGAGGAATTCCCCAATAGCCAGGCTAGTAGGAACATCTTTTCAAACTGGACTTCACTTTGTTACATATTTCTCCACTATTTTTGACCTTTATTATGATTTTCCTGTGAGAGATACTACCAACGTCCCCAGCGGTTAGATAGAAGTCTACTTGCCAATTGTCCATGCAGCCGTTTGTTCAGATGTTGGTCGGGACAACAGAGACATGCCGTAACCCAAAAGGAAAAACTGGCCCAATGTTTATTTCTTTGTATGTAACTGTCGGTAAGTTAGGAAGTCTGAATTACCCCTTTGGGATGCAAAAAATAACATCACCTTCCATTGTCAAAGACAGAATTTTAAATTCTAAACATATTTAATATTACTGGTCACACTCGTCGTGGCAGTCCTTCAGTGGCGAGAAGATTGTGTCTTAATTGATTCTCAGATGGTGTATCCAGAGTTGTTCTAGAGCAGGGGTGGCCAAGTTCGGTCCTCGAGAGCCACAGTCCTGACACTTAGTTGTCTCCCTGCTCCAACACACCTGAATCCAATGAAAGACTTGTGAGCAGACTTTTAATGAGCCTTTCATTGGATTCAGGTGTGTTGGAGCAGGGAGACAAGTAAGAATGTCAGGAATGTGGCTCTCGAGGACCGAACTTGGCCACCCCTGGTCTAGAGACACCAGTGAGTGAGTTTGTTTAATGTGGTAATGTCGTTACACGCCATCAAATGCGTAGTCCTTGACAGATCCTTGTCCTGGTCTGGTGGCTGGAATCTGAGACCTGCTGTAGTCTACATCTGTCTTCACAGCCATTGAGTTACAACCAGTCACTTCCTCTGCCTGATCACCCGTTGTATATTTCTTGTTTCACCAGAGCCCCATTAGCGATCTCCTGCTCAGGGTTCTTGTTGGGCCTTCATGGTAACCATAGGGCACACAAGGACCCCATCATATTTCACCCCAACAGGCAACCCCCCACTTGATTTGTTACCCAGGTGTCATGACACGAGGCATTGGCATTCTGACACCGTTCACACTAGATCCACATGTCTATTGAAATAACTTCATACATTCAGCATCCTGCAGTCTTACTTCCACTTTTGTAAAAGTCACTATTGAAGAAATGCAAAATACAAGTTGCAATGTGCCCAAAATGGCACGCACAGACACACATAAAAGTCACATGATGCTCAAGCAAAGCTATCAGGGCACCACGAGCAAGACACGATTCATCTGATAAGAAACGGCACTACATCCCGAAGATTCCTTCTTGACTTTAGAAACACAGAGGAAGAATCCAAACAGAAATAAATCTCTGTCTTTACCACTGTCTCTCCCCATCTGGCTCACTTCTTCATTTTCACTCTTGGCATCTCTTTCTATATTGTTTTCTTTTCCTCCAGTCACCCTGTTTTTGTCTCTTCCTCCCTCTTCGTTTTGTTCACCTTGAGCAGTCTCTCTGCTTCACCCCCACTGCTTCCTGTGTGAGAGAGGATCCCTTTTGGCGCCAACAACACACAACTCCAGCCACTGGACTCGACCAAAACCCGCCCCCGCTTCTCCTCTTCACAGGGATCTGCGCTGTCCGGACAGGAGCGAATGAAGGTCACGCTGCAGCTGACTAACTGCCAAACACTGTGTACTCTTCTTTGCAATTCCAAAAAAAAAATTTCATCCATTTTAACTGATTACAGCTGTGCAGACATACGGTGGTGACAACTACTGCAGTAAACTGATAGCACAGTGTGTGTGTGTGTGTGTGTGTGTGTGTGTGTGTGTTTGCGCATCTTTTGAAGCATTCATTCATCAGTGCCACAAAGCTCTGCAATTTCTTCCTCTTGTTAGCAACTCTAGCAACTGATGACTTTCCACACCATTTTTCAAAAATTTTGAGGTAGTGCTAGTTTTTTCTGAGTACTGTATATTTTAATTTATTGAATCATTTTCTAAAGTGATTGTTTCATTTAGTGTGTTGTGCATTTTGAAACACTGAATCATTTTCTGAAGCAATTGTTTCATTGAGCTTTCTTTGACTGAATCAAGGAATCCCGTTTTAGAAGCAGTTATTCCACTTGGTGTTTTGACTCTTGAAACACTGGATCAGTTTGTTATGCAATTATTTAACTTAATTTTCAAAGCACTTTGAAGCATCTTTCTTTGAAATCTACAATACTGTCCGTGGATGTCATCCTTGTCGTGTTTCTGGCATTTTACATCCTTTAATAATTTTCTGAAGCCTGTTGTTTTATTTAGTGCTTTGAGAACTAAAACACAATACATTTTTTTAGGTGGTTTCATTTTAGTTTTTCAAGATATGCTGAATAATTTCTGATGCAATTAGTCTCATTTAGTGTTTTGAGCCATTTCAAACAGTGAATCATTGAAACAATTGTATTCAGTTTTTAAGCATTTTGAAGTAATGAGTCATGAATGAAGGAATCCCTGCATCACAGTGTTTGTAGCATTTTGAAACAGTATTTATTTATTTATTTGGAAGCAGTTGTGTTTTGAGGCATTTGACATGGTGAATCTTTTTTTGTAAGAATTTGTTTCACCTTGCGTTTTCGAGGTTTGGACACGGAATCATTTTGAAGATAATTGTTTTGTGACCATATTAAAGCACTCTGTTGTGCTGTGAATACTGCTTGCATTTTAAATGATACAGTTTATGGTATAATCTGCTGTCATTCTACTCGGGCCATTGAACATATCTTGCCTAACGGCGAAGAAAATTAACAAGGCACATCGCTTTTAATGAGCCTAAATCTGCTAATAAAGACAATGAGCCCTCAATCATACAACCATTCGGTTTTTATTTCATGTGCTCCCTCCCAAACACCCTGAAGTAATATAGCGGAAGGCCTCAGGGACGCCGGAACAGATCCTGTTCCTTATTCATTCACATCCATAATCTGTCTTATATTTCATACATTTCCACAGATGATCAAAGAATACATTAACTCTCTACATGATGTTCTAGAATACTCCTCTCACATTGATTTTCCACATATTCCTGTAAATTTCCCAAAGGCCGACTCAAGTCTGGGCTTCCTGAGAGAATTTAACTAACACAATGTGGCATCTTAGAGAATTACAAGCAGAGTTGAGGCAGGAAGGGCAGATTCCTTAAACATATAAAATACACTAGTTGTTACAACCTCAGTAGATTGTCTGTGTACATATGCTTGCCATGAAAGAGTCTACAAGATTGCCAATTGATTTGTCTTTAATGTCATGGGTCAGTTATTGACAACGTCCGACTCATTAATTAAATTCAGGGTTTAATTTTAAACCGTCATACGGTTATGGGATTGTGCTTGTAGGAGCTGCTATAAACTAAGATCTATTAGCTTGGCTACATCCAGGTTTGTGCTTTTTATTTTATTTTTTAAATTATTACTCGTTGTTACCTCCAACAATGAAGTTGGAGGAAGTTATGTTTTCGTTTGTTTGTTTGTTTGTGAACAGCCTGGAGCCCACACTTATATCATTATGAAATTTTTACTGAAGATTCATATCCTGATAGGCAACAGATTAAGTTTTCAATGTCATAGGTCAAAGGGCAAAGCCAGGAAAAATCATGAGAATTTGGAAAAATCCCCATCTTTAACAGTGAACGAATTTTCAAAAGATCACATTTATTTCATATATGAGAGCGTTATGTAGGATGGTATCCTTTATCAACTTCGACAAATTACAGATTTTGTGGCCAGTTAAATTTAACATTGAAAACACCATTTAATGTATATTTTACATTATATCTTAATCAAACTTGTCCCAATCACTCTCATATTTGAAAGTGAGGTGCAGACTGGCACTCACTATCGCCTGACAAAGTTTGATCCTGATCTGATTCGGTTTGTGGACTTTTGAATTTAATATTGAAAAGTCCATTTGGTGTACATTTTGCATTGTATCTCATTCAAAAGTGCCCCATTCACTCATTTTTCTGTTATGAATTTACCTAAACCACCAACCTGGATGGAGGTTCCAATGTTATGTTTGCCTGTCTTCCAGTTATCATTCGGAAACCAAATGCCAAAAAGCAATGACAAATTGTACATAGCAGAGACGACCAATGTTCAGTGAAAATTATCTGAAAAAGAATTCAGAAACCGAAAAAAAACCTGACCATACCACAAAAAAACATTTGATTTTAGTGCATGAACTGAATACATAGTCCTAGATTACATCTAATTTAGCTTATGAAAAGAAACTTCTAACAGGACTTTTACCTTGAAAATTTTTTCAAAATTAAATTTTGTGGAATTGGACACTAGTGTTAGCGGAGGTTTGCGCTCTACGAATGTAGCGCTCTAGTTTTCATTTGGGATCGCTTTCTCTGAGTGATTGGTGATGGTCACAAAACAGGTTCTGTAACATGAATTTTGGTCTCATTCTTTAATTCCACGGTCAACATGTTGCTAGCATAAGTAGCAGCCATATGCTAGCATTATTAAAACAGGAACATAACTGATCAAATGTATTTGTGGGCAGCCACAGTTTTACAGTATGCAAGCATAAAAAATAGACTGTCCCTTCCCAGGTTTTCTTTAGTTTTTATTATAGCTGTAAAACAACTGCCAACTCTTCCATCTCCCAAAATGTGACTTTATTTAGGGTCACCTTACAATACAGAATTGTCCTTTATATTTGACAGTTTATTGTTGCGTCCCTTATCGATTCAATACGGGACGTAAATTGTTCTATATTTTCATAAACGTTTGCAAATGTACAGGCGTGAGTGGGAAGAGTTGAACCCCTGGCTTGACAGTGTTTTTGACAATGGGTACAACGCAAACTGGAGGCAATCAAGTAGTTTTATTTTATATTTCCCCTTTTAAAATGTCCTCACTTTAAATATTAAATTTATTGGTCTGTTTTCCTTAATATTTATGTTTATTACTGCACACTTCAGTGACTGCACAGTTTATCATCAACAGTTTCTTATTAATAAAGCACTTAAAGCTTTAAGTATGACTAAATGCTTTTTTTCGAAATTAAATATACCACTCCTTGGGTGGTGGTCGTGGCCCTGAGGAGCCATGTCCTTGGATGGTGGATGTCCTTTACTTTTTCATTTCTGAGAGGTGGCAACCCTACCTTATTTCCCCATCTCAGTATTTATAACATGATGGTATAATGAATACACCCTTTTGTGTGTGGATGTGTGTATTCTCACAAAAATACCAATCAATTCCCAACTCTTCTGGCTGTTGCCAGAGCGCCGCCATCTTGGTTGGTGTCCAACAACCAGGCATAAATAGAAATCAGTGTGGACATGATTAATGTTTTCAAGCGTTTCACCATAAATCTGCATTTTCCGTGCTATTACTGTGCTGTTACATTTATTCAAACTCAGTCCCACATTTGTACAGCCACGATTTGTTTAAACAAATACAGAATACAAATACTATTTATTTAATAGACTTGAATTAATTTGTTTGTCCCAGTCCAGATAGAAAATAATACGATCAGTTTGTCAAACACACTATGTATGCCACGACACAAGATACTAGTTTGATCCTTAATTAATTTCATTAAGTTACGTTAAAGAAGGAAAATAATCAGAGGTGAAAGTAAGAGCGTTGCACACTCACATCATATTAAAGATATGAATATTAAAGACTGCTTTTAACCCACCTGCTGCTCCGCTTTTACAGAGCGCTTCTCCAGGAAAATATCAAATAAAATGAAACAGCCATGCCAGCCATGGTGAAAGTATTAATCTCATTCGTGTGTATTCTTTTTTTTTTTTTTTACTTTATTTTTATTGTTTTTAAAGGTTCATACCAACATTAAACATCAGTCACAGTAACATAACAGTCTGAAGTTACAGATTTCTATAACACATTGACAGATATTTTAGTACAATATTACAATATCAAATCAAAATATTTATGTCACTACATTGGTGCCATTTAAGAAGATTTTCCACTTTTTCCATTGCTTCTCATATTTGTCCCCTTTCAGCTTAAGATTATAAGTAATTTTCTCCATCCCTGAAATATTTTCCACAATATTGATCCAGTCCTGTTGTGTGGGTGGGTCTGGTTGTAAGCATTTCTTTGTAATTGCTTTTATAGAAGCAGCTAAGATGATTTTTGTGAGATACATGTCTTCATTCCTCACCACTTCGGTTATGTTTCCCAGATGCAACACCAGACGTGTATCTGGAATTTCATATCCCAAGATTTTGATCAAAGCTGTTTTGAATTGTTCCCAATAAGCCCTTATTTTTAAGCATGTCCAGAATATATGAGTATGATTAGCCTCCGTTTCCCCACATAACCTCCAGCATGTTTGCAAGCTTGAGGTTTGTCCACTCTTGATTTTAGGTGTAATTAAAAAAAAAAAAACGGGTCAAATTCTTCCAACAGTATTCTCTCCACAGCAATGAGTTTGTTGTACTGTGTTGTGTTTCACACATCTTAAACCAGTCGTCATCTGTAATGTCTATTGCCAATTCAGTTTCCCATTTCCTTTTTATGTAAAGAGTGCTTTCTTCTCTACCTTCTCCCTGTGAATTGTAAAAAGCTGAAATTACTTTAGCTGGATTCTGTTCGTATGCGCCTTTCACCACCCCAATAATACCTAGTGACTCATCATACAAGTCAAATTTACATTGTTTTTTTACAGTAGTCCCTTACTTGCAAGTAACTAAACAAATCCTTGTTTTCTAGGCCATATTTCTCTTTCAGCTGCTGGAAGGACATCATTTTACCATTTTTCAAAAGAGTACAAATTGCAGTTATCCCCTTTAGTTCCCATTGTTTAAATGTTTGATCTAGTTTACCAGGCTTAAAATTTGGGCCATTTGGTCAATTTGGTCATTTCCCCACATCATTAATATTGCATATAATACACACTTATGAAAGCTCACTCCACAATTTATTTTTCATTTATTTAACCAGCTGATACTCCGTTGTCTGCTTGTCATAGCACATGAACGCTGCACAAAACAGCATTTTCAGATCACTTTAACCCAAGTTTAAGTCAGCACATCATAGATTCTGTTTAATCTAATACCTGACAATGCGGAATAATGCTAAGCAAGGTGACGCCTGCTGGCAACAGCTTACAGGCTGCATCTGCCATCTAGTGGATTAAATAGAAATCGATGTTCCCTCTGCAATTTATTTCACCACCACCAGATTGCTATCATGCTAGCGTAACATAACCTCCCTCTTTTTGGTATCTTTTCATGTTTATAGAGGGTGTGCACGTTACATCCTCATGTGTAGTACCATTTTGGTCTAACCATTGTATTTGTGTATTTCTGCAGTGCTACCTCAGCACAAAGATGAAGTGTCCCAAATAGGATCCCTGTGGGGTTCCACAGCAACTTTTTACTGCAAACCTGCACTCTGTCAGCAGTGACAGAATCCAAACTAAAAAGCTGGGTCATATTACTCGCTCTTTATCCTTCATGCACTCACACATGCATACACTGCGTACACACAAACACACATCAATCATCCAAATATATTTCTCACCATCTGCCACTGCTGGAGTGTGGATACAAAATGTTTATATCAGGTGTCCTATTTCCCCTGTTTCACTGAATGTTTCTATTTGTCATTTTTTTTGTTTTCAAATCTCACACAAGCATGAATACGGACAGCTGTTTTACAAGCTTTCTAAAGCAAAGCTGTGTACTTGTGATTATCATCAGGAGAGATTCTGTCAGAAGCAGTATTCAAAGCAGCATCTGCCGTTTTCAGCACCCACTAAAGGCAATTGTGACAAAATAGGTGGCTCAGGACTTATGTGCAGCGAGTGCTACCATGCATAGCGCTCACACTGTCACTCTGAACAATGGATATGTGTAATAGTACAATAGAGGTGGGTTTGTGTGTAACACACTGAACCCTGAGCCGACGTACATCCTCTTAGTGCAGCACATATCTCAGTCTGAAGGGCTTCCTGCTGAAGAGAACATTCAAAAGAGCAATTAACCAGCTTTTATCTTCAGCTAATTGGGGATGGGATGTATGATAATCATTAGCACCTTCCATTTTCTTGTCATGGCTGTGCAGTACATGTGTGAATGGATGAACACTGAAAACCCATGTAATTCATTACACATGACGATATAAAGACATTAATGGGGTCTAATGTGAATGTCATTTTTCCTGGTGTCTCATTCTTGCCAGAGATCGTTGTCTCTACCAGCTGGTGTTCATCCTCCCTCACCCACTATTGTCCAACTGATGTAGTCAGGACATCCGGAATAAAACAGCAGTTTGTCGAACTGATGTTGTTCATTGATTGATTGCGTGGAAATGCAAATGGATTCATGTTAACACATCAGTGCAAATGGACAGCAGCCAAGAAAAAGATACTCTCTCCTGGTCCCCTCTCCATATTTACTATACCTCCAAATATGCCATGGCTACATCCAACTGCACTAGCTTACTATATAGGAGGCAAAAAGCAGCATGCCACAATTCATGGGTGATTCTTTAACTACGGGCACTATTGGCCTTGTAAATGTAATTTCCACCACACCATTGCCTTACAATATAAAGCGCCTTGGGGCAACTGTTTGTTGTGATTTGGCGCTATATACATGTGCTCTGATGTCACTGTTTATCTCCATAGAAACTGTTGAGCAATTCCTATTGTCTTGCTGGGTATTGTGCCACCCAGCAGAAGCTAAAACTTGAGAGAAACAACTGGTGATGGTTATAATGAATCAGATTTTTTTTTCTACAATCTCTCAAGTTTTTTGTTTTGTTTCATTTTAAACTATGACTTCAAATTCAGTTTTTATGTTTATGGATACTGAATACAAGTGAAAATGTAAGCATACAAGTACGGATTTTTGTTCTACAAGTTTACAAGCTCTCAAATTCTGCAGTGTATTTATTTGCACAGTCGTAGATCACCCAGCGACCCTTTGACTACCACCGAGTATTCGAATACCTTATGAGGGTGATTCTTAGACTACGGGCACTTATGTCCTTTGATCATATTGTATGAAAAACAGAAAAAAAGGGGAAATTTCACACTTTTATAGTTATCTTTACAATGAAAGTGTTTTAAGAAATTTGTTCTAGTAGTCTATGATGACTTTTTCACCTTTTTTCAGCATCATTATATGCAAATATTGCTGTTTTGTGCTTCTCCCACACCCAGACTTTTGATCTTCAATGATAAAAATGAATGGTAAAAAAAAGTTTTTTCTAATGTTTTAAAATATCTCTGAATAAAATATCAGTAAAATAATCAAAACATAATTGGGGTATTCAATGTCATACAACTGTTATTTTTTTAAACAAAATGTAGTTGTCCTACACTATTGCCGTAATTTCCACCACAACACTGTAATGTCCCTTTAAACAGTTTGTATGAAAGATTGTTTGGGTAGTTTCTATGGAGATAAACAGTGACATCAGAGCACATGTATATAGCACCAAATCACAACAAACAGTTGCCCCAAGGTGCTTTATATTGTAAGGCAATGGTGTGGTGGAAATTACATTTACAAGGCCAATAGTGGCCGTAGTTAAAGAATCACCCACAAATGGAGAAGGAAATAGTCAAGTCAGACTTTGATCCACCAAAATACTGCACCAACCAGGCTTATTTGCCCACATTTCACTCACTGGCACATTTGAAGCTCTTTCCTGATTGCTCTAACTTTAAAAGGTATGTGATGTGATGATGAGTGGACATGATTTCACCAGAAATTTAAATTACTGCTAATCATCCTAGGCATTAAAGATGTTTTTTTAAACTGAAAGCAGTATGTAAAACTGTCATAAATTAGCAATTAGCCCTAATTTTATAACTGTTAAAAGCAGCTCTCTAAAAATAACAGCATAATGAGGCAATTCAAGCATTCATTCTCATGATCCCAAGGTGTTCCTGAGCTAAATGGGAAATATAATATTATTCACAACTGTAAGATGTACTTTTAAAGAGAAATTGCTGTCCTTCCATCCATACATACGCTAAAATATTCTGCGTCCTAAAACCCAAGAACCATAACACTCTCAAAATCAAAATTTTTATACATTGCTACTGGGAGGTCAAAGATCTGGCTTCCATAAATCATACATTTTTGACATTCAAAAATGCCATTTATACTCAATTTTTGGTTTCAAGGAGGAAATGCACATGGGCCCTGAAATGTTCAAATCTCTGCTAGATGGCAACAAAAGCTGGTTAAATGTGCGCCAAGGTCTCGAATGTTTATTGATTTAAGATGTTAACTTCTGACAAAAATAAGATGGGCTGACAGCCAAAATTTAACTTACAGCTGTGTCCCTTGCCCTTATGAGCAATTTACTTGTTTAGTTAATAACCAACTAAATAATATGACTCTGTTAAAATATAGCCATCTTGAAAGCTGTTGCACGTCCCCGACAAGTGTATTTGGCAACATTGTCTGAGATGTGAGGTTGCAAATGTTGTTTGTGGTAGGAAAAATAGCACACTCTCACTCCCAACTCATGACAAATTGGTTGGACAATACCCCTTATCAACATATGACACACCTGATATCGCCCTCCGACCCCAAGGCATTTAATGACGTGCAGGGTGGCTTTTTAAAATGCAGTCATCTAATGTCTCTGATAACATACAAAACTGTCTGCTTGACTCCAGCTTCATCCCTTGACACAGCAGGGAACAATTTTCTATGTTTAGGTTACAGTTAGGGTTACTCTGCACCAGTGTTGCCACAGTTACTTTGAAAAAGTAATCCAATTACTGATTACTCCTTGAAAAAGTAACTTAGTTACTTTACTGATTACTCAATTGGAAAAGTAACTAAGTTAGATTACTAGTTACTTTTTTAGTTACTTTCCCCAGCTGCCAACAACAACCCTCTGCCATCTCAACATGACAATGATACTGTTATGTGTCGGACGCAGCTCGGAGAACTGACCAGCGTTTGAAGGACCCAGTATGAAATAAGCAGAGCACGGTACAAAGGCTAACTGAATTTAATACATAACAGTGATACAAAAAATAACAAAAGAAAATGCGGTCTGGCGTGGTGCGCTCCCAGCAGCGCTAACGGTCCGGAGCCAGAAGCTGTTCGGACCCAAGGACCCCACCGACACCCCCCAGGTGGCCGCAACAAACCGAGTCTGTGAAAGAAGGAACCATTATGTGAGTCCACACTCTACACACAGAGAGAACACTTAAAGGTGTACATAAACAGTAAACACTTCCTGGCTTGATTACTAATCAGCTTCCCAACCTGCAGGCATGGAACATCCAGTTCACTAAACTCCACTGCAGTGGAAGCCGATACATGACTAACATACAGCTCAATATAAAAAGGTGTGAGGGACACCACATTTACTGACTGTATAAATGTTAGTCACAAAATCTAACGTACCTCAGGAAGTGTGCTGACGAGCGTGAGACCTCACCCCCTCCTCTTTCACAGACCGTGCATCAAACCCTGGACGTTCTCTGCATCCACTGATGATGAGATGGCTCCCGAGACGACGATCTCACCCGTCTGGTCACAAGGTCGAGTCTCTGGCAAATACACACTGTGTACTCCAGTCTTAAATGCCACCATGTTCCAATCCATATAGATGCACCTCAGCTGTGAGTCCTGACGAGCCGCAGGTGATCAGGGTGAGGTCCTGATAACCTCAGCAACACAGCCACTCAGTCCCAAATGCAAGCCACCTGGAAGGAAAAACAAAAGACAGCAACAAAAAGGCAGCCAGGCCCCCCAGCCATACAACAGTTACTTGTTTTGCCAAAACTCACTTTGTCACCCTTTCTTGACTTCAATGAAAATAAATACTTGTTTTATAAAAAGTAAAATAAAGACCTCTTTCTTGACCTCATATTTAACTGTTGACAACACTGTAACAGTAAAACTTGCAATTTCTAACCTACATTGTTTATAAATGTAACTATTAAATTCTTTCTAACATTTAAATTCTCTCTAAACATTTTACTTGTCGAAATTATTATTATTTTAAGTAGTATTAGTAGTTGTAGTAAAAAAACGGCTTCAAAATTGGACCTTTAATCTAGGGGTGTTGTGGGGGGGCACATCCTTGACCCACACCCCCATTCCAACTGGATTCGCCCCTGCTTTGGCGTTTGAGCACAAAGAATGGATAACATTTATTTATGCAGGAAACATGACCAGATTTACAGGTAAGAAAGTTTTATTGCGTTTTCACATCATGTGGTCCTCAGAGTTTAGGTACATTTGAGTAGAAAATAGTGTTAGTTGTTGACGCGTCGCGGAGGATCAGCTGTTTTTAACGAGATGATACGGAGCAGCTCAGCTCAGAATTCTAAATAAAGGAGGAAAAAAAAGCATAAAATGTCTTTGTAAAGCTCAGTACAGGTGTGCTGTTGTCATCGCGCTTTAAGAGGTGAGGACAAGTCGTAGCTGTTGCAGAAAACCATGGATGAAAAGCTTAAAGTGTAGTTCAGATGAACCCCGACCCCCTGCCCACGGACCAAGTTTAATGCTGCTATCGACCCACAATGCAAAAATAATAGTAACGCACAGTGACTTGGAGAAGTAACTTTAATCTGATGACTGATTTGGAAAGATTAACGCGTTAGATTACTCGTTACTAAAAAAAAGTGGTCAGATTAGAGTAACGCGTTACCGGCATCACTGCTCTGCACGTAACTAAATGAGGTACTTAACCTATCACATGTTGACTGTTGGTCACCACAAGGGTTTTGCATTAATATGTCACATGTTGGGGGTGAGAAATTGGTGATCCTATGTGTATGCCATAAAATGCACGAAGAAAGTATATTGTAAATGAGCATTCAGCAAGATCAGCGTTAACACTCTCACTTTGTTGCAGGCTTCACCTCAGGGAGGTTTGGTGGCTGCTGTACATTCTGAAAGGCTGACGCTAATTAAAAAAGCTTTTACTTAATATCATAGCAGTGTTCACTTGGTGCACTCTGGTTTAAAAGGAAGGACAGATGCCAGTCTGATTGATTGACATTACATTTGACTAAAACACTATCATACCTAATAAACACAGTAAATATAATCCTTTGCACCCAGTGAGCAGGTTTGCACTGATATTTGGTGCTGTTTAGATAGTAATGTGGACTGGAACATGCCACAAATGTGCTCAAGTGTCCACTATCAAAATAGTGCTGTAAATGTGTGTTCTTTCCCTCATACAGAATTTTCCAGCACAATTCTGAAACAGTGAAACAGTTCACATCACAACAATGGTAAAATCTTTACTATGACAGCAGTATGGGAATGTTACTTTGTGATATCACAACTAAACATTGTACTTTTGCTAATCATAGGAGAATATTCATGTCAATTTAATTACTTTATTAATTTATATAGCGCCAACTCACGACAAAGTCGCCCCAAGGCGCTTCACATAATTGTCCAATTTTTTTTCTTCAATATACTCCTGAAGCAGGTATTATGAACAAACAGTGCATTTGCTTGGGTTCTTGCTAAATGCACATGGACTTTTAACATCCAAGAATTTGTGAGCTGTCTATCTGTATTGAGATTTGAACTGATGCTATAATGAATAGTTTTGGGTTGACCTGTAGTTTCTTTCATGGCGGCTCATTGGCTTGTAGATTGAGATCTACCCCTGGCGTCTGTTTGTCTGTGTCTCCATCCAGTCTAGTTTGGCAATGGCTAGATGGAATGACGTCGTCATTTAGGCCTAATATCATTGTGTTGCCCATCTATCAAATTAAGATGAGAGGAAGTCAGAAGACAGAAAGAGGGAGACGAGAGGTGAATTTGGAGAGTTTCAATGCATCACCGGAGAAAAATCAGCATTCTGCAGAGAAATGAAATATTTCCTTGTGTTTGCATGTGTGTATTTGTTTTATCGATGTGCGTTTATGTCATTTGGTCTTCATTCTGAACACACACACCCTTGTGTTTTCGTGTAAAAGTTAATGATTTTCTTCCTCTTCATTCCTGGGTGGATCAATACCTGTCTAGGTCAATATATGTGGACATGTGGCTGAATATCGGGAACAAGAACCTCTGATATCTTCTTTTTTTTTTCCCCCTCCTGACTTCCACTAGAAAACCAACTAATTGGTGTCTTACATGAAGAATGTCTCAAATCTTTCCATGGCCTGCAGAACAACACCCCCTTCATTACTCATTACACAGTTTGGGTATGTAAATTATGTGCTTATCATGCATTTCATTAGAATTTTTTTATTAGTGTTTATCCCACAGTTATGGAATGGAGTTAGTAAATTAATTCATAAGAACTTGTCATTTTTAAAATCCCTGAACTATGAATGGATGTTATTACCTCCGCCAAGGAGGTTAGAGTATGTTTTCGGTCGCGTTTGTCTGTCTGTCTGTCTGTCTGTCAGCAGGATAACTGAAAACGTTTTGAACAGATTTTGATGAGATTTTGTGGAGTGGTTGGAAATGACAAGCGGAACAAGTGATTAAATTTTAGTGGTGATCCGGATCACGATTCGGATCCAGGAATTTTTTAAAGGATTCTTCACCATTGCGGGATAGGGGGAATTTTGACATTCTAGTTTCTAACTCCACAAAAACAAGGCAGAAAGGCTTGAAAAAATTAGGGCGTAACATAGTCACATGTTCTATCCAACAACAAAGTTTGGTGGTGATCAGATCC
Source organism: Thalassophryne amazonica (assembly GCF_902500255.1). NCBI lineage: Eukaryota > Metazoa > Chordata > Actinopteri > Batrachoidiformes > Batrachoididae > Thalassophryne > Thalassophryne amazonica. The sequence continues at coordinate 44,770,819 of NC_047121.1, forward strand.
GGATTTCGGATCTGGTGATCCAGAATATGCAAAAATATAGGGAAAATAGAAATTGTGTCACTGTGAGGTGACAAATGAAGCTAGAGATGCACAACTAACACCAAATTGTAGCTTAATCTGTACTTATTCAGTAAGGTGTCATCAGATTTGATGTAGCTTCAAATGTTATGGAGCTAGATCCAGAAGAAAACCGCCATTACCGAAAAATCGTTTTTATACAATAACTTTGATTCCAAGTTCTAGTGGTATGTTTTCATGGTCAAGGATGTCAAATATAAAGGAAAGAAAAGTGTATGTATCATAGTTTTGGTTGTAACACTGAATTGTTGAGTAGATCACTGTGCCAAGGAGGGAATCTCTTTAGGGTCAGTGACCCTATGGCCTTGTTTAGAGAAGTGTTTCATAAATGTTAAAAAATTCATATATTTGCAGTTTAGTTGAATAATAAATTGAATTTTGTCTCTTATTTGTTTTTGTCTATAAGCACATGCAATAACAATATCAGTGCTCAGATGACAGTAGCTTCTGGGAAAGGTGCAAGTTACAATAAACTGTGATGCCAAGCGCTAAGGATACATGCTATCCAGTCACAGCGGATGAAACTTTTTTTTACTACTGAGCAAACATCATTTTTAGACTTTTTTAGGTTCAATGATTCCATGGCGTGTAGATGTTATGGTGTCAGTGACCCCATGGCCTTGGCGGAGGTTTGCACTCTCTGAGTGCTTCTAGTTGACAATGAGTTTAATTATTCTTGCATTAAAAATCCTCATGCATCCTCATGTTCGATTTAATCACCGTTTGACCAAGTGGCTACATTTTCTTGTTTGCCATTTCATTAATATGTGCTATTAAACAATAAAAAGATTCTGAATAGAATATGGGTGAGGGTAATTATTTGTTAACTTATAAACTAATGCGTTCTAGAAAATAAAGCAGATTGACAGCTGTGGAGTTGTTTTGCCTGAAACCAAATAAATTTGTTTTTTTGATGGGCTTTCTTTCCCTCAATTGGTACATCAGAAAAGCACAATATTTAAAGTGTACACATTTTCTGTAAACTCTCAATTTCTTATAATAATAATTTAAAGTGGTCATATTGTAGATCACAGTCATTTATCTATTGTAGAGTGTAATGATGACTGGAGTTTCAGGTGATTGACAATTCTCTCTCTACATGTAGAAATTACGCTGTTATTTAATTTTTTTTTTTTTTTAATTGCCCCTGGTAACAGCATAGGACTTGGGCAGCAGAAATTACCCACCCAAGCCAGCTTCTGTAGACAATAACTCAAAAAAATAAATAATTTCTTTCTCATGTTGTAGTTTCTAAATTAAAGAGAGCACAAAATGAGAACGGACTGATTAATTTGTAGCAAACATTGATACATCACAGCCATTGAAAAAGCAACTTTGTTTTGGCTATGTAATATTCCTTCAAGGTCAGCACAGTGGCTCAGTGGTCAGCATGGTTGCCCCACAGTGAGAAGCTTCCAAGTTCTCCCTGTGGTTGTGTGGGTTCCCTCTGGGTATTCCAGGTTCTCCCACTTCCAAGGACATGCAGATTTGGTGAATGGTGACTCTAAACTGACTGAGTGAGACTGTGCTGTGTCCACACACAGCGACAAGGAAGGCAAGGTACACCCCTCCCTCTCCCCTTAGTTGGAATAGTTGGGTTTATGAGATGAATGCATGAATATCTCTTAGGTTTGTCTGCTCTCTGCAGGATGGTTAGTTGATGTTGGTTTGATGATGGATTAGGAGCAGGTGTGACGGTAGGAAAATGAACGGACAAGATTAATATATCACTTTCCCATCTGTTTTAAACAATCTAAGTGCTTCACAGTGATGTCCAACAGTCAGACATACACTCACAGTCTGGTGTCAGGATGCTGCGGTATAAGGTGCTCAACTGCACATCAGGAGCAACGTGGGGATTAAGCATCTTGTTCAAGGGCACATATTTTTGTATGGAAATGGTCTGATGGGCAGCAATCTTGTGACCACAGGATCCTTCCCTTCCCTGTTAGATAGACAACTCGCAAAGGTGCTTATTTGACAGGGAACTGAGCTGAGGATCATGTGTTCACAATACCACTGCCCAACAGACACACATGAACAAAATCAGTGAAATATACCATTTCTTTCTTATTGTCTCACAGTGGTTATGTTCTAAACCTCAAATAACATGGTCATACCACCACACAACCCTGTGGAAACGATTTTTGTATGAAGCTGGTGAAAGTAGATGTGAATTGTAAGATGCGAATCGTACACAGTGAATGGAGTCTGTAAGAATGAGAGATTCCACACAGAAATGTACTAAATCTGAGAATTTAACTGTTATTTTCTAATTGTTTACTAGTAGCTATTTTGAAAGCAAATAATATGGTCATATATCCACATAAGCTTTGGAAAGGATTCTGAGTGACCGTACTGCAAACATGAAAAGGAAAATAAAATTAGGGAGATGGTGGAGATTAGGTATGCAGTAAATGAGGTCTGTAAGACAGAGAGTACTTCTTAAATCAGAGAAATAAACCATTATTTTCTGATTGGTTAACAGCAATTATGTTCTCAAAGTGAAATAACATGGTCACAAGTCCATACCAGCCAGTGGAAAGGATTTTGTATGTTTGTACAACCCCAATTCCAATGAAGTTGGGACGTTGTGTGAAATGTAAATAAAAACAGAATACAATGATTTGCAAATCCTCTTCAACCTATATGGAATTGAATACACCACAAAGACAAGATATTTAATGTCCAAACTGATAAACTTTATTGTTTTTGTGCAAATATTTGCTCATTTTGTAATGGATGACTGCAACACATTTCAAAAAAGTTTGGACGGGGCAACAAAAGACTGGGAAAGTTGATGAATGCTCAAAGAACACCTAATTGGAAACAGGTGAGTGTCATGATTGGGTATAAAAGGAGTATCCCCAAAAGTCTCAGCCACAAGCAAAGATGGGGCGAGGATCACTGCTTTGTGAACAACTGCATGAACAAATAGTCCAACAATTAAAGAACAATGTTTCTCAATGTTCAAGTGCAAGGGATTTAGGGATTCCATCATCTACAGTCTATAATATAATCAGAAGATTCAGAGAATCTGGAGAACTTTCTACACTTAAGCAGCAAGGCCTAAAACCAACATTGAATGCCCGTGAACTTCGATCCCTCAGGCGGCACTGCATTAAAAACCTACATCATTGTGTAAAGGATCTTACCGCGTGGGCTCAGGAACACTTCAGAAAACCATTGTCAGTTAACAGTTCATCGCTACATCTACAAGTGCAAGTTAAAACTCTACCATGTAAAGCGAAAACCATACATGAGCAACAATCAGAAATGCCGCCGCCTTCTCTGAGCCCGAGCTCATTTGAAATGGACAGACACATTATGAAGCGCAATATACGACAACGGAGACCCCGTACTGTTGAACAACTGAAGTCATACATCAAGCAAGAATGGGAAAGAATTCCACCTACAAAGCTTCAACAATTAGTGTCCTCAGTTTCCAAACGCTTATTGAGTGTTGTTAGAAGGAAAGGCGATGTAACACAGTGGTAAACATACCACTGTCCCAGCTTTTTTGAAATGTGTTGCAGGCATCCATTTCAAAATGAGCAAATATTTGCACAAAAACAATAAAGTTTATCAGTTTGAACATTAAATATCTTGTCTTTGTGGTGTATTCAATTGAATATAGGTTGAAGAGGATTTTCAAATCATTGTATTCTGTTTATATTTACATTTTACACAATGTCCTATCTTCACTGGAATTGGAGTTGTAGTTCATATGTGTGTTTCTGAAGTTATGTACATGTAGCATAAAACAAGCTTGTCAGTTTAATTTCCAAAGCCTAGGTCTGGTTGCCACCATTTAACTATTTTCCATTGTCTTTCTTGCATGACTTCTTTAAGATGTTTGCATAGTATTCCAGCTCCTTTAATCTTTCTGCTTTAGACAAATTCCAACTTTGATTGTTTTTATTTATTTTCATTTTTTTAAGTATGTTGAGAAATCTTTTGGGTAGTGCGTGACTTGAGTGGTTTTCTACCTTTTTATCTTTTCTAAATTTATATGCTGTCAGACTGAAAACATGAAAAATGGGAACAATCTGAGCAGTATAACTGGCTGCTTTCCTTTGCATTTTGAGTTGTGGATTAAAGATGCATGTTGGTTATCATTGTTTGGATGAGGAAAACACAAACACAGAGCTTAGGAGAAGAAATAGAGACAAATGAAAGGGGAGAAAGAGGGATTGCAGTGAGCTGATAGCATCTGCTACAGCCTGAAAGACGACTGTCACCGTGGCTGTCCCATAATCCTCTTTTCCTGTCAGCACTACTGAGGAGTGCGGCCACATGTGCCAGCAGGTTGACAACTCTGCTGCTCGTTGTGACACTGCAAGAACACAGTCACACATTCACACAGCAGGTTTTGGGCTGGTGTATTTATGCGTTTGCACGTGCAAATGTGTAGGTGGTCATCCCAGTGCGTGCCAGCACATCACGTCTTATCAAAGCATCAGCTTTCATCTTGCGCAAGACACATAAATCTGCACAGTGTCTTCGAAGATTTGTTTGTATTTGTTCACAAGATGTCCACATGTTGTGGAAATATGTGCGGGTCAGTACTGACATTACAGAGTTCTCGCAGTAAAAAAAACAGTGGCATGAGTGTCATATTAGAGATGTATCATCCTTGGATTCTTGCCGCCTTTCCTTTACATGTTGCACAGCGAGCAAAACTGAATACGTCAGCCTCTATAAAGAATAGAGGCTGACGTGTGTATGTGTGTGCGCATGCTGTATTTATGTGCACCATGAGAAGAAAATGTTGTGCTTTGAGTGTCGAAACCTATGTGGCAAGTTCATCTATAGCCAATATTATTTTCATAATGCTTATTCCCGGTGTCACAGACCAAACAGTAAGCCCCTGAAAATTGGTCCACAGCAGCTCGTCTGAGACGGAGGCTCTTCACCCAAAGTGATCAAATGGATTAATGTGATTATTAACCATCAGATGACAAGGTACAACCTCTTAAATCATTCTAAAGTCAGTTTTAAGCAGAAACGAGACGAAAATCTGTGAGGCTTTGAAATGACCGGCGCGCAGTGAACGCATCAGCTAGCAGCTTGTGTAGCTGTGGTGCGCTGATCGCTTCATCTGTGTTTTTTGATGAAATGATGCTGAATTTATGTGGAAATGATTATTGTACAAAAGCTTCAGATATGTCGCTGAGACAGATGATGACTGGAGTGCAGTCTTAAGCAGAAACAAGGTGATAATCGGTGAATCGCGGCTAATGACGCATGCGCAGTGAAGGCAGGGTGGACCGATTTTTAGGGGGGACCATTCGGTCGGTGACAGCATAGGGGCTGTACAGCAAAACAGTGAGTGAGTGACATCCCAGGCAGCTTGTGTAGGCAATTAATAAAAACAGCAAATGTTATCATGTTGTAACTCAACAAATCAATAAGCACATAATGGGGATGTATTGATTAGTCTGTGGTGAACTTTGACGTACCAGGTCAATCCCAAAAGCAATTTTGTTTTGCTAACATACTAACACATACACAACTGCACCTGCTGGATGGTTGGTCGTTGCTGGATAGACTCTGGAAAAAGTAGAGTGTCAGGACTCGTGGTGGGCTGAAACCGACAGCAGTAGGAGACCAATGCAGATTCACAGGCATGGTTGGTTTAGATGAATAAAAGGCTTTGTCTTGAAACCAGGCATTGGGTTCGGTACACAGGTAGTCAGACATGGAAGCAGAGGTATCAGACATGGTACAGGCGTCGAGGTATAAAGCAGGCTAAACAGAAGCAGAGTGAAAATACAGGCAGAGTAAAGGATACGGCAAAGCGGAAGTTGGAGCACAAAAGCAAGGTCAAAACACACAAGAGCAAACTGGAGAAAGTGAACAAAGTCAACAATCGGGCAGTGAGCTGTGGAACTGTGAGGGTATTAATAGGAGCAATCTAATCAGGGTGATGTGAAGCAGGTGTGTGGAAGGTTCTTTAAAGAGGTGTGGTTTAGTGAACAAAGAAGAGGGAAGAAAGGCAAGATAGTGTGGGAGGGAAAAACAAAGCGGTGCAAAGCAAGATGAGTAGGTGACAGAAAAACTAACTGAATAAGGTGACGTGTTCTAGACAATAATGCGTGAGCAAAACAAAAAGGGGCAAAACTAAGAAATACTGTGACTAGTCTAAAGAGGGCAAAAACAAGGAACTTAATATTAAACCAAACTAGGACGAAACATACTGGCTGAGATAAAAGAGAATACAATAAATAAAACAAGACAATGGATAAACAGAAAATGCAATGAATAACAAATGGAACATAATCAGATGAGCAACACTGAAGCTAAATAATAACAAAAACCTGTGACCAAGCATATACAATAAATGTGATAAACTCATGATAAAAATGAAAACACAAACCGGCAGAACAAAACTAGAATGGAACTGAATCATGACAAAAGAAAACAAAGTGACGAAGCAAAATGGAACACAGAATAAACACATGATGAAAGTAACCTAATAAAACAATGCAGGAGCCCAAAGGGAGGAAAAGAAAGACGGAAAGATGGAATCAAAGACTTGAACAGGGCCAAACCATGACATAGAGACTCAGTTTTAATACTGAGTGTACACAAAGTTTGTGAATGGCTCAAGGTTGATGACAGGTTTTTCGTGTGTGTGTTGGGAGGTGTTGAATGATATAATAACTTACACTGATGAAAACATATTGCTCAAGCTACAAAGATGCAATAATGTGTTTTTCTCTCTCTGTACCAAATCCAACACTTAAAATGAAAAGAAGTATTTGATTCTGTGAACTAATTCAACATCTTCTGCCTATTTATAGTTGTTGCCATGACACTGCAAGTTTCAAGGTTGCAAGTTAAAAAACAAAATATGAATTTAAAACCACTGGCTCAGTAACACTGATTTAATGTGGTTGTAAATATCAAGTTACCATTGTCTAAAGTCATGTAATGCAGAAAGTACTTTTAATGCAAAGAATATTATACTTTTCATTTAGAAATCACTGAATATGTGTTTGAAAAACATACAGAAATATATTCCAATTTTCTCTCTCTCTCTCTCTCTCTCACACACACACACTTAACAAGACTGACAAGCTCAGCAGGACAGGAGCTTCTTCCTCTTCATCATTTATTCACCAACACAGCACACTGTGCTCGGCACATCCTATACAGCAAACACTTATTCTCAGCATTCTTCAATTTCCCTCACAATGCTTCTTTCGAGCTTCAGGCTCGGCCTTCTCACAATGCATCGTGTCGGCCATTTTGGCTCTGTAAACCAGTTCTGGTGGCTGGCATATTGTGATGTGGTCAAAATGCTGAGAGGCGGTATTAGTGTAACTGAATACATGTATGGTCAGTTTATAGCTGCGGTATTTCAAATGAACACATGATCAGATTGGATGGAGGTGTCTTAGAATGTAACCCCTGAAGGACAAGAGTACACAAACAGCATTTAGAAACCTGTAGAGAAGACTGTTCTCATCTTCAGTGGAGTTTTACAGGAGCCACAATTTAAAATCATTGTTTCAAAAAGTCCTATTTTTTCCCTAATCTATTTCAGTTTTATTTTGACATGTCCCATGTCTTAACCTAGCTTGGGAATGCCTCAGGATTGCCCAGAAAGACTAAGAGGACTTGACTGAGTATAGGGAAGTGTGGAATGAGCTGCTTGGCCTAGTGCTGGTACAGCCTGGACCTGGATGATTATCAGAAAGTGAGTGAATGAACACAGTGAGAAGCTTCCAGGTTCTCCCTTTTTTTAGTTTACTGCTATTAACGTTTTCACCAGAGTGTGGATTATACAGTGATATTTGGAGGGAGGTCCTTACCTAATATTAGTTAGCTAATGTTAGATAAGGAAAATGTTAGCTTTTCCCGGCTAACTATCGTCAAACTACAACTTAAGGCAAAAGTTCCAAATTAGATCGTGGTAGCATTCATTGATAGACACTTGGCACAATCTAAATCAGGCCCCATGAAGTTTAAAAGGTAAATTCATTAAACAAGTGTTAATGTTCTTTTATGTGGTGAGTGATCTTAAAAAGAATTGGACAGGAAATGGACTTCAAAGTTTAGATGTTGTATTGAAAGGTGCCTGCCCTGATAACAGAGAGTCATCTAAAGCAGCACTGGGGTCTTCGAAGAAACCACATGCACAGTTTGAACAAAGAGCCACGATTTCTCCCTGCACTAATATTTTATTCCTGAGTCAAGGCTGGCCCCCATGTGGGCGGTCCTTACCCTGTTGTGAATCAGTGGCTATGTGATTTACCGCAAAGTGAAGTAGGCGGGTATAAGCGGGTGTCATGCTCACATTGCATTCAAGGAGGTATGTAAAATTTTATGGTGGATTGGTATGTCGAATTGGTATGTCATGACATCCAAATAGATGCAAATACTTTGGTTTTATCAATTAGACATCTATAAAAAGCAGTTAGTTTAAGATCAGGTGTAGTACCAAATACAAGGACATTTTGGATGTGTGTCAGCCATTTTGTGTTATGCATCATGGAACACTCTGCCACAAGTTAACTGTCTACTTAGATGAAACTACTACAGCATCCTTTGGCTTGTTTCATCCATTGGACCAGAGCCTGAGCCATGGCAATGGCTGAGGTGAGGCAAGCAGACGAGACATTCAACTAACATTATGAAATGGTATGGTCCACTTTAGTGATATCTGAAATCGTATTATAGGATTACATCCCTCTATCCATTTTCTGAACCCACTTATTCCAGTTAGTGATTTTGAGGGTGCTGAAGTGTATTACAACATTTTTCCATGGAAAATATACCTGAAATTGAATTCAGAATTTACAGTTATGTGAACAATATATTTTCTTTTTATACAATTACAGGTACTTTTTCCTTACCTGTAACTGTATAAAAGGCGTTTTTGGTCAGAATCAATTTTGAGCAGTCATTTTCATGGTGTTGTTCACTTTTTTAGTGTTATATTGTTCTTAGGGAAGATATGTACATCATGTCTACAATAATGCTTTGAAACTATGCTTAAACCTTCATTTTCACCAAATGAAAAAGGTCTAATTCATTCCTCTAATTTCTTCCTTTGGTATAATCTAAAAACCAGATGATGCATGGTACCGAACATATAAGGTGACTTGCTAATGTTAGGAAGTAACACAAACAATAGTGAGCTGTCCTGGAGGTTGGCGTGTCACTGAATAGAAGGTAACTTGCTTAATTGATATTGACAATTTCTTTGGTACACAATTACAGATATGTAAAATAAGAACATACATTTTCAACTTAAAAACATAAGTTCAATTGCTGCCTTAAAAACATAAGTAAAGAACTTAAAGAAAAGCTTTAAATCAAATAATGAAGGTAAGTTATATCAGTTGTAAATAGGTATTAACAACTTATTCGTCTACCTGCCAGCAGAGGGAAATACAGTTAATTTAGTTAAAATAGTCACTTTAGGGGTCCTTTGTTTCACATATGGATGTGATAGTGATGAAAATGTGCTCTTACATTGGAATTCTTCTCTTTTTTTTTTCTTTTGGCTGCTCCTGTTTAGGGGTTGCCACAGCAGATTGACCCTTTCCATCTCACCCTGTTCTCTATATCTTCCTCTGTCACACCAACCACCTGCACATCCTCCCTCAGCACATCCATAAACCTCTATTTTGGCCTCCCTCGTCTCCTCCTGCCTGTTGGCTCCATCCTCAGCATCCTTCAACCTATATACCCTAGGCCCCTCCTCTGCACATGTCCAAACCATCTCAATCTCACCTGACTTTGTCTCCAAACCGTCCCACCTGAGCTGTCCCTCTGATATGTTCATTCCTAATCCTGTCCATTCTCATCACTCTCAAAAAGAATTGCATCATCATCCTGTCTTTTTGTTAGTGTCACCGTCTCTAAGCCGTACAACATAGCTGGTCTCACTACTGTCTTGTAAACTTTCCCCTTCACTCTTGCAGATATTCTTTGGTCACAAATCACTCCTGCCACCTTTCTCCACCCACTCCACCCTGCCTGCACTCTTCTTCACCTCTCTATCACACTCTCCATTACTTTGCACAATTGACCCCAAGTATTTACTTTCATCACTTCTTACTCCTTGTAACTGCACTATTCTGCTGGGCTCCCTCTCATTCACACACATGTACTCAGTATTGTTCCTACTAACTTTCATTCCCCTTCTCTCCAGAGCATATCTCCACCTCTCCAGGCTAGACTGCAGTCACTGTCAAGTCATTCTCAAGTCATCAATCTGCAAGTCCCAAGTCAAGTCTCAAGTCAGCTTGCAAACAGTTGGCGATCATGTTGACTTGGGACTTGCTGATTCATGACTTGAAAGTGACTTGATGGTGACTTTGCCCCACCTCTGCTAGACTCAACCTGCTCTCTACTCTCACTACAGATCTAAAAATCGAATTTCAATGGTGACACGGCATGCTGTAGGTTACATGTCAGACCACATACTGCTTGATTTTCTTTAACGCGCCTATGTCCTTTCTTGCGCATTAAGGACTTTGGTATAATTTACACACACACAGAAATGTGAATCACATTGAGATAATATACGATGTTGGAATCTATTGTTTATTATTCTTATATTCTGTGCACACGTGCAGACCCACAAACACAATCATACACCAAAGAGTGTTTCACTGCATTGTTGTCTATTTTATCACCACAGTCGCCGCTCCAAAACTCATTACACAAGGAATAGCTGCGCCTGCTTGTATTGTAATGGCATTCTTCCCTAATGGTATTCTTATGCCCCAGCTAGATTGTTTTCTCAATGCTGTGGTGGAAAATTCTGAAATGACAAGGTCTTGTTACAAATTAGGCAGCTTTATTACAACAAACTCTGTACAGAGGTTCAGAAGCAACAAAGTATGAAAGCAGTCTGTTACTTCTGACAAAGAAATGTCTGTCTGGGGAGACATTATACAGTGAAACTCCAGCTGTGGTCAGGTGCAAAAATCAATCTGATACCCCCCACGGCTACAACAGCTGGCCCTGGGAACAAACAGCGTGAAGACCAAGATCAATGGGGTAACTCAGAGGGCACCAGGACGTTTCAGTACATAAAGAACTCTCAGGTGGTCATAAACTGAAGAGACAAAAATGTCTGGGTGACCCCAAAGTGATCAAAGACAGAACAACAAAACCATTCAAAAACAATCCAAGAGGAAAGTAATCAAAGGACAGAACAACCAAGACAGCCTAACAGAATTTCCATTATAATGCAAATGGTATTAAAGCAATGGCCACATCATTAGTATGTCGCTGATATGAAGAAACAACAGTGAGTCATCGCCACAGTCAATTGGCACTGTGTGGAAATAGAATGGAAGCTGTTTCAGTGTTGACGAGTTTCCTCACTTATACTCGTATGTGGCATACATTTTTCATCAGGTTGTGAACCAGAACAATAATGCAATTTTGTGAAGTCCCTTCTGATTTTCCTAAAAATTGAATTTGTTTTAAAGTCTGTTGGTGTGGTATGCTTGATTGTGGAGGGGATAAATCCAGTGAGTTACATTAGATTAGATAGAACTTTATTGATCCTTTGGGAAGACTCCCTCAGGGAAATTGAGATTCCAGCAGCATTGTATTGCAGCACACAGGGTAAGAAGCACACAGAGTATCAAAAGTGTATGTAAAAAAGAAAAACAGTTTGCAAATATATTGATCAATACTGGTTTACTGGCTAACCCTAACCCTAACCCTGAGTGAGGAGTTGTACAGTCTGATGGTATGAGGGACAAAGGAGTTTTTCTGTCTGTTGGTCCTGCACTTGGGAAGGAGCAGTCTGTGACTGGAGAGGCTCCTCTGGTTGCTCATGTCTGTGTGCCGAGGGTTGCATGTACACTTGTGTGAGGTTTGAAGTTCAATCTGGGGACCAGGAATGTCCATTTTACACTTACTTATATCGAAAATACATCTAAAACCATGATAAAACGTTCATCTCCCCACTGATTCATTTTGACAAATCAAGTAAAAATGTTGTGACTATAATTAACATTCGTGTAGACATTTGCCACAGTTGGCCTGTATGAATATGGTCTTACCTGTCCAGCAGATGAAACAACAAAATTACAATAGTGTCCAGTCCTTTTTATGACCCAAATGGTAACAGATTATACAGATAATTAAGCAAAGATGTTTATTTCTGGAAAAATATAAAGCATTTAAAGAACTGAGAAACTCAGTAAGAGGTATTTCTTTTTTCATACAAACCACATTTATTGTGTTTAAGTGTACATTTTCATCTATGGGTTTTTACTGGGGGAAAAAATGTCAATATCAGCCTGAATGGAAATAGTCATTGGAAGCAATATGTGTATATTGCTGAAGTGTAAAATAATATTTTCAAGAAATACTGAATTAGCTGACATTTTATAGCAATCTTTTCCCTCTATAGTCAGAGGTGTAGTGTGACTGATAAACTGTTGTTTGATTGTCCTTTCTTACCTCATATTAATGGCACAGCATCAGCAAGAGACTATTATGTTTATTCCTCCATATGCTGATTTTTATTTTTTTACAGTCTCAACCTGAGATCATTTTTCGAGATGAGCTACAGTAGAGTGATGTGCAAAAATCTAAGGCGTGATAAGCAGTTCTTTTTCATGGATGTGCGGCACCAGCACATGCTTCCAGACCTGAAATAATGAATAGCTATTACGTTTTCATTGTTGAAAGTTTTCTGGATATTACCATATTTCAAGGTCAACATGGTTTGTGTGACTAATGATGAGTGGTCTTAAAGAAAATGCTAATTGTGGTTAGCATTAGAGCCTGATCGATATATTGGTTGGCTGATAATATTGGCTGATAGGAGCCTTTCACAAACGCCTCTGTATCTGTTCTTTTTGCCAAGATGAAAATATTTATTTTACTGAAGAAACAGTGCTTTGTTGAAAATGGTGTCATTACATAGTTTGTCCAGCAGAAGGTGCTCAACGGCATTCTTTACAATGCTGTCAAGCATGGCTGGGACCCCATCACCCCTTGGTCATATTAGCTACAAGAGACAGAGGAAAAGTGATAAGCTGCCATTCATTTTCACTCAGAGTGGGCTTCTTACAGTGACAAGAGAATGCCTAGGTGGGGCCAAAACAGAGAAGTCTATTATATGCAAATGCTGAGTGATGCAATATGGCAACTACCAATCTCAGTGAAAGCAGTGTGACAGCAGCATGACGTATGTTGGTTTGTTGTTGGCTATTTTTATAGTTTATAACAAAGTTCATGTTTAAACTGTAAAACATGAAACCTCAATTACATTTCTTTGTCACAAAGGTTATTAATGAAATATTATGAATCACTGCAATTTTTTTTATGTATATATCAACAGATATATTTTACTCTGTAATATCGGTATCACTATCAGGACCCCAAAATTCCATATTGTTAAGCTCTAGTTATCATATGTGATCATGGTAACAGTAGTCAGATTAACCGATATGCCAATTGAGTACACTAACTGTAACTGTACGTACCAGATCAATAAAAACTTAACAATCCCCACTTAAACTAAAACACCATTGGTGCTTATAACTCTCACAATAGGGCAGCACAGTCTCGTTTGAACAATGCGTGATATCGCAGGATTTGACCACATTTGCTATATAAAAAAATTGATTGATTGATTGATTGATTGATTGATTTGGGGACCTCTGCTCCTGTTGTGCAGTATATACACAGCATAGTGTCACACGGATAAATGATTTACTGTTTTGTTTTCGGCTGCAATCACCGAAGCAGTTGTGAAAAGTGCAATTTTTTCGGTTCCCAGTGGAGAAGGGAAACAAGACAAATGGGAAACGTCGTGTCGGTAAGTGTTAGCCTACAAAGCTAACCAGAGTAGCTCCGTTCTCTCGCCTGCAAAACCGCCTCAACACGTTTGTGCTCCAGGTCATAAACCGCAACACAAGTCCACATTCCATCACATCATCACTTTTTCTTTGTATTTTCACTTTGTTTGCGTGCAATTTGCCCAAAATCTCAGAGAAAGTGCTGTATTTCTGTCCCCGAAAGAGAAATTACATCATACGCACCATATTTTACCCCTTTAGCGCCGGCCCTCAAACAAGACTGTGGTGCCCAATATTGTGCCCAAAAGTTTTCTTTCCAATAACCACTCCAGAAAAGTCAAACAAGTGCAGAGGTAGATGATGAAGTATTACAAAGTTTCTGCAGCACAGCCCCACACTTTCATCCAGTTCAGCACTGCTGTGCTTATATAAACCACAAGGAAAAAAAAAAAAACTGAACTTAAGCTTTTCTGTGAAACTGTCGCTGGTAGGTGAGATGGAGCATAAATCATGAGTGTGAGCAAAAAATGTGAAAACATCAGAAATGACCAGAGAATCTACAGAAGCTGCAAAGCAAAAGTCTCCTAGAGGTAACTGGTCGTGTCTGTTGTGTGGAATTATGATAGTGACATGATGCATTTTGGGGGACGGGCAGGTTGCAGAGATTTGTTCACTGTGGCTCGATTTTTTATTTTTTATTTTATTTAAACGATAACTCTGCCCTTATCTATTCTACTGTAAAGTATAGCTGTTGTACTGTCATCCTTCTAATGGCTGCACATCCTTGAAGAAATAAAACTTGATTATCTCTCTCTATAAAAGTCAGCCACAGAAATGAATGGAAACAATTTTTGCACTAAAGCAGAAGGCAGGTGTGACTCACAGATTCAGAGTCACAAAAGAAGTTCACGAGCGATGTGAATAAGATGGTGAATTCTAATGCCCTAGGTTGAGGGGGTGGGGAGCATTATGTGCTCCATGTTATTTACCCACCCAATGATTATCTAACATACACACACCCGCCTTACTGGGAGCTTGGATACAGCCGCAGTAACATCCTTCCTCACCTTGTATGGCGGTGCCCTGACTGCTAAGGTCTGAGTTCATTTGAAACCTTTGCACTGAAAGACAAAAATGTTGCCAGGCGGGCATGTGTGGCAGAAGGATATTTCAGGCTCAATGCTCGAGCGCCTCTAACTTTAGCAGAGCAGAGTTAGAAGTAGAAGCTGAAAGAAGCAATGTCATTATGCATTTCTACAATCTAATTTTTCTGCCATCACAGTGCCACACGTCAAGCACCAGGCCAACAACAACAGGAAGCTTCTATTTTAGATGGGAGCAAACAATTGGCAACTATAGACTGTGAAGCAATACAATCCGCCATGAACCATGAACCCTTGGCAAAAAGTAGTATACTTAAAGTTCATTTCAGTATAAGTATAGCAAGTATACTACAGACTGTGTACTGTTAATATACTAGAAAGTACACAAATGTAATACTTTTTCGGGCTAAATTGGAACATTTCAAGTTTATAAAAGTATATTTTAAAGTTCGTTTTAAGTTTGCAAAAGTACACTTTAAAGTATACTACAAGTATACACTCATCTATATACTATCAATGTGCTTGGTATATCCCTCTTGTATGCTTAAAGTATACCACACGTACACTTATCAGTGTACTTGATATATCCCTCTCCTATACTTAAAGTATACCACAAGTGAACTTATCGATATACTGCCATTGTACTAGTTGTATACTTTGAGTCCCTATTTTTAGTTTATTATCGTATACTTAAAGTATACTGTTATACACATTGGTTATTTCACTATTTTACTTTTTATACTTTAATTTTGCTTGGCATATTACTTGTAGCTTACTATTTATATACTGAAAATATACTCCTTAAAGTATTCTTAAAGTTTACTCATACTGTAGGTACACAAGAGTGTGATGCATTTAAAAAATCACAAGACAGAATGTTGAAAACAAGTTTGATATATTTTCAAACATTTCAAAAAACAAAAACCCATGAAATCAAGTCCTTCCTTTGTGGAGAAAATTAAAAGAAAAAGTACATGTAAAATGTAAACATAATGGTCTCTCCAAGATCAAGTCCTTATTTGTAAAAATGTAAACACAGCATCTTCAACTGAGAACTAAAGTCCTTCCTTGTCAAAAAAGGTAAAAGATAAGTGCGAACCTTTGGAACCAAAAATAACTACATAGAAAAAAAAACTTTTATGACTTCTTTTCAGTTACTTGAGTCAATGGCTTGACTTAGTATATCTTGCTCCAAGTGCATAATAAGTGTTAGTACTTTGTGGCAGAAAGATGTAAAAAGTATATTAAAGTATAAGTTTTAGTATTAAAGTATAAGTGTAAGTCTTAGTATTAATGTACTTAGAGTTAGACTTTTGTTTATACTTTTCAGTATAAGCCAAGTATACTTCACTATACTTTTCTTAAATATATAAAATATAGTTTATAAAAAGTCATCTTCAAGTATACTTCCTCAATTTTAGTAAAAAAAAAAAAAATAAGTATACTCATAGTACACTTGAATAAACTTCTTTTTGCTAAGGGAGACCTATCAAAAAATAAAGTTTAGTGCCATAATGAGCTGATCTGCAACTCTATGCAGCTCCTGCGAGTGCCCACAATTGGTGCAGAGTCGTCCCAAATAGGCACACCATTCAGCAAAAGTTGGGAAAGTTGTGTTGCTAGAGCTCATTGGACTGTCAGCCACCTTGGCCCCACCGGCGCTCAGTTTAGGATGACAGGCTTCACACCTTTCCCGTGCCATTCTTTCTGTGGTCTATGAAAATTGGATGTGTATGTGCAGCAAGCTGAACAGGAGATAGATAGCCCTAAGTCCATCTGTGCTTCAAAAAACAGGAAACATGTTGAAAACTGGTATAAGTGTAAGGGCGCTTTCTCAAGTTGTGCTGATCTGTGCCAAGAATCATGCTGACCTCCATGAAATACGTGTGAGCTGTGCCAAAGCGTTGCTCGGGAAAACTTGGTGCAGAAGTCAGCAGAGGCACACATCATAAAATCATCAGTAGAGCTGAAGGCATGATGTTGACACTGAATTGAACAGTGGCAAACAAGGCAGATAGACAGTACTATTGAGAGGTGGGGTGGGATGTTTGTCTGCCAGGGTGGTTACCATGCATGACCCAAAGTGATTTCCTGGAGTGTAGATTCTAATAAACTGTGAGCATAGCAGCTAGCATCATGAGCCAATGGTGACCATTCCATTCTACATTCTCAGGGTTATACTGTTCCGTCGTGGTGTCCAAAGACCTTTCCCCGATGCAAGATAAGTGGGTGTGGGCATCTTGAGCTTTACCACATCTTCTGAGATATACCGTCACAAAATTACTGTCCCCGCCTTTCAGCTCATACATGCTATGACGCATGACCTTGAAAGATCGACGGAAGCAAAGTACAATGAAGTCGAGCGGCCATGTGGAAGCTTATAAATAAGAATAAAGGATGGCCCCAGGTGCTCTGGGTGAAGAGGGCATTGGTGATGGGGGGGGCATTGCATATAAGGCTATATCAGGGACATGATGCGGAAACTCCTCTGGCCAGTATCCCTCACTCCTATCTGGAGATTAATTTGACCTGTTTCTACATGACCACCCTCCCAACCACCAAACTACCTTCTTGACCCCAAAACCCTTCCATCTATCTTCACAATATACATCATGTCAAGGAAACAGGGAGGTCACTGTAACGCATTTTTTAAGGTGTCATAAAAATCTGCTTGAGAATAAGTCAAACAGCTTAATAATTTTTTGTCCCTCCACACGCCTACTCTACATAAAATCACATACAGTGTAGGTATATAGGGGCCATTTTCCTCTTCTTCATCTAGGCGTGATGATGGCACTGCTGCTCTAGTCACTCATAGTGGAGCAGATAAGTTTGATTTGTTTTTTGCCAGATTTGGCATGAATGATCTTCATAAATAAGTGTTTGAGAAAGAAGTGCTGGGCACTTGAAAATCCAATAAGGCGGCCAGGTAAATATAAATATTCCAAAAAGGTATAGTTTGGACTATCTATGACTGAATGTTAAGGAGTTATGGGGTAACAATAGCAAGAATGGTGACATAGGTCAGTTTTAGTTTGCACAGGAGTCAAAAGTTAAAGTTGCTCCAACGTTTGTAAAATGGATGCAAGTTATTGGTTAATAGGATTTGAAAAAAGGAATAGTTTGCACCATGTGTCATGCTCAGTTGTCACGTTACAGGGTAACATATGTCATGCCATAGAATCCAATGTACGTTGACTTTGTTTGACATGTACTTTGCAAACCAAGCATTCAGCACAGTTGAAACTATTTCATTTATTAATCCTTTTATTTCAACCAATAATTTGCATCACCAAATTTGGAGCAACTTTAACTTTTGACTGCTGTACAAACTGAAATTGACCTTTGTCACCATTCATGCTATTTTTTACCCCATAACTCCAGAACATTCAGTCATAGATAGTCCAAACTATACCTTTTTGGAATCTTTGTGATCAGACACATAATGTGATATAGCTTTCAATATAACTGGAGCATTTTTAAATTTTGACCCCTGTGTAATTCTTCATTGACCCCTACCTGGCCGCCATATTGGATTTTCAAGTGGCCTGCACTTTTTTTCTCAAACACTGATTTATGAAGAACATTCATGCCAAATCTGATGCTTGTATCACCAAGTGAAGGACTTTCAGTTATCTGCTTCAATATCACTCATCTGCACTCATTATTTATGTTGCCACTGGATATTGACGGGACCTTTCTCTTTTTGCTCTGTATGCACCACTCTGCATTTAATCATTAGTGATCGATCTCTGCTCCCCTCCACAGCATGTCTTTTTCCTGGTTCTCTCCCTCAGCCCCAACCAGTCCCAGCAGAAGACTGCCCCTCCCTGAGCCTGGTTCTGCTGGAGGTTTCTTCCTGTTAAAAGGGAGTTTTTCCTTCCCACTGTAGCCAAGTGCTTGCTCACAGGGGGTCGTTTTGACCGTTGGGGTTTTACATAATTATTGTATGGCCTTGCCTTACAATATAAAGCGCCTTGGGGCAACTGTTTGTTGTGATTTGGCGCTATATAAAAAAATTGATTGATTGACCTGTGAAAAATCACCCTCACTGAGAGCTTTCTGCTAACAAGAGCCATAAAGTGAGTGGTAGATAAGTGGATCTATATCTAGGGTTTAATGTTGCTTACAACCTGCCACACAACACAACCTAATATATCAACCAGCAATTATGTGGTTGCTGTGGGGTTTTTTGTATCAGCCCACTATCACCTGTAACAAACCCTGATGAGTACTTCTGGTAAATTATGCCAGTGACCAGAAAGAGCTAGAGTTTGTTGTTTTACGATTCATAATTGGAATAAGTTGGTATAGAAAATGAATGAATGATTAAATGAATTAGTGACAGACAGTATTGGAGCATGTTAATTTTATGGCATAAATGCTTGTGATTGAGATAAAGCTACATTGTGCAGGATTTAGGGGCATTTATCTGAAATAGAATATGGCATTCACAACCATCTGTTTATGAGGGCACAGTTACCTGCAACAATGAACTGATTTGTTTTCATAACCTTAGAATGAGCCTTCCACATGGACATGGGTGTGGTCCCCCTCATGGAGGCCGCCATCTTGGGTTCATACTGTCTGCAATGACAATGTGAATGGGTATCAAAGTCCAACCCCTCGTTCACGTTGTGACACCTAGGTAATGGATCAAGCAAGAGATTGCCGGTTTGGGTGAAATACGATGGGCATCTTCTGTGCTTTGTGGCTGCTACGGTAACCATGAAGGCCCTATAGAAACACTTAAAATGGGATGGCTAATGAGGCTCTGGTGAAACAAGAAGTCTTCAATGGTGGATCAGGCGCAGAAGGTCACCCATCGGCTGTGAAGGCAGATGAAGACTTTAGCAGGTCCTCAGACCCCAACTGCCTGAGATTTCCCAGCTGTCATACCAGGCTAAGGATCTGTCAAAGGCCGTGTATTTGTCTGCGTGCAACGACATCCCCATGTTAAATAAACCCACGCAGAGGCATCGCTAGATTGACTCGACCAAGAGACCATCTTCCAAGCTACTGAGGGATTGCCACTACAAACCTTAAACCCACCGCAGGGTTTTTGTTTTGTTTTTTGCATTTTCCATACAGTCTCAATTTTTACTCATTTGGAGTTGTAGAAAATGGGTGGTTGTACTTGCCAAGTCACAGATTTGTAGCTAACCATTGCTTCTTTTTTTTTTAAGAGGCATTTTTCCCTTGCAAGCTACAATGTACTCATAAAACTGGACACAGTGATTGTGAGAACCGCTGACATTTAAGTGAACCTTGTAATAAAGTGTATGGAACAAAAGTGCTGACAAAGTATCTATCATTGCAGCAGAGACTATGAGAATTGCGTGACAGATTATTGTTTGAACCGGGTTGACATTTTGCTGACTGGCCTTTAAGGTGACCCTAAATTCCTTAGAGGTTGCTTTCTTTCATGGAGATTACATGATGTTATAGTGATGATCACCTTATATTTACAGTAAGACTCTGCTTTGTTTTTTTGTTCATTCAAGCCCACTGAAGTCTGTTCTTACAGGCTCTGAGTCCCGTTGGTGCTAGCGCTTATCTCCAGATTCCACAGCATCAAGTGGATGAGAGTCTAACATCAACTGGATGGGACGCCAGTCCGACGCAGGTCGGACTGGCCAATGCTGGAACCCATTTACAACTGGGTGGACTGAGACAAGGCAGATTAAGTCACTTGTCCAAGTAGACAAACAAATAACATGAATTAGATTTGAACCCAGGCTACATATTGGCAGGTCAGCTCCTTAAACACTCACCTACCTGCTCAAGTCCAACGATACAACCCCTGGCAAAAATTATGGAATCACCGGCCTCGGAGGATGTTCATTCAGTTGTTTAATTTTGTAGAAAAAAAGCAGATCACAGACATGACACAAAACTAAAGTCATTTCAAAAGGCAACTTTCTGGCTTTAAGAAACACTATAAGAAATCAAGAAAAAAAGATTGTGGCAGTCAGTAACAGTTACTTTTTTAGACCAAGCAGAGGGAAAAAAAATATGGACTCACTCAATTCTGAGGAAAAAATTATGGAATCACCCTGTAAATTTTCATCCCCAAAACTAACACCTGCATCATATCAGATCTGCTCATTAGTCTGCATCTAAAAAGGAGTGAACACAGCTTGGAGAGCTGTTGCACCAAGTGGACTGACATGAATCATGGCTCCAACACGAGAGATGTCAATTGAAACAAAGGAGAGGATTATCAAACTCTTAAAAGAGAGTAAATCATCACACAATGTTGCAAAAGATGTTGGTTGTTCACAGTCAGCTGTGTCTAAACTCTGGACCAAATACAAACAACATGGGAAGGTTGTTAAAGACAAACATACTGGTAGACCAAGAAAGACATCAAAGCGTCAAGACAGAAAACTTAAAGCAATATGTCTCAAAAATCGAAAAAATGTACAACAAAACAAATGAGGAACGAATGGGAGGAAACTGGAGTCAACGTCTGTGACCGAACTGTAAGAAACCGCCTAAAGGAAATGGGATTTACATACAGAAAAGCTAAATGAAAGGCATCATTAACAGCTAAACAGAAAAAAACAAGGTTACAATGGGCTAAGGAAAAGCAATTGTGGACCGTGGATGACTGGATGAAAGTCATATTCAGTGATGAATCTCGAATCTGCATTGGGCAAGGTGATGATGCTGGAACTTTTGTTTGGTGCCGTTCCAATGAGATTTATAAAGATGACTGCCTGAAGAGAACATGTAAATTTCCACAGTCATTGATGATATGGGGCTGCATGTCAGGTAAAGGCACTGGGGAGATGGCTGTCATTACATCATCAATAAATGCACAAGTTTATGTTGATATTTTGGACAATTGAAAGGATGTTTGGGGATGATGAAATCATTTTTCAAGATGATAATGCATCTTGCCATAGAGCAAAAACTGCAAAAACATTCCTTGCAAAAAGACACATAGGGTCAATGTCAATGAGCAGATCTGATTTGATGCAGGTGTTAATTTGGGGGATGAAAATTTACAGGGTGATTCCATAATTTTTTCCTCAGAATTGAGTGATTCCATATTTTTTTCCCTCTGCTTGGTCTAAAAAAGTAACCGTTACTGACTGCCACAATTTTTTTTCCTGATTTCTTATAGTGTTTCTTAAAGCCAGAAAGTTTCCATTTGAAATGACTTTAGCTTTGTGTCATGTCTGTGATCTGCTTTTTTTCTACAAAATTGAACAACTGAATAAACATCCTCTGAGGCCGGTGATTCCATAATTTTTGCCAGGGGTTGTAGTTCCCAAAAGGAGACAAGTGGCCAGCGCTACTCATGCAATTTGACTGGTCATGTGACAGGATAAAATTACAGCTACTGTATCACAGTCAAATTGTGGAACCGCTCATATTCACTACACAGACAATCCAGAGAATATGTGCTGACTGGGGGCAGGCGGAGCACCAAAACAAACCGTGCCGTGGAAAGAACCAAAAGCATGTAAGAAATCATGTATCTCAGCATGAGTCATACTCCTTTTCATCTACGGCAGGGGTGGGCAACTTGTTCCAGAAAGGGCCAAAAGGGTGCAGGTTTTCTTTGTAGCCACTGACTCCACCAGGTGATTTTACTGATTAACTGATTCCATCTGCTCAAAGTGATATTAATCAGCTTTTGGCCCTTTCTGGAACAAGTTGCCCACCCCTGATCTATGGCTTTCAGTAGCATTGAAAATCATGAGTTGACTGCTCGATGACTAATCTTAACTTTAAATTAATATGGTCAAATCTAAGCAGTGAAACTCCAGATAGACTTAATTTAAAAAAAAAAAAAATCTATTGAACTGCAAGTTGAAAACATGCCATTAGCACACTGAATTACATGGAAGCAATATCTGTGGTTCTACAAGATACAAGATATTTACTTAGTATTTATATTAACATATATTTTGAGGTAATGGTTTCACCTTACATCATGCTAAATTACCAAACTAATCAATTCAGGGGAGTAAAAAAAAATACTAGCTGACTACTGAAGTACTGGCTTGTTGTACCCAGAAGAAAATTTTCCTGCTCAAAGTTTGCTCTTGTACAGCTCAAGAGACAAAAGTGAGACTCTCACTTTAGCCTCATGTTACTTTCTATTTTGTCTCTGCAAATTATTTTAGCGCTTGAGACGTTTTTTGAAACTTTAAAGGAGGTGCATTTGAGGCTTTGTGCATTTTGCTGTTCTGGAGATAAGAGAGATGGGAGGAACAACCCAACATTTTGGTTTCACACCGACCTCATGGTTGTCTCTGAGAAATAAATGCAAGATTTTTGAGACCTTGTTTCTAATTTTCTTTTCCTTTGGGTAAGCAACTATTATGACTAGTCATGCCAACCCTAGTTTTTGCCAAGTGTTGTGTGTTGGTAACTGGAAGTAGGCTAAATAACCGGATGACAGACCTCGAGAATATACCTGTGTTTTTCACTCAAAGTAAGAATTCATTCAGTTTAATGGGGAGGGTTTGTAAGTAATAAAAGTAGTATGTATAAACATCAATTAACACATTAAAATAATTATAATGAATTATAAATGTTCCACAATGAATTATAAATGCTCCACAAAAATTGTATATCAATATACTACATATGTTACACCAATCTTGGAATGTTTTCACAACTCCTCACTCGGGAAGGGGGAGTAACAGGAAGACAGAGGTCGGGAATGAGAGGAACAGTAGTACCCAGTAAACCAGTACTGATCAGTATGTCTGGTATTTATATTTTAAACTGTTTTTCTTTTTTACTTTCACTTTTGATAATCTGTCTTCTTCTTACCCTGTGTGCTGCTATACAATGCTGCTGGAACCTCAATTTCCCTGAGGGAGTCTTCCCAAGGGATCAATAAAGTTCTATCTAATCTGATCTAATCCAAGTCAGCTCTGACCCAACAGGTTTTACCTGCTTCTCATTTGGAAGCTCGTGCTGGAGTTCAAATTAAAATCTTCAACAGTGTTATTCCTCCACAAAATACCTGGTAGTCTTCAAGAAGATAAAAAAAAGTTTCAACTGGTACTTTTTTAGCTGCAGACCAACACATTTCTGACACCCACCTTGTAGAAAAACACTCTCTTCTTGACTGACCCATCTGTGAAAATTGTCGTCACCATGCAAGAAACGTCACCAGTTGTGTCAAGTGTTTTCTCTTCCAGTTTCTGGCAGTTAAATAAGAAATAAGAGCGCCTACTTAATTAGATGCATCTTAATTCTAACAATCATTACAGCAGCATCATTATTTTGCTGTAATGCCTCAGAAGCTCCTCAGATCAGTGAGGTTCTCCAGCAGAGCCTGCCAGATGTCCTCATGATGCCTCCAAGTTGATGATTTGGTTGAGAACACTTTGCCTGCTCTAAAAGTTTAGTCGCAGAAAAGTTTTCTCCTTGGTAATCTTATAGTTCCATTTCTACGGTATTTCCAGAGTTAAATTTGAAGGGAGGAAAAGGGAGAACATGTCATACTGTATATTTAACATTAAAGCATCTATCCACTTTGGCCCTCTCAGTCTTTAAAAAAAATTAAACCCTGCGTTGTTTTCTGGAGGAAGCAGTATTTGAACGTGTCCTAGAAGTGTATAGAATTAGCACAGCTTTCATTGTACCTCTGCATTGCAGAAAACACACTCTGCGCTCGCTATTTGCTCTGCTATGTATTGATCTCACCCAAGGAGTGCTGCTCCTGAAATAGTAACTACAGATGTATAGGAGTCACAGAGCTGACACCTTCGAGGAGCTAATTCAGTATCGTAACCACACCCCCCACACCACCCATTCTTTCAGTGTCCTTTTTTTATCCAGGACAAGATGACCTGTGCTGAAAACAGTCCTTGACCCGTGGCACAGTGAGGACTCACTCACTGCCGGTTGGGATCTACGTTGTTAAATTCTGGTTGTGCTCTTAAATACAGAGACTCTGCCATAAATCAACAGAGGTAACAGTTGTTCCGCTCTGAGATTATTAATGATGTGCACTGAGAGCACTGAGCTGGACGAAGCTCCAGGCCTGCTGCTGCTGCTGCTGATGCTGATCTTCCCCTCTCAAATCCCTGTGAGGGCTTTGCTTTGTATTTAACACTCTATTCCTGTATGGCTACAAATATGCATGTTTGACATGTGGTGTGTGCATGCGTCTGTAGGGATTTGACTTTGCACATGCCTGAGCTTGTGTCCCCACATATGTAGTTTTGTTTTGAACTAAGTGATTACTTTGACATCTTATTTTTATTTTTTTTCTAAACAGACTTCGTCTCCATTTCATGCAAAAACAATGTAAAACTCATAATCCTCACATTTTTGGCGTGACACAAGGAGGAGGCAAGACAATTTCAACTTATTTCCATTTATATAGTGTTAATTCACAAAAATGCTGCCTTAAGGAGCTTCATATAGATAAAGTCTAATGTTACCAACCCCTAGAGCAAGCACACAGGCAACGTGGTAAGAAAAAACTGCCTCTGATAATACTGGGGAAGAAACCTCAAGCAGACCAGACTCAAAGGGGTGACCCTCTGCTTAGGCCTTTCTAACAGTTATAAGGATTTTGCAAAGTTTTACAAAGCTGAAGAAAAGAAAACAGGAAATCAAACAACACAACATAACAGAAAAGAAGATCCATTTGATGAGACGTCCACGCAGGCGTTTGCACCGTAGCCATTGGTCATCCAGCATTCCTCATGCAATCAGTGGGCTTGTTACTGCAACATCCATTCCAAATGCAAACTGCAGTGTGCGGCACCAGCTTCTGTGAAGCAAACATCATGCTTCTGATGGTAACCCATCCTCCTCTCACACGATTGTCTATTGCTGCCACCTGAAAATGATGAACTATTTTCACCTCAGTTGTTTACGTTGCTTCATGGGTGTAAGTTGTCAAGACAAAGTTCCTGACACACAAGAACTGAAGTAAGCAGAAATGTCAACAACCAGCCCCATGATCATGAAGACTCAGATGAGAAGGTGTGGACATGTGGTCAAGTTGCGAGAAAACTACCAACCAAAGATCATCCATGATGAGCTCGCGCAAGGGAAAGTGCCGGGGAAATGGCAAAAATGCTATCAGGACTGTCTTAAGTCATCAGTGAAGCTCTGTCATGTTGACACATCATAGTGGGATTAATCTTCTCTAGACAAGCGTTGTGAATGAAAAAATAGCCCAGAAGACCTAAAATTGCCCAAATCCTCACCTGTGACCACTGTAGGGGAAAATTCCAGGCATGTATCAGGCTCATCCTGGCATGCAGTCAAAGCAGCAGCCCTCATCAGCCACAAATTTTATTGACATGACAAATTTTATCATGTGGCATACACTAAACAAGAACCAACTTATAAAAGCATTACACTTGATAAAAAACCTGAATAAGTTAAGTTGTTTGAACTTACGTTAGTAACTCTCACTTACCAAACTTAAGTTCAAACAACTTCATTCATTTAGGTTTTATCAATTGTAACACTTTTTTAAGTTGGTTCAACTATTCTCTTTTTTCAGTGTAACTACCCTCTATTTTTAATGCTGTTAGAAGTTTGTGATTGGATTGCAGCATCATTTTAAAGTTCACTTGAACTGGAAAATATCTTTGAGGGCCCTCAGACAGAAATATCTCATTGACTTTCCTCTGTCCAACTTGGTTCCCTGCCTCTCATACTCTTTGAGCAGCCAAAAACCAAATACAGCCCTCGTAAAACCATCGGAGTTACCCCATGGTGAGATTAGGTACAAATGAGGGCAACAAGTAGGGTTGAGCTGGATACTCATTTCAGACAAGTATCCGGTACGGATGAAGCATTTTTGATGAGCACGAGCATGATCCGAATAAAACTCATCAATATCCGTGCTCATGCTGAAGGAAAATCCTGATTGGCTAACTGACTGTCTTCACGCTCTGTGATTGGCCAGTCACTCACAGTGCCCGCCCCTCCCTACACAGACACGTCTCACTGCAGCTTCACACACACACACACACACACAGGATCTCTCTCTCTGTGCTTGGCTGGATTCTGCCTCACGTTGCTCTGTACTCTAAGTTTTCTTCAGCTCACCTCTTTTTCGGTTTGTCTGATATTTAAATTTATTTGGTGAACTTGTTTCGTATCATACGCGGTGCTTTTGACAAGACAGAGCTGAAAACGGTTCCTGTCGCGTCGGTCACTGCCTCCACTCCGGTGTGGTTTTATTTATTTATTTATCAATCGTTTGTTTGCTCTTTGTTTTGATATAAAGTCAGTTGGAGAACTTTGCTCCTACTTAACGTGGTGCTTTTGAGAAGAATACAGTGAACAAGACTCACATATTATTTCCCTGTTTGCCATCACTGGATGTTTGCATGAATCACAACGTTCACACAGATCATTAAAAAATAAAGTCTTACAGACCACTTACACACATATAGCTGAACACACAAAGTAGCCTATATTAATATTTTTTATTGACTATGACTGCATGCAGTATCTGACACTTTCTCACTGCAGTTCATAAAATATTCATTCATAGACTTAAGAATATTCATGTTCTGAGTTTATAAAAAAAACTTGTTCTATAAATAGTTCCTTTACTATTGTGATCAAAAACATTGAATCTCAATTCTGAGGCTGCTCTGTAAATATTCATTCATAGACTTAAGAATATTCATGTTCTGAGATTATAAAAACTTGTTCTGTAAATAGTTCTCTTACTTTTGTGATCAAAAACATTTATTTGAATCTCAATTTTGAGACTGTTCTGTAAATAGTTTTCAAATAAACAATAAATATAACAACTTCTGATCAATCCATATTCATTTCAGACTTAAAATAATGTACTGATTTAAGCCCCAGCCATTTTGAGTTAGACCACGCCCACTTCCGGTTTAGGCCCCGCCCACTACGAGTACAGATACAGATCATTTAGATGGTTGAACAGATACAGATAGTGATGTACTCGCTCATCCCTAGCAACAAGCAGTTGGCGTTTGTCACTTGAAGGACGCGTTACTGTGTACAGTGTTTATCGATAGATTGTAAAAGACTAGAAAATCCTACAGTGTCACGGAGCTTTTCCTCCATGGCTGACTGCTTGAGGGAACCAAAGTTTGACTTATTTATTTTTCAGTAAACCGTGTCATGGCGATGCTGCTGTATTGCTAAACAGCTTGCTCGGATCTAGGTAAGATCTCTTGTAAATCATCTCAGAGGTATCCATCAGAACCCTAAATTTCAGACATGAATATGCAGTAATTTTTACAGAGGTAGTGACAGAAATTATGCGGACCTACTTAGTGACTCGCTGACTCACTTCATTAATCCTTTGCTTGCCCCACTAATTGCAGGGAATCTCCAGTGAATATTAAGCTGTAAGTCAATTAGTGATTTTTTAAGAGCCTTTTGGCATCAATAGATCATTAGACCAATGTGCAAGGTAACACATGGAAATATGATGTGCAAAAAACATTATTCTGCTTGTTTCACTTTAATCATTGGCACGGTCACTAATGATAACACTGTTATCATTAGTGCACCCCTAAAATCAGTATTTTTCGTTGGTGGTGAGAGATGAGATACTGCCAAATTTATACAGCAGAGATTATCAGGAGAAATACTCCTCATTATAGCTCAGACTCTCTGCAGTTCATCAATATCACAATATCTGACGAGCTCCTCAACCTCAACAAAATATGATGCTGAAAAGACAAGAAAGGGAGAAGCAGAAAGTCAAAGTAAGAAGCAGGTAGTGCAGACTAAACAAGTGAGAGTGGAGGACGATCAAATGAAAATGGCTTCAGTGTCTGCGGCGTAATGGAAGTGGACGTCTGCAGGTGTCAGCAGAATTCTTTGTGAAACGTCCCCCTCAACACAGTGTCATAACAGATATTTCATGTCAACAGGCGGATGCAGAGAATCCTTCAAACCTATCGTGCCCTAAAGTCTAAAAAAACAAAACAAAAGGAAGTCATCAGCAGGATAACCTGTCATCACTGCCCTGGATTGTGCTTTCAGGTGCAGGACACAAACACCATACTAATTATTACCGACAACCTTTAATCCAAACACATGTGCAGTAAGTCCGTTCCACTGTAATGGACCTGGGTATTTAATTGACGCTTCCCCCTCTTCTCTCCCCGCTCTCTGCTCGCGCCCCCTCGTGTGAGTCCTTGCGGTTTGTATGAGCTTTGATCTCTCCCCGGATGGCTCCTGTTGTGAAGATGGAAAGTTCATTAGCAGTGAGTTTCTACGTCCTTCGTAGACAACAAGAATAACTCGTTACTAATGAAGTCACAGATACAACCTCGTGCAGGTGTGAGTCATTCTCCAGATATTTCCACAGTTATAATGTTCCACATAATAAATCATTGTGTTAAATACAAACTGATAAATAAATAACTATATACAGCTCTTATTATTGTACCCTGGTGTCTGTAATCCTGTCAAAAATGCTGTCATTTGATTAGTCATAATTCTTTTTTCTGCATTTGCCAAAATGCAACATTGCTTTTGTGTATACCAGCTTTTTTTCTTTTCTCCACTCCACTCCTTTACTGGCTCCTCATCTGCAGCAATAATTGTTGTCTTCCTGAAGGAAGCCTGCTGCATGCAGTGGACATCGTAAGCTAGCTAATAGCTAGCCCGTTGCCTTCTTGCTGCGAGACTATGGCACTGAGTGTTTTAATAAACTCAGATCACTTCAAAGATACATTAATAAATGACACATCATGAAATCCTTCTACTTCTTAGCTCCATGAGCACTATTCCAATGGCTCCATCAGAATACTTATGCTAACATACTATACGAGGTCTGTTAGAAAAGTATCCAACCTTTTTTTTTTTTTTTCTCCTGATGGATTTGTATCACGTGTGCTTGCATGAGCCAACCTTGAACCTTCGTGCGCATGCATGAATTTTTTCACGCCTGTCGATTGCGTCAGTTGCTGGTAAGCAGCATTTGTGTGAGGATGTGCGTAGTGCTGTCGACGGATTTTCATTGCAGGAAAAATGACGGAACGACTGGAACAGCGCTACTGCATCAAATTTTGTCAGAAACTGGGCGACAGCAATGAAAATCCGCCAAGAGCACTACACACGACCGTATTGTGCAAATGGATTATACTGCACGGTCCCTGTCCCATGATGCAACTGGAGGCTGGTAACAGAATGAAATGAACTTCCTTGAATAATTAGATAAATTGGATAAAGACAATAACGGATGTACATGAAAATGGTAATGTGTGCAGCAGGCCGTAGCATTGTATAAACATGAATCAGGAGTTGTTTAAAAAAAAGTCTGCCTTTGCAAAATAGAAATTCTTGCAGCATACACAAGTAAGTGCCCATGGGTCATCAGTAAACATCCTGGTTAAAAACCAGGTAAGATGGCAGCGGCATAGTGCATCCCAGTGATGTCCCTACTGCTTGCTTATTTAATTCTAGTGTATACTACAGTAACAGTTTGGTAGTAGGTTCCTAAATGATGTGAGTATTTGGATGCAGGGAACAAAATGTTCTGCAGATCATCCTGTAATATACAGGACCGGCGATGATGCTATCTCCTGATATCATATGCATCACGATACTTGGATGCCAACTTAATACGTATTGTGGTTCTTAAGAAATGCAATTCTGTACGTATTATGATTCTTTGTCACTATCCTGTGGGGAAAAGGTGAGTAATACAGCACCAAAAGAGAATTTACATCATTTATTTTTGTAATTTTTACAAACATACTGCACATCACATTTTCTGTTTTTTTTTTTCCTGTTCAGAAGCATTATATTTGTTAATTAAATAGGTACAGTGAATTTTGAAGTGCCATAACACATCAGGTGGATGAACTGTTCTTGATATCGCAGATGAACGTCTTCCATGTGTCATGATTGAGTCTGTGGTGTAGTTTTGTGTTGTATATGTTTTCTGTGTTGTTAATTTTCTGCTTGGGTTTTGTTGGAGAGACTTCTCTTGTCTGGTGCTTGGTGTTGGGTGTGTCCCTCCTGTCATTTCTTCCTGCTTGCCACACCCCATTCCTGAACCTTCCTGCACACCTGTCCTGCATTTCCTCATTATCACTCCTCCTATATCAGTCACACCTTTTTCCTCATCCAGTTGAAAGATTGTTGTGCCGTGTCCTCTTTCAAGCGGTTGCCCTCTGAGTATCCAGCCCTGTTTTGCTTAACCGTGTTTTGATTAGTCTGCCTGTTTTTTGGATCCTGTCTCTGCCTTATGCTTTGACTATTGTTGCTTATCTTGGCCTGCCTTTTTGTGTACTGAATCCTGCCTGGACTGACATCAAACTCTGTAACACTGACTTCTGAATCCTGCGTTTGTGCCATCAAGTGTGGCACCATGCTTGGGTGTATATTGGACACTGAGTTGAGTGCCACCACCAAGCCGCTAGAATCACAGTCACATAATTATTTTTTACTCATGTTTGCTGAAAAGTGGAGATTAGGTGTACAACAAATGCATTGCACCCTCTGGTGAATAAAAGCAGTACTACATTTTCCCATCCCATCTACAAGCAACTGAAGTTGAATTATGTCACTTCTAAACTTTAAAATTGATTTTTGAATCATGAAATTGATTTTTAGGATCAAAAATTGATTTAACAATCAAAAAGTGTTAAATCATTTTTTGTAAAAAATTGTTTAAAAATTGTAAAAAAAAACAAAATTATCACAATATCATCAGTATAATTTGTTTCCGTGTACCTTCATCCTTTTTTTTACCATGGGCACCTCCACATCAACTAAGTATTTGCTGCGGCAGCAAACATAGACCTTGATATGAATCAGAATCAGTCCTCCAGCTTTGCTCTTTTTCATCATTTGATTAAAGCACAGGAGAAAGAGAATGTATGATGTCACAAAGCACGGGCCTCCGGATTTTTCCGAAACATGATTAAGTTATTGTTCACTCTGGTAAAATGCAACCACCTGTTGTGTGGGCCGCTGAAGAGGAGGTACTGCTGGCCCACCACCAGAGGGCGCCCTGCCTGAAGTGTGGGCTTCAGGCACGAGAGGGCGCCAGAGTAACCGGAAGTGGCAGCTGCCAGTCAGCACCAGCTGTCACTCATCATCACCACAACCACATCTCCATAAAAGCCGTGCAGCATCTTCACCTCACTTCCGAGAAATCGTCTACCAATCAGTTAAACACTCAGCCGTTGTTTTGTGCCGTACAACATTCTGAACATTTGCAGGCGTACCTGTTTGACTGGTCAGCAGCTGGAAGCTGGGAGGAGACGACGTTCTTCGCTCCTCGGATAAGTAGTCTTTCAGGCTCTGCACGTTTTTGTTCCTGTGTGACTGTGCTTAAGAGGTGGAGGTGTTTCCCAGCCTTTCTGACTGTTTGCTGGGTGTTCACGCACCCACCATCACCTGTCTGTTCTTCCTGCCAGCAGTAACCGATCTGACAGCCGGAGGCAGTGGCCACCTGGGGACCCAGCGCTTGGTGGCTCCGGGGTGCTTCAGATCCGGTGGCAGTGGAAAGCGTGTGGGATCCGGCTCTTTTCTGGACGGGCGTCTTCTATCCTCGAGCCTGCCCACACGTCACCGTGAATTATTGACTGTTGATCTCAATTGTGTTGTCTGTTACTCTGTTGTGCACATTCACAACATTAAATTGTTATATTTTGGCTTATTCCATTGTCCGTTCATTTGCGCCCCCTGTTGTGGGTCCGTGTACCTACACTCTCACAACACCACCAGAGTGGATGACGACTGAAATGGTCCTCATCACTCATTGGTGATTCAGTTTATTGCTATGGTGACAAATGACGTCAGTTAATTAAACAGGACTACTAAACCCGCACAGACTGGTGACCTATAGCTAATGAAACATCTAAGAGGTGCTCACAGTAGATAAACATTAGTATATTTTTGTGGCTCTGCTGATTTATTATACTGTTTCCAGGGTGTGAGGAGTTTTCCATGTTTGAGGGGAAATGCGTAGCTTTCTAGGGTGACACCCTGCTCCAGCATCTGTATTTATCACCTACACCGTAAACCCGAACAAGTTAGCAGAACTCAAATATAGTGAGGCAATAACTTGCTACAATTTTTTTTGAGTACATAAACTTAAAAGTCAATTGTTCCCAGAACTTAAAAGTTTTGATTAAATGATACTTGTACTTCATGATGACAATTAAATGAAAGTGTCACTAAGTAAAAGTCAGTCTTTTTGGCTGTTTCCTTGTTTTTCACTTGGGGTCACCAGCAGATGTGGGGTGGATCTGTTATGTTGAGCTGGCACGAGTTTTACGCTGGATACCCTCCCTGACGCAACTCCACATTACATGGAGGAATGTGGCAGGGGTGGGGTTTGAAACAGGAACCTACTACACTGAAACTAGGCACACTAACCACTTGTCCACCACAAAGGGTTCATTAATTTACCTCAGATATTTTCATATATGATTACTTAATTCTTTTAAGCTGTGTTTATGTTATGCTTTGAAGTTTTGCTTACTTAATATACAATTAGTTCAAGTCAATCAAAAATTCTGAGTTTAATTTACTCAAAAAGCAAGACCATGTGACACCAACTTGAAATATTTAAGTAAGTAGAACGTTTTCTTTAAACTTTGATCTTACACTATTTAATTTTTTTTTAATTAATTTGAACATTCAGGATTACAGTGTACGTGTCCTGCTGTCCTGCTGAGCTAAATGAGTCACACACTACTCTCTAATTTCATCCTCTCTTCCTTCTGTCTTCTTCTTTGCTCTTGTCCTCCACACGATCAGTCTCATTTCAGCCTTTTATTTAATCTGCTGTCCTCCATTTATCTCGCCTGTCCCTCTCTCCTCCTTAATGCTGGAGTATCGTGTCCGTTCCTTTAAGGATGAAGTTAGGTTGAAAGATGTTCCTCTGGATAAAGGAGTGAACTTTAACAAGTTTCTTCAGCCTCTATGAAAAAGGAACAAAAAGAGAAGGAAAAGGGGAAGACAATAGATGATATCCCACCCTCATTTAGTGTGGTGCACTTCTGTAGTTCTTCTCCTTTTTTTCACCCAAAGTGAAAAAAATCCTCTGAAAACCACTTACTCATTTTGATTGATGTGAGGATCATTCAGAGGGATTAAATGAAGATTGCTTCATTTTAATATGGAGAGAAATTTCTCTCAAGATCCTGATAAAATGAAGATGGCTTTGCTTTCAAACAGACATAATAGTGGCGTAATCTCTGCTAGAGTCTATGGCGGCTGAGAGGATGGTCTTAAAACTAGATACCCATTCGATTTTTTTTGCATAATTCAAAAAAATGTATTTGTGTTGAAATTTAGTTTTTATAAAGTAGCCATCCACACCATCACCCACTGTGATATCATAATGTAGTTTGACTGTTTGTTCACCTACTCCTCCCAGATCCTTTGGATAGTTTCCACTAAGCTTCATATCTGGATGAAGGTCAACCCTGGAATTGCCCTTCAAGGATTAATTTCAGCAAATGTCAAGGTAATTTGGGTCAAGGTCAAAATTTAAATTTTCACTCCAATTTGCATCAAACATAGAAGCGCTACACTTGATCCACATTTTATGTGACAGCCTTATTCCAAAATGAATGAAATTCCATTTTTTCCTCAAAATTCTCCACACAATACCCCATAATGACAATGTCAAAAAGTTTTTTTAAAAGATTTTGGGAATTTATTAAAAATAAAGAAACTAAGAAATCACATATACATAAGTATTCACAGCCTTTGTCATGAAGCTCAAAATTTAGCTCAGGTGCATCCTCTTTCCACTCATCATCCTTGAGATGTTTCTACGGCTTAATTGGAATCCACCTGGGGTAAATTCAGTTGATTGGACATGATTTGTAAAGGCACACACCTGTCTACATATAAGGTCCCACAGCTGACAGTGTATGTCAGAGCACAAACCAAGCATGAAGTCAAAGGAATTGTTGGTAGACCTCAGACAGGATTGTCTTGAGGCACAAATCTGAGGAAGGGTACAGAAACATTTCTGCTGCTTTGAAGGTCCCAATGAGCACAGTGGCCTCCATTATGTGTAAATGGAAAATGTTTGGCTCCACCAGGACTCTTCCTAGAGATAGCCACCTGTCTAAACTGAGCTGAAAATGAATGTACCACATTTTGGAATAAGGCTATATCACAGCAAAATGTGGAAAAAGTGAAGCATTGTGAATACTTTCCAGATGTTCTATATGTAGGTGGGTTCTGAAATCACCCAGGTGACATCAAGTTAATCAAAGGTCTGTCATTGGGACCAAGGTCATGTCTGCCTGTTTCTTGGGCTACCCCTCCCAGGTCCTTTTGTTGATTTCTCACAATGTTTTTTTTTTCCATTTTGCTTTCCCACACCAACTGTCGTAACTTATTTTGTTGCCTGTAATTAAAACTGTTATATATCAGTATAGTTTTGTGAGCTGATCAAGTGAATACATGCATTTCAAAACTTGAAACTTGCCAACTTGCGTTTTCTATGTTGACATTCATCTTGAATGCTGTGTTAGCAGGAGATTTCCTGCTAACGTTTTGTGTGAAAGATTTTTTTTTTCCTGTAGTTCTTCCCAACAGGACCTTTGGTGGCCACTTTATGACTTTCTGTTTCCATTTCATGTTTAATTTTATTTTTATATGTATTTATTGCCATTTTCAGTCTCAATTAAAATAATTTCTTGATCTCCATGAAGCTAACATTAGCATATGTAGCTAGCAGTGGCCTTTGACTCTTGAATAGTATGCTTAGAAATGGATTGGAAATGGATGGGAAAAACCCGCTAATCGAATTCCAAATCAAATGACAGCTTTAAGAATTTTTGGTGCCATAACAACCGATCAAATAAAAGGATGTTATCTGAGGGAGCCTTGAAAAAAAGTGAAAGCGAGGAAAAGATCAATTTTACTAAATGTATTGGCGATGATCTCCAGAAACAGCTTCACAAGCGAATTAATTACAGATGTAATGAGTGGCCAAATGAGAGGAAGAGAAGGAGAGAGAGAGGACAATTCCCTTTGCAACAATTGGCCATGTGATGTGGGATTTGATCCCGTCAATGTTTGTTTTAGTAGTAATTAATTTCCCATCCCACTGCAAGTAAAAGTATCTGTTACTTATTCAGAAGCAGAATTCAGGACGTACTGGGCTTTTTAAATGTATGTGGTGGTTAATGGATTTGCAGTATCACACACAGGCACATGTTCACGCTTAGTGTTGTTTTCTGTCATTTCTATGTTTCTTTTCTTCTTTAGCCAAAGTGCAATTCCACAGCTACAGATTAAAGAAGTGTGGGCATGTACGCATATGATGGTTCAAACACAAAAAACCCACATCCTCTTTCCATTTTGATGAAGAAAGCAACAAGAAAACACGAAATGAATGCACATTAAGCCTACATTGACAAAGAATATGTTAGATATATATATATATGTGTGTGTGTGTGTTGCATACTATAGTATAGTAGTGATCATACTAGCAGGATGCAAGCTGGGACAGTGTACACTGAGAGGCGCAACTAAGTGTCTGAAATCGTGTCCAGGAACATAGTGCTGCATACTGTTTAGAAGTCCCCAAGTCCCGATGGGAGACGCCACCAAAGGTGGCTGAGAATAACAGGGCTAAGGTCCTGTGGGACTTCAAATTCCAGACTGATAAGCAGCTGCTGGCCAACCAACCAAACAGTGGTGGTTGACAAGGGAAAGAAGATTGCAGTTGTTGTCCTCCTCCCCTCCCTGCATAGGGGAGGGGGTGAAAGGAAGATTGATATATATATGGAGTTGCCAGAAGGTAGGATAGGGAACATACAGGACAGCTAGAAATATCCGTGAATCCCACAAGGCAATGGGAACCATGATGAAGATGCAAGAAGGTCAGCCGCAGCCAAGCTAATGGATAAGTTGCAAATTCTACCTCCAGAAGGTAAGACAGGCATTGAGAAGCCAGATCAATGGTAGGAATAAGATGCGAGCCATCAATACATACACCCTACCAATCACCAGATACCCAGCTGGGATAATAAGTTGGCTACAGGAGAAGATGGATGCCACTGATGTCAACACATGAAAACTCCTCACAATGCACAGAGGTTTCCACCCAAAGTCCAGCACCCTGGGGCTAGATAAGCAATGGAAGGAGGGTTAGCCATTATCAAGGATGAGATGAGGAGCATCCATGAACACATCAGAAAGATGGTCCCCTGAGATAAGCTGCTACAAGAATGCCTCAGGCAGCTGAAGACAAGACGGTGATAAGGAACAGAAGGAGGAGATATCATGGAAGACCAAGCCCCTCCAATGGCTGTACCATTGACAGATAGAGGAAATGGCTGACATCAAGAAGACCTACCTGTGTCTTGAAAAGGCTGACCTAAAAGACAGCAGAGGCTCTGATCATGGCAGCACAAAAACAAGCTCTAAGCACCAGATCTATAGAGGTAGGAGTCAACCACAGCCGACAATATTGAGCGCTCCAGTGTGTACTTTGGAGATGAAGTATTGCAGTTATTCAAAGAGTTTAAAGATTTGGGAGTGTTGTTGGACTCAACACTCTCCTTCAAAAATTGTGTTAAAGTGATAACTAAAATAATTAAATATAATGTGTCTAACTTCAATCAAATCAGAAAGTCAATGACAGATCAAGCTGCTATGATGTTTTTGCACTGTATGATCTTTTCTCATGTAGGTTATTGCATAATCAGCTGGGCTTTGACTGGTGTGACAAGTCTAAAACCAATCGAGAGGCTTTACAAAAGAGCCTTGAAAATTTTAGATAAAAGACCATACTCATATCATCACTGTAAAATCCTAACAAAGTATAACCTATTTAGTTTTGAAAATTTTATAAAATTTAAAAATGCTTGTTTAATATACAAAACCTTACATGGGTTGGCTCCTCGACCTCTTACAAACTATATTAAATATAGAACAACTGGTCTGAGGGTCACCAGGGCTATGAGTAGAGGTGACTGCGAGGTGTCTGTGAGAAAAACAGCTTTTGCACAAAATGTCCTGTCCTACAAAGGCAGTGTCCAATGGAACACTTTGCCAACTATAGTGAGGGAGGCCCAAAGCTTTAAAGCTTTCAAAAGTCACCTAAAGGAGTGGCTGAAATCAAATGAAAAACACGAACATCATGAATTCAGTTGTAGAAACTAAGAGGAACCTTAGGGAAATGTGCAAAGCACCACAGCACGTTGTAAGTTATTGTTTTTAAAATATACAAATGCATGAAATTTGATTTGTAAATTAATTAATGTATTCAAATTGTAGCGATTTTGTAGTTTTTTTTGATCTGCGCACCCTCCTTTGACTGAGTTTGTGTAAGAGAACCGCTTGTCCTTTCTAGTTCTCCTCAGTTCTTTTTTGTCCTCTTGTCTCTTGTCTCTTGTTCAGTCTTGTCTTGTTGCTGTAGTACTTAGTGACCCCTATGTACTGTAGTTTGTTGTATTGTAAGTTTCTGTGAGGTCCGTGTGCTTTTATTGTTAATTGTTTAAGGTTAATGAAAATTAGCCTACAGCTAAAATCTTACATATTTACATATTGTATATGTTCATTAATATGTACTGTCCCTTTTAAATAAATAAATAAGAAATAAGAAGCAAGACCCAAGTTGCAGGCTGTGCAGTTGTGTCCCAG
Organism: Thalassophryne amazonica; assembly: GCF_902500255.1. Classification (NCBI taxonomy): domain Eukaryota; kingdom Metazoa; phylum Chordata; class Actinopteri; order Batrachoidiformes; family Batrachoididae; genus Thalassophryne; species Thalassophryne amazonica. Next base: position 44,809,370 of record NC_047121.1, read on the forward strand.
AGACAGTCCAGCACATAGTAGAAGGATGGGAGATGCAAGCTAGGACAGTGTACACTGAGAGGCACAACCAAGTGTCTGGAATTGTGTACAGGAACATCATGCCGCATACTGATTAGAAATCCCCAAGTCCCGATGGGTGACACCACCAAAGGTGGTTGAGCACGACTATTCGGGAAAGACTCAGAGTAGAGCTGCTGCTTCTTTGCATCGAAAGGGGCCAATTGAGGTGGTTCGGGTACCTGGTGAGGATATCCCCTGGTCATCTCCCTTGGGAGCTCTTCCAGGCACATCCAGGTGAGAGGAGGCCCAGGAGAAGATCCAAGACATGCTGGAGGGATTATATGTTACAGATGTCTTGGAAACACCTCATAATCCCCCGGAAAGAGTTATAGGACTTGGCCAAGGTTAGGAAAGTGTTGACTGAGTTGCTTAGTCTGCTGCCACTGCAATCCAAACCTGGATAAGTTGCAGAAAATTAATGAATGCATGAATGGTTTGCATATGATAATGTGTGAAGGGTTATATAATCTTAAGAACTCTCTTTCCCTATTTCTAAATTAACTGGTGAGCCTGTCATGGCTGTTTTTGTATTTAAGATAACCAAATGAAAACAGTCTGTTAATCCATTCTAACAATATAACTGAGATGTTTATTTGTTATTTCATTATGATTCCTCTTCACTTCTCTTTGTGTAACTGCATTAAGGACAAATCTGAGATATTTAAGTGTTAGGTGTGACACAATCTATGCTGTGTACCAGGAAAGTGTAATTTCTCAGTGAAGGATTGGACTGTAGGAGAGACATAAATTTTACACTGCTGTGATTTAGTAACCACAACTCCTGACAGCTGTGATTTGCTGATTTAATCAATCTTCTCCTCAGATTTGAGCTGCTTGAGAATTACTATCTCTGCAATCCCGAGATCCTCTGAAAGTCTCTTGAAGCCAAAAGACATGTCTGAGTTTTCCTGATTGCTTAATTAAATGACAATTGTGTCATCCCTTAGTTTTAATTGATGTCCAGTGCATCTATAAAGTATTCACAGCGCCTCACTTTTGCCACATTTTATATTACAGCCTTATTTCAAAATGGATGAAATTCCATTTTTCCCTCAAAAGTCTACACACAATACCCCATAATGACAATGTGAAAAAGTTTTTAGATTTTTGTAAATTTTATGAAAAATAAAACACTAAGAAATCACATGTACATAAGTATTGACAGACTTTGTCATGAAGATCAAAATTGAGCTCAGGTGCATCCTGTTTCCACTGATTGTCCTTGAGATGTTTCTGCATCTTAACTTGAGTCCACCTGGGGTAAATTCAGTTGACTGGTCATGATTTGGAAAATCACACACCTGTCTACATATAAGGTCCCACAGTTGACAGTGCATGTCATAGCACAGACCAAGCATGAAGTCAAAGGAATTGTCTGTAGACCTCCAAGACAGGATTGTCTCAAGTCACAAATCTAAGGAAGGGTACAGAAACATTTCTGCTGGTTTAAAGGTCCCAATGAGCACAGTGGCTCCCATCATCTGTAAATAGAAGTACAAATCCACCAGGACTGTTCCCAGAGCTGGCCGCCTGTCTAAACTGAGCTCTCAGGGAGAAGGGCCGTAGTCAAGGAGGTGACCAAGAACCCGATGGTCACACTGTCACAGTTCCAGCGTTCCTCTGTGGAGAGAGGAGAACCTTCCACAAGGACAACCATCTCTGCAGCAATTCACCAATCAAGCCTGTATGGTAGAGTGGCCAGACAGAAGCCACTCCTTGGTAAAAGGCACATGGCAGCCCGACTGGAGTTTGCCAAAAGGCACCTGAAGGACTTTCAGGCCTGAAAGCAAAATTCTGTGATCTGGTGAGACAAAGATTGAACTCTTTGGTGTGAATGCCAGGCATCATGTTTGGAGGAAACCAGGCACCATCCCTACAGTGTAGCATGGTGGTGGCAGCATCATGCTGTGGGGATGTTTGTCAGCAGCAGGAACTGGGAGACTAGTCAGGATTGAGGGAAAGACGAATGCAGCAATGTACAAAGACATCCTGGATGAAAACCTGCTCCAGAGCGCTCCTGACCTCAGACTGGGGTGACGGTTCATCTTTCAGCAGGACAATGACCCTAAATACACAGCCAAGATATAAAAGGAGTGGATTCAGGACAACTCTGTGAATGTCCTTGAGTGGTCCAGCCAGACCCCAGACCTGAATCTGATTGTCATTATGGGGTGTTTTTGAATTTTGAGTGAAAAAAAAAAAGAATTTACTCCATTTTGGAATAAGGTTGTAACAGCAAAATGTGGAGAAAGTGAAGTGCTGTGAATACTTTCTGGATGCACTGTACATACAGTGTTTTTTTATATATATATATATATATATATATATATATATATATATATATATATATATATATATATATATATATATATATATATATATTACTCTTGACAAAACCATCATCCTGCCGCTGACAGATCAAGTAAGTTTTGACAGATTTCTGATATGACAAATAATTATAAAAATACACAGCTCATCAGAAATCTATCTGCGTTCAAGATCAAATGATTACAGTATTTTCCAGAGTACAAGTTTATTTTTTTTAACTAGTTTGGAAGTTCTGTAATTTATACCATGGTGTGATTTATATACAGAAAAATAATGCATTCGATAATCATAACAATATTAATTATACTACATATTTATACAGGGCCTTCCCAGGAATCAAAGTAGTAAACAAAATGGGCTCTAATAAAAGAAAAATTGCCAATAAAAATAATAAGAAAAATATTACACTATAAAAATGCACATTAATCCCAAAATAATTTAAACTCTGATGACACTTTAATATGTTTTTTCTTTCTCTCTCTCTTCAAAAGGTATTTTTTGACAGGTGCAACCTATACTCCGGGAAAATAATTATGCTGCTTTAAACACAACATGAGATGGATGGGGTCTATCTGGTTTTGATTTACAAAATTAATGGCATGTGTATGACGGTCAGTGTACTATAATTTGCCGATAGTAATTACATTTTTCTTGATAATGCCATTTGATGACATTAAAATTCGCCTTCACTTCAAGCCCAACATTTCCCTGCAAACACAAGGATTTACAGTGGCGGCTCCAGGCGGATAGACAGGACGCTCCTGCTTTAGGATAACTTACAGTTTCAAATATTATTTGGCGCAAGATTCACAGTCCTGTTCTCTGTACTGTTTCAGTACATAGGATGAATGATAATGTGGGATCAAAGAGGAACTGAAAGGTTAGCCAGTGAGGATCTTAACTGATGTGAGATGGAGATGAGCCGTGGCGTTCCGGACGGAGCTGGGTGGATGAATCAGTGCAACCACATTAGGATTCAACTGGTCAGACAATTTTGTGTCAGACTGGCAGACGAAGGGCCGTATCTTGAAGTTCTATAGTATCTATATGAAGAGTTCAGATGCAAAACCCAGTAAGTCGTTTTTTTTTTTTTTTCAAATGGAGAAAAATGCAGTTGAAAATGGAGATTTTGTTGTGTGGGCCGCTGAAGAGGAGGTACTGCTGGCCCAACACCACCAGAGGGCGCCCTGCTTGGAGTGCGGGCTCCAAGCACGAGAGGGCGCCAGACCCAGAAGAAGTGACAGCTGTCACTCATCCTCTGCACCAGCTGTCACTCGTTTATCACCACCATAAAAGCCGGACTGCAACTCCACCTCCCCGCCGAGAAATCAACTACCAGTACCAAGGTAATTTCTCTGCTGACTAATACGTTGTCTAACATTGTTCTGTGTGCAGTCGCATTCCTGTGAAGACCCAGAAGAGGGACAAACAGGAGCTGCACGAGTGTGTATGATTTGGAGGTGGAGGTGCTCCCTCCTAACGGTGTCTGGACTGTAAATTACTGAGTGTGCGGACTCACACTCACACATCATATTTCTGCTTTCTGCCAGCAGTACCAGGGTCGACAGTTGAAGACAGAGGCCACCTGGGGACTCGGGACTTGGCGGCTCCGGTGTTCTTCAGGCCGTTGGTGGTGGAAGCCGTGTGGGACGCGGCTTCTCTCTCGTCGGGCGTCTTCTATCTTCGAGCCTGTCCACACATCACCTGGTGTTTATTGACTGTGAAAATTACGACACGTTTCGTTGTGTATTATCACAACATTAAATTGTTACCTTTTGGCTTACTCATTGTCCGTTCATTTGCGCCCCCTGTTGTGGGTCCGTGCTACGACACCTTCCCAACAGGATTTCTCGGCCATCGTCATGGACTCCGAGGGGCGTCAACTCAAGCTTGAACGACCAATGGAAGAGCCAGGAGCGCATGCGTCAGCGGGAGGCGGGTTGAGTGAGCTGCAGCAGATCTTAACCGCCTTCAAGGCCCGGTTGGAATTAGTGACCGAGCAGAGTGTCCTCCTTAATCGAAGGGTGGAGGCTCTCACCGCCAGGGTGGAAGCGCGCGATCAGGGCGCTGCTGCAGCCACTCCTCTGGCTGGTCCTGGGCCTGTATCAGACGTTCCACTGGTCGTTCAACGAACCCCCCCCACCGTCCCCTGAAGCATACATAAGCCCTCCGGAACCGTACGGGGGCTGTGTCGAGACGTGCGCGGACTTCCTCATGCAGTGTTCGCTCGTCTTTTCACAGCGCCCCGTCATGTACGCATCAGACGCTAGCCGGGTAGCTTATGTTATTAATCTGCTTCGAGGAGAGGCACGCTCATGGGCTACGGCGCTTTGGGAGCAGAATTCACGGCTCCTAACGTCTTATACTGGGTTCGTACGGGAATTCAAACAAGTGTTTGATCATCCCAACAGAGGCGAGACCGCTTCGAACGTGCTGCTGTCGATGAGACAGGGGCGCCGTAGCGCAGCCGAGTATGCAGTCGACTTCCGCATCGCGGCAGCGAGGTCCGGCTGGAATAACGTTGCGCTCCGCGCCGCCTTTGTAAATGGACTGTCCCCGGTCCTTAAGGAGCACCTACTGGCCAAGGAGGAACCGCGGGAATTTGACGGGCTGATCGATTTGGTTATACGCTTAGACAACCGTTTAAGCGAGCATCGTCGGGAGCAGGCCGGGAGGCGTGACCGGGCACGAGCCGTCCCTCCCCCTTCCGGTTCCGACAAGGTGGCGTCGTCCCCACGCTTCACTGCCAGAGAGCTCCGTGTGGCTACGGCTCCCCCTGCTGAGGAGGCTAGGGACACGAGCAGGGCCAAATTAAAATCACAAATCAGACAAAGGAGGCTGGCCCGCGGGGAGTGTTTTGTCTGCGGCTCTTGCGAGCACATGCAGAAGGACTGCCCTAAAACGGTCAAACTACAATGCCCGTCCTTAGAAACTGGGCTAAGGGTGGGTCATAACACGCACGCGGGAAAACCCCGCAAATCTGCACGAATCCCAGTTACAATCCTTTGTGGGGATTTAACCCTTCATGCCCCAGCACTGATAGACACGGGGTCTGAAGGGAATCTGCTGGACAGCAGATGGGTAAAGGAAGTAGGGCTCCCTCTGGTGGCTCTGCCGGCACCATTGCAGGTGCGAGCACTAGATGGCACCCTGCTTCCATTAATCACACATCAGACACAACCAGTGACTTTGGTTGTGTCTGGGAATCACAGGGAGGAGATAGTATTCCATATAACACCTTCTACCTCCCGAGTGATTTTGGGCTTTCCATGGATGGTGAAGCACAATCCCCGGATTGATTGGCCGTCTGGGGTTGTGACGCAGTGGAGCGAAACCTGCCACCGGGAGTGCTTAGGATCCTCGGTTCCTCCTGGCACTACGGCTAATGAGGAGGTCAAAGTTCCCCCCAATCTATCGGCGGTGCCAAAGGAGTACCACGATCTTGCTGACATTTTCAGCAAAGATCTGGCACTCACTCTTCCCCCGCACCGACCGTATGATTGTGCCATCGATTTGGTCCCGGACGCTGAGTACCCGTCCAGTAGGTTGTACAACCTCTCACGTCCGGAACGCGAATCAATGGAGACCTACATCCGGGACTCCTTAGCTGCCGGGCTGATCCGAAACTCCACCTCCCCGATGGGTGCTGGTTTCTTTTTTGTGGGCAAGAAAGACGGCGGACTCCGTCCATGCATTGATTACAGAGGGCTGAACGAGATCACGGTTCGCAACCGATACCCGTTACCTCTGTTGGATTCAGTGTTCACGCCCCTGCATGGAGCCCAAATTTTCACAAAATTGGATCTTAGAAACGCGTACCACCTGGTTCGGATCCGGAAGGGAGACGAATGGAAGACGGCATTCAACACCCCGTTAGGTCATTTTGAGTACCTGGTCATGCCGTTCGGCCTCACTAACGCCCCTGCGACGTTCCAAGCTTTGGTAAATGACGTCTTGCGGGACTTCCTGCATCGGTTCGTCTTCGTATATCTGGACGATATACTCATCTTTTCCCCGGACCCTGAGACCCATGTCCAGCATGTACGTCAGGTCCTACAGCGGTTGTTGGAGAACCGGCTGTTTGTGAAGGGCGAGAAGTGCGAGTTCCACCGCACTTCTTTGTCCTTCCTGGGGTTCATCATCTCCTCCAACTCCGTCGCCCCTGATCCGGCTAAGGTTGCGGCGGTGAGAGATTGGCCCCAACCAACAAGCCGCAGGAAACTACAGCAGTTCCTAGGCTTTGCAAATTTCTACAGGAGGTTCATTAAAGGTTACAGTCAGGTAGTTAGCCCCCTGACTGCCCTGACCTCCACCAAGGTCCCCTTCGCCTGGTCGGATCGGTGCGAAGCCGCGTTCCAGGAGTTGAAACACCGGTTCTCGACTGCACCAGTTCTGGTGCAGCCTGATCCTGATCGCCAGTACATAGTAGAAGTGGATGCCTCTGACTCAGGGATAGGAGCCGTGCTGTCCCAGAGCGTGGAGGCTGATAAAGTCCTCCATCCTTGTGCCTTTTATTCCCGCAGGTTGACCCCAGTTGAACGGAACTATGACGTCGGCAATCGGGAACTTCTTGCGGTGAAGGAGGCTCTTGAAGAGTGGAGACACCTGCTGGAGGGGGCATCGTTGCCCTTCACGGTTTTCACGGACCATCGGAACCTGGAGTACATCCGGACCGCCAAGCGGCTGAACCCCAGGCAAGCCCGCTGGTCTCTGTTCTTCAGGCGCTTTGACTTCCAGATCACATATCGCCCCGGGACCAAGAACCAAAAACCAGATGCATTGTCCCGGGTGCACGAAGAAGAATCCAAAGCGGGGCTGTCGAATCCCACCGAGACCATCATCCCTGAGTCCACTGTCGTGGCCACCCTCACCTGGGACGTGGAGAAGACCGTCCGGGAGGCCCTGACAAGGAGCCCGGACAAGGGGACTGGCCCCAAGAACAGACTGTACGTCCCACCAGAGGCAAGAGCTGCCGTATTGGACTTCTGTCACGGGTCCAAGCTCTCCTGTCATCCCGGAGTGCGTAGGACCGTGGCAGTAGTCCAGCAGCGCTTCTGGTGGGCGTCCCTGGAAACCAACGTCCGGGACTATGTCCAGGCCTGTACCATCTGCGCCAGGGGCAAGGCAGACCATCGGAGGACGACGGGACTCCTCCAGCCCCTGCCAGTGCCTCATCGCCCCTGGTCTCACATCGGCCTGGACTTCATCATGGGCCTCCCGCCGTCCCAGGGCAACACCGTTATTCTCACGATAGTGGACCGGTTCTCCAAGGCGGCCCACTTCGTGGCCCTCCCGAAGCTCCCGACAGCCCAGGAGACGGCAGACCTTCTGGTCCACCACGTCATGCGGCTGCATGGGATACCATCGGACATTGTATCAGATCGTGGTCCCCAGTTCTCTTCGCAGGTGTGGAAGAGTTTCTGTAAGGAGCTGGGGGCCACCGTGAGTCTCTCGTCCGGGTACCACCCCCAGACCAATGGCCAGGCAGAGCGGGCTAACCAGGAGTTAGAACAGGCCCTTCGCTGCGTCACCTCCGCGCACCCGGCGGCCTGGAGTCACCATCTGGCCTGGATCGAGTATGCCCATAACAGCCAAGTCTTGTCTGCTACCGGCCTCTCCCCTTTTGAGGCATGTTTGGGGTTCCAGCCCCCATTGTTCCCGCTGGTGGAGGGAGAAGTCGGTGTGCCCTCGGTCCAGGCCCACCTCAGGAGGTGCCGCCGGGTGTGGCGGACCGCCCGCTCTGCCCTGTTAAAGGCCCGGACGAGGGCCAAGACCCATGCGGACCGCCGACGTTCCCCGGCCCCCACATACCAGCCCGGGCAGGAGGTGTGGCTCTCGACCAAGGACATCCCTTTGTGTGTCGACTCCCCAAAGTTGAAAGACAGATTCATTGGACCCTTTAAGATCCTCAAGATCATCAACCCGGCCGCAGTGAAGCTTCAACTCCCGGCTTCACTGCAGATTCACCCTGTCTTTCTTGTCTCCCGTCTCAAACCACACCACACCTCACCCCTCTGTACTCCGGGACCTACGCCGCCTCCTGCCCAGCTCATCGACGGGGAGCCTGCCTGGACAGTCCTCAGGCTCCTGGACGTCCGTCGTAAGGGCCGGGGTTTCCAATATCTGGTGGACTGGGAGGGGTATGGACCTGAAGAACGCTCCTGGGTGAAGAGGAGCTTCATCCTGGACCCGGCCCTCCTGGCCGAGTTCTACGCAAGACATCCGGACAAGCCTGGTCGGACGCCAGGAGGCGCCCGTTGAGGGGGGGGTCCTGTTGTGTGGGCCGCTGAAGAGGAGGTACTGCTGGCCCAACACCACCAGAGGGCGCCCTGCTTGGAGTGCGGGCTCCAAGCACGAGAGGGCGCCAGACCCAGAAGAAGTGACAGCTGTCACTCATCCTCTGCACCAGCTGTCACTCGTTTATCACCACCATAAAAGCCGGACTGCAACTCCACCTCCCCGCCGAGAAATCGACTACCAGTACCAAGGTAATTTCTCTGCTGACTAATACGTTGTCTAACATTGTTCCGTGTGCAGTCGCATTCCTGTGAAGACCCAGAAGAGGGACAAACAGGAGCTGCACGAGTGTGTATGATTTGGAGGTGGAGGTGCTCCCTCCTAACGGTGTCTGGACTGTAAATTACTGAGTGTGCGGACTCACACTCACACATCATATTTCTGCTTTCTGCCAGCAGTACCAGGGTCGACAGTCGAAGACAGAGGCCACCTGGGGACTCGGGACTTGGCGGCTCCGGTGTTCTTCAGGCCGTTGGTGGTGGAAGCCGTGTGGGACGCGGCTTCTCTCTCGTCGGGCGTCTTCTATCTTCGAGCCTGCCCACACATCACCTGGTGTTTATTGACTGTGAAAATTACGACACGTTTCGTTGTGTATTATCACAACATTAAATTGTTACCTTTTGGCTTACTCATTGTCCGTTCATTTGCGCCCCCTGTTGTGGGTCCGTGCTACGACACCTTCCCAACAGATTTAAAGCAAACCCGATGCGGAAATGCACAGACTTTCATCAATAACATGAAAACAGCTTGTTCAAATTCTTTCATATTTTGCACACTTATGGTCCCCTTGACAGCCTACACACAATACCCCATAATGACAATGTGAAAAAGCTTTTTAGATTTTTGTAAATTTTATTAAAAATAAAACACTAAGAAATCACATGTACATAAGTATTGACAGTCTTTGTCATGAAGACATCAATTAAATAGGAAATGCAAATGAAAAGGGGAATGTCATGAATGGCATCAATTAAAAAATTATGGTTTTGGAGATACTGGGTTTGGCATCTGAACTCTTCATATGTACTATATAGGGTCGGCATATGAAAAAGAGGCAGTTGATATTAAACATAGCAGACACAGATTAGTTGTTATAATTGTTTTAGCAAGTTTTCAGGGTATCATGCAGCAGTCTCTTATTAACGTGACGAAAAGCATAAAAAAAATTACGTTTTTGTTGTATAATATTCATTTACAATTGTCATCATGTGGATTCTGTATGTTGTTTGACTGCAGCGACTCTCTGGCACGCAAGGGATTATGGGATACATCAATAGGGCGGATGTGGAATGAATATTCTGACGGAACATGCATAATACATGAGAAAATACAATTAACATAATGCATTAAAATGCGACAGGGAAGAAGGAGCTAAACTCATTATTACTGGCTTCTTCCTCGCTCCTTTTTTCTCCACAGTCCCTCTCACTGTCAGTCAGCCTCCGGCTCTTTAGTGAGCCTTCTCCTCTCTCTTTCTCTCTCCCTCAGCGGGTTCCCACCAGTCAGTGGATCTGCCCTGGATGTTGGCACTAAGCGCTAATTACTCCGTCTATCTCACCACGGTGACAGCTGCGGCCAAGAAGTTCCCCGTTCCCCATGTTTGCAAATTCACAGCTGGTGGAAACAACACTTCAGCAAATCCTCTCCAATTTAGGATGACATTTAGTAGGAGTACCCGGACAGTGAGCAGGCAGCAGCTGACAAAAATTATGCATGTGATCTGATTTGTGCAGTATGTATAATCTGAATAATGTAAAGCTGGATTCTTGCAAGCAGATTAGGGGCAGTCCAGTCAATCCCATTGATGGCAGTGTTTTTTCCATTTGCGCTTGTACACTGACAAATAACCGTCAAAGTGAAGACCATAGCTAGACTTTGAATGACTGACAATCTAATCTACCTGGTGAACACCCTCAATCCTGTTACTTTAAGCCTTCTTTTCCAACCTGAGCCTGCAGGTTGCTGATCTGATGGTATCGCCCCCGTCCCCGCGTATGTCCTAGAAGAACCCATCCCCGGGGACAAGTGGCGGTGCAGTTGTGCTTACTCAGGAGGTGCTGATCCCATGCTCGGTCATGCTGTCTCATCAACAAATCAAAGCAGCAACAACAGAGGTAGTGTGCATTCTGGTGCACATGTGTTTTCAGAGGATGTCTTGTCAGGGTGTTGGTGCTTTAAGTGGTGCAGAGTGACAGGAGAAGGAATAAATAAGACAGATTTCAGTCCACATTGAGGAAACACGCTGACTGTGACTTGGCCCGTTAAGTCAAAAAAGAAAGAAAAATGCAGCATTCTTCTTTACTGAAGAAGTGTCACTGAAATATGAGCTTTCATCATAATTTTGTTATGAGAACACATAAAAACAGATGATTTGATTGTCGTTGTAATTAATGCCTGCAGTCTCATTGATCATTCCATCATCACCAGCATTATTATGATTTTGCTATCACACATTTTAATTTGACACATTTTGATTTGACTTGCATCCAAACATTGGACCATATAACATAGAACGGGACCATAGATGTATAATAACAAATGAAAATAAGTTGACCTTACAAAACATGTAATATCTTGAAGTTTGAAGTATGAAGATGAAGTCAAAGCAAATGTGAGAGTCACTGTTTTTGTTTGTTGGTTTTTTAATAGTTTTTTGTGCATTTTCCATACTGTCCCAGCTATTTCTGATTTGGGGTTGGAAATTAGGGAATAACCCTGTTGTGTCAAATGATTTGTAGACGTTCATGCTGGATTTTACGGTCGCAAACGCGTCACCGGTAAAACGGATATTTGCGACCGTAATCGACTCGTCAGAGCTTACCGTTGCAACAGCGTCTTCATGCCAAACTGGAAATTCTGTGAGCAGTCCCACAGATTTCTCCATCTTGTCAGCTGCATTGAATTAAATCCACGGTAAATCCATCAATCAATCTAGTTAAATCTATTAAATCCACACATTTCGGGATCGTTGTCACTGCACTACTTTCTGTCAGTCTCAGGTGACAGCGTCATTGTTGACACCTGTGCGGCAACACAGCCAGGGGGCGGAGTAATACAGCAAATGTGAAATGGTTTTAATATGTTGCCACTGTCCATGCAATATTTTATGGTCTGAAATCTCACACGATTAACCAATCAGATTCGTGGAAAAAATGTAATTGGATTAAAATGAGGCATTTACAAGCATGAAGATGGGTAATATGTTGTTCATTCAGCCATTTATTATCAGTACACACCTACTTCAATCAAGGGTCACAGGGGGCTGGAGCCTATCCCAGCAGTCACAGGGGCATGAGGCGTGGTACACCCTGAACAGGATGTCAGTCTGTCACAGGGCGCAATATATTGTAATGTTTACAATTACAGGCAAGGTAGATATATTGAATTGAACCCCTCAAACTGTTTTTAACCTCTTTTGTGGTGTCCAATGGGAGGATAATGCGAGTGTTCATGGGGATGGTGTTTTAACTTGTGCTTGATTGTAGGTTGATTTGTTGCGTTGTTGTGGGTGTCTCTATTTTGTTTGTGACATGGAATCATCTTCTGAAGGAACTATTCCATTTTGCATGCTTTTACTTTTCATTAGTTTCCTTAGAAATTGTTTCATTTTTTTTTTAAACAGTGATTCATTTTCTGAATGAATGTTTTCATTTTGAGTGTTTCAAACTGAATTCAGGAATTCATTTAGCTGCAGGAATTCGACAACCCAGTCTCACGGCAAGTCGCGATTCAGCAGCACGAAATATACATTAATCTATTGGTTTGTGATATTGTGACGAAAAGCGCCTCATTTTCGTCACGGCAGCATGAATTAATTCTAATTCATTCCATGACAGCTGCACAAAATTAAAAGTGAAGCGGGGGGTCGGGGTGGTTATGGTTAGGGTGGGGAGAAGGAGGAGGATTAGGTTATGGTTAAGGTTAGGGTTGGGGGTAGGAGTAGGGTTAGTAATAGTGAGTTTAAAAAACCCCCGTCATGAAAATTTGACTCATTTCGTGACGGGAGCACGAAAATAAAACATGAGACTGGGTTGGAATTCGATTCGTTATTGAAACACTAATCATTTTTAAGCCAATTTTTCATTTAGTATAGTTTAGTTTATTAGTAGTGTGTTGAAACTGAATCAGTGTGTGACAAATATTTTGAGAATTTTGAAACCACAAATTATATTGTGATGCAGCTGCTTCATTTCTCTGTTATAAGCATTTTGAAGCTGTGACTCATTTTTTGGAGCAAATGCTTCGGTTAGTGTTTTGATCATTTTGAAACAAATTTGTGGTTCACACGATGAACAGTATAAATCTGAATTTAAAAAAACACACACACACAATTTGTTGCATCCTGCCTCTTCGGGTTATGATATGCATTGTGCATGCTTTTCCTAATTACTGTATTGTAACTATCTCAGTTGAGATAAGTAGCAGGTGGTTCTTGTGAAGCTTAAATAGTGTATACTTGCAGAGTCAGCGAGTCGATGGGTACATCTCACATTGTCTGGTTGTGTAATCATGATTGTGTCTATGAATTACATGTTCTGTACATTACATCACCTCATCCGGTACAAGCAGGTACAAATCACACTGCCAGAGTGCCGATCTGCAAAGAAAATGCACGTATCACTCACATGGGATTCTTTCTGCACATGCCGCATGTTGGAAATGAAAACCTGTCGTGGCACAGACAGAGCAGGTCCAGGCGGGGAAACCATAGTGCTGAGGAAACCATAAACCTTGTATAGCGGCAGCCCTGCAAACATTTGCTGACCTGTAATGTACATGACAGTGCAAGGACTGTGGAAGAGATCGGCTCGGGTGAACTCAAGGTGATGTAAAAGAACCTGAGTCCTGTCTAAGTGAAGCCCTGCTGACTGCTGACCTTTGTGTCTTTACCCATCTATCATGCAGAGCTGTGTTTGCGTCTTTGTGGAGGACGGTGCTTGTTTGCACGGCAGTTTGTGTGTTTGCTGTGTGAGAGACTTTGAGGGATCTGGCTTTGTCGTCGTGTTGTGTGAATGAGCAAACTGTCAAGTTGGTCCTCAGTTAAGTGTATCCGCCCTGGCCTGTGGTGACAGGAAAGCTGTGGCAGGTTAAATTAGTTGGCATTATTTTGGCAGTGAGAAGTGCTTATGTTGAGGATATATCTGTTTTTCTGCAACTTACAACAACAAGAGCAACATTGTATCTGACGGGCACAGGGTCAGGTTTAGACTGAAAATTTGCAATCACAGAAAACTGTCAGTGCATGCACACATGCAAAAATCAAAATAAAACAAATAATGTAATGTAAGTAATTCGCTGCCAGGTGTGTCAGATCAAAAACACAAAGGTTCATCTGGGATATGCATTGTGTTATTTTACAGCCCCAAATCATAAAAAGCTGGTATAGTATGGAAAACGCAAATTTAAACTGCAAACAAACCTGCTGTGATTCTTACGTCCAGAAAGTATTCACAGCACTTCACTTTTTCTACATGTTGTTATGTTACAGCCTTATTCCAAAATGGAGTCAATTCATTTTTTTCCTCAAACGTCTACTCACAACACTCCATAATGACAATATGAAAAATGACCCCCCCCCCCCCCATTTATTAAAAATGAAAAACTAAAAATCAGTCAATCAATCAAGTTTATTTCTAGAGCCCTTTACAACACTCAAAGTGACCAAAGTGCTTTACAACAAAATTTAAAAACAAAACATGGTAAAAACAAATATCCAACAGTAAAACCATTACAAAAGCAATTAAATAAAATATGCATAAAAACATTTAATAGCATAAAATAAAGCGCCATCATGCTACTGAGTGTTAAAAGCCAGCCTGAACAAATACGTCTTGAGCCTGGACTTAAAAAGCTCTAAGTCAGAGATGATTCTCATTTCAGGGGGCAATTTATTCCAAAGTTTGGGCCCAGCAACAGAGAAGGCCCGATCACCCCAGCGTTTAGACCTGGACCTGGGCACTTCCAGTAAAAGCTGATTTACAGACCTCAAAGACTTGTTTGAGACACGAGGATGCAAAAGCTCAGTCAAATAAGGAGGGGCCAGGCCATTAAGGGCTTTAAAGACAAACATCAAAATTTTAAAATCAACTCTAAAAGAGACTGGAAGCCAGTGCAAATTAAAAAGAACTGGGGTGATGTGCTGGGGTGATGGGGTGGTAAAAAGTATCATGTGCATAAGTATTCACGCTCTTTGCTCAATACTTTGTTGAAGGATCTGTGGGCAGCAATTACTTCTCAAGTCTTTGGGCAGTTTTTGCCCATTCCTTATATACATGTGAATTCTTAATTTAAAAATTAAGAAATCACATTGTCATTATGGGGTATTGTGTGTAAAATCTTGAGGGAAAAAATTAATTCCATCCATTTTGGAATAAGGCTATAACATTAAAAAAATGTGGAAAAAGTAGAGCGCTGTGAGTACTTTCTGGATGCACTGTAACTGCAGCATTTCTATGTTTTAAGTCATATTTCTTAATTCTATGATTTAATTTCATATAAGCACCCAATAAATAAATGCTTTTTATGATGGTGATGATCAGTAATAATAGTAAGATAATATATTAATTGTCTACGGATGTGTATCAGACACACTTGCATCAGATACCCAAAAATAAAAGTGCAGTCTGTGTAATTCCCAACCCAGTCAAACGGCACGTCGTGATTCAGCAGCACGAAATATACAATAATCTATTGGTTTGTGATATTGTGATGAAAAGTGCCTCATTTTCATCACGGCAGCACAAATTCATTCTAATTCATTCCGTAATGGCTGCACGAAATTAAAAGTGAAGAGGGGGTCAGGGTGGTTATAGTTAGGGTTGGTGGAAGGAGTAGGGTTAGGTTATGGTTGAGGTTAGGGTTGGGGGTAGGAGTAGGGTTAGTAATAGTGAGTTTAAAAAAAAACCATCATGAAAATTTGACTAATTTTGTGACGGGAGCACGAAAAAAATGTGAGACTGGGCTGGTAATTCTTTAGAAAGAGAGAAACTTGGGTTTGGGTGGTAGTGTCAAAGGGGAGATTACTGGTGTTCCAGTCTTCCACAGGGAATAACAATGATGTACATGCTGCAGTGCAGCAGATAACAGCTCAGACAGATGGATGTGTTTTGTGCCAGAGGTGTTCCCCAGAGCTCTGTATTAATGCCATCCATATTCTGTTCTGATGCTCCCATTCAGGCAGAGTTTGTGATCCTTTCTCCTCATATTTCCACTGCTCAGTCTGTCACTGGCACTTTCTCAGCGAAAAACAGGCGATTTCAAGTAACGTATATTAGAGCTTGGTTTCACGTCTGCATCATCTTGACCTATGTGTGCCAGCGATTTTCAGTTCCAAATCATTCCTGGGAGAAGTGAAATACAGTACCATAAAGCATGGCATAGAATCCTGAAAAAAAATTCTATTAAGAAAATTAGATAATAATGTGTTCCATGTTTGTTGTACAGGTTGCATGCCATCTTATCAAAAAGTTGCCACACCATTTGATTACCCATAATTTTATTTATTTATTTATTTATTTATTTTTTTACACTACATCAGCCATAAGCAGCCCCGATATGCAGAATTACTGTAGAGTGTATTGGCTTTTTACACATCTTGTGTGTGCTTCGTGTTTTAATGCATAGTTGCAAAAAGTTGGACAGTCATTAATGACCTAAAGCAATGACTGGATCCTCTTTGGCGAATCCTTTGGTCCCGCTGGAATGCCTTTGTGTCAAACAAGTCCTAATTTTTAGGGAGACTCAGATGAGGAGTATCAGTTGCATTGTAAAGGAATGTCTGGTACAACATTTTCATCATTTGACACATTTCTCTGTGCAAAAACCAGCACACACGTGCCTCATTGTTGAGGAGCCCAACAACTGGAGTAGACCATGGGGTGTCCAAGTTTCACCTGGCTGCAGGAGATAGATGGCTACTTTCAAGAAGTGGGGATGGACCAGTTGTCTCTCTGGATGGGTGCCCTTTGGTCAAGCATGGGTGCATGCTCCCAAACCTGAAACCTGACCTTTGTCACTTGGTTCATTCATTGCACCTTTTTGGATCTTCATTATTTTTAACTGTGAGCTTATATAGTGCTGCAACGGCAAATACGAGGGGTGGTTGAAAGGTTGTGCCAAGTATCTACGAGAATACAAGGACCTTGATTCTTGTAGATATTTGGCAGATAAAGGCTATTCTGATTCTGAACTGGTACAAGAATAATCCTTTACTTAGTGACTATCACTACACCAAACTGTTTTTGCCTGCAATTTCAGGCCTGTGCAAAATCACCTTTGATGGAACAAATGTGCACAGTAGTCAGTAAAAAAAATTGTTGATGTGGATGGGTGTGATACTGAATTCCTCACAGCAGATTGTCATGCACCTGTGGACATTCATGGGCAAATGAGTCTTCTCTGCATCACACCCACAGATACACAGCATCAAGGTGCAGGTGCAATGGCATAGTTGTCGCTGTCAACTCGGACTGATACATGGACACTTTCCAAAACTTTGTGTATGTTTGAAGTGGGTTCATCCTGGAAAAAATTCTTCAGCATGACAATACTCGTCCACACACGAGTCAACAAGATGCAATACAGTGGCTCAAATCTTGTTCATTGTTGGTGCGGATAAAAGACACAGAGGAGGCTGAGGAAGACCCACTCCAAAGTCTTCATTAGGTGTGAAGTGAGTAGTCAGAAGTGAGCTGGTCTTAAGTCATTCAACTCACTGGGCCGGTCCTTCTTAGGAACTGGAAAGATGCATGATGTCTTCCTGAGGGTGGGCACTCTCCCTAGCTACAGGCTAAGTTTGAAGATACGTTGTAGCAGTACTCCAAGTTCAGCTCCGCAAGTCTTCAGTAGTCAGGGACACACCTTGTCCGAGCCTGCTGCTTTCCTGGGATGAAACTTCCTACTTCTGACAGTGGCCTTCTTCCTGTTGAGGACAGCTTTGACTCCCTGCATTACTCATGATTTGTTATGAGGGTAACAGCGGACAGTGTTGGTTGGGGAGACCACATCTACATAGAAGTTAAGATAATCTGTCAGACAGTGTGTCAACTTCTCTATGTTCTCACCGTGCAGGTTGATCAGCTCATTCCAGACCGTGGTGTTGTAGCAGTCTCTCAGGGCACCTTCCATTCAGGGGACCACCTCCTGACAGAGTGAGTGGTTACCAGCTGCCTTTGGACCAGGGGGGTGTCCTGTGGCTGTGGGTGACCAGTTTGAGGTGAGACTTCGTTAGAGGGTAAAGGGGTGCGACTTTTATTTGCCAGTGTGATGCAAAAATATGTCCACCATGTGTGGAAAGGGAATGTGATTATGTGGAAAAATAATGACAGTCCCTGAGTAGAACATTTTGAACCAGATACATGATTCATGTGAGTATCTTACTCGTGTAGGAGCACAGAACAGGTGATCCTCGTAAGTAAACTTATTTACTGTAACCACTGTTCAGTGATGGTCACAAAGTGCTTTGGTCAGTATAATATACAGCAATAATAACATCATTAAAACACAGCGTGGAAGCACAGTATGGAAGTAATTATCACTTAAGTTGTTTGTGCATTTCTACTTGTAACAATGTTTCCAGGTTATCATGGGCTTTTCCTGCATTTCAATTAAAGCAAGTATCTCAGGTGTAGGAGTTATTATTTATCTATTTTTTTAATTCATTTTAATTCTGCATCGTTTCTGTGAAATAAAATAAAGGAGCATTTGACTGTATTCTTACTATTCCTGTTGTATCTTTACTCTGTCTTCTGCATACTTGTCCCTCATTGCTCTACATGGTGTGTGGTGTGTGTGTGTGTGTGTGTGTGTGTGTGTGTGTGTGTGTGTGTGTGTGTGTGTGGTGTGTGTGTGTCGTGGGTGTGGTGTGTGTGTGTGTGTGGTGCGTGTGTGTGTGTGTGTGTGTGTGTGTGTGAAGACTATCACTCTAGGTGATTTACTACACAGTGGGGGAGACAAGGGTGCAGGAAATGGAGGTCAGAACTCATTGTTAGTGGCCAGTGCATATTCTTAATTAGGCCAACAAATGGTGTAGTGCCTCCAGTGTGGCTGGGAATGCTCCCAACACCACCAGCGATCGTAGATAGTCACCCTACACTCCCTGTGTTAGTCATTAAAGGGTGAACTGCAGCAAACATGGATAATAACCCCCACTTATTGGTACAACTCAGCGTGCCTGCTGCATATACTATATACAGCTGTATGTAAAAGTTTGGGCACCCCTGATGATTTCCATGATTTCCTTTATAAATCATTGGTTGTTTGGCGTCAGCAATCTTCGCTAAATATATCATATAGCAGACAAACACAGTGATATCTGAGTAGTGAAATCAAGTTTCTAGGATTTACAGAAAATGTGCAGTAATTCTTTAAACAAAATTAGGCAGGTGCATAAATTTGGGCACCCCAACAACAACAACAAAAAAATACATCAATATTTAGTAGATGTTCCTTTTGTAGAAATAACAGCCTCTAAACATTTCCTATAGCTTCCAATGAGAGTTTGGATTCTGGTTGAAGGTATTTTGGACCATTCTTCTTTACAAAACATCTCAGGTTTGTTGGTTCTGAGCATGGGACAGCCCCACTTAAAATCACACCACCGATTTTCAATAATATTCAGGTCTGGGGTATGAGATGAGCCATTGCTGAGTGTTGGACTTTTTCCTCTGCATGAATGCCTTTGTAGATTTTGAGTAGTGTTTAGGGTCATTGTCTTGTTGAAAGATCCAGCCCCGGCGCAACTTCAACTTTGTCACTGATTCATGAACATTGTTCTCAAGAATCTGCAGATATTGACTGGAATCCATGTGACCCTCAACTTTAACAAGATTCTCAGTACCTGCACTGGCCACACAGCCCCACAGCACGATGGAATCACCTCCAAATTTTACTGTAGGTAGCAAGTGTTTTTCTTGGAATGCCGTGTTCTTTTTCAGCCATGCATACCGCTACTCCAAAACTAGTCATATTATCCAAAACATTTCCCATCCTTGTGCTATATGATTGGTTTAATGTTGATTTACAACAGAAGACATTCTGACCAAATGAGACAAGGATGCTGTAATGAAGAGTTTGAGAGCAGTGCATAGATGTGAAATTGAACACAATGTGATCATTCATATTCAACTGTGTGACTCAGACTGTTGAATCATCTACATTTTGAGATGGCTCAGAAAATGTATCACAAGACCAGAAGTACTAATGTGTTTTTGCCAGCAGTCAGTGGCGGCTCCAGAATAAAAACAAAAACATTTCCCCTTTTGGGGGCCTAATGTGAATGTGTAAGGTGAATATACCAGACATGTTGCATCACCTGTTCTTTTTTCCTTCACTTCCATCCTGCCATCTGTCCTCTCACCCACCAGTTGTCTCTGTCCAGGCTGTGCGCTGACAGGCAGCCCACTGACAAGCTCGCAGGCCATTGGGAGGGGCACTGAGCCTTTCTTCTTGAAATCCTCCAAAACAGTGTCAAAGTGAATCCATTCTAAAGGCTGCCAGCACACTGTGACAGTTATCACACATCTTGTAAAATATGTCACGTACAAGGAAAACAATGAATGAATCTACAGTGAGGTCCATAATTGTTTAGACAATTGTGTATTTTTGCCTCTGTGCACCACCACAGTGGAGTTGAAATGAAATGAAATAATCTGTGCATGTAGTGGAAACTTTCAGTTTAAATTCAAGCGGTTTAATGAAAATACCTCCAAAATAATTTTAAAAATAGATACAATGCATTCTTAGATAGGCTACGAGGCCTACTGGGTCTTTCACGTTTCCTCAGATTCCCTATTGTGAAGTAGATGAGATTCTGATTCGACTGTCATCACTTTCACAGACATTTAACTTTAGGCAAGCCAGGGTATGAAGACATGAATCCTCCCATGTCACTGAATATGTCATTTATATTCATGATTAAGAAATACAAACAGTATATCATACTGTTTGTATATATTGGCTTCCTGTTAATTCTAGAATAGAATTTAAAATTCTTCTTCTTACTTATAAGGTTTTGAATAATCAGGTCCCATCTTATCTTATTGACCTCATAGTACCATATCACCCCAATAGAGCGCTTCGCTCTCAGACTGCAGGTTTACTTGTAGTTCCTAGGGTTTGTAAGAGTAGAATGGGAGGCAGAGCCTTCAGCTTTCAGGCTCCTCTCCTCTGGAACCAGCTCCCAATTCGGATCAGGGAGACAGACACCCTCTCTACTTTTAAGATTAGGCTTAAAACTTTCCTTTTTGCTAAAGCTTATAGTTAGGGCTGGATCAGGTGACCCTGAACCATCCCTTAGTTATGCTGCTATAGACTTAGACTGCTGGGGGGTTCCCATAATGCACTGAGTGTTTCTTTCTCTTTTTGCTCTGTATGCACCACTCTGCATTTAATCATTAGTGATTGATCTCTGCTCCCCTCCACAGCATGTCTTTTTCCTGGTTCTCTCCCTCAGTCCCAACCAGTCCCAGCAGAAGACTGCCCCTCCCTGAGCCTGGTTCTGCTGGAGGTTTCTTCCTGTTAAAAGGGAGTTTTTCCTTCCCACTGTCGCCAAGTGCTTGCTCACAGGCGGTGGTTTTGACAGTTGGGGTTTTTCTGTAATTATTGTATGGCTTTGCCTTGCAATATGAAGCGCCTTGGGGCAACTGTTTGTTGTGATTTGGCGCTATATAAATGAAATTGATTTGATTTGATTTGATATCATCCTGAAGTAAATTTGTCTGGAGTAGGAAGTGCAAGATGGAGATGAGTGAGGAAAGCCACCAAGGAGTTATAGGCTTCTGTGGCTGAGACTGGAGACATTTTGTGTCTGGTATTGCTTGTCTGTTGCACACCAGTTATGCAGTGTGACGGTGGAGTGGCACAGAGAAGGATGTTCTTTTAAAGACATGAGCTACAGATAGTTTCCTAGAAGATACATGGTACACTTGAGCCTAGACTGTTTTTTCTTCTGTCAAATTTCCGTGTACAAAACCTTTTTTTTTTTTTACTATAAGCATACCGTCTGCTGTGTGCAAGGTAATCAAATATTGTTTTTCAAAACGATACATAATACGAGGTCTGTCCATAAAGTATAGGTCCTTTTTATTTTTTTCAAAAACTATATGGATTTCATTCATATGTTTTTACGTCAGACATGCTTGAACCCTCGTGCGCATGCGTGAGTTTTTCCACGCCTGTCGGTGACGTCATTCGCCTGTGAGCACTCCTTGTGGGAGGAGTCGTCCAGCCCCTCATCGGAATTCCTTTGTCTGAGAAGTTGCTGAGAGACTGGCGCTTTGTTTGATCAAAATTTTTTCTAAACCTGTGAGACACATCGAAGTGGACATGGTTCGAAAAATTAAGCTGGTTTTCAGTGAAAATTTTAACGGCTGATGAGAGATTTTGAGGTGATTCTGTCGCTTTAAGGACTTCCCACGGTGCGAGACGTCGCGCAGCGCTCTCAGGCGCCGTCGTCAGCCTGTTTCAAGCTGAAAACCTCCACATTTCAGGCTCTGTTGATCCAGGACGTCGTGGGAGAACAGAGAAGTTTCAGAAGAAGTCGGTTTCAGCATTTTATCCGGATATTCCACTGTTAAAGGAGATTTTTTTAATGAAAGACGTGCGGACGGGTCTGCGCGTCGGCTCGCAGGAAAAACACCTCTGTTGGAAGCCTTAAGGACAAGTTGGAACATGTCCAGCTGTTAAACAATTTCTCATATACTCACTCCACTGAAAGCCATCAAAAGCCGCCTGGATTTTACAAATGGTTATCAACACGGAGGTGTTTTTCCTGTGCCGCCGCGCCGGCTGCGTCCCGACGCGCGGACCCGTCCGCACGTCTTTCATTAAAAAAATCTCCTTTAACAGTGGAATATCCGGATAAAATACTGAAACCGACTTCTTCTGAAACTTCTCTGTTCTCTCACGACGTCCTGGATCAATAGAGCCTGAAATGTGGAGGTTTTCAGCTTGAAACAGGCTGATGACGCCGCCTGAGAGCGCTGCACGACGTCTCGCACCGTGGGAAGTCCTTAAAGCGATAGTATCACCTCAAAATCTTTCATCAGCCGTTAAAATTTTCACTGAAAACCATCTTAATTTTTCGAACCATGTCCACTTCGATGTGTCTCACAGGTTTAGAAAAAAATTTGATCAAACAAAGCGCCAGTCTCTCAGCAACGTCTCAGACAAAGGAATTCCGACGAGGGGCTGGACGACTCCTCCCACAAGGAGTGCTCACAGGCGAATGACGTCACCGACAGGCGTGGAAAAACTCATGCATGCGCACGAGGGTTCAAGCATGTCTGACGTAAAAACATAAACACAACACTTTTGGTTTTGCTCCCATTTTGTATGCGATGAACTCAAAGATCTAAAACTTTTTCCACATATACAATATCACCATTTCTCTCAAATATTGTTCACAAACCAGTCTAAATCTGTGATAGTGAGCACTTCTCCTTTGCTGAGATAATCCATCCCACCTCACAGGTGTGCCATATCAAGATGCTGATTAGACACCATGATTAGTGCACGTGTGCCTTAGACTGTCCACAATAAAAGGCCACTCTGAAAGATGCAGTTTTATCACACAGCACAATGCCACAGATGTCGCAAGATTTGAGGGAGCGTGCAATTGGCATGCTGACAGCAGGAATGTCAACCAGAGCTGTTGCTCGTGTATTGAATGTTCATGTCTCTACCATAAGCCGTCTCCAAAGGCGTTTCAGAGAATTTGGCACTACATCCAACCAGCCTCACAACCGCAGACCACGTGTAACCACACCAGCCCAGGACCTCCACATCCAGCATGTTCACCTCCAAGATCGTCTGAGACCAGCCACTCGGACAGTTGCTGGAACAATCGGTTTGCATAACCAAAGAATTTCTGCACAAACTGTCAGAAACCGTCTCAGGGAAGCTCATCTGCATGCTCGCCGTCCTCATCGGGGTCTCGACCTGACTCCAGTTCGTCGTCGTAACCGATTTGAGTGGGCAAATGCTCACATTCGCTGCCGTTTGGCATGTTGGTGAGGTGTTCTCTTCACGGATGATGCGAAGGAGATGTGTTGCACTGCATGAGGCAAATGGTGGTCACACCAGATACTGACTGGTATCCCCCCCCCAATAAAACAAAACTGCACCTTTCAGAGTGGCCTTTTATTGTGGGCAGTCTAAGGCACACCTGTGCACTAATCATGGTGTCTAATCAGCATCTTGGTATGGCACACCTGTGAGGTGGGATGGATTATCTCAGCAAAGGAAAGTGCTCACTATCACAGATTTCGACTGGTTTGTGAACAATATTTGAGGGAAATGGTGATATTGTGTATGTGGAAAAAGTTTTAGATCTTTGAGTTCATCTCATACAAAATGGGAGCAAAACCAAAAGTGTTGCGTTTATATTTTTGTTGAGTATAGTTTTTGAAAAAAATTAAAAGGACCTATACTTTATGGACAGCCCTCGTATACCGCAGGAAAATGTGCTCTCTGAAAATAAGAAGTAATTGTTTCTCCAGGATTTAAGTGCCTGAACAGTGACAGATCCACCTCTCTGCTTAGATCTGCAAAATATGTTTGTTGATATTTTACACTTTAATTATATTTTGAAATATACTGCAGATGTAATTTCTTCCATACATTATACAATAATGAACCACTCTGCTTGTTATTTTAATTGAGGCAGGTGTGAAGAAATTTAATGCACCCTCTAATTTCTAAAAATTGGTTTTAAATTCAAAGATTAATAAAAGAACAGGATTGACAAATCCACAGAGAATATTGCTTGGGGATATCTGTAATGTCACGATGTGTAAAATCACAATTCCGACATTCAAATGACTTTTGCACAGCAGGTTTGAGTTCAGTCATCATGATGTCTCCACCCGTGAAGGCTTTTCTTCAGTTAATGGTGGTCACCTCACAAATCAGCTGAGGGGAGCCATTTAAGGTGATATTTAATTGGTTCCTCACTTTGGTCTACTTCCTGTTGTCTTTGAAGGATTCTTCGGATGAATCTTGCGTAAAACTTGCCAAATCGGATCTTGTGTGGGAGCTGACATTGGTGCCATCTGTCACAGCATCCACCACACTACTGAACCACCCCACGTCCTGGATGAAAACAACCACTACACCCCCACCTCACAAAATTAACCATCTGTTGAGCTCAGGTGATATGTGCCATTGGTCTCTTTCAATGAAGTCTTCAACCGTGAGGCACCTGCAGGCAGGATCATACCCAAAAGTGGGCCATAAAGTCATAGATGTTCCATCACACTGCAAGCACTACACATCATTTGAGTCACCCTAAGTAACCATTTGCTTGACACAAAGTCATTTCAGCGGTACCCAAGGATCCTCCAAAGACAGCACCAGGGGCCTCATGTACAAAGCATGCTTACACACAAAATCCTGGCGTACGTCCGTCTCCACGCCAACGTTCAGATGTATCAAAAGTGAAATGGCTGGGGAAATGTGCGGTGCGTCACGCAAAAATCGTGGCTGGTGCACGCATGTTTTTACAGCTATTGTTCCACTGTGGACATGTAAAGGTGATGCTGGGAACCGTTAATAGTGTGAAAGCAAGAAATCATCAGAGTGATGTGCACATCAGCGACACAGTGATGAACAATTAACACACCCACGTGTTTGCAATTATATGGGTGGATATACAGTAGTGTTCAGAATAATAGTAGTGCTATGTGACTAAAAAGATTAATCCAGGTTTTGAGTATATTTCTTATTGTTACATGGGAAACAAGGTACCAGTAGATTCAGTAGATTCTCACAAATCCAACAAGACCAAGCATTCATGATATGCACACTCTTAAGGCTTTGAAATTGGGCTATTAGTTAAAAAAAAAGTAGAAAAGGGGGTGTTCACAATAATAGTAGCATCTGCTGTTGATGCTACAAACTTAAAAACTATTATGTTCAAACTGCTTTTTTAGCAATCCTGTGAATCACTAAACTAGTATTTAGTTGTATAACCACAGTTTTTTCATGATTTCTTCACATCTGCGAGGCATGGAGTCAACCAACTTGTGGCACCTTTCAGCTGTTATTCCACTCCAAGATTCTTTAACAACATTCCACAATTCATTCACATTTCTTGGTTTGCTTCAGAAACAGCTTTTTGATGTCACCCCACAAGTTCTCAATTGGATTTAGGTCCGGGGATTGGGCAGGCCACTCCAAAACATTAATTTTGTTGGTTTGGAACCAAGATTTTGTTCATTTACTAGTGTGCTTGGGGTCATTGTCTTGTTGAAACACCCATTTCAAGGGCATGTCCTCTTCAGCATAAGGCAACATGACCTCTTCAAGTATTTTGACATATCCAAACTGATCCATGATACCTGGTATGCGATATATAGGCCCAACACCATAGTAGGAGAAACATGCCCATATCATGATGCTTGCACCACCACACTGAAATAAGTGAAACACAGTGCACTTCATTCAAAGTACTTATTTACATTGGTCTCATGGAAAATTGTGGTTTCCAGTTTAAATCTGCTGGAATCACTTTACAAAATCATAAATATACATTGTGAGAAACTAAAAAAATTAGCTGTAACAAATTACATCAATTTTTTAAAGTTGATCCAAAGTAGCATTTTTTTCAGTGCATGCTTCACTGTCTTCACTGTGAACTGTGGCTTGAATTCAGAGTTTGGGGGTCGTCTCACAAACTGTCTGCAGCCCTTGGACCCAAAAAGAACAGTTTTACTCTCATCAGTCCACAAAATATTCCTCCATTTCTCTTTAGGCCAGTTGATGTGTTCTTTGGCAAATTGTAACCTCTTCTGAACATGTCTTTTATTTAACAGAGGGACTTTGCGGGGGATTCTTGCAAATAAATTAGCTTCACACAGGCCTCTTTTAACTGTCACAGCACTTACAGGTAACTCCAGACTGTCTTTGATCATCCTGAAGTTGATCATTGGGTAAGCCTTTGCCATTCTGGTTATTCTTCTATCCATTTTGATGGTTGTTTTCCGTTTTCTTACACACGTCTCTGGTTTTTTTGGTCCATTTTAAAGCATTGGAGATCATTGTAGATGAACAGCCTATAATTTTTTTGCACCTGCGTATAAGTTTTCCCCTCTCCAATCAACTTTTTAATCCAAACTACCGCTGTTCTTCTGAACAATGTCTTGAACATCCCATTTTTCCTCAGACTTTCAAAGAGAAAAGCATGTTCAACGGTGCTGGCTTCATCCTTAAATAGGGGACACCTGATTCACAGCTGTTTGTTCTACCAAATTGACGAACTCACTGACTGAATGCCACACTACTATTATTGTGAACACCCCCTTTTCTACTTTTTTTTTTACTAATAGCCCAATTCCATAGCCTTAAGAGTGTGCATATCATGAATGCTTGGTCTTGTTGGATTTGTGAGAATCTACTGAATCTACTGGTACCTTGTTTCCCATGTAACAATAAGATATATACTCAAAACCTGGATTAATCTTTTTAGTCACATAGCACTACTATTATTCTGAACACTACTGTAGAGTAAAAGCATGTGCAAAGTGATGCGTAAAATGGCACTAACAGTGTCTGCGTTAGCATTGTTAAATCCGATGTGAGCATGTACTAAGGGAATACAGGATTTATTTGCAAATGCCGATAATTGGCTCATAAACCAATTTTGTGTACCAAGGCCACTGTTACTGGAATTGTGCACAGAACTGCGGCCGGCCCAGAGCGCAATATGGCGAGGAACCAGGGGTTGTCTGTGCATACACGGGTGCTGATCACGCTGAGCATCCTGGCATCATGGGCATTCCAGCGTGAGCTCACTGATCAATCAGGTGTGTGCCTGTCAACTTTGAGCCAAGCCATGCCAGCTGTGTGGAACGCAATCATCTGAATGTCATCCAGGTACATCACATTACAACATTACAGCGCATTTTGCAGTGAGAGCAGGTTTCCCGAATGTAATCAGAGCTGTTAACTGCACACATATTGCTATGAAGGCACCATCACATGATGAGTTTGTTTCTATTAATAGGAAACATTTTCATTCCATCAGTGTTCAAATCATATGTGATGCGCATATGGACGTCAGGGTGGAGACGCGGTGCACGATGGGGGGGTGGCTGCTTGGTGGTTTAATAATTATCCGTGTAATTGTTCCGAACAAAAACCAGTGCGGACACATTTGGGCATGTGTGTATTCAAATATGTTTTTTTTTTTTAATTATTATTAATATGTTTTCTTGATGGTGGAACTAGAGAGCCTCTTAACAAAGCTCCAGACTTTGTTCAGTATTTGTCAATAAAAGCGTGTGTAATGTTAATGTCACACACTGTCAGCCGCCGTGCACCTAATATGTTTTTACTTCAGTGTGTGTGCAGCTCAGTTCAGCATTAACACATACAAACGTAGTTATTTAATTTCCATTTTACATTACAGTGAGCTGAGAGAACAGCGATCTAACCACAGCTTTTGTCATTTTTGCACATTGTCTCTGAAAGTTCTTCAATTTTTATACACAACACAGAGATGATGGTGGACGTAATCAAACACACAACACTCTACACTTATGGTGCCGTCAGCATGACACAACCAGACTATTTGAATACATTTGCATATTCACCTAGAGATGTGGCGTTTGGTGCATGTGTGCTAAATTCAACTTTCAGTGGGATGTACAAACCAAACATGCGTGGATTCATGCCTACGCACACTTTGATACATCTGAATATATTTGTGCTTACGCCTGATTCAGGGTTTTGGCGTACACCAACTTTTAGTACAAAGTCAACGCAAGTCTTTGTACATGAGCCCCCTGGACCTTAAGGCACCTGGAAACCTCATGGACAAAGCGTGCTTACGTGCTTCAGGAACTGTGTTGTCTCAGACTTGTCACCCTCCTCTCCAATCTGTTTTTGATCTTTGTCACATTCAAACAAAGGCCAGGTCTGATTAATAAGTCAAGATAAGACCTCAGAGGTGAGATGAAGCGCCAAGCAAACTCCAAAGAGGAAGATTACTTCTCCACAGAAATTTATCTTTTCTAAGTCAAACACTTTGCTTGTGTAAAGATGAATTTTGATTAAATTTGTCAAAGTCTACAGCTGTCATCACTGCTGCTGATATCTGCCCTCAAATCATCTGGAGCCATCAATCTCACTTAGGTTTCCTCAGAAGCTTCCATTCGGGTGGCCTGTGGGGAGGGGCGGCTGTCATGCAGGGGTGTGGCAGTTTGATGTGCGCACTCTCATCTCTGTTCTTTTTATGAGCGATGGCCGACTGAATATAAACAACAGACTGCCATTAAGCGTGCAGTGCTGTCCACCAATATCTGATTATCTCAAAGCACGTCTTGTGAAAAGCACACGCTGCTTTAAACACGAGGACACAAACACACAGTGTCATCTTCAAAAGCACCCAGCCGCGGCACTGCCTACGTGACAACAGTCCTAATGAGCTCGCCAAGTGGGTGACCCTGGTGCCACGTGGGAGATGTGGCGTCACCATGGAGATGCCGAAGCAAAGAATCTGAATCATGGTGCCATACACGTGTTTTTGAACAGACATTAAACCCATGTTCATTTATAGTGATATTTTTATGTTTTTCTTTACAGGTTATGACAAGTTGACATTTTTTTGGGTTCTCTTGATATGACAACTTGATATTAATCATAGTGACATAACCAGAAGTTGTGTTTGGTCTTTTTGGTCTTCAGTTGTATGCCAACTTGTCATTACAAAAACCGAATGACACTTAATGACAACAGTCATAAATATTTATGACATTGCCATAATGTTTATGACACATTCATGAATGTGTCATGTAACAGCTATGACAGTGTTATGTCACTATTATGACGATACCTTCAAGTAAAGTGTTACCCAAATTTCCATGGTTTTGTTTGTGCAGAAAAATCTTTTGTTTTGTTTCAGTGATGTCATCACCACCTGCCACTCAACGAATATGTGGATACATCCCCTAGCGCTGACAACAGCGCTAGGGGATGTATCCACATATTCGTTATAATGACTCAGTGGACAGCAGTGCCACCGAATAGACTGTAGCGTAAGGTAAGCAGCTAACTGTAATGTCATTTTAAAAAGTAGAGAAGCTTGAATCTTGACTGGACTGGGTTGCTTGACATGAGGATGTTTAGCTTCAATCGCAGAAGCTTCCTCAGCTAAAATTCTTACTCTAGTAGTCTGACTTCTGTCTGACCCTTGTCAAGAAGAACAAACAGAAGCCACAAAGGCTGGGAGTTTTAAACCTAACCAGACGCCTCCCTACCGAGAAGCAGACTGCTATTGGCTGCTATTAGCACCTATTGTGCTCTAGTTAGCACCCTCCTAATGACAGGGTAGCTGTCCCTCCTAACAATGGGACTGACGCCTCTCCTGATGACGTGAATGACTCATTACCATGAACAAAAGACTGAAACTGCTTTGATCTGAGTACCCCATTGTACACAGGGGACAAAGCATGTCTCAGACCCCCTCCCCGGTTAAGGCTGGGTTTCAACTGTTTCACATAGAATGCCTCCTTCACCATTTCTTGGTTCAAGCAACCTGTCAAGCAACCCAGTCCAGCCGAAGATTCAAGCTTCTCTACTATGGAAACCACCTAGACAACTGAGAGCCTACACAGAAGTCATTTTAAAAAAGTTTATTACATTTATTATTTACAGTATGTTTATCTCCACGGGGACCCTCTTCATGCTACCACGCACTTGATATTTTCACCTGTTCTGTAGTGACAAAAAGCCTTTTGCTGTTTGTTTTTACTTCAGCCTGAGCTATGGCATTATATAGCTGGTTCATCTACATTGTAAATTAATATCAGACTGATGAAACTCCTTCTTCATGTGGACTGAAAAGATAAACACCAAGACATCTTAAAAAAAATAGCCCACATTGAGAAAATGTTGAACGTCCCTTTCAACAGCAGCACTCTGTTATGAAAATAACAGGGGTGGTGGCCAAGTGGTTAATGCGCTTGGTTTCAGTTCAGAAGGTTCTGGGTTCAAATCCCACCCCTGCCACATTTCTCCATGTAGTGTGGAGTTGCGTCAGGAAGGGCATCCGGCGTAAAACCTGTGCCAATTCAACATGCAGATCCACCTTGGATTTGCTGTGGCGACCCTGAGTGCAAACAAGGGAGCAGCCGAAGGGACTTACTTACTCTGTTACGAAAATAATACCTTGTCCCAGGTGAAGGAGTACAAGTACCTCAGGGTTTTGTTCAGAAGGGAGGGTACAATGGGGTGTGAGATCGGCCGGAGAATCGGCACAGCAGGGACGACGTTGCATTCACTCTACCATACTGTTGTGACAAAAACGGAGCTGAGCCAAAAGGCGAAGCTCTCGATCTACCAGTACGTTTTTGTTCCTACTCTCACCTATAGTCACAAGGGTTGGATCATGACTGAAAGATCTAGATCACAGGTACAAGCGGCCAAAATGGGTTTCCTCAAGAGGGTGTCTGGTGTCTCCCTTAGAGATGAGGTGAGAAGCTCAGTCATCTATGAAGAGCTCGGAGTAGAGCCACTGCTCCTTTACACTGAGAGGTGCCAGGTGAGGTGGTTTGGGCATCTGATAAGGATGCCCTCTAGGTGCCTCCCTAGGGAGGTGTTACAGGCATGTCCAGCTGTGAAGAGACCCTGGGAAGACCCAGGACTAGGTGGAGAGCTTATATCTCCACAATGGCCTGGGAACGCCTCAGTATCCCCCAGCCAGAGGTGGTTAATGTGGCCCGGGAAAGGGAAGTTTTGGGTCCCCTGCTGAAGCTGTTGCCCCCACGACCCAATCCTGGATAAGCAGATGAAGATGAGTGAGTGAGTGATATTGTGTATCACACTGATGTTGAGGTTCCCTTTTCAGAAAGTGTACAGCTTTGTTAAACTTAAAGTTTCAACTAAATGAGCTGATTTCTGTTGCGCTCCATATGGCGTGACTTTAGGCATGCTGCTAAGTGGGTATTATTGTGTGTGACAGGCACAGCACTGGCATATTTAAGGATTTTGGGGGAGTATAGTGATGGATGTTTGCTCCCTGCTCTTTCATCATCCACAACAGTAGAACAAAAATGAGACCAATCCTTGCAATGAGAGCAAAAGGGTGCAGAAAATTGAAAAGCGACTGGAATGTGGGGAGCTCCGGGGTCTTCAGCCTGCTCAGTGATGATATGCAGTGTAATGAACTTTCAGAGTTTACGCATCAGAAACATGATGCTCCACATCGCCTTGACTGTCAGTGATTTCTGCCCTGTATCTGTGAGATGAGACCCCAAAAATCTCCTTCCATCTACTATAGCAGCCTTGCTACACTGACTTAAAGCCTGCATTTCATTTGTCAGCCTAATGGTGAAGATTGTAAGGGTTTAAATTCCGGCTTCTCCTAGAGGTGTCAAGAAGTATGTGAAGCTGTCAGTCGTGTCACTGGGGGAAGAAGTTATTTTGCTGCTCGCTGTGAAAAGTAACCATTTTAAATTTGGACAAGTTAGAGGAGTTTAATAGCACCATAGTATGCAGTGAGGCTGTGTAACACATGTTGGTATCCAGGAAAAGAAATCCGTGACTGAGGTGAAGCTGTTTGTCAGATTTGTAGGTGATCAGTTCAATCCAGAAAAGCTTGGGTATATTTGACCTCCAGTAATATGTAGGGTTCCAACAAAATCTCAATGAAAATCACATATGTACTGGTCAATATCAAAATAAAGCTGTGTGCCAAATCTCAAGGAGATGCACCAAACAGGAATGAAGTGGAACTCCAGAAACCTCTACACTTTCATTTTTTTAAAAGCTCCAATAACTTTGAGGGATCTGGTTGCATTACAAAGAAAATGAAAGCCTGGTTTTACTTCTTTGGCTCCCTGTGCAGATGAGATCAGCCTTCAAGGTTTGGTTATTAACATGTGAATTATTTAATGTTATTGCCTCTTAGTTCATAGACGTTGTCTAACATTATGAACCTCCTTGTGTTTGTGCTCCTGGCTGTAGGCATACTCTTTGTTCCATAGAGATGAAAAAGAAGTCAGTAGGCTACATGGCTCTTTTGTCACATTCCTTTTTAATAGAATAACTTTCCAGCTGAGATTATACAGTCACATTCAGTTTAATCTTTAAGAATAAGATGAACTTTATTATCCAGAAGGAAATTATTTTGCCAGAGCACCAAACAGTGAATATTTTTAATACTCAGTGCTGCATTGATACAGTGGATCATCATATTCTACTTGATAGGCTGGAAAATCATTTTGGGATTACTGGGAGTGGCCCTTGCATGGCTGACGTCATACTTGACCAGTTGTTCTCACTGTGGTTTTGTACAGTAACACTACCTCTAACCTTAGTGACATGAATTTGGGGTTCCACAGGGGTCTGTCTTAGGCTCCCCTGCTTTCTCTTCCTCAGTTTTTCTCTTCCTTTCTTCCTCAGAGGGAGTTTTTCCTTGCCGCTGTTGCTCTGGGGGTTGGTAAGGTTAGACCTTACCTGTGTGAAGCGCCTTGAGGCAACTCTGTTGTGATTTGGTGCTATATAAAGGAAAATAAATTGAAACTGAAATTGAAAATACAACAGGTACAGCAAATTTATGCGAAATGTCTGAAGATATTTCATAAGATGTTCGCCAGTATTGCCCATAACTGAGTAACTGAATAACTCTGAATAGCTGTGTTTGTTACGTATTCATCCTGCAAAAGGGGGAGGAATTATGGCGTCTGATTGCCACAGGTAGGAAAGACCTCCTGTGGCATTGTGTGGTGCACCTCAGTGGTCTCACTCTATGGCTGAAGGTGCTCTGACGGGACTTCAGTGTGGCTTGAAGTGGCTGGGAGGTGTTGTCCCGGATGCTGTGCAGTTTCCTCAGCATCCTCCATTCAGTTCAACCCCCAACTAGTCTTAAATCTAGTCTTAAACCACGTTTGAGATACAGTTAGTAAAACAGTTGATGTACCAAAAATTAAACCATGTGGATTTTAAAGTTTCTAATTTTATATGTGTATTGCATACTACGTATATGCAATACACATATAGTATGCAATACACATATCTGTCTGTGATTTTATGATTACTGTCAAATTGTTTTTAAGTTGCACTTTCTGTATTGAATTTGTAAAGATCTGTGTAGCAACTATTTTTGAATGTTGAAGGCCATTATTATTGTTGTTGTTGTTGTCCTCTAAACAGTAACATAAAGCTGTGTCCAAATTTTCAAGGTGCTCCTTTATATAGGAGCAAAGTGTCAGACTGAAAAGCTTTACATGAAGTCAGTAACTTATAAAGGTCTGAATGGATCGTAGTGAAAATGAAATTTAGTGGACAATAGTGAGGTAAAGCTGCATGAAAAAAAAATGTCAACATGATTCATCATACAGGAGTGACAAAACTGCAGAAACCTACCTGTAAAATATTTATCAATTAAAAAGTGGAAAAGTGGGGTTTAAAACATCAACTTTTTGATTTTTGGCTCACTATCAAATTGACATATGGACTTCACCCAAATAATGCATTTGCTCTTCCAAATTTATCTGTCAAAGTACAGCTGAAATTAATGTTACAATATACTGTGCATCCAGAAAGTATTCACATAACTTCACTTTTTCCACATTTTGTTATGTTACAGCCTTATTCCAAAATGGATCAGATTCATTTTTCCCCTCAAAATTCTACACACAATACCCCATAATGACAATGTGAATTTTTTTTTTTTCAGATTTTTGAAATTTATAAATTGAGCTCAGATCACAAATCTGGGTAAAGGTACAGAAATATTTCTGCTGCTTTGAAGGTCCTAATGAGCACAGTGGGCTCCATCATCCATTATTGGAAGAAGTTCGGATCCACCAGGACTCTTCCTAGAGCTGGCCGCCCATCAGAACTGGGTGATTGGGGAGAAGGACCTTAGTCAGGAAGGTGACCAAGAACCTGATGGTCACACTGTGAGAGTTTCATCATTCGTCTATGGAGAGAGGAGAACCTTCCAGAAGGATAACCATTGCTGCAGCAATTCACCAGTCAGGGCTGTATGGTAGAGTGGCCAGACAGAAGCCAGTAAAAGGCACATTGTAGCCCACCTGGAATTTGGATTGAGGGAAAGATGAATGCAGCAATGTACAGAGACATCCTGGATGAAAACCTGTTCCAGAGCGCACTCGACCTCAAACTGGGGTGACTGTTCATCTTTCAGCAGGACAATGACCCTAAACACACAGCCAAGATATCAAAGGAGTGGCTTTGGACAACTCTGTGAATGTCCAAGAGTGGTCCAGCCAGAGCCCAGACCTGAATCTGATTGAACATCTCTGGAGAGATCTGAAAATGGCTGTGCACCGACGCTCTCCAGCCAACCTGATGGAGCTTGAGAGGTGCTGAAAAGAGGAATGGGCAAAACTGACCAAAGATAGGTGCACCAAGCTTGTGGCATCATATTCAAGAAGACTTGAGGCTGTAATTGCTGCCAGAGATGCATCAACAGAGTATTGCGCAAAGGGTGTGAATACATGTGAGTTTTTTGTTTTTGTTTTTTATTTTTTACGGAGCCCTGGAAGTGTCATTGCAAAATGTTTTGCATGTGGAGAGAATGTGCGCATGTTTTGTTATATTGTGCGCACGTTTTGTTATATTGTGTGCACATTTTATTATATTGTCTGCACGTTTTATATGTGCGCACGTTTAGTTATATTGTGTGCACATTTTGTTATATTGTGCGCATGTTTTGTTATATTGTGTGCATGTTTTATTATATTGTGCGCATCGTTAAGCATCGTTTGAGTAAAACAAAGGGACGATCTACTTAAATGTGGCCACAATTTGTAAAATGTGCATTCAATATTGTCGTGACACATAAATGTTGGCTATTAGTCAACAAACCAGCAAACAGTGTAATACATTAGAAATGGATCTGGTCAGGGTATATCATCATGGTTTGGGTGCACAAGGACATACAGAGAACTCCAGCTGCCCAGCATGACATCATCTGGAGTTTAAGCACATTAAAAAGGATGCTGAGGGCGAAGCGTCTCCCCCTCATGAGTATGACAGTTTAGCTCATATTATGGAGTTCATTTTGAATGAAAGGAAAACAAATTTGAGGGCTCAATTAAAGGAAAACATGCACATGTTTTATTAATTCGAGGGCTCGATTAAAGGAAAACGTGCACACGTTTTATTAATTCGAGGGCTTGATTAAAGGAAAACGTGCACGAATTATCATGGCCGTTAAAACGTGCGCACAAATTATCATGGCCAGGAAAATGTGTGCACGTTTTATTAATTTGAGAGCACAAATTCAAATTGAGAATTTCAAATTTATTAATTTATATAGTGCCAATTCACGACGAACTCATCTCAAGGCGCTTCACACAACATAAAACATCAACAAACAAAAAAACTGAATTAAAAATTTAAAACACAATAAAAAGATGACCATAAAAGAATACAAGAATAAAAACACATCATAACACTAATGATAAAACAGGGAAAACAAATGAGTCTTTAAACATGACTTAAAAGTCTCCACAGTATCAGACTGCCGAATGTGTGCCGGGAGATCGTTCCACAGAGCTGGAGCACGATAGGAGAAAGCTCTGTGACCGGCAGACTTTTTATTCACCCTGGGAACACACAGAAGTCCTGCACCCTGAGAACGCAGGGCCCGAGCCGGTACATAGGGGCTTACCAGGTCAGCCAGAAAGGGAGGTGCAAGTCCATGAACAATTTTCTAAACTAATAACAGTACTTTAAAATCCGATCTTGCAGCAACTGGAAGCCAGTGCAGGGACGCCAAAACGGGCATAATGTGGTCAAACGTTCTGCTTTGTGTCAAAAGTCTGGCAGCAGCATTTTGAACCAGTTGAAGACCCCTAATCCTGGACTGCGGTAAGCCAGAAAATAGAGCATTACAATAGTCCAATCTAGAAGAGACAAATGCATGAATCAAAGTCTCAGCATCAGCCATAGACAGGATGGGACGAATCTTCACTATATTTCGCTAATGGAAGAAAGCAGTCCTCGTAATGTCTCTAATGTGGAGGTCAAAAGACAACGTATGATCGAAAATTACTCCAAGGTTCCTCAATTTATCCATATGATGTATAACACACGAACCTAAGCTAAGTGCTAGCTGATCAAATTGATGCCGATACCTCGCTGGACCAAGAACCATAACTTCAGTCTTATCAGAATTTAAAAGTAGGAAGTTACTAGACATCCAACTTCTTACTAATACAAGGCAATCTTCCAAAGACTTTATGTGAATGAGATTACCACCAGTTATTGGCATGTACAATTGAGTGTCATCAGCATAGCAATGAAAGGGAATCCCAAAGTGCTGCAGTATATTCCCAAGGGGTGCTACATAAAGGGAAAAAAGCAGGGGGCCTAAAACGGATCCCTGCAGAACCCCAAACTTCATGTCCCTACGATCAGAGGAGGTGCCATTACACAATACACAGTAAGAAGGACTGGACAGGTATGACATCAACCATGCAAGAGCAGTTCCAGTAATCCCAAAGTGATTCTCCAGCCTATTGAGTAAAATATGATAATCCACAGTATCAAACGCAGCACTAAGATCCAGCAGCACCAAGACTGTAGCGGTATCTGAGTCCATTGCTCGCAAAAGGTCATTCACTACTTTAGTAAGTGCTGTCTCTGTGGAGTGATATTTTCTAAAAGCAGACTGCAGTGGCACGTTTTATTAATTTGTGGGCTCAATTAAAGGAAAACGTGTGCACAAATTATCATGGCCAGAAAAAAATATCACTTTGTGACCTCTCCCGGGTTCCGTAATTTTTAATAAATTTAAAAAAAAAAAATTCCTCAAAACACTTTTTTGTGTTGTCATTATGGGGTGTTGCAAGTAGAATTTTGAGGGGAATAAATGAATTTATTATGCAATCATTACAATAATCCAAATCCTAGCCTACAGACCAAGTGAGTCTGTAGGTTAGGATTTGGAGTACCAGTACAGTAGTCCAGGATTTGAGTCTGTCTCTGTGCTTGTCATTTCCTGTCTGTGTCCTTGAACAAGACACTTCATCTGAATTCTTCCAGTCCATGGAAATAAGTTCCATCATTGGCAGCAGTAGTAACCTGCAATGGACTGGCATCTTGCCCGTGGGACTCGTAGATACTTGACTGCATCATGCTATGGTTTCCAGGGATCAGTACCGATCCGATGGGCCTCAGGGCCTGTGTAGAACTTACTTCTCTCTCTCTCTCTCTCTCTCTCTCTCTCTCTCTCTCTCTCTCTCTCTCTCTCTCTCTCTCTCTCTCTCTCTCTCTCTCATATAATGATGACACAGTATACATACTGTAAGAGTCCGTTATAATATTTGTATACAAAATACAAATGTGCGGTAGGTATATTCCCACACAAACATTTCCTGTAAAAGCACTTTTTTCTTGGCTTGTGGTGGAGACAGCCCAAAACCTCTCATCACACATGAATAATTGAGAAAGAATATTGCACGTTTGATTTTCCACAGGCTCAGCATAACAATGGAAGGAAAGGTCAAGACCGTGGACACTGAAGGGGCAGAGAATGAAAACGAGCTGGTGTCATAGTGCACAGATCAAAAACAACAGGAGTGCTGCTGAGATACGCATTGAGACTGAGATGAGATGAATTATTCCTGGGGGCTCTGCTGTAGAAATGATTATACATGCAACTTCCTGTGAGACACCAGAAGTAGCAGTGAGCCATTGGTTTTTGTTTCTCATACCGATTTATTTGAAACTTTATTGTTTTCTTTTCTAAACAATGATCATCTCCTGTAGCATTTAAAAATGTCCTTGCACAGCTCGTGAACATGTTGTGCTGTTCGCGGTTATACTAACAACTAGACAATGTTAAATCTGTGGCTACAACAGCAGTGTTTAGAACATGCACCCCAGACTAAAAGAGTTTCCACCATTGTGGCTGAAAAAACACAACTTGGAAAAAAAAGTCCATGGAGGAACACTGGACAGACCACCAGAGAAGAGACGCCAGATGCTAAAGTGTCACCAGAATAACAGGTATGAATTCAACATGTATACTAACCTATAAAATTATTCTTGGACTGGCACCTCCTTACCTAGTTGAACTAATTAAACCCTACGTACCGGCCTGGGCTTTGCGTTTCAAGGTGCAGGACTACTTAGTCTCCCTAGGGTGAATAAAAAGCCTGTGGGTCATAGAGCTTTCTCTTATCGTGCCCCTGTTCTGTGGAATGATCTCCCTGTGTCAATAAAACAGTCAGATTCTATAGAGACTTTCAAGTCTCTTTAGTGGCTGTTTCTCCCTCTGGAATAATCATGTTTATTTCTGATGCTTATGGTGGAAAATGCAGTTACATGTACATAACAGATAATGTTTTTTTGTTTGTTTTTTATTTAGAACATATATTGAACATATATGTATTCACTAGAACAGATCAAATCTAGGCTTGCATCTCAAATGTATCTTCTGACAATTTGTAGCTAAACTTTCAGGTCTTCTTTTTAAGAAAATCCTCCTCTACGTATACCACTTCATGATAAGCTGTATAACAGGTGATACAAAATGCAAAGCTTGCACTCTCTCAGAGTGTTTATGTATTATTTAGTTGTTTAATTTATCTCTATAATTTATTCCGTCTCCCCCCGCTGAACGCGTTAAAGGTAGGCATCCGTTTAAGGCAGAGATTAACTCAACTTTGTCGACAATCTTTGTCGAAGCTGGCACATGAGAATGTTCCACCTTGTGCCAATAATGATGATTTCAAAATAAAGGTTTTGAAAATTAGCCCCCAAAATTTTCATAATAAAGGATGCACATCATCATGCCAGGCACAAGACATATCCAAAAGCTGAGGCCAATCTGACAAACAGTCACAGCAATATGTGAGCCACATACCCCACACAGATACACCTTCAATTCAATTTCATTTCAATTTATTGAACTTATAGAGCACCAAATCATGACAGCATCACCTCAAGACGCTTCACAGGAACAACTCAACAATGCAAAACCAAAACAAATTAAATCAAGGATCAAAGAGCATGATTAAAAGAATAAAAGCATGATGAAAAAGTTAAAAAGGTAAAAAAATAAAAAATAAAATAATCTACAGTGAGGGAAATAAGTATTTGAACACCCTGGGGTTTTGCAAGTTCTCCCACTTAGAAATCATGGAGGGGTCTGAAATTTTCATCTTAGGTGCATGTCCACTGTGAGAGACATAATCTAAAAAAAAAAAAAAAATCCGAAAATCACAATGTATGATTTTTTTAAATTTATTTGTATGTTACTGCTGCAAATAAGTATTTGAACACCTGCCGATCAGCAAGAATTCTGTTTCACACATACCTGTTAATTTTTCTTTAAGAAGCCCTCTTATTCTGCACTCTTTACCTGTATTAATTGCACCTGTTTGAACTTGTTACCTGTATAAAAGACACCTGTTCACACAATCAGTCACACTCCAGCCTGTCCACCATAACCAAAGAGCTGTCTAAGGACACCAGGGACAAAACTGTAGACCTGCACAAGGCTGGGATGGACTACAGGACAACAGGCAAGCAGCTTGGTACAAGACAACAACTGTTATGATCATTT
The DNA here is from genome assembly GCF_902500255.1 of Thalassophryne amazonica. NCBI lineage: Eukaryota > Metazoa > Chordata > Actinopteri > Batrachoidiformes > Batrachoididae > Thalassophryne > Thalassophryne amazonica. The sequence goes on from NC_047121.1 coordinate 44,849,598, forward strand.
ATTAGAAAGTGGAAGAAACACAAGATGACTGTCAATCTCCCTCAGTCTGGGATTCCATGCAAGATCTCACTTTGTGGGGTAAGGATGATTCTGAGAAAGCTCAGAACTACACAGGAGGACCTGGTCAATGACCCAAAGAGAGTTGGGACCACAGTCACAAAGATTACATTAGTAACACATGATGCTGTCATGGTTTAAAATCCTGCTGGGCAGCAAGGTCCCCCTGCTCAAGCCAGCACATGTCCAGGCCCGTTTGAAGTTCACCAGTGACCATCTGGATGATCCAGAGGAGGCATGGGAGAAGGTCATGTAGTCAGATGAGACCAGAATAGAGCTTTTTGGAATCAACTCCACTTACCATGTTTAGAGGATGAGAACAACCCCAAGAAAACCATCCCAACCGTGAAGCATGGGGGTGGAAACATCATACTCTGGGGGTGTTCTGCAAAGGGGACAGGATGACTGCACCGTATTGAAGGGAGGATGTATGGGGTCATGTATTGCGAGATTTTGGCAAACAACCTCCTTCCCTCAGTAAGAGCACTGAAGATGGGTCGTGGCTGGATCTTCCAGCATGACAATGACCCCAAACACACAGCCAGGGCAACTAAGGAGGGGCTCCGTAAGAAGCATTTCAAGGTCCTGGAGTGGCCTGGCCAGTCTCCAGTCCTGAACTCAATAGAAAATCTTTGGAGGGAACTGAAACTCCAAACCTGAAAGATTTGGAGAAGATCTGTATGGAGGAATGGGCCAAAATCCCTGCTGCAGTGTGTGCAAACCTGGTGAAAAACTACAGGAAACGTTTGACCTCTGTAATTATAAACAAAGGCTACTGTCCGAAATATTAACATTGATTTTCACAGGTGTTCAAATACTTATTTGCAGCAGTAACATACAAATAAATTATTTAAAAAATCATACATTGTGATTTCCGGATTTTTTTTTTTTTTTTAGATTATGTCTCTCACAGTGGACATGCACCTAAGATGAAAATTTCAGACCCCTCCATGATTTGTAAGTGGAAGAACTTGCAAAACCACAGGGTGTTCAAATACTTATTTTCCTCACTGTATATACATAAAGGGCTACGTCTGTCTGTCTGTCTGCATGTCTGTCCAGGATAAACTCCCAAACTATAATATGTAGCCCTAAAAACTATATATTCTGAATCATGACATGAGGAACAAACTGGTACATTGATATATTTTTAAAAGTTGAACTGAAAATTACCCCCAAAATAGCCATTTATGTAAGACCATACAGTGTTGTACCATGTGCGATAAACTCCCAAACTATAATATGTAGCCCTAAAAACTATATATATTCTGAATCCTCATGACATGGGGAACAAACTGGTACCATTTTTTAAAAAGTTGAAGTGAAAATTAACCCCAAAATAGCCATTTATGTAAGACCATACAGTGTTGTACCATGTGCGATAAACTCCCAAACTATAATATGCAGCCCTAAAAACTATATATATTTATGGCATTTACCATTACTATATATGCAGACAGGGGGAAAAGAAAAAAAACAAACAACTATATATATTCTGAATCCTCATGACATGGGGAACAAACTGGTATCATTTTTTTAAAAGTGAAAATTACCCCCTATAAAGCCGGCTGTGGGTATGACCAGGCAGATTCAAATTTCCAGCCCTGTATATGCGTTGGCCATCTCTGTTTATTTAATCCCTTCCTTCGGCGACTTCATGTTCTCAACTATTAAGCACCTGACTGTCCTGTACAACCCAGTTTGCCTTCCTGTCTGAATACATTCATTTTATGTTTGTAAAATTGCAATGTAAAAACAGTGAAATACACCACTACCTCAATTTTGATTCATTGATATGTACATTTACTGTTACCTACCTTTTGTGTGTAATTTTGTTATAAATTTGATTGCAAAACAAAGTCTGCATGAAGGACTTCAAATGTGTTTGTCTTATAACCAAGTATTTCCACTTAGTTTGGGGAGTCCACCTCTTATAGTTCTGCTGGACAAACTTTAGCCCATTAACTATTATATTTATAAGACATCAGCATTACAAAAACAAATGTTGCAATTGTTTTGATTAAAATGATTGGCATTTGGCTTATGTCTAAAACAGGTTAACCCGGGCAGCACTGGGTACCCCAGCTAGTAAATGAATAAAAAGCATAGTAAACAATCTCTTAATCATATAAAATAGAAAACAAATGCGTTTTCAATCGGGACTTAAAAGTCTCAATGGAGTCCGACTGCCTCACCAAGGCAGGGAGATCATTCCACAGGAACGGGGCACGATAGGAAAAGGCTCTATTTCCCGCAGACTTTTTATTCACCCTAGGGACACAAAGCAATCCTGCGTCCTGTAAACACAGAGCCTGGGCCGCTATGAAGTGCCAATGTAGGATCAAAAATGACCCCAAGGTTCGTCTCTTTGTCCGTATGATGTATAACACACGAACCTAAACTAAGCGCTAGCTGGTTAAATCGATGCCAATGTCTTGCTGGACCAAGAACGATCATTTCAGTCTTATCAGAGTTCAAAAGCAGGAAATTACTAGACATCCAGCTTCTCACTGATGTAAGGCAATCCTCTAAGGATTTTATATGAATGAGATTGCAGCAGTTATTGGCATGAACAATTGAGTAGCAATGAAAGATAATCCCAAAACACAGCAGAATACGCTCGAGGGGTGCAAGATAAAGAGAGAAAAACGGGGGGCCTAGGACAGATCCCTGTGGAACCCTGAATTCATGTCACTAAGGATAGAGGTAGTGTTATCGTGTAAGACATATTGATAACGACTGGACAGGTATGATGTCAACCATGCAAGTGCACTTCCAGTAATCCCAAAATAATTCTCCAGCCTATCAAGTAAAATATGATGATAGATGGTGCCAAATGCAGCACTAAGATCTAGCAGCACCATAACTGTCGTCGTGTCCGAGTCCATTGCTCGCAGAAGGTCATTGACTACTTTAGTGAGCGCTGTCTCTGTGGAGTGATATTTCCTAAACGCAGAAAGCAGTGGCTCAAAAAGATTATTCTCAGTAAGGTGGTCCACAAGCTGCTGTGAAACTACTTTTTCCAATATTTTAGAGCAAAATGATAGATTTGATTTATATCGGCTTATAATTTTTCAATACACCAGGATCAAGATTTGATTTCTTGAGTAATGGTTTAATCACTGTAGGTTTGAAACATTTAGGAACAGATACAGAGGTTAATGAGAGGTTAACAATTTCCAGCACAGTCAGCCCAAGAGTGGGCCACAGGTCCTTAAACAGTTTTGTTGGTATAGGATCAAATAAGCAGGTTGTGCTTTTTGCAGATGGCACGAGTTTCATCAGCGCGCCTAGTGAGATACTATCAAATTCTGTAAATCTAGGTAACACCTCAATGGTAGCACCCACCTCCATAACAGGGAGCAGTGGCTGGACCAAGGCGTGCTGAGATATTTTGCTTTATGGATAGATGAAATAAATAAAATGGAATTCACCCTTATAGCATCTTTCCATCTGATTGTTTTGGGTGCTGATGAGGGCCTGGTTGAACCATCAGGAGTACTCGGGTATAAAGCTGTGCACGTGTTCATAAACTGGAGCTTTCTTAGTAAATCACCCGCAGAACTGCCCACTTACGTCTGCCTGTTTTTTCTTTTCTTTTTTCTCTCCTAATCTCACACTATTTTTTCTTGTTTAGCAAATAGATAATAGACTTTCACCTGCTGCCATGTTGGTACCAGTCTGTGTGTCCATTCTGCCCACTCACATCATCAATCAGCAGTCTGGTTTAGCCGCCGCCGGCACCTGTCAGGATGAAAGACATGGATTAGAGAAACAGAGAGAGATTGTGAAAAGGTTGGGCATACAATAGTTGCATCACGTGTCTCGTTGCTATGGAGTTTGTATTTATTTGTGTGTATGTTTGTGAGATGTAAACCCTTTGCTGCTGTCAGGCCTGGATGTAGATGTTATCACCATTTGTGTGTTCCTCCACCATTTGTGTGTGGCTTGGATGATCGCATGTGAAGTGTAAGATAACGTCTGCCTCTTTGGTGACATTGTTTTGGAAAAGACCATCACTATGCATCATACTCACCCACAAAATCAAACAGCGTCTTTGTGTACGCGGCTCGTGCTTTCCCCCCTCCCTTTTTCACGTCTAAAAATAGACCTTTTTCTCAATGATCTCTAGCTGTAAGACGGGCACCTGCATGAGGTTAACTCGAGACCATCCTCTGAAAAGCTCTGCCTCTTACTCGCATGCACAACAGTCTATTCAGGGTGCAGATGGCAGCCTGTGTGCGTGAGACAAGAGACCCCATGCGCTCAGCTGGGTGACGGGGAGTCGGGTTCATTGGCATGCATGCAGGCAGCGATTCTGCTCCGGTCCAGGAGAGCACGCGTCAGTCTGGAGGGAACGAGGAGACGGCTCACAAACTATGACGGCCATATGCTCATTACACCCCGGCTTCCTACCCCACTTCTGCTGCCCTTGGAGAGGATAATATTAGGCTTACAATTAACACAACACAGTCAAATGTGAATTCTTAGTTGTTGATAGATCGAGAGAACTATCTGCAGTGCTACTGGGCTTTGAACAGAATGTCAAAGTTATGTTTTCCAATGTCTAAGTTGATGTTTTGTTACATGTTTTCATCTAGTCATCCATGACACCCTATTAAAGTTCATCCAGCAAACACATAGCAGTTTGGTAATGTTATATATTGGTTATATTTAGGCTATGGCTATCAGAAACATTTCTAGAATGTTTCCCTATCGTTATTACTTCCTTTTATATTTTGACAAGTCATGTTTATAGTTGAGGGAAAGCTGACAAATATATTAACCTCTTAAACCCTAGAGTCCCCAAATTTGGGGACTTGCCCTGTTTTGGAACATTTGAACACTCATAACTAACCAGTGCTGACACCAACATACACTTATTATACATCAAAATGTCAAGCGAAGTCTCCTCTACAAAAGTATCCACTTCAATCACATATCAACTAACCACAGCTGAAACACCAAGCAAATAAAGACATAAATCAGAATTCATTTTTTGGGAAAATAAACCTCATTTACTCCTACCAAGTATGATTTACTTTCAATTTTTTGCATCCACAACATCCCCTAGGACCTGTCTTTTAGCTGATCCAAACTTTTGCATTTTTGACCTTGTACAATCTCAGAAATAAATCATAATGTATGGGTATGTGATTTTGGTGAAATAGGCTCTAGGGCTTAAGGGGTTAATTCTTTCTTACTGCAAATTTCTTTCAATGACTTAATTATGTTACCTACACAAGAAAAATGGCATAGGTAACATAATTATTATGCAATTAAAACAATATACTTTATGTATTTTAAATAAATACTGTCATTATTATTGATTTAGAGTAATTATATTTTATTAATACTAAATATATAAAGCTGAGGATTATGCATTTCAAATGAATAGGATTTATTACAGTACTGAATATGCATCTTGTAAGGTTTATTTGGTAGGTTTGTATTAAAATTATCTAAAAAAAAAAAGTAAATGGGAATTTGTCATGTAATAAAATTACATAAATCTTAAAAGTTAGGGTTAAATATTTCTGTAAGTGTGACTTATGACTTATGAGCAATGTCACAAAACAAAAAACAAATAAAAGAACACAAACAATTTCTCGCACTCACTGGCCAATTGACAAGGCTATTCATGTTCCCATTCTTTTTAACTGCTTCACAGTGCTGTGTTAATTCAGAAATTTGTCACCCCTCATAGACTGGGATAATTTCTGGTCTCTGTTTTTGTAGTGCTGTGTGTGCCTCTTACAATGGAAGCAGTTGGCTGATGTGTGGCTGAGCTGTATCAAAGTACCAGCTATCACTCCACTCAGCCAGCCTTCAATAATAATTGGGCTAGAACAAATGGGCCATGACTTTGGAACAAAAAGGCGACATAAAACGAAGAGACTCCCACACCAAACAAAGCTTAAAATGATTCAAAAACTGGTCTCCACCTAGCAAGGCTTCATAAAGAGGATTGATTGATGTACTCCTCGTGCACAAGGCCAGTACTATATAAAGATATATTGCATCTATTACCCAGATAGGCAGTGGGACAGAGTAGCACAGCACAGATCTGCAGCTTTTTTAAGATAAGATGATATTCATGAAATATGCAATTCTGTAGATGTGAAAGACAATGCGAATAGTGTAGAAAATGGTTGAAGCTGAAAATACATAGATGTGCAGTATAATGCAGGACATTCACTTTATACATGCTTCCCTTAGGCAGTATTATTAGACGGCATTGCTTAAATTTTCATTGTTACGCAGATGATACCCAGCTTTATCTATCCATGAAGCCAGAGGACACACACCAATTAGCTAAACTGCAGGATTGTCTTACAGACATAAAGACATGGATGACCTCTAATTTCCTGCTTTTAAACTCAGATAAAACTGAAGTTATTGTACTTGGCCCCACAAATCTTAGAAACATGGTGTCTAACCAGATCCTTACTCTGGATGGCATTACCCTGACCTCTAGTAATACTGTGAGAAATCTTGGAGTCATTTTTGATCAGGATATGTCATTCAATGCGCATATTAAACAAATATGTAGGACTGCTTTTTTGCATTTGCGCAATATCTCTAAAATTAGAAAGGTCTTGTCTCAAAGTGATGCTGAAAAACTAATTCATGCATTTATTTCCTCTAGGCTGGACTATTGTAATTCATTATTATCAGGTTGTCCTAAAAGTTCCCTGAAAAGCCTTCAGTTAATTCAAAATGCTGCAGCTAGAGTACTGACAGGGACTAGAAGGAGAGAGCATATCTCACCCATATTGGCCTCTCTTCATTGGCTTCCTGATAACTCTAGAATAGAATTTAAAATTCTTCTAACTTATAAGGTTTTGAATAATCAGGTCCCATCTTATCTTATTGACCTCATAGTACCATATCACCCCAATAGAGCGCTTCGCTCTCAGACTGCAGGCTTACTTGTAGTTCCTAGGGTTTGTAAGAGTAGAATGGGAGGCAGAGCCTTTAGCTTTCAGGCTCCTCTCCTGTGGAACCAGCTCCCAATTCGGATCAGGGAGACAGACACCCTCTCTACTTTTAAGATTAGGCTTAAAACTTTCCTTTTTGCTTTCCTTTTTGCTAAAGCTTATAGTTATGGCTGGATCAGGTGACCCTGAACCATCCCTTAGTTATGCTGCTATAGATTTAGACTGCTGGGGGGTTCCCATGATGCACTAAGTGTTTCCTTCTCTTTTTTCTCTGTATGCACCACTCTGCATTTAATCATTAGTGATTGATCTCTGCTCCCCTCCACAGCATGTCTTTTTCCTGGTTCTCTCCCTCAGCCCCAACCAGTCCCAGCAGAAGACTGCCCCTCCCTGAGCCTGGTTCTACTGGAGGTTTCTTCCTGTTAAAAGGGAGTTTTTCCTTCCCACTGTTGCCAAGTGCTTGCTCATAGGGGGTTGTTTTGACCGTTGGGGTTTTTCCGTAATTATTGTATGGCTTTGCCTTACAATATAAAGCGCCTTGGGGCAACTGTTTGTTGTGATTTGGCGCTATATAAATAAAATTGATTTAATTTGATATATATATATATATATACACACACACACACACACACACACACAGTGGGCCATGTGCAAGTTCTCCTACTTAGAAAGATGAGAGAGGTCTGTAATTTTCATCATAAGTACACTTCAACTATGAGACAAAATGAAAAAAAAAAAAAAGAAATCCAGGAAATCACATTGTAGGATTTTTACAGAATTTATTTGCAAATTATGGTGGAAAATAAGTATTTGGTCAATAATAAAAGTTCAACTCAATACTTTGTAACATAATTGTTGTGTGGGCCGCTGAAGAGGAGGTACTGCTGGCCCACCACCACCAGATGGCGCCTGCTTGAAGTGCGGGCTTCAAGCACGAGAGGGTGTCAGAGCAACGGAGAGTGACAGCTGTCACTCATCATCTGCACCAGCTGTCACTCATCTTCCACATCACCATAAAAGCCGGACTACAACTCCACCTCCCCGCCGAGAAATCAGCAACCAAGAGGTAACCGTCTCTATTGAGTTTTCTCTGCTAAACTGAACTCTTCTTTGCAGCCGTTTGCCCTGTGGTGTCCTTATCGGAGCTGGAGTATGGGCGTGACCGCGACGACTTCGCATCACGCTCCATATCAGATAAGTGGTTACACAGGAGCTGCACGAGTGTGTGATTGGAGGTGCTCCCTCCTTAAAGAACATTATCTGTGAGTGGACTACTGAGTGTGCGGACTCACACTCACCTGGATTTTCTCTGTTCTCTGCCAGCAGTACCAGGGTTGACAGCCGAAGGCAGAGGCCACCTGGGGACTCGGGACTTGGCGGCTCCGGTGTTCTTCAGGCCCGTTGGTGGTGGAAGCTGTGTGGGAATCAGCTCTTCTCTCGCCAGAGGTCTTCTATCTTCAAGCCTGCCCACACGTCACCTGGTGTATAATTGGCAATCCATATTTCTGTCTGTATTCCGTGTGTTTCCACAACATTAAATTGTTACTCGTTGGCTTATCCATTGTCCGTTCCTTAGCGCCCCCTGTTGTGGGTCCGTGTCACGACACTTTCCCAACAATAATCTTTGTTGGCAATGACAGAGTTCAAATGTTTCCTTTAAGTCTTCACCAGGTTTGCACACACTGTAGCTGGTATTTTGGCCCATTCCTCCATGCAGATCTCCTCTAGAGAAGTGATGTTTTGGGGCTGTCGCTGGGCAACACGGACTTTCAACTCCCTCAACAAATTTTCTATGGGGTTGACGTCTGGAGACTGGCTCGGCCACTCCAGGACCTTGAAATGCTTTTTATGGAGCCACTCCTTCATTGCCTGAGCAGTGTGTCTGGGATCATTTTCATGCTGGAAGACCCAGCCTGGTGCACATCTGCAATTGTCTTCTTGGTGTCCTTCGACAGCTCTTTGGTCTTGGCCATGGTTGAGTTTGGAACCTGACTGTTTGCGGCTGTGAATAGGTGTCTTTTATACAGATAACAAGTTCCAACAGATGCCATTAATACAGGTAACAGGTGGAGGGGTTGGCTAGTTGCACTCCATTGCATGTACTACCAAATGCCAAAATGCACACAAATAAATACACAGAGCCACTGCATACAATACTTCACTCCCCCTCTTTGAAGAAATAAATGTGTGATATCTTATATGTCAAAAGTCATATATGTGTGTGTGTGCATGCCTGTGGCCAGCATGTTGCATTGTAAGAATACCTGTAGCAACCCCCCACTACCTCCCTCTCTCTCTCTCTCTCTCTCTCTCTCTCTCTCTCTCTCTCTCTCTCTCTCTCACACACACACACACACACACACACACACACACACACACACACACACACACACACACACACACACACACACACACACACACATACATGGGTGTTTGCATTATTGAAGCTGGGGAGAAGGCAACTGTCTCTGTACAATGGAGGAAAAAAATGACAGCCTCAACAAAATTAGATGCCAATGATTTAAAGAAAATATTTTCAGGAGTTCAAAAGAGATTCAGGCACAGGTTTGCCACCAACTTCAGGTGCAGTAAAGTATCACTCCCTATCTTCCAACAAATGTGTGAATGGAATGGAGAAAGCCTAAATGCCACTGAATATGAGTCGAAGGAAAATAATGACAAGTTCATGCGGATATGAACAGACCTGCCTACTGAAAATTATTCACTGTAACTGTAGAACCGGATGCAGTACTTTGAAATGTACTTGTCGCAGGCATGGCCTTGAGTGTGTATTTGCTTGTGGAGACTGCAAAGGTTCTAGCTCCTCTAATGCAATGGATCCAGATGTTGTGACTGAAGTTGATGAATGAACAATCACAGAACTTCAAAAAGTGTTTCGGTGACTTTGGAATCATCTCGCTTCAGGTTTTGTCTTATCTGGCATGAGGTGTACTTTTTGTTTAAGCCATATTTGCATAATTACAACCTCTTTAGGATTCTTACATGTGTTAGTAGAACACCTCCTGAATTTGACACTTATCTCCTATGTGTTTGTTTGAAGTTCTAAGCGTTATGGGACAATAGATGTTCTTTTCAATAATGGTGATACTTCATTTGCTTAATTAAGGTTACATAATTAACTAATTAACTCACTATGTCTCAATATGACTGGACTATTAGCTCCTAGTGCTGAATAGCTAAAAATATTGATCAGCCAAGATCACAGTTGAGAAAAACTGAAGATGGCTTAAATGTGACTAATTTCCATCTTTTATGCTATTGATGGCTTTATTCAAAGACAATTAAACCATTGGTTAGCAATCATTCGCCTAATAAGTGAGTGGGAAGGGGAAATATCCAAACAATTATGGACCTGTGTGTGTATCGAAGTAGACTGTTGGGGAGTGTGGAATGGGCAATGTCTACATACTTATGGAGTGTATATCAAAGCAGAGTGAGATAGAGGGTTGTTTAGCAACCATACTGTTAAAGGTGAAGCAATCACAAATGTTTATGAGATCCCATCACAAATTTATTATCATTCTCAATGTAAAATAATAAATATTACATTTATTAATCTGCTTAACAGCAACTTATTCAATTGCAGATAAATCAGTTGTCACAGTTGGCCAACACAAACTGAGTATGAACCAAATGTGGCCCACAGGCCCCACATTGGTTAACGCCAACCATCACAACATAATCGTTTCTGCACAGAAATCTTCTGAATCAATCAGTTATGACTTACTTCACTGATGATGACACAACTGTGGACAAACTCACAATCTCTTCAGAATGTTGTGCCATTTTTGTTTTGTTATTGTCTCAGCTTCACCTTTTTGGCCAATCTTCATCGTACCGTTGTCAAGGACACAACACCTCGGTATGCTGACAGAAATGTGGGATACGTGTGCAACTGCAGTTGCATAATTAAGTGCTGCCACACAAAAAATGATCAGTGATAAGGATGTAAAAAGATTGCAAAGGTTACAGGTCATGTTTCTCTGCAACATGTGACTGTATTTCTGCTTCACATCTCTGCAAACCAGGAAAAGAACATTTATATTTAAACCACACAAGATCTTCTATTAATCCACTGCTCCTTGTGCAGGCGTGCTGTAACATACCACACCAACTGTCTGTATGTCCTGCCTGTTTTCTGAAGCTGGGTGAGAGAAAACTGAGTTTAGATTTGCAAAATAGGAGCATCACTTGTGCCGTGCACACTCAGGCACAGGATGCCGTCTTGTCTGCAGACACGTTGTGCATTTGGATCAATTCTGAATTGGTTATCCATCACGGCTGGCTGTCACGCTCCTCTGTGTCTCTGCGTGATTTCCCAGATATGTGGGAAAGTTTTAATTATGTTTTCTTTTATTCAAATGATTAATTCTGAAGCACAGCGCACCAGAGTGTTCGCCCTCAGGAGACGTCACACATCTGGTGCAGTCATATTCATTATGTGAGCTCCTTTATTTCCCTCTTTCTGTATCCAAAGGGCACAGAAACATCTTTACACACACAGTTACAGAAAATATACGACTGCAATGGGAGGTCACTGGTTCACGGGCTTTAGAGGTTGAATGATCTTATTTATCCCACTAGCATCATTCACTTTTGTTTCAGTTTGACCAGTTTTATTGGACTTTTGGATCTTTTTTCCTTGAAAGTGGTCATATTATAAAATACTTCAGCCAGGTGTCTAAAGACAACTTCACAGACAGACATAGCCAGTGTTCATACAAATGCTTCAGCCGTGCTGAAGACTTCTGTCTTTGGGCTTCTCGTTTCATAAGTTCATCCTGCTTCAGTTGGCCATTACATACCGAATCTTCCTGTCCTTGGCTGCCTCAGATTATTCCTCCTCCAGCTTCTGACATGTTTCCCATATACACAACTGTCACGGGCTTAAATAGAAGTTGGACAATTGAATACTGTATTGCCTGAATATGACAACCCCATTAAGAATGTAAGGCCCTTTTTCTAGACATTTAAGGAAAAATGCTTTCCGAAGACCAAGACTTTTTTAATATATAAAGGGAATGTTTTTATTTGAAAATAATGCACATAAAGGCACAATGAGAGACAAAAACAGGTAGATTGCATCAAGCAGTCATGCAATAAACAGAGCAAACCGGCCTCTCTAGTCAATCAATTCTTCACAGGCATAATTTCTGAACATGCACACACTTGTGTAATGACAAAAGATACCTGATGTATATTGACAACTTTTTTGGATGGGTACACAGCCAAAATGTTCTCAAAAATCTTTACTTTAAGGGATGAAGGAAGTGTCTATGGATGGCCAGGGGAACCCCCACCACCACCAAAAAAGCAAACAAACAACACCAAACACCATATATAAACAAACAAACAAACAAAAACCACCACCACCACCAGAACAAGGAGTTAGTCTATAACATATACACAAATGACCGGTCCCTGTTACAATGTCTGATCAGAGGTGTAGAAAGAGTGAAGTTTGGGAGCATGTACTGGTCCATGTATTGCCACCATAAAGAAAAAAGAGGAAGAAGTTAAAAACTGCATGACGTGGCGAGATTCTGCTGCTCTTTTTATTAAGATAAAATCTTTCCTGATGCAGTTTGAGCAGCAAAACTAGAATAACATGGGTTCATTGTGGAAAACTATTGTGGTAATTAACTTAGCTCTGAGTGTTAAATCATGCTGATTAACACAGAGTCAATTTACACTACGGTAAAGGTGATTTAACACTTTTGAATTGGACCATATACATACCTACTGCAGTGTTAACTTCACACTGGAGAATTTACTCTGACTCCTTTAAGAGAGAAATCAGGACACACAACCATGGGCACTTGATGAAGTGATGAAGTCAATTTCAGCTTTGCATCTCACATGACTGAAATAGAGTGTGAAATTTCTGCTCAAACATTCATGAGTCTAGACATGTATGACATCAGCTTAGTCTCTCACCACAAGTGTCGTGAATCAGAATAAGATCTGAACAAAAGGAAATGCACAGAAGGGCAATAAAAGAAAGAAAGAAAAATTACACCTGGACAAGAAGCAAACGAGAGGAAGAAAACGAGCTACAGAGAGAGAGAGAGAGAGAGAGAGAGAGAGAAAACGCCTCTGTGCATGTTCCTCTTTGTCCGCTGTCTCTTCCAGCTAAGATGACATGACTTCAGCACAGCTTTATTGTTTGGAGATATGACCTCATTCATGCGGACAGAGCATACGCCATCCGGCATTAGCAACAAGCAGCCAAACGGTTTCACGGATGCGATTCCCTCCTCTGTGAAAACCTGCAGCAGCTGCACAAGATGCTGCAGTCTTTGATAAATCATGCAGTGTTTACTACTACACAGGATGCAGAGGGGAAACACAAATCTCAAAAAACACATTTGCAATGATGATCTTAAGCTGCATAATTCATAGAGAAATGAGTTGAAACTGCTCCACTATTAAGGTGTCTGGCATGAGGAGTCTCTCTCTGCACTTTCTGCTTCTGTTATTTGTGGTGTTATCACACATCTGTGTGTCAGATCTGCAAAAGTTCTTTCCCTTGTCACCTTTTACCGCCGTGAGATTTATGCGATCAGCAGTGTTTGTGTGTTAGTTTGTCAGCAGAATGATGAAAAATGTTTCAGCTAATCTCCATGAAAGTTGGTAGAATCATTGAGAAGAGCCCATAAAATTTTGGCATTGGTCTGGACTTCAACAGCAGATTATCTGTCTTTTTTCTTAAAATTCTTTTTAGTGAGGTTTGCTGAGGTGTACATTCTTCTGATTGCCTTGGTAGTAACTTACATTTGAATGTTACTGAGATATCACCAGAACTTTAATATAATTTTGATCAACTGGGGCAGTTACATGGGGCTTGTGAATGGAAAGAATGTTTTGATTTTGGTTGGAATTGGCCAATCATCAAAGATAGAGATCAAGGTCAAATTTCCAGCCCTGTACTAATATATAGGAAAATAAATTTTATGGAAACAAGTTCAGATATTTTGTTGTTAGATGACTGTTTAAAAGACCACATTGCACTTTGAAATGTGGGCGTGGCACATTTGATTTAGTTTGACATTTTGATCAATTTTTGCAAAGGTTTTTTTAGCCATGTCCTGCAAAACATGATGAAATGAATAAACTTATTGCAAGGAAACATTAAAAACATGTTTGTATTAACCTCAGTTTCTGGAATTCTTAGCAAATTCTTTTATAAAGTGAGATGGAGCATTTTTTTTAAAATTTTTGATAAACTTCTCAAAAATCTTTCACCCAATCGCCACAAAAGATATATGAAATAAACAATGTTATGATGGGAAAGATCCCATTACATTTTCCTGCTGATTGAGATATGGATGTGGATTCTGGATCATTTTAAAACTTTTATTTGCATAAGAAGATGGTTTAGTTTTAAACATTTGGATCAATATGTCACAAAGTAAACCATTGATTACACTGAGCTTAATGGACCAGTGACAAACACAGCAGACAATTAAATTTTCTGCAGCTCTGGATCATGATCCAAGCAATGATCTGGAACTGTTAAACTGAACCTTCTAGTCAGCAATGATGCTAATGAAGTTGGTGTATTGTAAGAAATACGGTAAGAATACAAACATGGAATTGCAGTACGTTATTAATCCCAAAGCAACATTCCAGGATCACTCAGTCTCGACAGAAGTACAGCATGCACACTCTCGAGTTTCCTTCTAGCTCCTACACTGCAAAAAAGCAAAATCTTTCCAAATATGTTTTTCTAATTTCTTGTTGAAACATCTCATTACACTTAATATACAATGGAATCATCTAGCAAGTAAAATTTAAGAAAAAAACAAAAACATTTCAGTAAAAAGTAAAAACCTCTTTTCGACAATGTCTTTTAAATATTTAACATTTTAAATAGTTTGTTTTTACTTGTTACTACTAAAAAATGTGTTTTCATGCAAATAAATAAATAAATTAATTAATTAATAATCTGCCAATGGAGCCACTGAAATTTTAAGATGTGAATGTGTTAGGTGATGTGACTTACATTAAGTGTGATTTGATATTTTGACTAGAAATTAAACAAATATTCTTAGTAAAATAGGAGTTTTTGCAGTGTATCTGCTTTCAGGTTTTGTGCACCATTTTTACACATGAAAACATTTCTGCAGTATCTTTCACAAACATTAACTGAAATTTTGCACACAGGCTTTGTGACACCGCTGAAACTTTGTCATCGTACCTCGGAAGCTGTTTTACCTTTTACACTTGTGACACTGACATAGTTGGGGTGACTTTGTTGTTCCATGTCCTCACCCTGGCATCTTTTATTTATTTTTTTTGCCATTCTGGCTCATCTCCACCTCTGGGTGCTCATATCTGCCAACAAAGCAAACACTCACTGTCAGTCACTGGTTTCTATCAAAACGCTGAGAGAGCTCCCTCTGGACTGACGTCTCCTCTCAGTTCCCAGTTAAACTGTGTTCCCACTCCCTGACTTAGGACCCTGTGTATGTGACCCAATTTGGCTTCCCAAATGACAGGAAACAACAGAACAGGTTTGCAAGCAAAAAAAACTAAAGTTGTTTCGTGGTGCTGACTGACACTTGGTGATGCTAGATGTCCACCTGGGGGTCAGGAAAGACCAGGTCAGAAGCAAACAGCACCTGAGGGAACATTGCTCACCACATAGACACCTTACTGCCCTTAAATGAATGAATAATATAATAAAACAAAGTAAAGGGATTTAAATTGTTATTCTGGGTCTTTTAGTGAAGCTTAGCGCTAGCGGCCGGCGATCACCTTAGTATTTCTTCTGTTTTTCTTGTTGATTAATGCTGGCAAATTATACAGTATTTTTTGTCTTTCTGATGCCTGATTCTGTTTTTTCTCTGTTTAAGGTGCAACTCCATCCAGAGATGGGAGTTGTATTCGTGTTGGCGACCCTCCTGTCCTGTGCACCAACAGCAATTCTTGTATATTTGTCCATGAATTGTTCTGTGAATTGTTTCTGTAATTTATGTTTGTAGCATGGCCCAAGCAGAGGGTCACCCCTTTGAGTCTGGACTGCTTGAGGTTTCTTCCTCAGAGGGAGTTTTTCCTTACCACTGTTGCTCTGGGGGTTGGTAAGGTTAGACCTTACCTGTGTGAAGCGCCTTGAGGCAGCTCTGTTTGTGATTTGGTGCTATATAGTATACTCAACAAAAATATAAACGCAACACTTTTGTTTTTTCTCCCATTTTGTATGAGATGAACTCAAAGATCTAAAATTTTTTCCACATACACAATATCACCATTTCCCTCAAATATTGTTCACAAACCAGTGTAAATCTGTGATAGTGAGCACTTCTCCTTTGCTGAGATAATCCATCCCACCTCACAGGTGTGCCATATCAAGATGCTGATTAGACACCATGATTAGTGCACAGGTGTGCCTTAGACTGCCCACAATAAAAGGCCACTCTGAAAGGTGCAGTTTTGTTTTATTGGGGGGGGATACCATTCAGTATCTGGTGTGACCACCATTTGCCTCATGCAGTGCAACACATCTCCTTCGCATAGAGTTGATCAGGTTGTCAATTGTGGCCTGTGGAATGTTGGTCCACTCCTCTTCAATGGCTGTGCGAAGTTGCTGGATATTGGCAGGAACTGGTACACACTGTCGTATACGCCGGTCCAGAGCATCCCAAACATGCTCAATGGGTGACATGTCCGGTGAGTATGCCTGCCATGCAAGAACTGGGACATTTTCAGCTTCCAAGAATTGTGTACAGATCCTTGCAACATGGGGCCGTGCATTATCCTGCTGCAACATGAGGTGATGTTCTTGGATGGCACAACAATGGGCCTCAGGATCTCGTCACGGTATCTCTGTGCATTCAAAATGCCATCAATAAAATGCACCTGTGTTCTTCGTCCATAACAGACGCCTGCCCATACCATAACCCCACCACCACCATGGGCCACTCGATCCACAACATTGACATCAGAAAACCGCTCACCCACATGATGCCACACACGCTGTCTGCCATCAGCCCTGGACAGTGTGAACCGGGATTCATCCGTGAAGAGAACACCTCTCCAACGTGTCAAACGCCAGCGAATGTGAGCATTTGCCCACTGAAGTCGGTTACGACGACGAACTGGAGTCAGGTCGAGACCCCGATGAGCACGACGAGCATGCAGATGAGCTTCCCTGAGATGGTTTCTGACAGTTTGTGCAGAAATTCTTTGGTTATGCAAACCGATTGTTTCAGCAGCTGTCCGAGTGGCTGGTCTCAGACGATCTTGGAGGTGAACATGCTGGATGTGGAGGTCCTGGGCTGGTGTGGTTACACGTGGTCTGCGGTTGTGGTTGGCTGGTTGGATGTACTGCCAAATTCTCTGAAACGCCTTTGGAGACGGCTTATGGTAGAGAAATGAACATTCAATACACTGCCAATTGCACGCTCCCTCAAATCTTGCGACATCTGTGGCATTGTGCTGTGTGATAAAACTGCACCTTTCAGAGTGGCCTTTTATTGTGGGCAGTCTAAGGCACACCTGTGCACTAATCATGGTGTCTAATCAGCATCTTGGTATGGCACACCTGTGAGGTGGGATGGATTATCTCAGCAAAGGAGAAGTGCTCACTATCACAGATTTAGACTGGTTTGTGAACAATATTTGAGGGAAATGGTGATATTGTGTATGTGGAAAAAGTTTTAGATCTTTGAGTTCATCTCATACA
Organism: Thalassophryne amazonica; assembly: GCF_902500255.1. NCBI lineage: Eukaryota > Metazoa > Chordata > Actinopteri > Batrachoidiformes > Batrachoididae > Thalassophryne > Thalassophryne amazonica. Next base: position 44,867,304 of record NC_047121.1, read on the forward strand.
AAATGGGAGCAAAACCAAAAGTGTTGCGTTTATATTTTTGTTGAGTGTAGAAAATAAATTGAAATTGAAATTGTGGACTTCAAACAATTTTCAGGGTTCAAAGTAGTAAGATGAGTTATTTATATATTTACTATATCAGTCATCGGTTGTATGATAGAATTTCACCTTCTTTTGCACCTAGAGTGTCTTCAGTCTACACGCCATGCTCCCATACAGTTTACGCTGGTTTATCCCGCAGTTGCGCTACACGTAAACTTACTTCAGAGCTGTATTATGTTATAGTACATGCAATCATCATCAAGTACCTAGACCTTCAATGGGTTGAGCTCCCATGGAATGAATGCGGTTGTATTTACAAAACCAAGGGAGTAGATGTGTCTCCATATCCACCATTCCAAAGAATAACCTTGGCTCCTGGATGGCAACCACCCAGACAGACAACTGGTCCGTCCCCACCTCTCAAATGTAACCACCTATATGCTGCAACCAGGTGGGTTGCAGCATATAGGGTGCCTCTTTGAGCTAATCCAGTGCCTCTTTGAGCTAATCCAGTCAATAAAGTGTTCAATACTGAGGCACCTGCTGAGAATCGCACCATGTGTTTCAGCTGTGGTTGAAGTTTGGTCTAAATCCACAGCTTGGAATTTTAAACTGATAATGTAAAATGCACTGTATGCACAGTTATTGTTATGGATGGATCTCTTCACCAACAGCTGCAGACATACCTGCTTATGGATTTCTGCCAGTATTCAGTTCTTGCACAACAGAAAAGACTAGAGGTGTTGATTCATTTGTTGGCTCAAGATGCGTTCAAGCACTTCTTTGGCCTGATTTGGCTGCACAATAACTGAGAAACTGCAGGTGCACATGCAGGCAAACACACACAGAAGTTGGCAGCTGTCTAGAAAGGACTCGTGCCTGTCAGAAGAATAGACCAACTAAAGTAGTGATGTGAAAATACCACAGACTGCCCTCCTTCCATTTGTTGTTAGTTCCTTCCTATCACAGATCAAGAGCATCTCCTCTTCTCCATGTCTCTGCTGATTACTTATTTGCTTGTCAGTGCCAGAGCTCAGCTGTGGACGATGTGCTGTCCTCATCTCTGGACCCAGTCTGAGAGCTGCCAGGGGCCAATCAGGGATTGCACGCTTAAAAACATGAAAACAGTGACTGTACATACAGAAATGGAAGCGTTTTAATTGCACTGTCACATGCAAGACATGCAAGAAATGTATTAAATACTACACAACCACTTAATAATTACAACAGAAAAGACAAACATAAATTGTCCAAACAAACATAGTTGTCAGTATTCATAACAGGACCACTGACTTTTGTTCTGTTATAGAGTATTGTCCATTCATGCTTTTGGGAACACCCCAGTAAATTACATGTTGGAGATATTATATTTCAAAAATGTTGTATGAAGAAAAAACAGTGTCAAGAGACAGGAATTTAAAGTGTAAAGACTGGCAGGCCCACTTTCATAGGTGGCTTCAGAAGGGTGGATGTGATGGCCAGTACCACCTCTGGGATTTGATTGTCCATTCCACACACCCACACCCCCACTTTGTGCCACTTTGGAATTTGTGTCAAATTTGTTTCAGTTCATTTTAATTTATTTAATTAGTGCCAAATCCTAAGTCCTCTAAAAGAGCTATCGATGAGTAAAGTCTGGACCTCACCCACCCATATGTAGATGCCTCATGACTTGCTGCAAGGTAATCCAGTGTTGCTGCCATGTTAGATAGGTCTCTTCACAATAGACTCACACCAGAGTCAACTGGAGTCAATGGAGAGTGAGCAAATATGCCGGTATTTTGTGCTGCCTACAGCTGCAATAACCAGTGCAGTATTGAAACCAGATTGCGTGGGATTACCTTTCACAAGTAAGCTTGAACAATAATTTTGGGTATTTTACCATTTGTAGTATTATGTCATCGTAACAAACAGTACTTATGGGTAACGTTATTACAGCAGGAACTGGTACTCTCTCTCATTAGCTGTGTTTCCATCCAACTAGTATTGCAACTTTTAAGCAAATCTTTGTTAATGCAGCAAAAAAAAAGAGTGCATTTGTGCGCATTTCTGTCCACTTGCTATGTGTTTTTGTTTCACGGCAAAATCAAAATTCGTACTAAAATAGAAGATGGAAACACAGCTACTTTTTTTCTTTTTAAAGGTTTCCCAGTGATACAGGCTTGATGAGGCAATGGCAAGTTGCTATAAGACGGGATGGTTTTGTGGCGAGCTGTGCAAAACAGTTCTTTTTCAAGGGTTTTACAACCCCAATTCCACTGAAGTTGGGACATTGCGTAAAATGTAAATTAAAACAGAATACAATGATTTGCAAATCCTCTTCAACCTGTATTCAATTGAATACACAACGTAGACAAGATTATTTAATGTTCAAACTGATAAACTTAGCAAATTCTGTAAGTTGATCTTGGTGAATGATGGATTTAGTTTTTGCACCCTGGCCTGCACGGCTTGCCTCTGGCAAACACGTTTTTCTCCCTTAGTTTTAGTTTTTTAACATTTCAGCATTTGCACTTTTATTACCCTCAAAATGTCATGGTTTTGATTCTTTGCCAAAATGATAATTTTCAGGAATTTAACCGTGCCCTTCATAACCTATTGTACAATTCCTGAGCTGGTTCTGTTCAATTTGCAATTCATAAAAATCCCAAATATATTTGAGAGATAGTGTGAGTGTTGCCACAGCAACTCACACTGAAAAAAATAAACTGTTGGACCAACTTAAAAAAAATGATCTACCCCAGCTTGTTAACTTAATTTGGACATATTTAATTAAGTTTCACCAGTTGAAGCAATTTAAATAGATTTTCTCTTTTTTCATTGCACAGGTAAAATATTAAAACCCAGAACGACTAATTAACAGGTTCTGTTGAATCAATCAATCAATCAATCAATCAATTTTTTTTTTATATAGCGCCAAATCACAACAAACAGTTGCCCCAAGGCGCTTTATATTGTAAGGCAAGGCCATACAATAATGATGTAAAACCCCAACGGTCAAAACGACCCCCTGTGAGCAAGCACTTGGCTACAGTGGGAAGGAAAAACTCCCTTTTAACAGGAAGAAACCTCCAGCAGAACCAGGCTCAGGGAGGGGCAGTCTTCTGCTGGGACTGGTTGGGGCTGAGGGAGAGAACCAGGAAAAAGACATGCTGTGGAGGGGAGCAGAGATCGATCACTAATGATTAAATGCAGAGTGGTGCATACAGAGCAAAAAGAGAAAGAAACAGTGCATCATGGGAACCCCCCAGCAGTCTACGTCTATAGCAGCATAACTAAGGGATGGTTCAGGGTCACCTGATCCAGCCCTAACTATAAGCTTTAGCAAAAAGGAAAGTTTTAAGCCTAATCTTAAAAGTAGAGAGGGTGTCTGTCTCCCTGATCTGAATTGGGAGCTGGTTCCACAGGAGAGGAGCCTGAAAGCTGAAGGCTCTGCCTCCCATTCTACTCTTACAAACCCTAGGAACTACAAGTAAGCCTGCAGTCTGAGAGCGAAGTGCTCTATTGGGGTGATATGGTACTACGAGGTCCCTAGATAAGATGGGACCTGATTATTCAAAACCTTATAAGTAAGAAGAAGAATTTTAAATTCTATTCTAGAATTAACAGGAAGCCAATGAAGAGAGGCCAATATGGGTGAGATATGCTCTCTCCTTCTAGTCCCCGTTAGTACTCTAGCTGCAGCATTTTGAATTAACTGAAGGCTTTTTAGGGAACTTTTAGGACAACCTGATAATAATGAATTACAATAGTCCAGCCTAGAGGAAATAAATGCATGAATTAGTTTTTCAGCATCACTCTGAGACAAGACCTTTCTGATTTTAGAGATATTGCGTAAATGCAAAAAAGCAGTCCTACATATTTGTTTAATATGCGCTTTGAATGACATATCCTGATCAAAAATGACTCCAAGATTTCTCACAGTATTACTAGAGGTCAGGGTAATGCCATCCAGAGTAAGGATCTGGTTAGAGACCATGTTTCTAAGATTTGTGGGGCCAAGAACAATAACTTCAGTTTTATCTGAGTTTTACACATTAACAAATCTGTGCTAATTATAATCTGTCACTTTTACAGCAGTGATTTTTATTTTCTTTTTATTTATTTATTTTTTAGAGCGGTTTATTTTCCACCTAACCTTGGTTTCACCCTTCCTCGTGTCTATTTTGTGCACCTGCTGAAGATTAAAGTGTGCTTGACTGTCTGGGGTCCTTTTCAATGTGCCACAGCCTCGTTCCATGAGCACACATGGATTTGTGCGGTCAGGACTCCACGTTCTCAGCCTCTCTCACTTTTCCTTTTGCCCTCCCCCCAACTGCAACTTCTGCCCCCTTCTCTCTCTCTCTCTCTCACTATCAAGAAACATGCAGAAATCTGATGAGCTACAAAATAATTTATTTTACCTCTAAATTCTGCATGTTTCAGTCTCTGCTCGGACACATTCTGCAGCATTTGTCCTTTTCTGTGTTCTGTCACTAATACAGTCATTGGTATTCTACACGGCGGTGCTGATATCCAGTGTAATACAGAAATGTCATTCAGGGCTGTGCCTTCCCCCCCCCCTTAAGCATTATCATACAAATAAAGACAGCACAACACTGGCATCATGATTTATGCTGAGTGTAAATCAGCGGAACAGCTTCACAAACATTGCAACTCTGGTAATGATCACAATGAATCAAATAAAAACTATCCACTATTAACACACAAGCTATGGATTGAACCAAATTGACTTAATAAATAATTCTGGTTTATTGGTGAACACATTCAGTAGAGAATTGCATTCTGCAGATTACTATGTCTAAATATGTTTAGATTCGAGGCTGAAGATTTTAATACTTGGTGAAATTAAAGCACATTGTTCAAGCATGCATATGAGTCTGCACGCTGAGGTTATTTATTATTAAAACTTAAAATAGTAAAAAAAAAAAAAAAAAAGGTGCTCCACAGTGGTCCATCCTACGCCCCCTGCTTTTCTCCCTTTATACGAGGTCTATTAGAAAAGTATCCGACCTTATTATTTTTTTCATAAACCATATGGATTTGAATCACAAAGCAACGCCGTGATGAAGCCTCACGGGACATGTTCTGGCATGTCCAGGCACATCCACAATTTCTCGGATAATCACTCGATGGAAAAACCACCGACAGCTGTCTGAACGCCATCTCAAAGCCGTCCTGTGAGACCAAAATGGAGGTGGTTTTGTCTCGCTCCAGTAGCGAATCCATCGTGACGCACGAAGCCTCCGCTCGGCTTTCCATGACAAAATCTCTTGTTAAAAGTGAAATCTGCCGGAAAATGGTTGATGTCCAGCTCTTGTGATAACTAGAGAAATTGCACATGATGGTCACGGATCCATACAGCCATCCGTTTAGAAATGAAATGGTCACTCAGCCTGTCGATGGCGGCTTCGGAGAGCGGCGCACCACCAGTCGCTCTGGGCCGTCCTTAAAGTCAATCAATCAATCAATTTTTTTTTTATATAGCGCCAAATCACAACAAACAGTTGCCCCAAGGCGCTTTATATTGTAAGGCAAGGCCATACAATAATGATGTAAAACCCCAACGGTCAAAACGACCCCCTGTGAGCAAGCACTTGGCTACAGTGGGAAGGAAAAACTCCCTTTTAACAGGAAGAAACCTCCAGCAGAACCAGGCTCAGGGAGGGGCAGTCTTCTGCTGGGACTGGTTGGGGCTGAGGGAGAGAACCAGGAAAAAGACATGCTGTGGAGGGGAGCAGAGATCGATCACTAATGATTAAATGCAGAGTGGTGCATACAGAGCAAAAAGAGAAAGAAACAGTGCATCATGGGAACCCCCCAGCAGTCTACGTCTATAGCAGCATAACTAAGGGATGGTTCAGGGTCACCTGATCCAGCCCTAACTATAAGCTTTAGCAAAAAGGAAAGTTTTAAGCCTAATCTTAAAAGTAGAGAGGGTGTCTGTCTCCCTGATCTGAATTGGGAGCTGGTTCCACAGGAGAGGAGCCTGAAAGCTGAAGGCTCTGCCTCCCATTCTACTCTTACAAACCCTAGGAACTACAAGTAAGCCTGCAGTCTGAGAGCGAAGCGCTCTATTGGGGTGATATGGTACTACGAGGTCCCTAAGATAAGATGGGACCTGATTATTCAAAACCTTATAAGTAAGAAGAAGAATTTTAAATTCTATTCTAGAATTAACAGGAAGCCAATGAAGAGAGGCCAATATGGGTGAGATATGCTCTCTCCTTCTAGTCCCCGTCAGCACTCTAGCTGCAGCATTTTGAATTAACTGAAGGCTTTTTAGGGAACTTTTAGGACAACCTGATAATAATGAATTACAATAGTCCAGCCTAGAGGAAATAAATGCATGAATTAGTTTTTCAGCATCACTCTGAGACAAGACCTTTCTGATTTTAGAGATATTGCGTAAATGCAAAAAAGCAGTCCTACATATTTGTTTAATATGCGCTTTGAATGACATATCCTGATCAAAAATGACTCCAAGATTTCTCACAGTATTACTAGAGGTCAGGGTAATGCCATCCAGAGTAAGGATCTGGTTAGACACCATGTTTCTAAGATTTGTGGGGCCAAGTACAATAACTTCAGTTTTATCTGAGTTTAAAAGCAGGAAATTAGAGGTCATCCATGTCTTTATGTCTGTAAGACAATCCTGCAGTTTAGCTAATTGGTGTGTGTCGTCTGGCTTCATGGATAGATAAAGCTGGGTATCATCTGCGTAACAATGAAAATTTAAGCAATACCGTCTAATAATACTGCCTAAGGGAAGCATATATAAAGTGAATAAAATTGGTCCTAGCACAGAACCTTGTGGAACTCCATAATTAACTCTAGTCTGTGAAGAAGATTCCCCATCTACATGAACAAATTGTAATCCATTAGACAAATATGATTCAAACCACCGCAGCGCAGTGCCTTTAATACCTATGGCATGCTCTAATCTCTGTAATAAAATTTTATGGTCAACAGTATCAAAAGCAGCACTGAGGTCTAACAGAACAAGCACAGAGATGAGTCCACTGTCCGAGGCCATAAGAAGATCATTTGTAACCTTCACTAATGCTGTTTCTGTACTATGATGAATTCTAAAACCTGACTGAAACTCTTCAAATAGACCATTCCTCTGCAGATGATCAGTTAGCTGTTTTACAACTACCCTTTCAAGAATTTTTGAGAGAAAAGGAAGGTTGGAGATTGGCCTATAATTAGCTAAGATAGCTGGGTCAAGTGATGGCTTTTTAAGTAATGGTTTAATTACTGCCACCTTAAAAGCCTGTGGTACATAGCCAACTAACAAAGATAGATTGATCATATTTAAGTGACAGTAACACTCAGTAATATCTTTGAAGCCCATAAAATTTTCACCAAAAACCATCTGAATTTCTCGAATGGTGTCCACTTTGATGTCCCTCACAGTTTCTGAAAAATTTTGATCAAGCAAAGCAGCAGTCTCTGAGCCATTCCTAAACAATGAAAAAAACAATGAGAGGGGTGAACCACTCCTCACTCAAAGCCTGCTCACAGGCGAATGACGCAACCGACAGGCGTGAAAAAACTCACGCATGCGCACAAAGGTTCAAGCTTGTCTGACGCAATCACACGTGATTCAAATCCATATGGTTTTTGAAAAAAATAATAAGGTCGGATACTTTTCTAATAGACCTCGTATAGCACCCCTTGGGCACATACTGTGGTGTTTTGGGATTACTTTTTATTGTTATGCTGATGACACCCAGTTGTACATGCCGATAACTGCTGGCAATCTCATACACATAAAGTCCTTAGAGGATTGCTGTGCGTCAGTGAAAAGCTGGACGTTCAGCAGTTTCTTCCTTTTAAACTCGAACAAGACCAAAATGATGGTTCTTGGTCCACTGATACATCGGTATCAGTTTTATTACCTAATGCTTAAACTAGGCCTGTGTATCATACATCACACTGAGAAAGTGAGGAATCATGAGGTGATTTTTGATCCCACGTTGTCCTTTGACCTACACAGAGCTATTACAAAGACTGCTTTCCTCCACCTGTGAAATATAGTGACAATTCATCCCATCATGTCTATGGCTAATGCTGAGACTCTGAGCCATGCATTTGTTTCTTATAGACTGGACTACTGCAATGGTCTATTTTCTGGTTTACCGCAGTCCAGCATTTGGGGTCTCCACTTGATTCAAAATGCTGCCAGAATAGTGACGGGAAGCAGAAAGTTTGACCACATTACACCCATTGTGGTGTTTCTTCACTGGCTTTCTGTCTCTGTGAGATCAGATTTTAAGGTCTTGCTATTAACCTATAAAATTATTCAAGGACTACCACTTCCCAACTTAGCTGACCTAATTAAACCCTACGTACCGGCCTGGCCTCTGCATCCTCAGGGCACAGGACTACTTTATATCCTTAGGGTTTAATATAAAGTCTGTGGAACCACAGAGCCTTCTCTTATTGTTTTGATGTTGCTTTGATTCCCTGTTTTCTGTTTATTCAATTTTGTAAAACGTTGTAAAAACCTTGTAATTGTTAGAATGGCCTAATCAGTGGGTCACCCCTCTGGTGTGCTTGAGGTTTCTTCCTCAATATCATCAGAGGGAGTGTTCACTGTCACCTCTGTGCTTGCTCTAGGGGTTGGTAAGGTTAGATCTTACTTGTGTGAAGTGCACTGAGGCAGCTTTGTTGTGATTTGCCATTATATAAATGAAATAAATTGAATTGAATAATTGTTCATACATATTTAAAGGTGTACAGCCTTTTCAAGATTTAAGTAATAAAAAGATAAAATTGTATTTATTGGCCTTTAGAGAGGGATTCATAATATAACATTGCTAATATTATCAAAATTCATGTTGTGTGGAAAAAATAATAGTTCCCCTGAAGACAAAAATTTCAAATGAACAGATGACCTTGAACTACATTTGGTAGCGACCCATACAGTCTATGATAGCCATGTCACTGTTATGTGTCGGACGCAGCTCGGAGAACCGACCAGCGTTTGAAGGACCCAGTATGAAATAAGCAGAGCACGGTACAAAGGCTAACTGAATTTAATACATAACAGTGATAATATAATAACAAAAAGGTGCGGCCTGGCGTGGTGCGCTCCCAGCAGCGCTAACGGTCCGGAGCCAGAAGCTGTTCGGACCCAAGGACCCCGCCGACACCCCCCAGGTGGCCGCAACAACCGAGTCTGTGAAAGAAGGAACCATTATGTGAGTCCACACTCTACACACAGAACACTTAAAGGTGTACAAACAGCAAACACTTCCTGGCTTGATTACTGATCAGCTTCCCAACCTGCAGGCATGGAACATCCAGTTCACAAAACTCCACTGCAGTGGAAGCTGATACATGACTAACAAACAGCTCAATACAATAAGGTGTGAGGGACACCACATTTACTGACTGTATAACTGTTAGTCACAAAATCTAACGTACCTCAGGAAGTGTGCTGACGAGCGTGAAACCTCACCCCCTCCTCTTTCACAGACTGCGCATCAAACCTGGACGTTCTCAGCATCCGCTGCTGATGAGATGGCTCCCGAGACGACGATCTCACCCGTCTGGTCACAAGGTCGAGTCTCTGGCAAATACACACTGTGCACTCCAGTCTTAAATGCCAACATGTTCCAATCCATCCAGATGCACCACAGCTGTGAGTCCTGACGAGTCGCAGGTTATCAGGGTGAGGTCCTGACAGCCTCAGCAACACAGCCACTCAGTCCCAAACTGACGCCACCTGGGAGGAAAACCAAAAGACAGAAACAAACCGGCAGCCAGGCCCCCCCAGCCATATAACAGTCACAGTTCACTTGGGGGCTTCCCAAAGCTTCCACAAGGGGTGCTGAGAAGCCCACAGTGACAGTCAGAGTGCAGCTAATGTGACGTACTTTAATTTTCACTTTCGTGTGTGTTTGCGTGTGTATAATCCTAAAACTGGCAAAATTTGTGCAACACCACAAGATGTATGTGACTAAACTTGAGGTATCTTGTCTTACTTACCAATATGATTCTTCCGATTTGGTTTCTTGTACTTTGAAAACACGATCACTACAGTTTATATTCTAAACACTAATACCTCCTTCAATTAAGATGATCTCATAAATAAAACAATAATACGTTTACATGCATATTAAAGAGAGATGTACAGCTACAATGTTGTTTCACGCCTCTAAAACTAATTCCGTTCCTATATTATCTATTGTTCTTTAAGCTCTGTGCTTTATGTTCAGATTAGGCAAAAATGCATCACTGTAAAAACAGGATGGATTATTTTTCCACTGATGTGATGATGAGCATCGTTTCTGTCCAGAATGTTAAATTCTCTCTTCTCAAAAGGAATTCAGAGACATAACTATCAGTACAATAGATAGCAAATTTTCTGCCGCAAAGACTTAAATGTTGGGATTCAGCACAAAAACATTTGATCTGCACTATCTGCTTCTCCTCATTTGCGGCGCAGCTTAACGGAGCCAAATGAAAACAAACACTATCTCACTGTTTCAGAAACAGATTATCTGTGACTTCAAAACCCCCACTTTAGGCAATGCAACACATTGCTGCGCTGCTTTTGAGCCGCTACGCTGATGGACTCCAAAAAAGAATCTGAAAGAGTATTAATCCTTTTGCCATGCAAACCCACTGCTGGAATTGTGTTGTTTTTGTTCTGAGAATGTTCTTCCTCTCTGTCTCCATCCATTATGTCTGTTAATGAGTTATGGGATGAGCGTAAATGCCTGAATCTCACACACACTGAGTGGCTGCTACGTCATCAATAATGAGGGGACAGTGGACGTGAGGGGGTGAAGTGAGGTACCACAATAGTGGCAGAGGTCATCTTGAGTATGTCATTCTTGTTTCAATATCTCTCATACTCATCTGAAGTCTTCCTTTTCTGGTCTTCCTGCATGAGACCTAGGATGTACATAATTCTCTCATTGTAAAAGTGGTCCTTTATTCTGTCTGGTCATGTCTGGGAACATGTGCTGGTGTCACTGCATCCACTATACATGGGAACCACCTTGAGTCCCAGATGGCAACCACCCAGGCAGACAATTTGTCCATCACCACCTCTTAAAAGTAACAATCTATCTGCCACATCGAGATGAACCATGGACATGGCTTTCATCAGCCATTGGGGTCTTCAACATGGAGAAACCTGCGTGCTGGTTCCTGCACAGAGAAATGCACCAGATGGACAAAATATCGTAGCTGACGATCCCTTCCAATGCATGTGATACTCCTCATATGGGTCCTGCTAAGTAGCTGTTCATTTCACACAAAGTCAAACGAGATGCACTACCAAAGACATCCAGTTTTCGCCTTGGGTTGCTGGTTACAATCCATGTCTCTCAGGCAGGGACACTTGGCTGAGCCACTGTCATTCAACGCGGCCACACAATTAATTTTTCAGAACTTTATGATTTAAAACATCTTTAACTATGAAGTTAGAAAAAAATTCACTCTTCCCTCCTACAGTTGTCCTTGAGGAGGAAACTACCAACCCAGTCTCATGCCATTTTGTCATGGCATCACGAAATGGTGTGGGATTGGGTTGGTAGCTACATTTTGTGACGGGAGCAGGAATTCATTTCGTGAAGGTATCACAAAATGCGGGGTGATGCAGGGGGGTCTGTGGGGGTTATGGTTAGGGTTAGGGGAAGGGAGAGGGAGAGGGTTCAATTATGGTCAGGGTTTGGGTTAGAGGAAGGGGTAAGGTTATAAATAGTAAAATAAAAAAACGCATCATGAAAACGTGAATCATTTCATGACGGGAGCATGAAGAAAAGCGTGAGACTGGGCTGAAACTACCTGTTGAGACCAAAACCATTTTTTGTACCAAGATGTAAACATGTTTCTTTCTGCCCTAAAGTTTGGCACTCCCATGGGAATGGGAATGTGCTCAGTTTTAGAGCCACCCCCAATTGTGAAGGAACTGCAACTTTTCCTTCTTTGGGGAGGGCTTCATCTGAGGCCAAAGAAGTTTACCACTTGATGTTGGACATCTTCAATTCCAGTATTCTCATGGCTGATCCATCAGTCAGTTACAAGCCACTAAATCTCAATGAAATAGAAAAGATAGTGAAACACTTGATGGAGGGTAAAGTTGCAGGGATCTGTGGTACTGGGCTTGAAATACTTCAGGTGGAAGGAGATGCTGTTCTCCTGGCATTGTAAGCAAAAAATAGATATCATCACAACAGGAAGAAAGGACATGTTCCACTGCTTAAACAAAGGAAGAAAACGGGATCACATGGAATACTATAACAACAGGAATATTACACTGCTCTCTGTGCAAGTCAAGGTACTTCCAAGGATCATTTCCATCATGATTCCATCCTAGCTTCGTCTTCTCCCAAGAAGTCAACCATCGACCATCTTAGTATTATGGCTATGTGAGTACTCAGTTAACAGGAATATTAACCCTACTTCTTTGTAACCTATATGGATTTGATCAGGGTGCACTGTGGGATGTCTCAACAATTCAAGGAAATCCTAATAAGTTACTGGACCTCAGGCTTTGGTACTTTCAGGACCCTGTCACTATAGGGCTTTCTTTTTAGAAGCTTTTAGAACCTGACAGTGTATGTATGTATATATATATATATATATATATATATCAATCAATCAATTTTTTTATATAGCGCCAAATCAGGCAAATATATATATATATATTTATTTTTTTTCTTTATCAATTTTCTTGATAATATTGACTATGTTTCAGCCCTATTAGCTAATCAAATCAAAATCAAATCAATTTTATTTATATAGCGCCAAATCACAACAAACAGTTGCCCCAAGGCGCTTTATATTGTAAGGCAAAGCCATACAATAATTACGGAAAAACTCCAACGGTCAAAATGACCCCCTGTGAGCAAGCACTTGGCGACAGTGGGAAGGAAAAACTCCCTTTTAAGAGGAAGAAACCTCCAGCAGAACCAGGCTCAGGGAGGGGCAGTCTTCTGCTGGGACTGGTTGGGGCTGAGGGAGAGAACCAGGAAAAAGACATGTTGTGGAGGGGAGCAGAGATCAATCAATTAATGATTAAATGCAGAGTGGTGCATACAGAGCAAAAAGAGAAAGAAACACTTAGTGCATCATGGGAACCCCCCAGCAGTCTAAGTCTATAGCAGCATAACTAAGGGATGGTTCAGGGTCACCTGATCCAGCCCTAACTATAAGCTTTAGCAAAAAGGAAAGTTTTAAGCCTAATCTTAATAGTAGAGAGGGTGTCTGTCTCCCTGATCTGAATTGGGAGCTGGTTCCAGAGGAGAGGAGCCTGAAAGCTGAAGGCTCTGCCTCCCATTCTACTCTTACAAACCCTAGGAATTATAAGTAAGCCTGCAGTCTGAGAGCGAAGCGCTCTATTGGGGTGATATGGTACTATGAGGTCAATAAGATAAGATGGGACCTGATTATTCAAAACCTTATAAGTAAGAAGAAGAATTTTAAATTCTATTCTAGAATTAACAGGAAGCCAATGAAGAGAGGCCAATATGGGTGAAATATGCTCTCTCCTTCTAGTCCCTGTCAGTACTCTAGCTGCAGCATTTTGAATTAACTGAAGGCTTTTCAGGGAACTTTTAGGACAACCTGATAATAATGAATTACAATAGTCCAGCCTAGAGGAAATAAATGCATGAATTAGTTTTCAGCATCACTCTGAGACAAGACCTTTCTAATTTTAGAGATATTGCGCAAATGCAAAAAAGCAGTCCTACATATTTGTTTAATATGACATATCCTGATCAAAAATGACTCCAAGATTTCTTACAGTATTACTAGAGGTCAGGGTAATGCCATCCAGAGTAAGGATCTGGTTAGACACCATGTTTCTAAGATTTGTGGGGCCAAGTACAATAACTTCGGTTTTATCTGAGTTTAAAAGCAGGAAATTAGAGGTCATCCATGTCTTTATGTCTGTAAGACAATCCTGCAGTTTAGCTAATTGGTGTGTGTCCTCTGGCTTCATGGATAGATAAAGCTGGGTATCATCTGCGTAACAATGAAAATTAAGCAATGCTGTCTAATAATACTGCCTAAGGGAAGCATGTATAAAGTGAATAAAATTGGTCCTAGCACAGAACCTTGTGGAACTCCATAATTAACCTTAGTCTGTGAAGAAGATTCCCCATTTACATGAACAAATTGTAATCTATTAGATAAATATGATTCAAACCACCGCAGCGCAGTGCCTTTAATACCTATGGCATGCTCTAATCTCTGTAATAAAATTTTATGGTCAACAGTATCAAAAGCAGCACTGAGGTCTAACAGAACAAGCACAGAGATGAGTCCACTATCTGAGGCCATAAGAAGATCATTTGTAACCTTCACTAATGCTGTTTCTGTACTATGATGAATTCTAAACCCTGACTGAAACTCTTCAAATAGACCATTCCTCTGCAGATGATCAGTTAGCTGTTTTACAACTACCCTTTCAAGAATTTTTGAGAGAAAAGGAAGGTTGGAGATTGGCCTATAATTAGCTAAGATAGCTGGGTCAAGTGATGGCTTTTTAAGTAATGGTTTAATTACTGCCACCTTAAAAGCCTGTGGTACGTAGCCAACTAATAAAGACAGATTGATCATATTTAAGATCAAAGCATTAATTAATGGTAGGGCTTCCTTGAGCAGCCTGGTAGGAATGGGGTCTAATAGACATGTTGATGGTTTGGAGGAAGTAACTAATGAAAATAACTCAGAACAATCGGAGAGAAAGAGTCTAACCAAATACTGGCATCACTGAAAGCAGCCAAAGAGAACGATATGTCTTTGGGATGGTTATGAGTAATTTTTTCTCTAATAGTTAAAATTTTATTAGCAAAGAAAGTCATGAAGTCATTACTAGTTAAAGTTAAAGGAATACTCGGCTCAATAGAGGCCTGACTCTTTGTCAGCCTGGCTACAGTGCTGAAAAGAAACCTGGGGTTGTTCTTATTTTCTTCAATTAGTAATGAGTAGTAAGATGTCCTAGCTTTACGGAGGGCTTTTTTTTTATAGAGCAACAGACTCTTTTTCCAGGCTAAGTGAAGATCTTCTAAATTAGTGAGACGCCATTTCCTCTCCAACTTACGGGTTATCTGCTTTAAGCTGCGAGTTTGTGAGTTATACCACGGAGTCAGGCACTTCTGATTTAAGGCTCTCTTTTTCAGAGGAGCTACAGCATCCAAAGTTGTCCTCAATGAGGATATAAAACTATTGATGAGATAATCTATCTCACTCCCAGAGTTTAGGTAGCTACTCTGCCCTGTGTTGGTATATGGCATTGGAGAACATAAAGAAGGAATCATATCCTTAAATCTAGTTACAGCGCTTTCTGAAAGACTTCTACTGTAATGAAACGTATTCCCCACTGCTGGGTAGTCCATCAGAGTAAATGTAAATGTTATTAAGAAATGATCAGACAGAAGGGGGTTTTCAGGGAATACTGTTAAGTCTTCAATTTCCATACCATAAGTCAGAACAAGATCTAAGGTATGATTAAAGTGGTGGGTGGACTCATTTACATTTGAGCAAAGCCAATTGAGTCTAACAATAGATTAAATGCAGTGTTGAGGCTGTCATTCTCAGCATCTATGTGGATGTTAAAATTGCCCACTATAATTATCTTATCTGAGCTAAGCACTAAGTCGGACAAAAGGTCCGAAAATTCACAGAGAAACTCACAGTAACGACCAGGTGGACGATAGATAACAACAAATAAAACTGGTTTGTGGGACTTCCAATTTGGATGGACAAGACTAAGAGACAAGCTTTCAAATGAATTAAAGCTCTGTCTGGGTTTTTGATTAGAGTGGAAGATTGCTGCTAATCTTCCGCCTCGGCCCGTGCTACGAGCGTTCTGGCAGTTAGTGTGACTCGGGGGTGTTGACTCATTTAAACTAACATATTCATCCTCATCCATATATATATATATATATATATATATATATATATATATATATATATATATATATATATATATATATATTGGTTCATCTGTGAAACAGTATGAATGTTAAAATTTCTTTCGAACTCACATACCAATATTACACAGATATGATACCTTGCTCCACCATAGTGGTGTCCAAAGTTCAATTTACAAAAAGAAGAATATTTGAACAACAGATAAGAAAATTTTCACATAATATTGTTGTGTGGGCCGCTGAAGAGGAGGTACTGCTGGCCCACCACCACCAGAGGGCACCCTGCCTGGAGTGTGGGCTCCAGGCACCAGAGGGCGCTGCCGCCTCACAGGAGCAGCCGGGGTGACAGCTGACACTCATCACCTGTGACAGCTGTCACCACTCATCTGATCTGCATCGGTATATCAGCAAGACGTCATCTCCACCTCTTTGCGGAGATATCGTTCTACCTGAAAGGTAATATCCTCAGCCTGACTGCTTGATAGAAAGCCCTTTTTGTGATTTTTGTGAGTGATAACAGACTTTTTCTCCAACGAGAGGTGGAGGGAGCTTCCCTGCCGTGCAGATTGCTGGGTGCAGACGCACCCACGTTTAATTGTGTTTTTGTTCCTCGCCAGCAGTACCAGGTCCGACACGCGGAGGCAGTGGCCACCTGGGAGTTCGGGACTTGGCGGCTCCAGTATTCCCGGGGTCTGGTGGCGGAGGAAATCGTGTGGTTCCGGTTCTGCTTTGGACAGACGTCTCCTATCTTCGAGCCTGCCCACACGACACCTTGTAATTTGACCTCTGATCTATTGTGTAATCTGTTGTGTTTGTTGTGCACGTTCGCAACAGTAAAGTGTTGTTATTTGACCTATTCCATTGTCCGTTCATTTGCGCCCCCTGTTGTGGGTCCGTGTACTTACACTTTCCCAACAAATATCTGATAATTGCCATATCCACTAGCTGAGTGACTGGGGTGAAGTCGGCTATTTCTGATCGCCTTGTTTGTGATGTAATTGTATGTATGTAATTAACACAACATTGACGTTTACATTTGGCCTGTGGCCCCCTGTCCAGATTAATTAAAAAGCTCCAAATACAGCCTTAGTGATGAACTATAAGCTACAAAAGAGGAAATCATATGCTCCTGTGTCTGTATCAGTATGTAGAGTGGACAGTATTCTGTCCATTACAGTTGTCCATAATCATCAGACCATATTTACAGACACTGGACAGTTGGCTGACAAGGCAAACTGCATGAGAGACATTATGGAAACCAATTTATTAAAATCAGGGTTTGCACATAAGCAGAGGCTCTGCCCACAGAAGACATTTCCACATTGTGTAGCGTGTGTCTGCAGGGAAGCACTGTGGGTGACAGCTGCTCGCTCAGGTCATGTGAACTCAAATCTCTGTTTGGAGGGACAGCAGTGTGTCTCCAGTTGTGCCTTCTCAGGCCATGGAGGAGCTCACAGACCAGCCCGGGCCCTGGCACCGAGCTGCTTTCACATGCCGGTGGAGGGAAAACAACAGTGGCAGAAAGGAAATACAATTGAACGCAACTGGGAATACATTTTTAGTCTGTTTACAACTTTCATACCTTTAAAGGACATGTCACACAGAAATCATAACAACTTAGATTTAAGCTATTAGTGTCCATCCAATGATACACTGGGATAACCGGTCTCAAAGTATGCGGCATTCGGAGCAAACAGCTATGGCATCTGGCAAAAACAGAGTACACGAGGACTCCTTTTTCAAAATGTTTCTGACAGCATTTATGTAACTTTGAGAAAAATGTTCGAGCACGCGGTTGAATGGAATGTAGCTGCAAATGTTAAGAACGGAGCCACAGATTAAGTGCAAAGTTTACATGTGTGATGTCATGCTATGATGATTCAATTTTAAGTGATCACTTTTAATTTTGTTGCAGTCACAGTAGAAGCAGCAGCCGCTCTCTACTGTGAGAAGACAGTGCGTGTGCACATCCATTAATCATGAACGCAGCTTGCTAAAAACAGTCTCTGCCAGAGGCTCAGCTTTGTGCATACTTATAAGTGTTGTCATCGATATAACTGAAAAATCTAAGAAATACATCTGTGTGATCAGGCAGCCTGAAAAACAGTGGAGAGTTCTGTGTGCACATTTACAGTAGGAGCTATATTGGGATTAAAACAGCGTAGAATGTGGAATGATTTCTAAGATTAAATATGTAAAGTCCACACCATCAAAGAAGTCATCACACAATGATCACGTACAATTGCCAGCTGGAGAATAATATCTAGGTCCATTCCATAAAAGAAATCCCAACTGGCACCATCACGCACAGATGGTGCGCAATGACAGGTGGAAATGACAAGAGGAACAAGTGATTAAATTTTAGTGGTGATCCGGATCACGATCCGGATCCCGATGCTAATGCATGTGTATATAGTGTATATGGCATTTTCAATGTTAAAAGTTAGCATTAAGCAGTTGCAGCTGTCATCACGTTCGGGTGCATTTGTTTTCAAATTGTAATATTTCTTAAATTTATTTTTGTTTATATATTAATAATGTAATGATTATTATATACAATTTTAGAGAAAGAGACGAAACAAAATTGTAACACTGAATTGTTGAGTAGATCACTGTGCCAAGGAGGGAATCTCTTTAGGGTCAGTGACCCTATGGCCTTGTTTAGAGAAGTGTTTCATACATGTTAAAAAATTCATATATTTGCAGTTTAGTTGAATAATAAATTGAATTTTGTCTCTTATTTGTTTTTGTCTATAAGCACATGCAACATCAGTATCAGTGCTCAGATGACAGTAGCTTCTGGGAAAGGTGCAAGTTACAATAAACTGTGATGCCAAGCGCTAAGGATACATGCTATCCAGTCACAGCAGATGAAACGTTTTTTACTACTGAGCAAACATCATTGTTAGACTTTTTTAGGTTCATTGATTCCACGGCGTGTAGATGTTATGGCGTCAGTGACCCCATGGCCTTGGCGGAGGATTGCACTCTCTGAGTGCTTCTAGTTTTTTTTTTTTTTTGCTTTGCAGTGTGAGCCAATAAACCAGCTGAAGTCAGGAGAAGCAGACCATCGACAGGTAGAGTCCATCTGTTTGCTGCCTGGGTATTGATCCCAGAATACCATTAAGCCATTTCTTTAAAGATTCCCCTGCATCAGCAACTTGACTATACAGCAGTGTCCTCTCCCCTTATAGGTAGCTGCACTCCACTCATGACCTTTGACCTGCAACTCCCTTCATAACTGCTCTAATGGATGCCACATCAGTCTGGTTCCATTGTCACATATATTGCTGAAAACATTTTCCATTGCATTGGCAGGTCCAATGCAATGGAATCTGATTGGCCATGCTAGGTGCCATTCAATTGTTGCAAACAATGATTATCTATCTGCATGTTCCCAAGCCACCATGGGGATGGTACCTTAGCAACACACCAGTGTCAACCCTAGTGTGGTTTTATTTTTTTAAGTGATTAAATGCAAAGTGCTTGAGTGACAATCCTACCAATAATCCCTGGTAAGAAATGGATGGAGGAGAAAAAAAAGATATGGTATGCAAATAATGATTGTTTTGAGTTCAATGGTATGAATATTTTATGAGGTGAAAGCTGGAACACCAAAACACAGGGTAAAAGGAACTGGGCTTTGGTGGAAGCTCAATACTCTTTCCCGCATTATTTATCCTTCATATTGCATTCTGTCATGTTTAACTATAAGCTTAATTGTTTTTGTTTCACCCCACTCTGTACATATGTCTAAAATGATGTTATCAGTCTTCTTACAACAGTAACAGTATTCTTGTAATTTTGCCTCGAAACCAACACAATGTAGGCGAAATTAAACAAGATGTGGTTGTAGTTTAAACTTTTACATTTGATTTTTTTAGAAAGCGTAAGTAAATGAGCAAACTAACTGAGCCACATGGGGTATACAGCCAGCACATTCTGAGTGCTGGTCTAATTCCTGGGTAAATGAGGAGAGTAGAAGCACAAAGGCGTGCAGCTGTAAGTACACTGTAAATTTTGTTGAATGTCGGCCACATTGGTGCACAAGCCAGTGCATTCAGACTGCTGATCCCAAGCCTGGTTAAATGAGTTGGGTTGGATCAGGAAGGGCATCTGGCATAAATTTTGTTAAACCAAACATGCAGATCACAAACTGAATTTACACTCAACAAAAATATAAACGCAACACTTTTGGTTTTGCTCCCATTTTGTATGAGATGAACTCAAAGATCTAAAACTTTTTCCACATACACAATATCACCATTTCCCTCAAATATTGTTCACAAACCAGTCTAAATCTGTGATAGTGAGCACTTCTCCTTTGCTGAGATAATCCGTCCCACCTCACAGGTGTGCCATATCAAGATGCTGATTAGACACCATGATTTTTTAGACTGGTTTGTCAACAATATTTGAGGGAAATGGTGATATTGTGTATGTGGAAAAAGTTTTAGATCTTTGAGTTCATCTCATACAAAATGGGAGCAAAACCAAAAGTGTTGCGTTTATATTTTTGTTGAGTGTATGTCAACAACATTTTATTGAGTCTTAAAGTAAATAAATATGAAATTGGTCACTGGATCCTTGATGCATATGGTGGATGCTAGATCTCTGGGCATAAATAAAAATAAACAAAATCTGTAGTTTTGTTTAAAAGTATTTTCTTTTAGATACTGACACAAATGTAACTCCATAGACCCTGAGCTGAGCTCTTCAGCCAGCTGTGCTGCACATCAGGCTGTAATTCTTTTTTAAAAAAAGCAGGACGTCTCATTTTGGGAAAAAACCCCGGTTTGGTCAGTTGTAGCTTATTGTTTGTATTATAACGTTTGGAAAGAGGTGTCATTTGATTTAATTCATGGCATTTTGGGAAATTTGCCTGGGAATATTGGGAAATTTTCCCTGAAATTTTGGGAAATTTTTCTGGGAATTTTCCCTCAAATGCTTGGAATGTTTCCATGTAAATTTTATTTTTTATTTTTTTTTGGGGGGGGGGGGGGGTTCCTGGGAATTTTCCCTGGAATTTTGTGACATTTTCCCTGACATTTTGGGGAATTTTTCCCAGGAATTTCCCCCAGAATTTTGGACCATTTTTCCCTTGAATTTTAGGAAAATTTCCCCCAAAAATGAAGATCTGGGGAAATTTTCCTGACGGTTTTGGGAAATTTTCTAGGGAATTTGGGGAAATTATACCCCCCCCCCCCCCCCAAAAAAAGAGAATTTTCATAAATTTTGCCCAGAATTTTTGGAAAGGCAGTGAAATTTTCCTGAAATTTGGGGGGGTGGAATCCAGAATATTTTCCCAAAATTTTGGGATTGTTTCCCCCCAAAACTGGAAAGTTTTGGGAGATTTTCCCCAGAACTTTTCTTGGGAATTTGGGGAAATTTCCCCCCAAAAAAGAGAATTTGGGGAAATTTCCCAAGGAATTTAGAGAAATTCCTCTGGAATTTTGGGAAATTTTCCAGGGAGTTTTCCCCGGAATTTGTGGAAATTTCCCCCAAAATTGGGAATTTTTGGAAATTTCCTCTAGAATTTTCCCTGGAATTCTTGGGAAATTTTCTTGGGAATTTTGGGAAATTTTCCCAAAAATGTCATGGATTACTCCATGCCCTGATCACTGTTGGAGCAACGCTGCCTCATGGTAAGCCTCGCCGACCGAATTACCTACAGAAAAATAAACCGTGCAAACTATGGATTTGGATTAGAATAGGAATAACCCTGTTGTGTCTGATGATTTGTGGACATTCATGCTGTTATACAGTCGCAAATATCCGCTAACGCGTCACCTGCTGGGATAGGCTCCAGCCCCCCATGACCCTTAATTGGACTAAGCGGTAGAAGATGAATGAATGAATAACCAACATGAACATCCACAAATCATCAGACACAACAGGGTTATTCCCTAAATAATCACCGTTGGTCATAACTCCAAGGTTAATGGTTTTCTTATTTTATTCAGAGATAATGAGCTAAGGTGTGTGGGTTTTTATTGTTTTAAATGTCTGTTTTTCTTATTTATATTTAGTTTAGATCAAGCTCAGTAAGTGCAAAAGTTCTCTTCAAACACAATCTGGCCTTAAAAGGGAGGAACACATCAATTTTGGTTTTGGGTGCACGGTGTCCTCACACAGGTACAGACTGTCCCATTGTGAACCTTTGCTTGACAAATCTGCATATAATCCACTAATGTTCCTAATCCTGAGGTCACATTAAAAAATGGATGAGAAATTAATCTGCTGTCAGGTCTGTCAGGTATATTCTGTCAGTGCCAGTGCTTATTTTCAACCAAATCCTCCTGTATGACCCAGCCACCAACCGAACCGGCGAGCCAAATCCCCACGGACAGGCCTTGTCAAATGTTCTCTGTCCCTTTGTCCTTGTACTGTGAAGATTTCATTAAGGCTGAGAGGTTTACAGACACAACACCCGGGGTACAGATCACAGGAAGAAAGTGGGATATTTCAGCTTCTTTAAACAGTTAGATTGGCAATGACAGAGAGAAGCTTTAAAAGTGCTTTTGAGCCACAAAAAAGCATGTGATTTTACTCCCCTGGTATTTAAAAAGTTGGTAACACTGTAAAAATGTGCATGAGCTTCTTCCCCCGTGCAGATGCACACATCACATATGTTTGTCTGCCATATCTATCTATACCATGCTCAGCCGTGCATACGTACAGCACTAACCAGGCTAATTTAATTGCTTCTGCTGAGAGGATCAAAAATACCCACAGCGACTGTTTGTCTTCTGTTTGCTCTCCACCTGTCATGCAGTAATCTACACAAAAGCCAGAATTAAAGCACAGACTGAATTGTCTGTGCTTGCAATTGACTGGGTGGGGGTGGGGTGGGGGGGATCATTTAATTCCCCCACAAAAGGCAAAAGTCGACATTTTCAGGGCAACGTGCACAGTTTGAGGGTGATTCTTAGACTACGGGCACTTATTATGTCCTTTGATCATATTGTATGAAAAACAGAAAAAAGGGGACATTTCACACTTTTATATTTATCTTTACAATGAAAGTGTGTTAAGAAATTTGTTCTAGTAGTCTATGATGACTTTTTCACCTTTTTTCAGCATCATTATATGCAAATATTGCCGTTTTGTGCTTGTCCTGCACCCAGACTTTTGATCTTCAATGATAAAAATGAATGGTAAAGAAACATTTTTTTCTAATGTTTTAAAATATCCCTGAATAAAATATCAGTAAAATAATCAAAACATAATTGGGGTATTCAATGTCATACAACTGTTGTGATTTTTTTAAACAAAATGTAGTTGTCCCACACTATTGCTGTAATTTCCACCACAACACTGTAATTTCCCTTTAAACAGTTTGTATGAAAGATTGTTTGGGTAGTTTCTATGGAGATAAACAGTGACATCAGAGCACATGTATATAGCGCCAAATCACAACAAACAGTTGCCCCAAGGTGCTTTATATTGTAAGGCAATGGTGTGGTGGAAATTACATTTACAAGGCCAATAGTGCCCGTAGTTAAAGAATCACCCTTGAAGAAGCTGCATAGATAAATAGAAGAATAGAATAGAATAGTAGAAATATATTTATTTAGATTTTACTGGGACTATTAACTCTGTATGCCAGAAGATGAACTGGTTACAAATGTGATATCAAAAGTTTTACAAAGTACACAAATACAAATTAAACAACAAACTGAAATACAATGTGAAAAATGTATTTGATTAAAAATAGATCTTAACCCTTCATAAGCATTGGTATGATGTAATGTGGCAAACTCCACAACTCGTTACATTGTTTATCATAGACAAAAACTGTAAAAATAGAAATTACTAATAGGTCTTCAAATTCCCAACAATCTTTGAACTCACCATGTGCCCTGAATACTTCCATCAGAGGAAATAAGCAAATGTAAGCTTAAATTAGTGATATTTAATAAGAATTACGTTTTTTCATCTTGTTTAAAATGCATTTTTTTTTATGTTTGCACATTCCAGATCCTGCAAAAAAAAAAAAGTGCTGCCAAGCACAGTGAAGTTTTGAATTACTCAGCAAAGAGTCAAGTGAGAAAAATTAAACACATTTTAACAGAAATTGTGAAGGAGAGAGAAGAAGACTGAAAGAATGGAAATATACAAACATGGTATATGTACAGCATGTGGAGCCCCCTTTTTCCCATTATTGGTAACATGACAGAGTCCATCTTTTTACTTTTTTTTTTTTTTTGGTCAAATAAATTTCCAGTGAAATTAAACTTACAATTTTCCTAAATTGATGATTTATGTCATCATAATTGTGTTATACTACACAAAAAGCCATTTTTGGTTTTCTCCTCTTCAAGCCATGATTTTTGCTGTTTTCATAATGGTGCAGGACTTGCAGGTGTAGTGAAAATAGAGCCCACAGTTGGTAAAAATGTAATCAAAACTTCTTTATAACAATGTCAAAGTTTCACTACCATCCATTGCTTCATTTCTAAAAAAAAAATAAAATAAAAAAAAACAAATAACACACATAGCTCCCAAGCGGAATCCCTATTTTGACAATAATGTTGTATTTTAATAGATCTGCATTGGTTCAGTGACCATCAATCAAATTCTTTAAATTGAGCGCTTAAAAAAAGATATTTTAGCGATTAGATAAAATACAAAGGAATTAATTTCTGTAGAATTCTTCATCTTTGAACACTTTTACAATCAGTTAAAATTTACACTATACACTAAACCCCCTTTGGTGCAAAACAGACTCAATAATTTAATGCTGTAGAGGCAAATTTCACCTCTACAGTCTGCCTGCTGACCTGACAACATAATACTTTATTGTTAGTGCATGTGTGTTGTTAGTCTGATGCCTGTACCTAAAAACCTGCATTTTCTTTTTTTTACAGTAGCATTTTTATGCAGTATAAATTTCTTTAAATAGCATTTGGGACTATTTACACTGGACACAAATATTGTATAGCAGAATATGTGTGCTATAACCTTAAGAGGTTGTATTATACAGTTTTTCAAGAAGTTAATATAAGTCACTCCATTTGTTCAGGACAACACAACAGCACAACAGATCATATGCCTCATCTCACCCAGTCTGGTATGGAACTCTGACTTTTTTTATGTTATTATTTTATGTTATTATTCTTAGTAGTAGTAGTAGTAGTAGTAGTAGTAGTAGCAGTAGCAGTAGTAGTAGTAGTAGTACATTTGGCAGCCTACATTTGCTTGTTTTTTTTAAAGGAATTACTACGTACGAGTACAATCCTTTTAAACAACCCACCTGTTTTGAGGTCATGTCAAGTCAAATGGAAAGGATCTGATACTGCACAGATCATGTGGGCATGCCATACAGTGTGACAATGGCCACAGTTGGCATATGATCGCAGTCCAGATATAATTTATGTGACATAAGTCACAAAAGTTTAAAACAAACTGAGTATTTCAGGGTTAAAATTCATTTACAGAAGCATAGTTACTACATGAACACTCATAGACTCGGGGGCTTTGGGGATATTAACATGAAACCAAAACCATATTTAGCAATAACAGGCAAAAAACAACAACAACAACAACAAAAAAAAAAACAGATTTTTCAGCATTTTTACCTTGGAAAAATTTTTTCAAGGTTAACATCCTGTTAGAAGTGGCTTTTCATGAGCTAAAATATAATACAAAATATAGATCAAAAGAGCTTTTCAATGTGAATATCAAATATCTGCTAAATCCACGATACGGATCATATGCAACTCAAACTTACCCTATTCACTGAGAGCGCCAGTTTGCACCTCATTGTCACAAATGAGAGAGACTGAGGAACTTTTGATTGAGATACAAAGCAAAATGTACACCAAATGGGCTTTTCAATATTAAATTCAAATGTCCATAAAATCCACAATCCGGATCAGATCCGGAGTAAACTTTGTCAGGCGATAGTGAGTGCCAGTCTGCATCTCACTTTCAAATATGAGAGTGATTGGGGCATGTTTGATTAACATATAATGTAAAATATACATTAAATGTGGTTTTCAATGTTAAATTTAAATGGCCACAAAATCTGTAATCTGGATCAGATCTGGATCAATCAATCAGTCGATAAAGGATACCATCCTACATAACGCTCTCAGATATGAAAGAAATTTGATCTTTTTTGACAGAATTATGAATTTTTGAAAATATGCTCAATGTTAAACATAGCGATGTTTCCAATTTTCCAAGATTTTTTCTGAATTTGCCCTTTGACCTTGAAAATTGAATCACATCTTGCCTATCAGGATATGAATCTTAAGTTTAAAAAAAATCATAATGATATCTGAAAACGTGTGGGCTACAGGCTGTTCACAAACAAACAAACAAACAAACAGGGGTGACAACATAACCTCCTCCAACTTTGTTGGTGGAGGTAATAAATGTAGCATTTTATTGAGCCCTTTTTGCACATATTTCCTTTTTAGCAAAAGTAAATGTTAGTTTAGATATTTTTAAACCCTGTTGGTCTATAAGCCCAAGTCAGAATAATCAGTTATTTGATGCATTTTCACCCCAAGAGACTTTTATCTTCTGAATTTAGATGCATAGTGTAACAAGGAGGAATCCCACATTGCTAATAAAAAAATTTGATTATGAGCTGAGTATTTCCTCAGCAGCAGTGCACAAAGGGAAAAGACCACGCCTTCAACATCAGCATGCGGATGAATCAAATTAATGATGGTCATAGTAGTAAAATCTCTGCTGTCACCCATAAACACCTACAATCACATGGAATTGGTGGTGCTCTTGCGGTGCCTTGCAGTCTTAAAATAGCTTGTGCACGGCCTTGGTGGGTTCTGCTGCAGTTGCCAGGGTGACTAAGGTCAGCAGATAAATCTATAGGTCCTTGAGTTTACCTGACGTCTATATACAGCACATCTCTGTTGTCTCAGATGTGCAAAGCTGAACAAAGTGAAGTGTCATTTGTCACACCGGCGGCACAATCCTCTTTGTGCAGCTGGTAATCTGGCTCTCATTACAAACACACACACACACACACACACACACACACACACACACACACACACACACACACACACACGCAGATATAGTGTAATCTGCGCTCAGTCCATCAGCGCGGTGATGGAAATGCACCACAGTGTGCATAATTGCATTCAGGAACAACCCAATAATGATCTTTGTCATTTTAAATCCAGGTTACACTAAACCTGCCAAAGCATGAGCCTTTCCACTTACAGTAGAAGGAGAACATTTCAGATCATTTTAAATTGTATTTCTTAAAATTTGTTTTAAAATTTCCATGCTTTTCATATTTAATCTTAATATTTTTGCAGGTTGCATGCTGAAAAAAGGCAGCTGTGCAGAGGGAGGTGAAGAAGAACAAAGCTACTGCATCCAATTAAGTTGACAAACGGCTTTTCTTTTGTCTTTTTTCTTAAATTCAGGATTTTGCTATAAATCTCGGAGCCCCACTGAGCTTCGAGCGCTGCCGAGCATGGACTTTTTTTTTTCCTGACTTTGCAGATTCATCCCACAGCTTTTCACCTGCAACGCCCAAATATTTGATCTCTTCTTCTTTTTCTCACCAATTCCGTTAGAGCACTTTAAAAAAGAAAAATCTTATTTTAAAATTGATTTTGCTCTTTATGACAACACAACCTTCCCCTGACTTTCCTACTTCCTGAACCCCTTCCAAAACAACAGAAGAGGCGATGAGCAGCGAAAGGGCAAGGCAGTCCTCTGCATTCAGAATAGCAATCAGCCTTTTGTCATTCCTGCAGAGCATAAATCAGTTTTTGGGGGGGTGGGGGGGGTTGACTGTTCAAAGTCACAAACTAAGTTCACACTCTGCGTGTTTCACAGTCAAAGGCTGCAGCCGGGTTTGAATCGCACAGACGAGGTGTTCAGTCTCTGAACAATAACGGTGATGTGCCTCGGCACATTGCAGCAGCACATCAGCAGAGTGATGACAGGCTGATCAAGGTGTGTCCTGCAGTGGGCGTGGCTAACATCTTCACTGCACCAAAGCGAAAACCTGATAAGAGCCACAGAGACACAAAGTACTGCACCTCACACATTTCTGGTATACATGAATCCTGCTTTTATTTTCCAACAGGAAAAAAGGGTGTTTTCTTCTCATCTGCACTGCTTACATTTAAAAGCATTTTTTATGAAAAAACTGTAGCACCAGAGCATGTTTGTACTGCCCATTCTTTGATTTAAAATCATCAGTTTGTGCTATTTTCAGTTTTAAACAGCTTTGATTGGGTAGATACATTTCCATCATTCATATATATATATATATATATATATATATATATATATATATATATATATATATATATATATATATATATATATATATATATATATATATAGCACTTCATTTCTTTTACAGTCCAAATTAAACAGATAAATATATATTTCATCATTTAAATCAGAACAAATACATTTAAAGCAATTAAAAAAAAGAAAGAAATGTAGCATTTAGCATAATCCAAGCAGGGAATCGGCTTTTATGATTAATATATATTTATATATTATTATATGTATACATATATATAATATATTATGTTTATATACACATATGGCACTTGATTACATACAAGCAAGAAAACACTTTACAAATAAAAGCAGTGTGGGTGCTTTGGTGTGTCATAAATTAAGGAAATCACAGACGTTAGCATTTGCAGCAAATTCAACAGATAGTTTTGCCAGTCAGCTATAAAGCAATGAAATGGTTACATATGTTAAGGTCAATGGTGCAACACAGGCAGAAAAAACAAACAAACAAACAAAAAACATAAATTATGTGATTTGTTTCAGGTGGAACAGGAAGGATTTATAAATCTGGATTGTTGTTTATTGTTCCTTAATGGATGCTGCAGAAGGTGGTTGGAAAAATGTGTTTAAAACACCTTCGGTAGCCCATTTTAAGGTCAAGCTCTCGTGTGTTCACCTCTTGGTGTCATTTTGCATCAACTCTCTTCAAGCACAGCAGAACAACACGCAAAGAGCAAACACTTTTGTTTCTTCGAGAGTATAAACGTTATGAAAAAGTTGCATCAGTAAAATAATGAACAAGTCAGCATACGTGTCGGCCACGCGTGCCGCAAAGTTCTTAAAACCAAATCTGCCCACTCAGAACATGACTTCAGTGTGCTGAGCTGTCCCATCATGCTTTGTCACTCTTTTCCACTCAGTCACACATAAGCAGAGTCACTGGACTGAGTGCGGCCAAAATTAGGCACGCTCATCCTCGGCAAGTCTTTGTTTCTGATTTCGTAAATGGACTTTCTTCGGGCCTGTACTCCTCGCACTGCCGTTTTAATTTTCCTCCAGCCCAGGTGATTGAGTTCTGCCAGATTCAGCACAACGCAGAACCCACTCACCGCAAACATGAACACCAAGAACACTGTTTTTTCTGTGGGTCTGGAGACGTAGCACTCAACATCTTTGATGCAGGGGTAACGGTCACATTCGTAGACCGACGGCACATTGAATCCGTACAAGAAGTACTGGCCCACCAGAAAGCCTATTTCCAGTGCATTTCTGAAAACCACTTGAATGATGTAAAACCTGGAGATGCCTTCCTGTCGCCTCATTTTGGATTTTGTAGTTCTCATAGCTGAGTTAGGGATCTCTTTGACTTCTAAACAGTCCGGTTCAGGTTCTTTGGTGGAGTTTTCTGTGTTCTGAAGTACTCCATTGACAATGGTGTTCTTTATCTTTTTGGTTTCTTCTCGCTTCAGTGAATCTTGATCCTTATCTAGTGTCAGATAGACCGTCGAGTAGCGCCGCTCCTTCTGCTTTGCCGACTGATGCACTGAGTAAGTGATAAAGCAAAGACTCGGGGTGCACACCATGATGATTTGAAAAACCCAATACCTAATATGTGAAATGGGAAATGCCTTGTCGTAACATGCCTGGTTGCAGCCCGGTTGTAAGGTGTTACAAACAAACATGGTTTGCTCATCATCATAGACAGTCTCTCCGACTATTGCTACGATAAGAATCCGGAAGATGACCACCACTGTTAGTAGGATCCTAAAAAGCAAACAAACAAACAAAACAATGTGAAAATAAGTTTGAAAACATCTGTGTGCAGTGATGTCAGCATGGTTCAAGGTTGTGTTTCATGCTACAATCAGAGAACTGTCCAGTGCTGAATAGAACAGTCTTATTAGTAAGAAGCTGCTCAGCACGTAAAAGAACAATCTTATTATTATTAACAAGTTTTTCAGAACAGCCTGTTGGATTATTGTTATTCAGCACTGGAGCTGTCCAGTGCTGAAAATAATAGTTTTTCTTCAGGAGCTGTCCAGTGCTGAACACGTGTCTTATTTTTAAAGAGCTGTTCCGAACAGTCTTATAATTCAGGATCTGTCCAGTTCTGAAAGGATCAGTCTTATAATTCAGGATCTGTCCAGTTCTGAAAGGATGAGTCTTATAATTTAGGATCTGTCCAGTTCTGAAAGGATGAGTCTTATCATTCAGGATCTGTCCAGTTCTGAAAGGATGAGTCTTATCATTCAGGATCTGTCTAGTTCTGAAAGGATGAGTCTTATAATTCAGGATCTCTCCAGTTCTGAAAGGATCGGTCTTATAATTTGGGATCTGTCCAGTTCTGAAAGGATGAGTCTTGTAATTTAGGATCTGTCCAGTTCTGAAAGGATGAGTCTTATAATTAAGGATCTGTCCAGTTCTGAAAGGATGAGTCTTATAATTTAGGATCTGTCTCATTCTGAAAGGATCAGTCTTATAATTCAGGATCTGTCCAGTTCTAAAATGATCGGTATTATAATTTAGGATCTGTCCAGTTCTGAAAGGATGAGTCTTATAATTCAGGATCTCTCCAGTTCTGAAAGGATGAGTCTTATAATTTATGATCTGTCCAGTTCTGAAAGGGTGAGTCTTATAATTTAGGATCTATCTCATTCTGAAAGGATCAGTCTTATAATTCAGGATCTGTCCAGTTCTGAAATGATCGGTCTTATAATTTAGGATCTGTCCAGTTCTGAAAGGATGAGTCTTATAATTCAGGATCTCTCCAGTTCTGAAAGGATGAGTCTTATAATTTATGATCTGTCCAGTTCTGAAAGGGTGAGTCTTATAATTCAGGATCTCTCCAGTTCTGAAAGGATCTGTCTTATAATTCAGGATCTGTCCAGTTCTGAAAGGATTGGTCTTATAATTCAGGATCTGTGCAGTTCTGAAAGGATCAGTCTGATTTGTGTTTTTTTTTCTTTGTGTCTGCATCTTTTCTTTTCAAACAGAACAGCTGAAATCACATGCGAACAGCTGGCGTTCACTTTACCTGTGTGAGCTTCCTTAATGAAACAGATGATACAGCTGACTGTGTGAGCGCACAATCACCACTCAGACTCACCACCACCAACAAATGACAACAAATGAATGATATAGATGAGTTGCTGAAAATGACAGGGTGAATTTTACTTTCAGCAGTTTGCAGCACCATCCCAGGTTCTGAAAAGACAGCTTGTCAAGTGATTTTATTTAGCTGTCTTTCTTAGGAGGAGGGAAGGGAAATCTGTAAAACAAGACAAGAAAAATCCACAACACAGACACGGAGGACTGGAAACCATGCTACAGAAGATCCACGAGCCACAACACAGAAACGGGGGACTGGGAGCCATACTAAAGACGATCCTGGAGGCTGCTGCGGTTCCTCGGTTGTTCTTGGATTTGGTGTTCGTCTTACCTTCCGATCATAGTAGAGTGCTGCTGGACAGCAGCCTCCAGGAGCCTCTCTAGTATAGTCCATTCCCCCATTTCTGAGCATCCGGAGAAGACGAGGGCGCAGCGGCACTCTGTTCAAACCCCTCCAATAAAAAATCCAAAAAAGAAAAGCGCTTTATTCCCCGTCCTGCCGCATTCTGTCTCTCGCTGGTGTCAGTTTCCAGAGCGTCCGAACAGCTAAAGAAAAAGAAAAAAAAAAAAAGAAAAAGAAAGAAAGAAAAAGGAAAGCAGCCGTCACGGGATGCCGTGTCCGCCTGTGTCCGCCTGTCCGTGCGCTCTGGATGCGCGCTGAGCGCGTCCCGCTGTGTGTGCCGAGCGCTCCAGCCGCGCGGCCACACTTTTGCTTGTCATGGAAGTGTGAAGGTTGTGATCGCTACGAAGCGCTCCTGATTTCGATCTTCACATCAGGCTGACGGGCTGCGCGCTGAGTCCGGGAGGAGCGAGGTTGGATTTAATGTCTTGCCAGCGTTAATCCGCCTTTAAGTAGCCTCACCCTCCTCACCCTCCTCACCCTCCCTCCCATGCGTCACGGAAGCGCAGACAGGTCGATGGAGCGCTGCCAGCACGACCAGGACGTCTGATTTTCAATATAACATTATTGTATTATCGCTCGCCTTTTACTGGGCACCGGCGCGCACGAGTTGATCCAGAGCGCTTTGAGACACTGTGAGATTCAAACCTTTAACTCTGACGGTCAATCCGTGTGCTCCACCTATAACACCATCCATTCAAGAAGGACGTCTGCTTAATGGTTAGAAATATTCCACATTTCTGCACCACTAACTCATTTACTGTCTGTCTGTCTGTCTGTCTGTCTGTCTGTCTGTCTGTCCTGATGCGTGTCCCTGCGCACCCACAGGTGCCCCTCCCATGCAGGCTGCAGGTCCGGCTGCAGGTTTTGTTTCCACATGATGCTCTGCAAACAGCCACAGAGTGAAATCAGCATCGAGTGTTTAATCTCTTGACAATGCAGCCTGTTTGTCTGCGTGGAAATTTAAAAATAAACGCAAAACATGTGAAGTGCACAGTACTGTGGTGTGACATTAGACTCAACATGCAACTACATTTTCTGTGCAAAGATGTTCGGCATAGAAAATCATTATGCAAAGATGCAGCAAAAATCGTGCAAAATTTAGAAAAAGAATTATACAGTGAAAGACATTCTTCACGCCACAATATAAATGTATAAGTAGATATACATACGTATCTAATGCTGTTTTTGACAATGTGTGACTTCATCACATTACTTGTGTGACCATTATGAAGTCATTCATACCAATCTGATAAATATTTTGCTGATCAATATATGCTATCTAAACTTCTTGGTTGTACAGGTATGCAAGAAAAGGTGTTTTTCAGACCATGTTTTCCTTGACCTTGACCTTTGACCTAACTATTCCTAAGTCAAATCTAAATCTAAGTAGGTTGTTTTGTTTGTCTTGGTTTTTTTTTTGGGGGGGGCGCTGAGATGTACCCCCAAGAAAGTGTTTGGGGGTTGTTTTTTTTGGGGGGGGGGGGGTGGGTAGATCTTTTTTTTTTTTTTTTTTAACTTTGACCTTTGGTCAAACTACTCCGTACTCCATAATCTAATGATCCAGCTCAGCGTCTTGGTTGCTGAGATATACAAAACCCTTTGACCTTTGTTCAAATGTCTCCAGAATAGACATAGATTGCGTAGATCATCCATCTTGGCTTCTTGGTTGTTCAGGTATATAAGAAAAAGTTGTTTCAGACCATGTTGTCCTTGATCTTGACTTTTGACCAAACCACTCCAAAATCTAATGATGAATTCAGGATTTGGTTTTGTTTTGTTTTTTGTTTTTTGTTTTGGATGTTGACATGTACAAAAACAAAAAACAAAACAAAACAAAAAAACATATTTTTGGATCATGTTTTCCTTGATCTTTGATGAAACGACTCAAAACTCTATTGATCATCTAGACTTTTTGGTTGTTGAGATATACCAAAAAAACAAAACAAAACAAATGAAGTGTTTTCCTTGCTCTTTGGCCAAACAACTCCAAAACTGAATCACCTGTAGTCTAAATATTGATCCGAATAATATGTATATGTCGCAGACATGAACGAGCTTTCTTTTTTCTCTCTGCCCCCCAGAGCCCACTAATTACAACCCTCTTAACCCCCTTCCACTTTAAGCATTTTTTAATGTAGATGTAAATTAATATTCAAAGTTTTCAGCTAGTTGACAGTTTGGCTGTACAATATGGCAAATGATCTCAATATTGTCATATTAATATGATGTACGATATGACTATGATTTCACACAAAGTGCAGCAACAGTGAAAATTAAACAGCACCAACTACTGTACAGGAAGGACCTAATAGTCAATATGTGTCACTGATTTCAAAATGCAGCTCTTTTCAACCAGACGTGTGGTGCCATGACATCTGTGTCCCAACAGATTTCAGTGGAGTCCAGTGCAGCCTTGGCCTCTGCTCCAGCTCCGCCCATGCCAGGAAGTGTTCAACATTTGACATTTCCTGTTTCACTGTGGACTCAAATTTGGCACTTCCTATTTCAGTCTCAACTTGCCACAGAATTCCTGCAAGGTCCCACGAGATCTCATCTCATGGGATCAAGGAAGTTTTCAACATTTGACATTTTGAAACAGTGAAACAGGAAATGTCAAAAGAAAGAAAGAAAAAGAAAGATTTTTGTTGTTGTTGTTATAATTCTCCCCTAGTTTTGACCTGCTTTTTATTAACCTGTTCTTTGGTATGTTGTTTTTGTTGTTGTATTTAATCCTCTGTAGGGTTTCTGTGTAGCTTTTTGTTTGTCTCATTAAATTAAAAAAAGTCAAATGTTGAACACTTCTGGGTTTGACAATAGACGAGATCTTGTGCGATCTCGCAGGAATTGAGTGGCAAGTTGAGACTGAAACACGAAGTGCCAAATTTTGAGTCCACAGTAAAACAGGAAATGTCAAATGTTGAACACTTCCTGGCATGGGTGGAGCTTGAGGGGATGCCAGGGTGGCACTGGACTCCCTGAAATCTGATTGGACACCCCAGGTGCCACCCCAGATGATTGACATGTCATTTTGAAAACACTGACATATATTGACTGCTAAGTTCCTCATTGTACAGTAGTTGGCACTGTGTACCACAAAAAGTTCTAATCAACCTTAGTAGAAGAAGAAAAGTCTGAGCTAGATCTGAACTTGAACACATCATCGGAATCAAGGACTTCTAATGACACCAAAGTTATATCAGTGAGTAAACAGCCATATTTTATGCCAGAAATGAGGTCCAGGTTGTTAAAAGCAGCATTTTGGGTTGTCTTATACATACGTGTTTCTCCGGTGATTTAAATTAATAAAACTAGCAGACAGCAGCTGATTCATGCACTGTTGGCTTATATGAGATGTAAGATGCTGCCCCTGAGTGTTTCTCAGTTGACCTCAAAAGTACTGGAACACTTGGTATTAAACACATTTTAATTTGTTTATACCCTTTCAAATACAAAAAAAACAAAACAAAACAAAAAAAAAAAATCAAAAATGATCTTCCTTAAAATCAAACTGAATGCAAATCTGTAACTTGATACAAATTAATTAAAAATATAAAATACAGCTTCCTGATGAAGTGGTGTAGAGGAGGATTTTCATAAAAAGAAGACCTGAAAGTTCAGATACAATGTGCCAGATAGTACATCTGAGATGCAAACCTAGATTTGATGTTTTGATGAAAGAAAATTTTGTATTACTTTTGGAGGATACTGTATCCTTACCTTATGATGAGTGCAAAATGAGTTGTGTTATTATTACTGTTTTGTTTAAGAATGCTTAATTTTCACTGTTGCTGCACATTGTGTGAAATCATAGCCATTTTGTATAATATATCA
This sequence comes from Thalassophryne amazonica, assembly GCF_902500255.1. Classification (NCBI taxonomy): domain Eukaryota; kingdom Metazoa; phylum Chordata; class Actinopteri; order Batrachoidiformes; family Batrachoididae; genus Thalassophryne; species Thalassophryne amazonica. Next base: position 44,902,836 of record NC_047121.1, read on the forward strand.
ATAGAGATATAATATTTGGCTTCAATATTGAGATACAATCATTTGGCCATATTCTGCAGCCCTACTGTCAACTAGTTGAAAAGTTTGCATATGAATTTACATCTACATTTTAAAAAATGCTTAAAGTGTCAGGATGTTAAGTGGGGCTGTAGTTAGGGGGGTCTGGGGAGCTGACACCTTTTAGCCATGCTAATGCTCCGCAGAAGCTTTTACTGAAAATATAATGTGAAGGACCTAATTGAGATGGTGAGGAACGTTTTCCAGGCATGTGAGAAGATGCAAATAAAGAAAAATGCTTAAAATGGCAGGACGTTAAGGGGGTTGTAGTTAGGGGGGTCTGGAGAGCTGAAGGTTTTTAGCCATGCTAATGCTCCCCAGAAGCATTTACTGAAAATAAAGGTGTGAAGGACCTAAATGAGATGGTGAGGAACTTTTTCCAGGCATGTGAGATGCAAATAAAGAAAATGCTTAAAATGGCAGGGGGTTAAGAGGGCCATAGTTGGGGGGGGGGGGTCTGGGAGATGAAGCTCCCCAGAAGCTGAAGGTTTTTAGCCATGCTAATGCTCCCCAGAAGCATTTGCAGAAAAAAGTCTGAAAGACCTAAATGACATGGTGAGATGCTGAAGTGCTTTGCTCATTCATGTCCGCGACATATACATATACATATAAATGATAATAATTACAGTGTGTATATGATAACAACAACATAAACACATATAAAAACATTAAGGCAGTAAATAAACATTAAAAAATACATAATTAACAGGAAGTAAAAGGGTTGAGTTCCTATTCTAAAAACTGTTGAGGTCTAAGGTTCTAAAAACATTCTGGACTCACACACCATTCCAACTCACTGGTTAATTTATTACCACCCTTAAAAAATGTCAGCTACCTATTTTGTAAACACTGCCCAATCTAGAGCCCGTGGATCCTCACGGGCAACAGGCCAGTATATTATTATTGCTGTTATTGTTGTTAACACTCTAACAGCAATAATAATAATGTTGTTGATGTTATTGCTTTGAGCAGACAGCTCTGTAGTTATATAAAGGTACGGTAATCTTTGCCCACCAGGGGATTATTGATCACGTGATTGTGGTGTTTTCACTCAGTGAGGCTCTGTGAGGTTAATTTCTCCTGAGGTGGTTAATCCTTTCTGCTCACCGTAATCTTTTTGAATTCAAACCTTGACTCATCCATCACGTGATGAAAGGACACAGACTGATTTTTTTTTTTTTTGGAACTGTGAAAACAAATGAAGGAGAAGCCGTGTAGCAAGTCCTGGTTTTTGTTTATTTAAAAACATGTACATATCCACATATAAATTGCACTTGAGTGTAAACAAAATTGTTGATGACATCCACGTGCACGTTTAGAGGTGCAGGCCGGGAATAGTTTTTGTGGCGCTTAGAAGCACTTCCTGTGCACGATGGAGGGACCGGCCTCATCATACTCCTGCTTGCTGATCCACATCTGCTGGAAGGTGGACAGAGAGGCGAGGATGGAGCCTCCGATCCAGACGGAGTATTTCCTCTCAGGCGGAGCGATGATCTAAACGCAAGCACACGTGTGTTCAGATGAGACTCTTCTCGTGCAGATGTTTTGTGCTCCTCAGCACTGAGTCACTTACCTTGATCTTCATGGTGCTGGGGGCCAGCGCAGTGATCTCCTTCTGCATGCGGTCAGCAATACCCGGGTACATGGTGGTGCCGCCAGACATGACGTTGTTGGCGTACAGGTCCTTACGGATGTCGATGTCACACTTCATGATGCTGTTGTAAGTGGTTTCATGAATGCCGGCAGATTCCATGCCTGCACAGACACAGTAAGTTAGTTTAAACCCCACCTGAAGCAGAGCGCGCATTCGACACCATCTTCAGCTGTCGTAACAGGTGGCGAAGCAGGCAGCTCCTGTCAGCAGCTGTCAGATGAAAAGTCCCACCCATTACTACGACAGTAACTTCTAGCCAGTTGTTATGTGCACTATGAACACCCACTCTCACAGAGTCATTCATGTGGTGTGTGTGTGTGTGTGTGTGTGTGTGTGTGTGTGTGTGTGTGTGTGTGTGTGTGTGTGTGTGTGTTCTTTGAAGTGATAATTGATCCTGTGGCCCCGCTCTAGGCTCAACCTCATTAATCAATTAATCAATCAATTAATGTTTTAATAATAAGTTCCAGGCGCCGGTCAGGATATCTTTCAAACAATTTGTAAGATGATTTTCAAAGAAAAGTTCAACTGAAGATTTTCAGTTGTTTGTAACATTTGATCAGGATGCAGTAGTGTATGATTTCCTGATCTTTACGTACCGATGAACGAGGGCTGGAAGAGGGTTTCTGGGCAGCGGAACCTCTCGTTACCGATGGTGATGACCTGACCGTCAGGCAACTCGTAGCTCTTCTCCAGCGAGGAGGAGGAGGCCGCAGTGGCCATCTCATTCTCAAAGTCCAGAGCAACATAGCACAGCTTCTCCTTGATGTCGCGTACAATCTCACGTTCAGCTGGAAGGATCAAATTATCGCACACAATGATGAAAAAGTGCACCAGCATCAACAGGTCTTTATTCCTGGTGTGCAGAACTCACCAGTTGTGACAAAAGAGTATCCACGCTCGGTCAGGATTTTCATCAGGTAATCCGTGAGGTCACGGCCAGCCAAGTCCAGACGCATGATCGCGTGAGGAAGTGCGTAACCCTCATATATGGGTACATTGTGAGTCACACCATCACCGGAGTCCAGGACGATACCTGAAAGCATTTACAAAAATGTGAACACTTACTCATACTCATCTTCAACTGCTTATCCTGAATTGGCTTGCGGGGACAGCAGCTCCAGCAGGGGACCTCAAACTTCCCTACCCCAGGCCACATTAACCACCTCTGACTGGGGAATACCGAGGTGTTCCCAGGCCACTGTGATGATGTAATCTCTCCACCTAGTCCTGGGTCTTCCCCGTGGCTCTCCTCCCTGATGGACATGCTTGGAACACCTCCCTAGGGAAGCACCCGGGGAGCATCATTACCAGATGCCCAAACCACCTCAGCTGGTTCCTTTCAATTCGAAGGAGCAGTGGCTCTTCTCCAAGCTCCTCATGGATGACTGAACTTCTCACCTTATCTCTAAGGGAGATGCCAGCCACCCTACTGAGGAAACCCATTTTGCGGGTTACAATTGTGGAACCTGCAATATAGTTCTTTCAGTTATGACCCAATGCTCATGACTATAGATGAGCATAGGAACAAAGAACACTTATTTAATCATAAACATCAGAGAGGTTCCTGAAAGTTCCAGCATACCTGTAGTACGCCCAGAGGCGTACAGCGACAGCACGGCCTGGATGGCGACGTACATTGCGGGGACATTGAAAGTCTCGAACATGATCTGGGTCATCTTCTCTCTGTTGGCTTTGGGGTTGAGTGGGGCCTCGGTAAGCAGGGTGGGGTGCTCCTCCGGGGCCACACGCAGCTCGTTGTAGAAGGTGTGATGCCAGATCTTCTCCATGTCGTCCCAGTTTGTAATGATACCGTGCTCAATGGGGTACTTCAGTGTCAGGATGCCTCTTTTGCTCTGGGCCTCATCGCCGACGTATGAATCCTTCTGGCCCATACCGACCATCACACCCTGAGGAGCAAGAGTCAAGAGAACTATGACCTCCAGGCTTCAAGCCAGGAAGCTAACTCTTGTGGACTTTGATGAACCTATAAATATCCACTTTTGCAAATTCTGGATCTTTGCCAAATCCAAAATTTGCAAAAGTGGATATTTATAAGTTTAAAAAAGTCCACAAGGTCTTTGGTGTTTGCAGACGGGTTACCTGGTGACGGGGGCGACCGACGATGGAAGGAAAGACAGCGCGGGGTGCATCATCTCCGGCAAAGCCAGCCTTCACCAGGCCGGAGCCATTATCGCACACCAAGGCGGTAGTCTCTTCGTCGTCGCACATGGCGTCACCTCTGCAACACACACACGTGCAGCACGTTAGCTCCTGCCCTGCAAGATCCCATTTGTTCTAGAAGAGTTATCTTCACAAACACAACAACCGACTAAAATAACACTGCAGTGTTATAGTTCCGTTACACTAAGGTTTAATATGTGTTTAGCATTGCCATAATCGCAGGTCACATTCTGCAAAAGAAAGCCAAGAAGCTGATGAGGAGCCGCTCCTCCCGTCACATCCTTTTATCCGTCCTTCTGTAATAGATCCACTTGTTGGACTTTCACTGTCGCGCTTCTGTTCAGCCTGTGTACTCACCAGATCAGCACCAGGCCACAGGTTTTGTCAACCAGGGGTAGTGAAAGGTCAGTTCAGGCTATTTTATACCCTCACTAGTGTCCCTGAGAGGGGAGTGCACAGTGCGACCCCTTCTCCATATTTGGTAGCCCATTGCTCCATTGACAACAGCCGCTCCATGAATGGATTGTTGCCGGGAGAGGGAACTCCCGAATGGACAGCCACACTTACCGCCCATGTATGGTGGACAGTGGTGAGACGTGACAACTAACACTGACATAATAATACTTTTCATTCTCCTAAATGTCAAAGTAGATGTTTTCACTGAAGCTGGTCACACTGGGGAGGTGATTAAAGGTGATGTAATAGCACTAACATGATCACAGGACTAAACCATCCAACAGCCTCAGAAAGACTGAGACTAACCATAAAAACAGAGTTTTACTTTAAAGCCCTGAGATCTGTGTGACTACTTTGGTTTCTGCATTCCCAGTACCCTGAATGTCTGCAAGGCAGCAAAGCAGGGCATTGTTTTGAAAGGCGTATGCGTATGATTGTGGACAATATAACTCCAAGCCAGCTGGATGGATTTCCTTCAAACATGGTGGGAATATTAGTTTTACAGCTATCTATAGGTGATTAGATTTTGGAGTGGTTTGGTTAAAGGTCAAGGAAATCTCGGTGTGAAAAACACCTTTTCTTCTATGTCTCAACAATCAAGAAGTCAAGATGAATGATCTGAAGCATATATCGGTATGAAAAATGTGTGATTGTTTGGTGTGAATGACTTCATAATGAACTCACTTAGAAGATATTAGTAAAAAAGAAACACCATTTGTGCATTTATTTGGTGTGTAGAGCACACGTGGTGTGGATTAGCTGTCTTTCATTATTGTTGAGCTCTTTTTTAATCCTCATCATTTTGAAGTCCCCCCAATATCCAAACACTTTGTCTGAGGAATTGCAGAAAAACAAACATGTTCTCAAGTTTTCGCCAATAATTCTAAAATGTTCTATGTGTGTATTTTTTTTTTTTTTGTCTTAAATCAGACATATTCAGCAGCACCTCAAGCAAACACTGACCATTTGTCCCCCTCAGCTGCTGTTTGATGCAACAAGACACAGATTCCTAAACCGCACAGATTCCCATTTATAACCCCCCCCCCCCCCCCACCCCACCCCCCAGCACTAGTGTGGAAGCCACCAGGCCATTTTAATGTGTGCGTATATCTCTGTCCAAATGTCCACAGCAGGGCCGGCTTATGAACAAAAAGGTCAAGGTTCAAAGTCATATCTATGTTTTTGTACCGCTGCCTCAGCTGACTAACCAACGCTGATAACAACATCACTATTCATATATCATGGTGGACAGACGTTTACCTCAAAAAGGTCACTTTGGTGCTCAAGAAAAACACACTTTCTGAAAACATCTCTGGGTCAGAGGTCATACTACCGCATACATGTTTTTTTTTCTCTCTATATATGAAGAATGTAGAAATAAAATATGCAGATATCTTTCTGGAATTATAGCTCAATAAAAAGACAGGACTATTAGGGAACAAACTTCCCTCACCCCCCACCCCTGCCGCCCCCTGCATGTACCCCATGTGGGGTGTGGCCACAAAACTATTAAATCAAAATGTACATTATGCTTTTTGCATTTATCCCATATACTTGATGATACTCCAACATTAATGAGAGAAATATTCCGTCAGTTCATTCACAGATTTCAAGTGCATCGGGTTAGATCAGGTCTGGGAGCCTGTACTGGTGCCACGCTTCTGTGCATCCACCATACTATAGAACCGCCCTGAGCCTTGGATGGTAATAAGCCTAGGCAAACCCCACCTACCGAAATGAACCATCCTAGGGTCCACGAGTCCTAGGATCCACAAGTCCCCAAGTCAAGTGAGTATTAAGGAGAGCATGAAGTTGTTTTTACATTTATGGTAGGCTATATGTTGTACTAAAATAGTTTAATTGTTACAAAAGTGTGACAATTAAAAAAAGCATTTAATTATGGTGAATTACCATTTTTTGATGATTTTCAATTCAACAGATTTAAAGGTGATTAATGGTGTATGTCAACAGAATCATACTTTTCTAACAGACCTCATATATTTTATTTTTGTAAATTGAACAAAACTGAATCTGGTATTTGAAAGTATTACATTTATTTGTGAACTTTAACATCAGTTTTGGGTTGTAATTATACACCATCAAATAATACAAAGAGGTTAGGACCAGTGGACCCTAGAACTAGTGGGCCCTAGGACCAGTGGGCCCTAGGTCTAGTGGACCCTAGGACTAGTGGACCCTAGGACTAGTGGAACCTAGGACCAGTGGACCCTAGGTCTAGTGGACCCTAGGACTTGTGGACCCTAGGACCTCTGGACCCTAGGGCCTGTGGACCCTAGGACTAGTGGACCTTCCCCCAGAGAATCATGCCACATGTCCAAAATGTTGCAGCTGTTTCCTCACAATGAATGTGATGTGCCTCATCTTAGTCCCCATACAGTAGTGTTCAGAATAATAGTAGTGCTATGTGACTAAAAAGATTAATCCAGGTTTTGAGTATATTTCTTATTGTTACATGGGAAACAAGGTACCAGTAGATTCAGTAGATTCTCACAAATCCAACAAGAGCAAGCATTCATGATATGCACACTCTTAAGGCTATGAAATTGGGCTATTAGTAAAAAAAAATGTAGAAAAGGGAGTGTTCACAATAATAGTAGTGTGGCATTCAGTCAGTGAGTTCGTCAATTTTGTGGAACAAACAGGTGTGAATCAGGTGTCCCCTATTTAAGGATGAAGCCAGCACCTGTTGAACATGCTTTTCTCTTTGAAAGCCTGAGGAAAATGGGACGTTCAAGACATTGTTCAGAAGAACAGTGTAGTTTGAATAAAAAGTTGATTAGAGAGGGGAAAACGTATACCCAGGTGCAAAAAATTATAGGCTGTTCATCTACAATGACCTCCAATGCTTTAAAATGGACAAAAAAAAAAACAGAGACGCGTGGAAGAAAACGGAAAACAACCATCAAAATGGATAGAAGAATAACCAGAATGGCAAAGGCTCACCCATTGATCAACTCCAGGATGATCAAAGACAGTCTGGAGTTACCTGTAAGTGCTGTGACAGTTAGAAGACGCCTGTGTGAATCTAATTTATTTGCAAGAATCCCCCGCAAAGTCCCTCTATTAAATAAAAGACGTGCAGAAGAGGTTACAATTTGCCAAAGAACACAACTGGCCTAAAGAGAAATGGAGGAATATTTTGTGGACTGATGAGAGTAAAATTGTTCTTTTTGGGTCCAAGGGCCGCAGACAGTTTGTGAGACGACCCCCAAACTCTGACTTCAAGCCACAGTTCACAGTGAAGACAGTGAAGCATGGTGGTGCAAGTATCATGATATGGGCATGTTTCTCCTACTATGGTGTTGGGCCTATATATCGCATACCAGGTATCATGGATCAGTTTGGATATGTCAAAATACTTGAAGAGGTCATGTTGCCTTATGCTGAAGAGGACATGCCCTTGAAATGGGTGTTTCAGCAAGAGAATGACCCCAAGCACACTAGTAAACCAGCAAAATCTTGGTTCCAAACCATCAAAATTAATGCCTTGCAGATGTGAAGAAATCATGAAAAACTGTGGTTATACAACTAAATACTAGGTTAGTGATTCACAGGATTGCTAAAAAAAAAAAAAAAAAAGCAATTTGAACATAACAGTTTTGAGTTTGTAGCATCAACAGCAGATGCTACTATTATTGTGAACACCCCCTTTTCTCCTTTTTTTACTAATAGCCCAATTTCATAGCCTTAAGAGTGTGCACATCATGAATGCTTGGTTTTGTTGGATTTGTGAGAATCTACTGAATCTACTGGTACCTTGTTTCCCATGTAACAATAAGAAATATACTCAAAACCTGGATTAATCTTTTTAGTCACATATCACTACTATTATTCTGAACACTACTGTAAGTAACTGTTCGTTTGACATAAACTCATTCCAGTGGTGCCCAAGAATCCTCCAAAGAGACATAGTAACAAAGATGTCCAGGGATCTTGAGTCACTGGTTAGCGTACAAGTCTCACAACCATACAGTAAGACAAGAAGCACCAAGACCTTCTGTCTGGCAGCCTCAGAAACAAGACTGAGAGGACTTACTGAGAGGAGTTAACATCTCCACAAGGTTGCTTCTTTCAAAACATACAGGGACACCACTGATGGCTGAGCCCAGGAAGTTATTAAAAACCTGGATCCAGAGCAATCCCAAACCCAGACACTCCCATTCCTCACCCAGTATCTCAAGTGCTGCAATCAGGGTATCCATCAATTCCACAAAGATCACAGCATCACCTGCAAAATTGAGGTCGTTAAAACTGCTCCACAACATCCCAGCACCTGGTCCACACTGTACCAGGACAGATCACAACCAAAATTTGGTCATTGGGTCATCATTGGGTTCCCATCATCATAAAACTGGGAGTTCTCTGGGTTACTGATCCACCTGCCACACAGCACTGTGCTCAGGATGTGATACGTCAGCCACACTTTGCATTTATAAATTAAACATTTTACTCAGGCATTGATTTGCAAACAAGAAATGGTAATACTGTAGAAACCCAATTCTGTATATACTTTTTAAAAGTTGGCTAATATCAAAGTAAGTCATGCCATTGAGGCTCTGACAGAAAGAATAGCTTTAACATTTTTACAGTAGGATTGTGATAAACAGTCTAATCTGACACGTTTTCTTCCTCTGAACATATTCTGCTGCTTCAAACACCAGCCTCTCGTCTCCTAACTCACTTTTTATTCAATTCAGTTGAAGGTAAAGTATTCTCTTGCAGATAAATCAAAGCAATAGTGACGCTCCGGTTGTGTCTCTTGGTGTGACAAGACGACGACACAGGAAATGACCTTGCCGACTGACTTAAAGCAGACGGAGGTCTGAAGGCTGTAAAATAACATTGGCTATGAGCAGTGGATGGTCCCACCACGAGGAGGACAAGACAAAAGGGCACGGCAAGCCATGAATCATATGCTGCTGTCACCCGACCCCAAGCCATAATTCTTCACTGTGTGACTCTTTGTTTTGTTCTTATGTAATGAACGGTCAGCTTTGGTCTGCTTTAAGCATCCTTTCACCCCAGTATTCAATTAATGTTAACATTTTATGATAGAGAAATGTTACCAATGAAAGGGGAAGCCACATTACAGTTTACCCATGTTTAAAAATACTGGGTACAGAAATGGTGCTGCACTGTTCAGTAAGTACAGGTACAATCAATCTAAGCGCAAGTACCCAGAGCATCTGTTTTATGGAGGCCCTATAGGAAGGTCTTGAGTCTGGTTTTGCACATAGGTGTATCCACCACACTATGAAACTACCTAGGGGCCTGGTTGGCAGCCACCCAGGCAGACAATCAGTCTATCACCACTTTTCCACAAGATAGAGACGATGTGCTGCAACCAGGTGACACGTGGGCTTGCACCTGCACCTTGCCTACAAGAAGAGACAAAAAATGGTTTCTCTCCGTGTCTAATGTGCATTACCTTCTATCTAGTATGCACTAGTCTCCATGACATAATGCACAAAAGATGATATATAGCACACAGTAGATTATACAACCCCTGGCAAAAATTATGGAATCACCGGCCTCGGAGGATGTTCATTCAGTTGTTTAATTTTGTAGAAAAAAAGCAGATCACAGACATGACACAAAACTAAAGTCATTTCAAATGGCAACTTTCTGGCTTTAAGAAACACTATAAGAAATCAGGAAAAAAAAAATTGTGGCAGTCAGTAACGGTTACTTTTTTAGACCAAGCAGAGGGAAAAAAATATGGACTCACTCAATTCTGAGGAAAAAATTATGGAATCACCCTGTAAATTTTCATCCCCAAAACTAACACCTGCATCAAATCAGATCTGCTCATTAGTCTGCATCTAAAAAGGAGTGAACACACCTTGGAGAGCTGTTGCACCAAGTGGACTGACATGAATCATGGCTCCAACACGAGAGATGTCAATTGAAACAAGGAGAGGATTATCAAACTCTTAAAAGAGAGTAAATCATCACGCAATGTTGCAAAAGATGTTGGTTGTTCACAGTCAGCTGTGTCTAAACTCTGGACCAAATACAAACAACATGGGAAGGTTGTTAAAGGCAAACATACTGGTAGACCAAGGAAGACATCAAAGCGTCAAGACAGAAAACTTAAAGCAATATGTCTCAAAAATCAAAAAATGTACAACAAAACAAATGAGGAATGAATGGGAGGAAACTGGAGGTCACGTCTGTGACCGAACTGTAAGAAACCGCCTAAAGGAAATGGGATTACATACAGAAAAGCTAAATGAAAGGCATCATTAACACCTAAACAGAAAAAAACAAGGTTACAATGGGCTAAGGAAAGCAATTGTGGACTGTGGATGACTGGATGAAAGTCATATTCAGTGATGAATCTCGAATCTGCATTGGGCAAGGTGATGATGCTGGAACTTTTGTTTGGTGCCTTTCCAATGAGATTTATAAGATGACTGCCTGAAGAGAACATGTAATTTCCACAGTCATTGATGATATGGGGCTGCATGTCAGGTAAAGGCACTGGGGAGATGGCTGTCATTACATCATCAATAAATGCACAAGTTTACATTGATATTTCGGACAATTGAAAGGATGTTTGGGGATGATGAAATCATTTTTCAAAATGATAATGCATCTTGCCATAGAGCAAAAACTGCAAGAACATTCCTTGCAAAAAGACACATAGGGTCAATGTCATGGCATAGGGTCAATGTCAATGAGCAGATCTGATTTGATGCAGGTGTTAATTTGGGGGATGAAAATTTACAGGGTGATTCCATAATTTTTTCCTCAGAATAGAGTGATTCCATATTTTTTTCCTCTGCTTGGTCTAAAAAAGTAACCGTTACTGACTGCCACATATTTTTTCTTGATTTCTTATAGTGTTTCTTAAAGCCAGAAAGTTGCCATTTGAATTGACTTTAGTTTTGTGTCATGTCTGTGATCTGCTTTTTTTTCTACAAAATTAAACAACTGAATGAACATCCTCCGAGGCCAGTGATTCCATAATTTTTGCCAGGGGTTGTAGCATCCAGAAGTAGACTCCAACATGAATGAGTAAAAGTCCTACCAAATATTTATTCCATCCACCCACTAAACCAGCTGATTGTAATTAGTTAAACTCTTCAGGCAGGTAGGTGAGCTATTCTGTGCATTCAGTGTTTTAGACACACTGGTAGAAGCAATACATGAGAGTACTTTTACTTTCTGAAGAGGGTTTCTACCTCTGTTAGTATCTAGTCTGCAGTTGATACCAGCTAATGAAATCTTGAAAGTACTCGTATGTATTGTATACTATATAGCTTTTAGTACACATTACATAACATTGCGTATGCTATACTATCAATGTTTACCAGATATTAGATAACATGCTATGTCATGTGCAATAAATAAAATCTGGTACACACATCTAGAGCACATTAGATGTAATAGAGTACTAAATTGTATGGGCAATCCAAATGTTTGCACAATGGGGTGGAGACATTTTGCGGGTGATTTATTAAGACTATGTGTGCGATTGACAGTGGGTGGTAATGTGATGTACATAGACACCAGTATGTAAATGAAGATGTTGTGTGTTAATGGTAAAAAATTTAATTCAAACAGTCACTTGTAGGTATGTACCATATGTTTTGTTACACACAAACTTTGCCACATAACTGAGCATGTTCATGCGTTGCAAAATTAAAAATAATAATAATTAACACACACAAAAAATATTTTTAATGCGCCTAACATTTACAAAATACTTTTTTCCTGTGTACGAGGAGGTGGCAGCCTCTGTGCTGCTGGAACAGCAGTCTGTCAAGTGCAATAAGTTAATGCCATGATTTCAAATGCGCAAACTAGAGACAAATGCATCTGCTAAATTTACTTTTAATATTGGTAAATTGTGTTGACATGTGCAAACCTCACTTATTTACATGCCCCCCTCCCATAATTTTGCACACTCAAGTTGACAAAACCCAGATTGCATAGAAATTCATGATGCGAACACACTAAATGGACAACACAGTATTTTGTGCATAAGATGGTATCCTGTGTGGCCCAGATACTGTCTAGTACACACTTAGAATGAGTACACACCTGATTCTGTTTGAGAGTGCACTTGATAAACTCTGGTGCAGACAATATCCACATATGCCTGATACAATTTGGTGCACACCAGATACTATCTAATATGCAGTATATAATAGTATCTGTTGTGCACCTGCACCATTATCCAGTAGAAGACCATATCTGATGCACAGTAATTTTATTTTTTTAATGTCCCATTGGGTGGTTTTATAATGCAGCGGTTTTGGTAAGTTAGCAAGTATTTGTGGTTTTGTGTGAATTCCTCAGATGGCATCAAAGCCTCCTGGCAGTGCACATTTTAGAGACTCAGAGGATATACACACACACAGTCCAGCAGTGTGACTTTCACTTTGGTTGTTGCAAATGAGATTAAATAATCGAGACGCAATCACTCTTCATACTCACGAGCCCTCAGGAGATCAGCAGCAGAAATGAGATAATAAGGACAAAACTTCATATTGATTTCCAATCAGAATTTCACGTCGTAAACAGAGTATAGCGTCTTTAAATGCACCCGGAGGGGAAGTCAATTACCCCCTACCTGGATCAATAACATAATAACATAACAGAACGTCCTATAGTATTTGAGCTCTTCACCAAAATGTGCTCAACACAAATTGTTTGGAAGCCCAGTTGTTTGTTCTAAAATGGAATGTTTATCTGTAATGAGTGTCAAAGTCCATTTGGAGGTCACAGCACAAAAACATTCAGCAAAAATAGGGCACACACGCTGAATACTGAGAAGTACACAAATCTTTAAATTAAACTGCAAACAATTAATCCTTGAATGACAATAATACTTGGACATAGAACCTATGACATTATTTTAACTAGGGATTGATCCGCCCACCTAGGGCGGATCAATCCTAATATCGATAATATCAATACCAACACTGGTATTGATATTGAAAGATCCTCGTGTAAAAAGATTGATACTCAAACTGTTTTGCTCTCCCGCATGCACTGACTGCTGCGCACATAGATTCATCAAAGTCTACTCTCTGTCTGTAAAAGCAGCGCTGCGCTGTGTCACACAACACAGAGCAGCACACCCTTGTATTGTCAGCCCTCTACTTCAGGAGATGTAATTTTAAGTTGTGCTGAGTGATATTTTTTAAACAAAAATGTTGATTGTGATAATAAAGTATTTTGTTGCCACGTGCAATGTTTGGCAAAATTCTATCCTAGGTCTTTTGGGTCCTTTGGATCTAAGAAGCTTAAATATGAAAAAGTATCTGTATCGGTATCGGTATCAATATCGGCGATACTGGGCCTGTATTTACTTGGTATCGGATCAATACCAAAATTCCAGGTATCGCCCACCTCTACCCTATGGGTGTGAAGTGTGTGGGGGGTTGTGTGTGTGTATGGGAAAGGGGGGGGGGGGGTGTGCCACTGTGAGAAAGTCCCACTCTGCTGTGATATGCACTCATACATTTGGACATTGGTGTGTCCCACTCGGCTTATTAGGTGTGTGCGTATGCTACGATCTGCAATTCTGCACTGGGATTAACAACATTATTGCAATTTCCATGACTCTGGGCTGAATGTAGAGTGTTTGTCTCTCTAATAGATCTGCATCACTTCAATATCAGGGTGTACGCCACCTTTGTCCAGTGTGCTACGGCATGGGTTCAAAACCTGTTCTACTTTAAAGTCCACTTATTCATACTATGGCATAGACTACAGCCCAACCACCTCCCCACATGACCCTAAGGGGGATACATGGTGGCAAAAATATTACTAACGGATGAAGAAAAATCAGAAAACCTTTCTGATCTCATGTGATCCAGAAATCCAGATCCCGATCAGCATCCAAAATAATACATTCTCTTGATAAGAGCGATCACTCCACGAGTTTGCAAAAGCCCATCAGTCATTTTGACAGCAGGATATGCTCCACTTTGTGATGGTCATAAAAACACACTATCGGCATGTTAAACAGAAAGATAACAGTAAATATTTGAATAGATTGCTGATGCAGCCTTGATAGTATCAGTATTAGTATTAGTATGAAAAATTGTACTGACATTAATTTTTGAAGAAAAAAAAGAATTTTACACTATCACACACACAGGGGTGATCACAAAACCTCAGCTGGTTCACAGGCAAAATCAAGTTAGTTCATTAAGTGAATCTTATGTAAATCTAACCTCATTAAATTACAGCAGCATCCATATTCAAGTGTAACAACCTGTGAATAAATTACACACACAGTCTGTCAATCAAAGACTGACACACACAATGAAGAACCTGTGTGTGCGTGCGTGTGTGTGTGTGTGTGTGTGTGTGTGTGCATGCGTGTGTGTGCGGTCAGTTCATCTGAGACATTCAGGTCATTAATCAGTCTGAAAGGAAATCACTATGTTCACATTAGTAACACAAAATCTGAAAACGACTCTCGGCGTTCATTCCGAAAGATACAACACAACAAAATACAAACAAGGGAAACATTTTTCTTGTGTTGAAGTGACACTCTGAGGTCACAAAAACTCACAGGTCGTCATATGATGCTTTTCCACGTGTGGGAAAATGACACAATATAACCAACCTGCATTTATCACCTCCTAAGCAGGTGCTGTTTTCACCTCTGTGTGTGTGTGTGTGTGTGTGTGTGTGTGTGTGTGTGTGTGTGGTGTGGTTGTGTGTGTGTGTGTGTGTGGTGTGTGGTGTGTGTGTGTGTGTGTGTCTCCATTTGTTTGTCTGTTAGCAGGATAACTCACAAACTAATCAATCATATCAATGAAATGTAGTGAGCATATAGATAATGTCATGGTAAAGTGAATTAATTTTGGAGGTGATCCTGAATATATTCTCTCTGACGAGTGACTTCTGTTCTTTTGTCAGTTTTCACTGATCACATGACTTCCAGCTGCTGGATCCTCTGACGAGACCAATAAGGAAAAATAACAAATTTAAAATTGCGCAATAAAATCAAACCTTGACTGACTACCTTTCTTTAGCTAGTTTTACAGGCAGGCCCATAAGTATTTGGACAATGACTTGTTTTGGGGTTTTTTGTTTTTTTTTTTTGTGTGTGGCTTTTGTTCTGGGTTTTTTTTTGGTTTTTTTGTGGCTGAGATTTTGAGTCTGTGCTTCAGCAGCAGAACTATGCAAAATTCATAATTTTACAATTGGAATTCTGCGTCTTGTTTGGTACCAAAGTTCAAAAGCCTGCTCAAATTCAAGAACTGAATAGAAGTCAAGAGTCATTTTCAGTTCAGTTCTGAACTTTGCACGACTCTGATCAAGAGACACTGAGAGGAATCAAACAAGATTAAAGACTACTTTAGAATGAAAGTGGAAGATTCATAACTCACGTCTGAATAAGCCGTATAACTACCAGATTTATTGGTAAGAACGATGGGCTTTTAGGAATTTGTCAAACCCCCCAGGGGTGGGACGGTGAGCAGCTTAGGTACTTTTGTTGGTGAGGAAATGAAGGAAAGGAGGAAGGAAGGAAGGAAGGAAGGAAGGAAGGAAGGAAGGAAGGAAGGAAGGAAGGAAGGAAGGAAGGAAGGAAGGAAGGAAGGAAGGAAGGAAGGAAGGAAGGAAGGAAAAGTTTCTGACCTGAACATGGCAACTGAGGCTCTGATCTGTACAGAAACTATGGAAACCCTGACAAACTGACTGAGGAATCAGAATGTCTGGGTTTGTGATTGTCCTGGATCCAGACTAAGATCTAGGCTTTCATCGACTCCTCCATTAGGAGACGTGTTCTGTATGTGGTGAAAGGACTGAACTTGGAGAGACATTTACTGATTGCAGCAGTGACGTTCATGTCTCTGTGTCCTTGGCCTGGGGTTGCCAAATAGAGGTGTTTGGTGATGCAGATACCTTTGTAGGAGAATAAAAGTCCAAGATTTTAGGGTCCAGATGATTCCTGTCTTACCGAATGGTTGAGACTTGGACGCTAACCAATGATATCTTTGGTACCAGGTCTCTTTGGGGGATCCTTGGGTACCAGTGGAGTGACTTGTGTTGGATGAGTGATTGATCAGGTCGACTCAGATGAGGACTATCACTTGGATTGTGGGGGCGTTAAAGGGATGCCCATGTTTCATCCGTTTGCAGCAGATGGATGGTTACTTTGTAAAATGGGGCTGGACCAGCTGTCTGCCTTGGTGGTTGCTGTGCAGACCTGAAGGAGACTCCGTGGTGAGGTGCATGCTCCCAGATATGAGCTCTTCTAACCTTTATAGGGGATTTGCAAGAACTGTTATTTGATGTATTTAGCGGAGGAAAGTTTTTGGGTTTTCCGCAACCTCACAACCGATCCAATGGTGGTTTGACTTGACTGTTTACTTGCAGATATTCTCAGTTTAACTGAGGTTTTACAGAAATATTATCAAAAGAATAACTGCAGATTATTGACTTTATTGCAGTAACCACATTAGTGTGTCACAATATGTTGCCATATCCTGCTGATAAAGCTGCACTGATGTAAAAGTTTTGCCTCTAAGAACAGCTGATTTGCAAACCTCAATTCGTCAGTTCCTGGTCTCTTGTGTCCCCTGCGTGCGTTCCCGGGGTTTTCTTTTGAACTCCAGTTCTCTTTCATGTGACACTGTTGGTATCTCTGCTAGCTTTAAACACTGTGAGAGATAAAAGTAGAAAAGTTGCACGAGTTGGACTTTTCAGCTGAAAACCTGCAAAGTCTGTGTTAAAAAATTCAGTTCAGTTGTGAAAAATTGCACATATTAACATGGGGTGAAAAGAGAGTGTACAATTCAATGTTCTTTAAACACTGGGGTCAGTTTTAGTGTGAAATTAATATGGGATAAATTATCTGATAATAACTTAATTATAAATGAATCATAATTGCTTTAAAAATTTTGCATTTTATGACAAAATATATTCAGTATTCAGATGTACATAACTACTCAGGACAGAATCCAGATTTCTGGTTTCTACAAGCAAAACCAGCCTTAGTGGTCTATGGGACACTGGTAGAGAAGCTTGAATCTTCGATTGGACTGGATTGCTTGACGTGAGCATGTTTCGCTTCAAATCACAGAAGCTTCCTCAGCTAAACAATGGGGTGCTCAGGTCTAAGCAGTTTCAGTCTTTTGTTCATGGCAATGAGTCATTCACGTCATCAGGAGAGTCGTCAGGAGAGCTGTCAGGAGAGGCATCAGTCCCATCGTTAGGAGGGACAGCTACCCTGTCATTAGGAGGGTGCTAACTAGAGCACAATAGGTGCTAATTAGAGCAGTTATTTAGTCACTAGCCAGTAGCAGTCTGCCTCTCGGTAGGAGGAGTCTGGTTAGGTTTAATACTCCAGCTTTTGTAGCTTCTGTTATTCTTCTCTACAATAGTCAAGACAGAAATCAGACTACCAGAGCAACAATTTTAGCTGAGGAAGCTTCTACGATTTGAAGCGAAACGTCCTCGCGTCAATCAACCTAGTCAAGTCGAAGATTCAAGCTTCTCTACTATGGAAACCACCTAGACAACTGAGAGCCTTCACAGAAATATGGGACACTGGGATTACCAATAAGGCTGTCTGTCCTTATGTTATGTCACTTGGTCATATTTTGGTCAACATGGCCCAAAATATGAGGTTCACTGGTTCCTATTCATATGTATCAGAATACAAAATTTCAGCGCTGAATATTGTGTAGTGTTTATAAAGTTACCAATGGAAATTTTGCAGTGTCACTAATCTGATGCTTGCCCTGCTAATTGTGGGGAATGCCATCTAAATGTCACCCCCCCACCACCCTCCTAAAAATAACCAGTATTTAATATTTCAGCCCTTGACTCCTACGAAAAGTACCTTCAAATAACAGGTCAACAAAATTGCTCCAATGAAGAGACAAACTTAGTGATGTCACAAAGAAGGAATTATTTTTAAATCTTTGCAATAATTTGACACTAAAACAAACAGGGGAGGGCTTGGTACCAGATTGTCTATCATAGGAACACGTGGCTTGGTTTTAAAATACTTTCTGTGTGTTTGGACATTGGCAGTGCCATGCGCTCTAATGAATGCCCATCTAGATTAAACTTTGAGTCAAAGTCCACCTGTTCCGATCCACCTAGAAGAGGCTAAAGTGGTCTATTCTACTTGACCACTGGCACCATAATGCTACTGCTGCAAGAGAACTTTCAAAAAGTGGAGCGGATAAACAACAAATAAACCCGTCAACTACTTTTTTCATAAAAGGACTAACTGCTGTGAGCTACTTTACTGCTGGGCTCAAAGCTCAACGAGATCCATTCAGGCAAACCCGACTCCAGCAGCAGTAATGCAATGAGAGGTGACTTGAGGTCGCTACATTAGTGTATGGCAGATAGAAATGGTAATTTGGCATGATATTCCTCTAAAATGTTTGGTCAAGCACAAGCACTCCCTCCCCCATTTGTCATGATAGCTCAGAGCACGTTAGGCTGAGTCATGGTGGCTCAAACGAACAATGAGCCTTAAAAAATTTAAATTAAGTATAGCCTAATCTCCCTCTGTGACACTGCACGGTATCATAACAGACCTACCATTGAGGTCAAAGCTAAAATTGTATGGCCGTTCTCACACACACGCACACACAAAATGATGTGGCTATGTGTAGACAAGCTGTTAGAGTGCGTGTTTCCAATGTGGAAGGTTCCTGGTTTAAGGCCCCCCGCCTGTTCTCCATGTAATGTGGAGAATAACTTGCACCAACAGATCAACATCATATCTGCTGTGGTGACCCCGAGTGAAAAAAAGCCAAAGGTTTTTCATATATATATATATATATATATATATATATATATATTATATATATATATATATATATATATATATACACACACACACACATCTCAAGGATGATCATTGGAAACAGGATGCAGTGAGCTCAATTTTGAGCTTCATGGCAAAGGCTGTGAATACTCACGTACACGTGAGTTCTTAGTTTTTTTATTTTTAATAAATTTGCAAAAATCTAAAAAAACATTTTTCCTGTTGTCGTTATTGGGTATTGTGTGTAGAATTTTAAGGAAAAAATGAATTTCATCCATTTTGGAATAAGGCTGCAACATAAAATGTGGAAAAAGTGAAGCACTGCGAATACTTCATATATATATATATATATATATATTATATATATATATATATTATATATATATATATATATATATAAAATGTTTGAGGGTTTGGCACAGTATCTCAGCTGTTCATAGGACTGCACTCTTCTCAAATGTTAGGCCTGGAATCTGATGGAACCACTCTTCCAGTTTGGGGGTTTCAGCTCCTAGTGCACCTATTGTGACTGGGACCTCTTTGGACCTCCATATCTGCTCCAGTTGTTCCTTCAGCCCTTGGTACTTAGATTTCCTTGTGCTCCTTCTTTCTGATGTTGCTGTCAGCTGGGATTACCACATCGATCATAATTGTGGTTTCCTTCCCCTTGTCAACCACCACTATGTCTGGTTGGTTGGCCAGCAGCTGTTTGTCTGGAATTTGAAGTCCCACAGGACCTTAGCCCTGTTATTCTCAACCACCTTTGGTGGCGTCTCCCATCAGGACTTGGGGACTTCTAATCAGTATGCAGCACAGGTGTTGCTGTACACGATTCCCAATACTTGGTTGTGCCTCTAAGTGTATGTTCCAACACACACACAAATATATAAATTTCCCAAAAATTACACTATATGCAATGAACATTTAATCAAGCTTTACAGACACTGCTTGCATTTCATTTTTCTGGGTGGTAGACATATTGTTTGAAAATATATAATATATTCAAAATAAATATTTAAATTTGGGACATAACATCATGTGTAAACTCAGTAAGTGACTTGTGACTCAAAATAGTTGATGAATTATCACAAGTGAAACATGAGAAGCTCAGGAGAGAAATTTTTGTCAATGAATAGGGATTTGAACCATCACCTACCCTTCATAGCCTCAGACACAGTCTGTTTTGGAGGTGTTATCAGTCACTTCTCATTCAAAGCTCTTTACTCTGAACTTTCTCATCCTTCCTCTGGGTTTTGGCTTTTAATTAAAAATTCAAAGAGACCGTCAGTGAGAGAGATACACAATGTCAGAACTTCACGACACAACACTTTGAAGCACTGTTAGCTTTTCAAACTTTACTCACCGTGTTTACGTCAAAGTTCAAAAGCTGTCCCGATTCAAAATCTAGAACCTCAGAATCTTAATGTGTTTAGGACACCAGCCTATTACATTCTAAGTAATTTATTCCAAAAAAATAAACAAGTGGCTTTGATGGTCTTTATGTTGCTGAACCTCATAAAATAAATATGTACCTTATAAAATCAAATTTAGACTGTAAATATGCTTCTACTGCTCAGAAGTGGCAAACGTTTCTTATCCTACAATAGTCATTTCTTCCATAAAAATTGTAATATGCAGCCTAAAGGTATATGATCCCATCAACAAAATAGTAATTAAAAAAAAATTATTTTGGATTCATTGTAAAGATTTATCTGCCTTTGCATTGCTTGTACACTTAAAGTACACAAAAAATAAATTACAGTTTGTAGGCACCTTGAAAAATGTGGTGAAGAAAACATAATTTTGGCGACTTTATAAGGGAAGACAGTTTGTGCACATAAGGCCTCTGTTGAGTGCATTACTGGTTTTGGTCAGCAGAAAGACGTTCCAGGTGTCCCCGTGTCCAGCCTGGTTTTAACTTCCCTCCACTGTCCTCCTCCATGCTTCCTTTGCCTGCTCGTACAGCTGTTAGAAGTCCATCTGAAGATGATTCACAGGGTTACTGATGACATGTGGAGCACATGGTTGATCCACCTCAGTCTTCTTCTCTGGACTTGTTGGATGCTGAGTTCCACTCCCGTTGTCTTGTGCAGATCATTACTGGGAATAACATGTGGCCAGAAAATACAGGAAATTCTAGAAGACTTATAGTTTATGGCCAATTGTCTTGGTTGTCACCATCACCCAAAATGCAATGATGCTTTTTCTGGTCAATGGGCCTCATGTGTCAACGTGCGTACGGCGATATTTGAGCGTATATGGGGTGTACGCCAAAACGGCTGCGCTACTTGGCATTTATCAATGTGGTCGTTGGCGTACGCTGCGCTGAAAATATACACCAGGTCGAGAGGTGGCGTAAATTATACACCAAAATGAACCAGCGCTGGAATCCACATAAAAATGAAAATGATCAACATGATAAACAGTGCCATTATACAAATCAATGCATATGTTACATAAATAACACTTTCCTGATTATACTACATAATAATCAATACAAATCCCGCTTTTGCAGGATTGCTGGTCTGTCGAGCACGATCCGTGGCCAAAGAAAGCGCTGCTCGCCTTTTTCTCCAGACTTCGAGCAGTGCTGATCTTAACTTCATGTGGTGTGATCGTTTTAGACAGTGGAATTGATAATTACAACTGTAGTGTTGTCATTCCCTTCGCCCGTGCTGCAATCAGGTTTTGTCGTCTCCATTCGTTTGTCACAATAAAACAATACATACATTTTAAGAATAAAGAAATCCGAAAAATTAGGCTTGTCTTATTAATTGCGCGAGCAAATATCCACGTCAAGAATTATTGACATGTGAAAAGAGAATACAGTGGTCCCTCGCTATAACGCCGTTCACCTTTCGCGCCCTCGCCGTTTCGCGGAGTATTTAGTCCAAATTTGCATGCCTTTTTTTTTACAGTGTTCTGCGTGTCTGTTTATAAGAATCTTCTCGCCCAGAAGAAAAAAGAGCGCTAACAACTACTCACTAACTGTGTTTGTCACACGGAAACAGACCACTGCATGCGAGGTGTGAGTGGAAAAAGGCGCGGCCGTCAGGACGAAGAGGAGCGCTCAGAGGAACTGTGAAATACTGTCAGTCACCATTAATAATTTCTTATGTGTCCGTTGATCGTTAAAACTTAAATTGGTTAGTTCTAAAAGCCATCATAATTTTTATAGGAAAACGTTTTATTTTTATTTCTCAATACAAATGTTTGGGGCCTGAAACAGTTGGTCTATTTTTCTACTAGGTTTGAACTTTGAGAGTGTTTACACACGAGAGAAAAGTGAGAAAAGTTCATGTCTGATTGAGGAAAAGTGTATAAAGTGGTTTTACAGGGGTTTTTACAGCTTTAAAACGTCTATAATAATTGTAAAAAATAACGCGGACTACGTTGCGGTTTCGCATATACGGGCTATGTTTAGAAAGTAACTCACCGCGATAAACGAGGGGCCACTGTAACACTTTTTTGATTACCCTACAAAACAACTGATACGACGGACGCTTTTGACGCTCTATTGGCACGCGTCATGATTGGTGGAGTTCTTTTTCTTTGCCGTCTTCCTAGCTTCCATGTCGTAAAATGAGGGTGTGTCTGAAGCGGAGTCTGAATATTTATGGGCGTGTTTATTATAATTAAGATTGTTTTCACCCTGCCGCATTTATCAAGGTCACGTCAGGCGTACGTTGAAATGGGCAGGTGCGCACTGTTTGATACGTCACGGCAACTTTGGTGTCCTTCAAATTTACACCGTAAATTTACGCACAAGTGCGCAACTTTGATACATGAGGCCCATTGTATGTTTTGTGAAGTTGGTCTGTAGACACTATTTCACAATCTAAAACATCTCATCCAGTCTTTCATCAGATTTGTTACCACTATCAGCATCTACACACTCTGGACGACCCAAAATTTGCACAATATTGCATTACGGTGATTGAATCTTAAACCAGATGTTTTGACAGGACAGGTAGCTTGAGCACCAGATAATTACATCACTTTGTCCACACTGAGATAAACCTGGTAGCATATATTATACTATCTACTGTAGAATCCTCCCAGTGTTCGTTGCAGAATTCACTGGGTTAGGTTTGCTTGTTTCCAAACCAGAAGTGTCCTGGTTCAAGACTGGCCATTCCTCCAGTTAATGTGGAGTTGTGTCAAGGATATCCAGCATAAAGCTGGTCCTAAATCAACACACAGATCCATATTTAATGTATTACGATGGCCAAAAGAATTTACTAATCTTCAAGGCTTTCAATATTTGAGGTAGGCAATTTTTAAGGACTTGAACCCAAATGAATCCTGGATGACATCCAACCTCCCGTCTGACCTGAAAATGAGGCTGTTGCTTGGGATTCCCCTCGTCATTGGACGGAAAAGGAGACCAAGTGTGTGTAATTTGTTGTAAGAGGGGGAAAGGGCTTCTTTGACCACTAATGTATCTTTTTGAACCGGTTCAAAACTTGTCAAGTTTTGTTTTGCAAAGGCACATGACAGTCCAAAGACATAAACATCCTAAATTCCACAGTCCACTTCAGCTGAATATCTAACATCTTCATAAGGGACTATGTATCCATTGCATTGCATTGATGGAGGCGTGACTATCTGCACTGGTAGAAGTGTACATTTTGAGCAAAAAGTGTAGATGACATATACAACAGACCAGGAATGTAAAACCAGAATTAAAGAATAGATCGAATGTGTGGCTGGGGATAATACCAAAACTTTTGTTGGTACTGCAAATTAGTGATGGCTAACTTTGAAACACTATTCAGGAACATTTTGAAACATATTTTGTAATTTTGTAGAGTGTGCATCAAAGGAAAGACATGCTGAACACCAGTGTTAATTTTGACAGCATATATTTGATTTTAGTCACATAGAATAAAATGTCATTTAGTTTTAGTCATCTGAACTGTTTTAGTTAACTAAATATTGGTAAACTCATTCTCCAGTAGACTGAGTTGGCTAAAATCTTATATTTTGTCTCACAACCCTACCACCCTGAAATTGTTGTTTGCAAGGGGTATGCAGCGTATCTGAAAAGTATTCACAGCGCTTCACTTTTTCCACATTTGTTATGTTAGTCTTATTCCAAAATGGAGTAAATTATTTTCCCCTCAAAATTCTCATCAATATCCATATGGAACATGTGGAAAAGTGCAGAGTGTGAATACTTTCGGATGCACGGTACGTTTGTTTAAAAAAAAAAGTGTTTAAGAGTGATATATATTGCTTTGTTTGTATTAGAGCAGGGGTGCCGCCAGGGATTTCGGGCCCCATGTAAAGAATCTTATTGGTCCACCCCCCAACTTATTTTGTCAGTATTCTAATTGTATTAGGGGCCTCTCTGGGCCCCTGTCAATCATGGGGCCCTTGAATCCTCCTCTTTATTCTCCCCTTTTCGACACCCCTAACTGGAGCACCACCAAGCCCCGGTCTGGAGACACCTATGATCCACTGATGCAAGACACAGTAACCACTGACAAAATCAAAGCAGGATTCAGCGCCTGGGTACTGAAACAAAAATAATTTTTTTTGCAAAAAGAAACCTAAATCTGTTTATGCAGCATCTCTTTTTTAAAATTCACCTTCACCTCTAAATTTCTCAACATGAATGAAATAAATCCGTCAACAACAGATGGGGTCACAGCAGTTTTAATTGCATTAGAAGTTTCCACACATTTACAAGGCTAAGCGTCACCATTGTTAAGTTATTTTCCTTCTTATCTTCTCCGTGCATTGTCATCATGAATTAAACTGCAAATACAGACCGTGAACCCAAAGCCTATTTCCTTCCCCACTAGCCCATACAAGTGTCAAATCCACTGTTAATTCCATATTACCACAAGTTGCTAATCACATCAGGACATAAACTGTCCTGAAGGGTCACACTTTAAGTCTTGATCTGGTTGTTTTCAGGTCCTGATCTCAGCACAAAGGCCTGCAGTGCCTCATGTTCATCGCACACGTCCGGCCCAGGTTGGCCCCCTCCAGGAGCAGGTCAGAGAGTCGGTCCAGGCCAAGGCAGGTCGTGAGGGGGCTGACGAGGCCGTACAGACCTCCTAAGGTGATGCTGAGGGGCCAGCCGAAGCACAGCAGCACCACCAGCCAGATGATGCACCAGAAACACGAGTCGCAAGTGGCCATCTTTGTCTGTGAGGAAAAGAAGAGCAACTAATGTCAGACAGAACGCTACACAAAAGCCAAACGGCGAGATAAGCACACAGAACTAATGAAAACAGAGTTTACAAGATAAAGCTGGTCTGCACATGGCGCATCAGTCATTATATCATCAGCTGCGCCACTTCAGTGATAATGCCAGATTATCTGAGTGAAATGTGACCTGCTGCTGCCAAAGCACGATAAAACAGCAACGTTAAGCAATAACCATCGTGCCCTCGTAAGCTCAGACTGCCCAGTTACACCACATTCAAAAGCCGCTGTGGCACATTAGTCAGGTGCTAATAGCAGATCAGCAGAGATCAGACATAACTGTACTAATGAGCGTTGCTTTATTTGTCAGCAGTGATGATAAACAGCAGCCAGGGCGGAGACATGCTGCTATTTTAGGGCTGAAATTTCCCGTTCTATTATCTGTGATAAAAGAATGCTAATTGGGACATAAAGTATATTTGAAGGCTACATACCTAATGGCTTTCTACAAAGCATAAAAAAGTTTGCAGGAGAAAAATTCCATCTTTTCAAGAACCCCAACAAAACATTCAAGTGTGATCTAAAAAGTAAGCCCTCATGTCACAGTGAACCTGAAAGATAGTCCAACTCACATGGTGAAATCAAGTAATTATAATAACAGTAATCATTAAGTACGATTTTAATTCAGTAAAATGAGTGATTATTTTGTGTTGTATTAACTTACACTACAACAAGGCACAATATCCCAAATTAAGCAGTGGAAAATACAGAGGAAAACATACATGTATGTTTTTTTTTTTCTTTCAAGGGAAATTTTTTAACAGGTGTGACTTGTACTCAGAGTTAGTGTTAGTACAAACATTTTGAAATACCACCTTAAGAATATGGAGCCAGTTATTATGAACAAGAAAATGCAAATCATTGACCAAATGATTTGTCCAGAGGCCTTCAACTGATTCCAGAAAGGGCCGAGAGGGTGCAGGCTTTCTTTACAACCACCCACTCCACCAGGTAATTTCACTGATTAACCGATTCCATCTGCTCAAAGTGATGTTAATTAGTGATATACATTTTTTTTTGTTCGTAATAACCGTCCCCATGTTTGGGGGAATACACCACATTGTTTAATTTTGCAAAATAGTACCACCTCCTACTTATACTCTGGAAAATACAGTAAGTCTTATTAGATCTGAAGGCCCACTGATGCTTACCCTCAGATTCTTTAGTATAAAACAGGTGACAGTCTATACCCCCCATATACAGGATATAGGTATACAGGTTCGTTCCCAGGTCCCCATTTACAGATGGGTGGACTGAGTTAACACAAATGAAGTGTTTGCTCCAACATCACAGACATGTTGCAGGAGTCAATCTCAATCTCAGGGCTACATATACAGCCCCCCCCCCACACACACACAAACACGCACATGAAATTTAATGCTTTCTTCAAAATTTTCCCAAGCGTAAGGAATTTTCAGCGCGGTATTTCTAAGCATCCTAGTTTTATTTTGGATGCTTACATTATTTTACTTTGACCACAGAAACAAAATTATACTGAAAATATAATGTGAAGGACCTAATTGAGATGGTGAGGAACGTTTTCCAGGCATGTGAGAAGATGCAAATAAAGAAAAATGCTTAAAATGGCAGGACGTTAAGGGGGTTGTAGTTAGGGGGGTCTGGAGAGCTGAAGGTTTTTAGCCATGCTAATGCTCCCCAGAAGCATTTACTGAAAATAAAGGTGTGAAGGACCTAAATGAGATGGTGAGGAACTTTTTCCAGGCATGTGAGATGCAAATAAAGAAAATGCTTAAAATGGCAGGGGGTTAAGAGGGCCATAGTTGGGGGGGGGGGGTCTGGGAGATGAAGCTCCCCAGAAGCTGAAGGTTTTTAGCCATGCTAATGCTCCCAGAAGCATTTGCAGAAAAAAGTCTGAAAGACCTAAATGACATGGTGAGATGCTGAAGTGCTTTGCTCATTCATGTCCGCGACATATACATATACATATAAATGATAATAATTACAGTGTGTATATGATAACAACAACATAAACACATATAAAAACATTAAGGCAGTAAATAAACATTAAAAAATACATAATTAACAGGAAGTAAAAGGGTTGAGTTCCTATTCTAAAAACTGTTGAGGTCTAAGGTTCTAAAAACATTCTGGACTCACACACCATTCCAACTCACTGGTTAATTTATTACCACCCTTAAAAAATGTCAGCTACCTATTTTGTAAACACTGCCCAATCTAGAGCCCGTGGATCCTCACGGGCAACAGGCCAGTATATTATTATTGCTGTTATTGTTGTTAACACTCTAACAGCAATAATAATAATGTTGTTGATGTTATTGCTTTGAGCAGACAGCTCTGTAGTTATATAAAGGTACGGTAATCTTTGCCCACCAGGGGATTATTGATCACGTGATTGTGGTGTTTTCACTCAGTGAGGCTCTGTGAGGTTAATTTCTCCTGAGGTGGTTAATCCTTTCTGCTCACCGTAATCTTTTTGAATTCAAACCTTGACTCATCACGTGATGAAAGGACACAGACTGATTTTTTTTTTTTGGAACTGTGAAAACAAATGAAGGAGAAGCCGTGTAGCAAGTCCTGGTTTTTGTTTATTTAAAAACATGTACATATCCACATATAAATTGCACTTGAGTGTAAACAAAATTGTTGATGACATCCACGTGCACGTTTAGAGGTGCAGGCCGGGAATAGTTTTTGTGGCGCTTAGAAGCACTTCCTGTGCACGATGGAGGGACCGGCCTCATCATACTCCTGCTTGCTGATCCACATCTGCTGGAAGGTGGACAGAGAGGCGAGGATGGAGCCTCCGATCCAGACGGAGTTTCCTCTCAGGCGGAGCGATGATCTAAACGCAAGCACACGTGTGTTCAGATGAGACTCTTCTCGTGCAGATGTTTTGTGCTCCTCAGCACTGAGTCACTTACCTTGATCTTCATGGTGCTGGGGGCCAGCGCAGTGATCTCCTTCTGCATGCGGTCAGCAATACCCGGGTACATGGTGGTGCCGCCAGACATGACGTTGTTGGCGTACAGGTCCTTACGGATGTCGATGTCACACTTCATGATGCTGTTGTAAGTGGTTTCATGAATGCCGGCAGATTCCATGCCTGCACAGACACAGTAAGTTAGTTTAAACCCCACCTGAAGCAGAGCGCGCATTCGACACCATCTTCAGCTGTCGTAACAGGTGGCGAAGCAGGCAGCTCCTGTCAGCAGCTGTCAGATGAAAAGTCCCACCCATTACTACGACAGTAACTTCTAGCCAGTTTGTGTGCACTATGAACACCCACTCTCACAGAGTCATTCATGTGGTGTGTGTGTGTGTGTGTGGTGTGTGTGTGTGTGTGTGTGTGTGTGTGTGTGTGTGTGTGTGTGTGTTCTTTGAAGTGATAATTGATCCTGTGGCCCCGCTCTAGGCTCAACCTCATTAATCAATTAATCAATCAATTAATGTTTTAATAATAAGTTCCAGGCGCCGGTCAGGATATCTTTCAAACAATTTGTAAGATGATTTTCAAAGAAAAGTTCAACTGAAGATTTTCAGTTGTTTGTAACATTTGATCAGGATGCAGTAGTGTATGATTTCCTGATCTTTACGTACCGATGAACGAGGGCTGGAAGAGGGTTTCTGGGCAGCGGAACCTCTCGTTACCGATGGTGATGACCTGACCGTCAGGCAACTCGTAGCTCTTCTCCAGCGAGGAGGAGGAGGCCGCAGTGGCCATCTCATTCTCAAAGTCCAGAGCAACATAGCACAGCTTCTCCTTGATGTCGCGTACAATCTCACGTTCAGCTGGAAGGATCAAATTATCGCACACAATGATGAAAAAGTGCACCAGCATCAACAGGTCTTTATTCCTGGTGTGCAGAACTCACCAGTTGTGACAAAAGAGTATCCACGCTCGGTCAGGATTTTCATCAGGTAATCCGTGAGGTCACGGCCAGCCAAGTCCAGACGCATGATCGCGTGAGGAAGTGCGTAACCCTCATATATGGGTACATTGTGAGTCAACCATCACCGGAGTCCAGGACGATACCTGAAAGCATTTACAAAAATGTGAACACTTACTCATACTCATCTTCAACTGCTTATCCTGAATTGGCTTGCGGGGACAGCAGCTCCAGCAGGGGACCTCAAACTTCCCTACCCCAGGCCACATTAACCACCTCTGACTGGGGAATACCGAGGTGTTCCCAGGCCACTGTGATGATGTAATCTCTCCACCTAGTCCTGGGTCTTCCCCGTGGCTCTCCTCCCTGATGGACATGCTTGGAACACCTCCCTAGGGAAGCACCCGGGGAGCATTACCAGATGCCCAAACCACCTCAGCTGGTTCCTTTCAATTCGAAGGAGCAGTGGCTCTTCTCCAAGCTCCTCATGGATGACTGAACTTCTCACCTTATCTCTAAGGAGATGCCAGCCACCCTACTGAGGAAACCCATTTTGCGGGTTACAATTGTGGAACCTGCATATAGTTCTTTCAGTTATGACCCAATGCTCATGACTATAGATGAGCATAGGAACAAAGAACACTTATTTAATCATAAACATCAGAGAGGTTCCTGAAAGTTCCAGCATACCTGTAGTACGCCCAGAGGCGTACAGCGACAGCACAGCCTGGATGGCGACGTACATTGCGGGGACATTGAAAGTCTCGAACATGATCTGGGTCATCTTCTCTCTGTTGGCTTTGGGGTTGAGTGGGGCCTCGGTAAGCAGGGTGGGGTGCTCCTCCGGGGCCACACGCAGCTCGTTGTAGAAGGTGTGATGCCAGATCTTCTCCATGTCGTCCCAGTTTGTAATGATACCGTGCTCAATGGGGTACTTCAGTGTCAGGATGCCTCTTTTGCTCTGGGCCTCATCGCCGACGTATGAATCCTTCTGGCCCATACCGACCATCACACCCTGAGGAGCAAGAGTCAAGAGAACTATGACCTCCAGGCTTCAAGCCAGGAAGCTAACTCTTGTGGACTTTGATGAACCTATAAATATCCACTTTTGCAAATTCTGGATCTTTGCCAAATCCAAAATTTGCAAAAGTGGATATTTATAAGTTTAAAAAAGTCCACAAGGTCTTTGGTGTTTGCAGACGGGTTACCTGGTGACGGGGCGACCGACGGGAAGGAAAGACAGCGCGGGGTGCATCATCTCCGGCAAAGCCAGCCTTCACCAGGCCGGAGCCGTTATCGCACCAAGGCGGTAGTCTCTTCGTCGTCGCACATGGCGTCACCTCTGCAACACACACACGTGCAGCACGTTAGCTCCTGCCCTGCAAGATCCCATTTGTTCTAGAAGAGTTATCTTCACAAACACAACAACCGACTAAAATAACACTGCGGTGTTATTTCCGTTACACTAAGGTTTAATATGTGTTTAGCATTGCCATAATCGCAGGTCACATTCTGCAAAAGAAAGCCAAGAAGCTGATGAGGCCGCCGCTCCTCCCGTCACATACTTTTATCCGTCCTTCTGTAATAGATCCACTGTTGGACTTTCACTGTCGCGCTTCTGTTCAGCCTGTGTACTCACCAGATCAGCACCAGGCCACAGGTTTTTGTCAACCAGGGGTAGTGACAGGTCAGTTCAGGCTATTTTATACCCCTCACTAGGGTCCCTGAGAGGGGAGTGCACAGTGCGACCCCCTTCTCCATATTTGGTAGCCCATTGCTCCATTGACAACAGCCGCTCCATGAATGGATTGTTGCCGGAGAGGGAACTCCCGAATGGACAGCCCACTTACCGCCCCATGTATGGTGGACAGTGGTGAGACGTGACAACTAACACTGACATAATAATACTTTCATTCTCCTAAATGTCAAAGTAGATGTTTTCACTGAAGCTGGTCACCACTGGGGAGGTGATTAAAGGTGATGTAATAGCACTAACATGATCACAGGATCTAAACCATCAACAGCCTCAGAAAGACTGAGACTAACCATAAAACACAGAGTTTTACTTTAAAGCCCTGAGATCTGTGTGACTACTTGGTTTCTGCATTCCCCGTACCCTGAATGTCTGCAAGGCAGCAAAGCGGCATTGTTTTGAAAGGCGTATGCGTATGATTGTGGACAATATAACTCCAAGCCAGCTGGATGGATTTCCTTCAACATGGTGGGAATATAGTTTTCCAGCTATCTATAGGTGATTAGATTTTTGGGAGTGGTTTGGTTAAAGGTCAAGGAAATCTCGGTGTGAAAAACACCTTTTCTTCTATGTCTCAACAATCAAGAAGTCAAGATGAATGATCTGAAGCATATATCGGTATGAAAATGTGTGATTGTTTGGTGTGAATGACTTCATAATGAACTCACTTAGAAGATATTAGTAAAAAGAAACCACCATTTGTGCATTTATTTGGTGTGTAGAGCACACGTGGTGTGGATTAGCTGTCTTCATTATTGTTGAGCTCTTTTTAATCCTCATCATTTTTGAAGTCCCCCCCAATATCCAAACACTTTGTCTGAGGAATTGCAGAAACACAAACATGTTCTCAAGTTTTCGCCAATAATTCTAAAATGTTCTATGTGTGTATTTTTTTTTTTTTTGTCTTAAATCAGACATATTCAGCAGCACCTCAAGCAAACACTGACCATTTGTCCCCCTCAGCTGCTGTTTGATGCAACAAGACACAGATTCTAAACCGCACAGATTCCATTTATAACCCCCCCCCCCCCCACCCCACCCCCCAGCACTAGTGTGGAAGCCACCAGGCCATTTTAATGTGTGCGTATATCTCTGTCCAAATGTCCACAGCAGGGCCGGCTTATGAACAAAAAGGTCAAGGTTCAAAGTCATATCTATGTTTTTGTACCGCTGCCTCAGCTGACTAACCAACGCTGATAACAACATCACTATTCATATATCATGGTGGACAGACGTTTACCTCAAAAAGGTCACTTTGGTGCTCAAGAAAAACACACTTTCTGAAAACATCTCTGGGTCAGAGGTCATACTACCGCATACATGTTTTTTTTTTCTCTCTATATATGAAGGAATGTAGAAATAAAATATGCAGATATCTTTCTGGAATTATAGCTCAATAAAAAGACAGGACTATTAGGGAACAAACTTCCCTCACCCCCCACCCCTGCCGCCCCCTGCATGTACCCCATGTGGGGTGTGGCCACAAAACTATTAAATCAAAATGTACATATGCTTTTTGCATTTATCCCATATACTTGATGATACTCCAACATTAATGAGAGAAATATTCCGTCAGTTCATTCACAGATTTCAAGTGCATCGGGTTAGATCAGGTCTGGGAGCCTGTACTGGTGCCACGCCTTCTGTGCATCCACCATACTATAGAACGCCCTGAGCCTGGATGGTAATAAGCCTAGGCAACCCCCACCTACCGAAATGAACCATCCTAGGGTCCACGAGTCCTAGGATCCACAAGTCCCCAAGTCAAGTGGTATTAAGGAGAGCATGAAGTGTTTTTACATTTATGGTAGGCTATATGTTGTACTAAAATAGTTTAATTGTTACAAAAGTGTGACAATTAAAAAAAGCATTTAATATGGTGAATTACCATTTTTTTGATGATTTTCAATCACACAGATTTAAGGTGATTAATGGTGTATGTCAACAGAATCATACTTTTCTAACAGACCCTCATATATTTATTTTTGTAAATTGAACAAAACTGAATCTGGTTCTTTGAAAGTCTTACATTATTTGTGAAACTTTAACATCAGTTTTGGGTTGTAATTATACACCATCAAATAATACAAAGAGGTTAGGACACGTGGACCCTAGAACTAGTGGGCCCTAGGACCAGTGGGCCCTAGGTCTAGTGGACCTAGGACTAGTGGACCCTAGGACTAGTGGACCTAGGACCAGTGGACCCTAGGTCTAGTGGACCCTAGGACTTGTGGACCCTAGGACCCTCTGGACCCTAGGGCTGTGGACCTAGGACTAGTGGACCTTCCCCCAGAGATCATGCCACATGTCCAAAATGTTGCAGCTGTTTCTCACAATGAATGTGATGTGCCTCATCTTAGTCCCCATACAGTAGTGTTCAGAATAATAGTAGTGCTATGTGACTAAAAAGATTAATCCAGGTTTTGAGTATATTTCTTATTGTTACATGGGAAACAAGGTACCAGTAGATTCAGTAGATTCTCACAAATCCAACAAGAGCAAGCATTCATGATATGCACACTCTTAAGGCTATGAAATTGGGCTATTAGTAAAAAAAATGTAGAAAAGGGAGTGTTCACAATAATAGTAGTGTGGCATTCAGTCAGTGAGTTCGTCAATTTTGTGGAACAAACAGGTGTGACTCAGGTGTCCCCTATTTAAGGATGAAGCCAGCACCTGTTGACCCTGCTTTTCTCTTGAAAGCCTGAGGAACAATGGGACGTTCAAGACATTGTTCAGAAGAACAGTGTAGTTTGAATAAAAAGTTGATTAGAGAGGGGAAAACGTATACCCAGGTGCAAAAAATTATAGGCTGTTCATCTACAATGACCTCCAATGCTTTAAAATGGACAACAAAAAAAACAGAGACGCGTGGAAGAAACGGAAAACAACCATCAAATGGATAGAAGAATAACCAGAATGGCAAAGGTCACCCATTGATCAACTCCAGGATGATCAAAGACAGTCTGGAGTTACCTGTAAGTGCTGTGACAGTTAGAAGACGCCTGTGTGAATCTAATTTATTTGCAAGAATCCCCCGCAAAGTCCCTCTATTAAATAAAGACGTGCAGAAGAGGTTACAATTTGCCAACGAAACACAACTGGCCTAAGAGAATGGAGGAATATTTTGTGGACTGATGAGAGTAAAATTGTTCTTTTTGGTCCAAGGGCCGCAGACAGTTTGTGAGACGACCCCCACAACTCTGACTTCAAGCCACAGTTCACAGTGAAGACAGTGAACGCATGGTGGTGCAAGTATCATGATATGGGCATGTTTCTCCTACTATGGTGTTGGGCCTATATATCGCCTACAGGTATCATGGATCAGTTTGGATATGTCAAAATACTTGAAGAGTATGTTGCCTTATGCTGAAGAGGACATGCCCTTGAAATGGGTGTTTCAGCAAGAGAATGACCTCCCAAGCACACTAGTAAACCAGCAAAACTCTGGTTCCAAACCATCAAAATTAATGCCTTGCAGATGTGAAGAAATCATGAAAAACTGTGGTTATACAACTAAATACTAGGTTAGTGATTCACAGGATTGCTAAAAAAAAAAAAAAAAGCAATTTGAACATAACAGTTTTGAGTTTGTAGCATCAACAGCAGATGCTACTACTATTGTGAACACACCCTTTTCTCCTTTTTTTACTAATAGCCCCAATTTCATAGCCTTAAGAGTGTGCACATCATGAATGCTTGTTTTGTTGGATTTGTGAGAATCTACTGAATCTACTGGTACCTTGTTTCCCATGTAACAATAAGAAATATACTCAAAACCTGGATTAATCTTTTTAGTCACATATCACTACTATTATTCTGACACTACTGTAAGTAACTGTTCGTTTGACATAAACTCATTCCAGTGGTGCCCAAGAATCCTCCAAAGAGACATAGTAACACGATGTCCAGGGATCTTGAGTCACTGGTTAGCGTACAAGTCTCACAACCATACAGTAAGACAAGAAGCACCAAGACCTTCTGTCTGGCAGCCTCAGAAACAAGACTGAGAGGACTTACTGAGAGGAGTTAACATCTCCACAAGGTTGCTTCTTTCAAAACATACAGGGACACCACTGATGGCTGAGCCCAGGAAGTTATTAAAAACCTGGATCCAGAGCAATCCCAAACCCAGACACTCCATTCCTCACCCAGTATCTCAAGTGCTGCAATCAGGGTATCCTCAATTCCACAAAGATCACAGCATCACCTGCAAAATTGAGGTCGTTAAAACTGCTCCACAACATCCCAGCACCTGGTCCACACTGTACCAGGACAGAATCACAACCAAAATTGGTCATTGGGTCATCATTGGGTTCCCATCATCATAAAACTGGGAGTTCTCTGGGTTCATGATCCACCTGCCACACAGCACTGTGCTCAGGATGTGATACGTCAGCCACACTTTGCATTTATAAATTAAACATTTTACTCAGGCATTGATTTGCAAACAAGAAATGGTAATACTGTAGAAACCCAATTCTGTATATACTTTTTAAAAGTTGGCTATATCAAAGTAAGTCATGCCATTGAGGCTCTGACAGAAAGAATAGCTTTAACATTTTTACAGTAGGATTGTGATAACAGTCTAATCTGACACGTTTTCTTCCTCTGAACATATTCTGCTGCTTCAAACACCAGCCTCTCGTCTCCTAACTCACTTTTTATTCAATTCAGTTGAAGGTAAAGTATTCTCTTGCAGATAAATCAAAGCAATAGTGACGCTCCGGTTGTGTCTCTTGGTGTGACAAGACGACGACACAGGAAATGACCTTGCCGACTGACTTAAAGCAGACGGAGGTCTGAAGGCTGTAAAATAACATTGGCTATGAGCAGTGGATGGTCCCACCACGAGGAGGACAAGACAAAAGCGGCACGGCAAGCCATGAATCATATGCTGCTGTCACCCGACCCCAAGCCATAATTCTTCACTGTGTGACTCTTTGTTTTGTTCTTATGTAATGAACGGTCAGCTTTGGTCTGCTTTAAGCATCCTTTCACCCCAGTATCAATTAATGTTAACATTTTATGATAGAGAAATGTTACCAATGAAAGGGGAAGCCACATTACAGTTTACCCATGTTTAAAATACTGGGTACAGAAATGGTGCTGCCACTGTTCAGTAAGTACAGGTACAATCAATCTAAGCGCAAGTACCCAGAGCATCTGTTTTATGGAGGCCCTATCGGAAGGTCTTGAGTCTGGTTTTGCACATAGGTGTATCCACCACACTATGAAACTACCTAGGGGCCTGGTTGGCAGCCACCCAGGCAGACAATCAGTCTATCACCACTTTTCCACAAGATAGAGACGATGTGCTGCAACCAGGTGACACGTGGGCTTGCACCTGCACCTTGCCTACAAGAAGAGACAAAAAATGGTTTCTCTCCGTGTCTAATGTGCATTACCTTCTATCTAGTATGCACTAGTCTCCATGACATAATGCACAAAAGATGATATATAGCACACAGTAGATTATACAACCCCTGGCAAAAATTATGGAATCACCGGCCTCGGAGGATGTTCATTCAGTTGTTTAATTTTGTAGAAAAAAAGCAGATCACAGACATGACACAAAACTAAAGTCATTTCAAATGGCAACTTTCTGGCTTTAAGAAACACTATAAGAAATCAGGAAAAAAAAAATTGTGGCAGTCAGTAACGGTTACTTTTTTAGACCAAGCAGAGGGAAAAAATATGGACTCACTCAATTCTGAGGAAAAATTATGGAATCACCCTGTAAATTTTCATCCCCAAAACTAACACCTGCATCAAATCAGATCTGCTCATTAGTCTGCATCTAAAAAGGAGTGATCACACCTTGGAGAGCTGTTGCCACCAAGTGGACTGACATGATCATGGCTCCAACACGAGAGATGTCAATTGAAACAAAGGAGAGGATTATCAAACTCTTAAAGAGAGTAAATCATCACGCAATGTTGCAAAAGATGTTGGTTGTTCACAGTCAGCTGTGTCTAAACTCTGGACCAAATACAAACAACATGGGAAGGTTGTTAAAGGCAAACATACTGGTAGACAAGGAAGACATCAAAGCGTCACAGACGAAAACTTAAGCAATATGTCTCAAAAATCGAAAAATGTACAACAAAACAAATGAGGAATGAATGGGAGGAAACTGGAGTCAACGTCTGTGACCGAACTGTAAGAAACCGCCTAAAGGAATATGGGATTTACATACAGAAAGCTAAATGAAAGGCATCATTAACCACCTAAACAGAAAAAACAAGGTTACAATGGGCTAAGGAAAAGCAATTGTGGACTGTGGATGACTGGATGAAGTCATATTCAGTGATGAATCTCGAATCGCATTGGGCAAGGTGATGATGCTGGAACTTTTGTTTGGTGCCTTTCCAATGAGATTTATAAGATGACTGCCTGAAGAGAACATGTAAATTTCCACAGTCATTGATGATATGGGGCTGCATGTCAGGTAAAGGCACTGGGGAGATGGCTGTCCATTACATCATCAATAAATGCACAAGTTTACATTGATATTTCGGACAATTGAAAGGATGTTTGGGGATGATGAAATCATTTTTCAAAATGATATAGCATCTTGCCATAGAGCAAAAACTGCAAGAACATTCCTTGCAAAAGACACATAGGGTCAATGTCATGGCATAGGGTCAATGTCAATGAGCAGATCTGATTTGATGCAGGTGTTAATTTGGGGGATGAACATGTACAGGGTGATTCCATAATTTTTTCCTCAGAATAGAGTGATTCCATATTTTTTTTCCTCTGCTTGGTCTAAAAAAGTAACCGTTACTGACTGCCACAATATTTTTTCTTGATTTCTTATAGTGTTTCTTAAAGCCAGAAAGTTGCCATTTGAATTGACTTTAGTTTTGTGTCATGTCTGTGATCTGCTTTTTTTTCTACAAAATTAAACAACTGAATGAACATCCTCCGAGGCCAGTGATTCCATAATTTTTGCCAGGGGTTGTAGCATCCAGAAGTAGACTCCAACATGAATGAGTAAAAGTCCTACCAAATATTTATTCCATCACCCACTAAACCAGCTGATTGTAATTAGTTAAACTCTTCAGGCAGGTAGGTGAGCTATTCTGTGCATTCAGTGTTTTAGGACACACTGGTAGAAGCAATACATGAGAGTACTTTTACTTTCTGAAGAGGGTTTTCTACCTCTGTTAGTATCTAGTCTGCAGTTGATACCAGCTAATGAAATCTTGAAAGTACTCGTATGTATTGTATACTATATAGCTTTTAGTACACATTACATAACATTGCGTATGCTATACTATCAATGTTTACCAGATATTAGATAACATGCTATGTCATGTGCAATAAATAAAATCTGGTACACACATCTAGAGCACATTAGATGTAATAGAGTACTAAATTGTATGGGCAATCCAAATGTTTGCACAATGGGGTGGAGACAGTTTTGCGGGTGATTTATTAAGACTATGTGTGCGATTGACAGTGGGTGGTAATGTGATGTACATAGACACCAGTATGTAAATGAAGATGTGTGTGTTAATGGTAAAAATTTAATTCAAACAGTCACTTGTAGGTATGTACCATATGTTTTGTTACACACAAACTTTGCCACATAACTGAGCATGTTCATGCGTTGCAAAATTAAAAATAATAATATTAACACACACAAAAAATATTTTTAAATGCGCCTAACATTTACAAATACTTTTTTCCTGTGTACGAGGAGGTGGCAGCCTCTGTGCTGCTGGAACAGCAGTCTGTCAAGTGCAATAAGTTAATGCCATGATTTCAAATGCGCAAACTAGAGACAAATGGCATCTGCTAAATTTACTTTTAATATTGGTAAATTGTGTTGCATGTGCAAACCTCACTTATTTACATGCCCCCCCTCCCATAATTTTGCACACTCAAGTTGACAAAACCCAGATTGCATAGAAATTCATGAATGCGAACACACTAAATGGACAACACAGTATTTTGTGCATAAGATGGTATCCTGTGTGGCCCAGATACTGTCTAGTACACACTTAGAATGAGTACACACCTGATTCTGTTTGAGAGTGCACTTGATAAACTCTGGTGCAGACAATATCCACATATGCCTGATACAATTTGGTGCACACCAGATACTATCTAATATGCAGTATATAATAGTATCTGTTGTGCACCTGCACCATTATCCAGTAGAGACCATATCTGATGCACAGTAATTTTATTTTTTAATGTCCCATTGGGTGGTTTTATAATGCAGCGGTGTTGGTAAGTTAGCAAGTATTTGTGGTTTTGTGTGAATTCTCAGATGGCATCAAAGCCTCCTGGCAGTGCACATTTTAGAGACTCAGAGGATATACACACACACAGTCCAGCAGTGTGACTTTCACTTTGGTTGTTGCAAATGAGATTAAATAATCGAGACGCAATCACTCTTCATACTCACGAGCCCTCAGGAGATCAGCAGCAGAAATGAGATAATAAGGACAAAACTTCATATTGATTTCCAATCAGAATTTCACGTCGTAAACAGAGTATAGCGTCTTTAAATGCACCCGGAGGGGAAGTCAATTACCCCCTACCTGGATCAATAACATAATAACATAACAGAACGTCCTATAGTATTTGAGCTCTTCACCAAAAATGTGCTCAACACAAATTGTTTGGAAGCCCAGTTGTTTGTTCTAAAATGGAATGTTTATCTGTAATGAGTGTCAAAGTCCATTTGGAGGTCACAGCACAAAAACATTCAGCAAAAATAGGGCACACACGCTGAATACTGAGAAGTACACAAATCTTTAAATTAAACTGCAAACAATTAATCCTTGAATGACAATAATACCTTGGACATAGAACCTATGACATTATTTTAACTAGGGATTGATCCGCCCACCTAGGGCGGATCAATCCTAATATCGATAATATCAATACCAACACTGTTATTGATATTGAAAGATCCTCGTGTAAAAAGATTGATACTCAAACTGTTTTGCTCTCCCGCATGCACTGACTGCTGCGCACATAGATTCATCAAAGTCTACTCTCTGTCTGTAAAAGCAGCGCTGCGCTGTGTCACACAACACAGAGCAGCACACCCTTGTATTGTCAGCCCTCTACTTCAGGAGATGTAATTTTAAGTTGTGCTGAGTGATATTTTTTAAACAAAAATGTTGATTGTGATAATAAAGTATTTTGTTGCCACGTGCAATGTTTGGCAAAATTCTATCCTAGGTCTTTTGGGTCCTTTGGATCTAAGAAGCTTAAATATGAAAAAGTATCTGTATCGGTATCGGTATCAATATCGGCGATACTGGGCCTGTATTTACTTGGTATCGGATCAATACCAAATTCCAGGTATCGCCCACCTCTACCCTATGGGTGTGAAGTGTGTGGGGGGTTGTGTGTGTGTATGGGAAAGGGGGGGGGGGGTGTGCCACTGTGAGAAAGTCCCACTCTGCTGTGATATGCACTCATACATTTGGACATTGGTGTGTCCCACTCGGCTTATTAGGTGTGTGCGTATGCTACGATCTGCAATTCTGCACTGGGATTAACAACATTATTGCAATTTCCATGACTCTGGGCTGAATGTAGAGTGTTTGTCTCTCTAATAGATCTGCATCACTTCAATATCAGGGTGTACGCCACCTTTGTCCAGTGTGCTACGGCATGGGTTCAAAACCTGTTCTACTTTAAAGTCCACTTATTCATACTATGGCATAGACTACAGCCCAACCCACCTCCCCACATGACCCCTAAGGGGGATACATGGTGGCAAAAATATTACTAAACGGATGAAGAAAAATCAGAAAACCTTTCTGATCTCATGTGATCCAGAAATCCAGATCCCGATCAGCATCCAAAATAATACATTCTCTTGATAAGAGCGATCACTCCACGAGTTTGCAAAAGCCCATCAGTCATTTTGACAGCAGGATATGCTCCACTTTGTGATGTCATAAAAACACACTATCGGCATGTTAAACAGAAAGATAACAGTAAATATTTGAATAGATTTGCTGATGCAGCCTTGATAGTATCAGTATTAGTATTAGTATGAAAAATTGTACTGACATTAATTTTTGAAGAAAAAAAAGAATTTTACACTATCACACACACAGGGGTGATCACAAAACCTCAGCTGGTTCACAGGCAAAATCAAGTTAGTTCATTAAGTGAATCTTATGTAATCTAACCTCATTAAATTACAGCAGCATCCATATTCAAGTGTAACAACCTGTGAATAAATTACACACACAGTCTGTCAATCAAAGACTGACACACACAATGAAGAACCTGTGTGTGTGTGTGTGTGTGTGCGTGCGTGTGTGTGTGTGTGTGTGCATGCGTGTGTGTGCGGTCAGTTCATCTGAGACATTCAGGTCATTAATCAGTCTGAAAGGAATCACTATGTTCACATTAGTAACACAAAATCTGAAAACGACTCTCGGCGTTCATTCCGAAAGATACAACACAACAAAATACAAACAAGGGAAACATTTTTCTTGTGTTGAAGTGACACTCTGAGGTCACAAAAACTCACAGGTCGTCATATGATGCTTTTCCACGTGTGGGAAAATGACACAATATAACACAACCTGCATTTATCACCTCCACTAAGCAGGTGCTGTTTTCACCTCTGTGTGTGTGTGTGTGTGTGTGTGTGTGTGTGTGTGTGTGTGTGTGTGTGTGTGTGTGTGTGTGTGTGTGTGTGTGTGTGTGTGTGTGTGTGTGTGTGTGTCTCCATTTGTTTGTCTGTTAGCAGGATAACTCACAAACTAATCAACATATATCAATGAAATGTAGTGAGCATATAGATAATGTCATGGTAAATAAAGTGAATTAATTTTGGAGGTGATCCTGAATATATTCTCTCTGACGAGTGACTTCTGTTCTTTTGTCAGTTTTCACTGATCACATGACTTCCAGCTGCTGGATCCTCTGACGAGACCAATAAGGAAAAATAACAAATTTAAAATTGCGCAATAAAATCAAACCTTGACTGACTACCTTTCTTTAGCTAGTTTTACAGGCAGGCCCATAAGTATTTGGACAATGACTTGTTTTGGGGTTTTTTGTTTTGTTTTTTTTTGTGTGTGGCTTTTGTTCTGGGTTTTTTTTTGGGTTTTTTTGTGGCTGAGATTTTGAGTCTGTGCTTCAGCAGCAGAACTATGCAAAATTCATAATTTTACAATTGGAATTCTGCGTCTTGTTTGGTACCAAAGTTCAAAAGCCTGCTCAAATTCAAGAACTGAATAGAAAGTCAAGAGTCATTTTCAGTTCAGTTCTGAACTTTGCACGACTCTGATCAAGAGACACTGAGAGGAATCAAACAAGATTAAAGACTACTTTAGAATGAAAGTGGAAGATTCATAACTCACGTCTGAATAAGCCGTATAACTACCAGATTTATTGGTAAGAACGATGGGCTTTTAGGAATTTGTCAAACCCCCCAGGGGTGGGACGGTGAGCAGCTTAGGTACTTTTGTTGGTGAGGAAATGAAGGAAAGGAAGGAAGGAAGGAAGGAAGGAAGGAAGGAAGGAAGGAAGGAAGGAAGGAAGGAAGGAAGGAAGGAAGGAAGGAAGGAAGGAAGGAAGGAAGGAAGGAAGGAAGGAAAGAGTTTCTGACCTGAACATGGCAACTGAGGCTCTGATCTGTACAGAAACTATGGAAACCCTGACAAACTGACTGAGGAATCAGAATGTCTGGGTTTGTGATTGTCCTGGATCCAGACTAAGATCTAGGCTTTCATCGACTCCTCCATTAGGAGACGTGTTCTGTATGTGGTGAAAGGACTGAACTTGGAGAGACATTTACTGATTGCAGCAGTGACGTTCATGTCTCTGTGTCCTTGGCCTGGGGTTGCCAAATAGAGGTGTTTGGTGATGCAGATACCTTTGTAGGAGAATAAAAGTCCAAGATTTTAGGGTCCAGATGATTCCTGTCTTACCGAATGGTTGAGACTTGGACGCTAACCAATGATATCTTTGGTACCAGGTCTCTTTGGGGGATC
This sequence comes from Thalassophryne amazonica, assembly GCF_902500255.1. NCBI lineage: Eukaryota > Metazoa > Chordata > Actinopteri > Batrachoidiformes > Batrachoididae > Thalassophryne > Thalassophryne amazonica. The sequence goes on from NC_047121.1 coordinate 44,945,800, forward strand.
CTTGGGTACCAGTGGAGTGACTTTGTGTTGGATGAGTGATTGATCAGGTCGACTCAGATGAGGACTATCACTTGGATTGTGGGGGCGTTAAAGGGATGCCCATGTTTCATCCGTTTGCAGCAGATGGATGGTTACTTTGTAAAATGGGGCTGGACCAGCTGTCTGCCTTGGTGGTTGCTGTGCAGACCTGAAGGAGACTCCGTGGTGAGGTGCATGCTCCCAGATATGAGCTCTTCTAACCTTTATAGGGGATTTGCAAGAACTGTTATTTGATGTATTTAGCGGAGGAAAGTTTTTGGGTTTTCCGCAACCTCACAACCGATCCAATGGTGGTTTGACTTGACTGTTTACTTGCAGATATTCTCAGTTTAACTGAGGTTTTACAGAAATATTATCAAAAGAATAACTGCAGATTATTGACTTTATTGCAGTAACCACATTAGTGTGTCACAATATGTTGCCATATCCTGCTGATAAAGCTGCACTGATGTAAAAGTTTTGCCTCTAAGAACAGCTGATTTGCAAACCTCAATTCGTCAGTTCCTGGTCTCTTGTGTCCCCTGCGTGCGTTCCCCGGGGTTTTCTTTTGAACTCCAGTTCTCTTTCATGTGACACTGTTGGTATCTCTGCTAGCTTTAAACACTGTGAGAGATAAAAGTAGAAAAGTTGCACGAGTTGGACTTTTCAGCTGAAAACCTGCAAAGTCTGTGTTAAAAAATTCAGTTCAGTTGTGAAAAATTGCACATATTAACATGGGGTGAAAAGAGAGTGTACAATTCAATGTTCTTTAAACACTGGGGTCAGTTTTAGTGTGAAATTAATATGGGATAAATTATCTGATAATAACTTAATTATAAATGAATCATAATTGCTTTAAAAATTTTGCATTTTATGACAAAATATATTCAGTATTCAGATGTACATAACTACTCAGGACAGAATCCAGATTTCTGGTTTCTACAAGCAAAACCAGCCTTAGTGGTCTATGGGACACTGGTAGAGAAGCTTGAATCTTCGATTGGACTGGATTGCTTGACGTGAGCATGTTTCGCTTCAAATCACAGAAGCTTCCTCAGCTAAACAATGGGGTGCTCAGGTCTAAGCAGTTTCAGTCTTTTGTTCATGGCAATGAGTCATTCACGTCATCAGGAGAGTCGTCAGGAGAGCTGTCAGGAGAGGCATCAGTCCCATCGTTAGGAGGGACAGCTACCCTGTCATTAGGAGGGTGCTAACTAGAGCACAATAGGTGCTAATTAGAGCAGTTATTTAGTCACTAGCCAGTAGCAGTCTGCCTCTCGGTAGGAGGAGTCTGGTTAGGTTTAATACTCCAGCTTTTGTAGCTTCTGTTATTCTTCTCTACAATAGTCAAGACAGAAATCAGACTACCAGAGCAACAATTTTAGCTGAGGAAGCTTCTACAATTTGAAGCGAAACGTCCTCGCGTCAATCAACCTAGTCAAGTCGAAGATTCAAGCTTCTCTACTATGGAAACCACCTAGACAACTGAGAGCCTTCACAGAAATATGGGACACTGGGATTACCAATAAGGCTGTCTGTCCTTATGTTATGGTCACTTGGTCATATTTTGGTCAACATGGCCCAAAATATGAGGTTCACTGGTTCCTATTCATATGTATCAGAATACAAAATTTCAGCGCTGAATATTGTGTAGTGTTTATAAAGTTACCAATGGAAATTTTGCAGTGTCACTAATCTGATGCTTGCCCTGCTAATTGTGGGGAATGCCATCTAAATGTCACCCCCCCACACCCCCTCCTAAAAATAACCAGTATTTAATATTTCAGCCCTTGACTCCTACGAAAAGTACCTTCAAATAACAGGTCAACAAAATTGCTCCAATGAAGAGACAAACTTAGTGATGTCACAAAGAAGGAATTATTTTTAAATCTTTGCAATAATTTGACACTAAAACAAACAGGGGAGGGCTTGGTACCAGATTGTCTATCATAGGAACACGTGGCTTGGTTTTAAAATACTTTCTGTGTGTTTGGACATTGGCAGTGCCATGCGCTCTAATGAATGCCCATCTAGATTAAACTTTGAGTCAAAGTCCACCTGTTCCGATCCACCTAGAAGAGGCTAAAGTGGTCTATTCTACTTGACCACTGGCACCATAATGCTACTGCTGCAAGAGAACTTTCAAAAAGTGGAGCGGATAAACAACAGCAAAATAAACCCGTCAACTACTTTTTTCATAAAAGGACTAACTGCTGTGAGCTACTTTACTGCTGGGCTCAAAGCTCAACGAGATCCATTCAGGCAAACCCGACTCCAGCAGCAGTAATGCAATGAGAGGTGACTTGAGGTCGCTACATTAGTGTATGGCAGATAGAAATGGTAATTTGGCATGATATTCCTCTAAAATGTTTGGTCAAGCACAAGCACTCCCTCCCCCATTTGTCATGATAGCTCAGAGCACGTTAGGCTGAGTCATGGTGGCTCAAACGAACAATGAGCCTTAAAAAATTTAAATTAAGTATAGCCTAATCTCCCTCTGTGACACTGCACGGTATCATAACAGACCTACCATTGAGGTCAAAGCTAAAATTGTATGGCCGTTCTCACACACACGCACACACAAAATGATGTGGCTATGTGTAGACAAGCTGTTAGAGTGCGTGTTTCCAATGTGGAAGGTTCCTGGTTTAAGGCCCCCCCGCCTGTTCTCCATGTAATGTGGAGAATAACTTGCACCAACAGATCAACATCATATCTGCTGTGGTGACCCAGAGTGAAAAGAAGCCAAAGGTTTTTCATATATATATATATATATATATATATATATATATATATATATATATATATATATATATATATATATATATATATATATACACACACACACACACATCTCAAGGATGATCATTGGAAACAGGATGCAGTGAGCTCAATTTTGAGCTTCATGGCAAAGGCTGTGAATACTCACGTACACGTGAGTTCTTAGTTTTTTTATTTTTAATAAATTTGCAAAAATCTAAAAAAACATTTTTCATGTTGTCGTTATTGGGTATTGTGTGTAGAATTTTAAGGAAAAAATGAATTTCATCCATTTTGGAATAAGGCTGCAACATAAAATGTGGAAAAAGTGAAGCACTGCGAATACTTCATATATATATATATATATATATATATATATATATATATATATATATATATATATATATATATATATATATATATATATATATATATATATATAAAATGTTTGAGGGTTTGGCACAGTATCTCAGCTGTTCATAGGACTGCACTCTTCTCAAATGTTAGGCCTGGAATCTGATGGAACCACTCTTCCAGTTTGGGGGTTTCAGCTCCTAGTGCACCTATTGTGACTGGGACCTCTTTGGACCTCCACATCTGCTCCAGTTGTTCCTTCAGCCCTTGGTACTTAGATTTCCTTGTGCTCCTTCTTTCTGATGTTGCTGTCAGCTGGGATTACCACATCGATCATAATTGTGGTTTCCTTCCCCTTGTCAACCACCACTATGTCTGGTTGGTTGGCCAGCAGCTGTTTGTCTGGAATTTGAAGTCCCACAGGACCTTAGCCCTGTTATTCTCAACCACCTTTGGTGGCGTCTCCCATCAGGACTTGGGGACTTCTAATCAGTATGCAGCACAGGTGTTGCTGTACACGATTCCCAATACTTGGTTGTGCCTCTAAGTGTATGTTCCAACACACACACAAATATATAAATTTCCCAAAAATTACACTATATGCAATGAACATTTAATCAAGCTTTACAGACACTGCTTGCATTTCATTTTTCTGGGTGGTAGACATATTGTTTGAAAATATATAATAATATATTCAAAATAAATATTTAAATTTGGGACATAACATCATGTGTAAACTCAGTAAGTGACTTGTGACTCAAATAGTTGATGAATTATCACAAGTGAAACATGAGAAGCTCAGGAGAGAAATTTTTGTCAATGAATAGGGATTTGAACCATCACCTACCCTTCATAGCCTCAGACACAGTCTGTTTTGGAGGTGTTATCAGTCACTTCTCATTCAAAGCTCTTTACTCTGAACTTTCTCATCCTTCCTCTGGGTTTTGGCTTTAATTAAAATTCAAAGAGACCGTCAGTGAGAGAGATACACAATGTCAGAACTTCACGACACAACACTTTGAAGCACTGTTAGCTTTTCAAACTTTACTCACCGTGTTTACGTCAAAGTTCAAAAGCTGTCCCGATTCAAAATCTAGAACCTCAGAATCTTAATGTGTTTAGGACACACAGCCTATTACATTCTAAGTAATTTATTCCAAAAAAATAAACAAGTGGCTTTGATGGTCTTTATGTTGCTGAACCTCATAAAATAAATATGTACCTTATAAAATCAAATTTAGACTGTAAATATGCTTCTACTGCTCAGAAGTGGCAAACGTTTCTTATCCTACAATAGTCATTTCTTCCATAAAAATTGTAATATGCAGCCTAAAGGTATATGATCCCATCAACAAAATAGTAATTAAAAAAAAATTTATTTTGGATTCATTGTAAAGATTTATTATCTGCCTTTGCATTGCTTGTACACTTAAAGTACACAAAAAATAAATTACAGTTTGTAGGCACCTTGAAAAATGTGGTGAAGAAAACATAATTTTGGCGACTTTATAAGGGAAGACAGTTTGTGCACATAAGGCCTCTGTTGAGTGCATTACTGGTTTTGGTCAGCAGAAAGACGTTCCAGGTGTCCCCGTGTCCAGCCTGGTTTTAACTTCCCTCCACTGTCCTCCTCCATGCTTCCTTTGCCTGCTCGTACAGCTGTTAGAAGTCCATCTGAAGATGATTCACAGGGTTACTGATGACATGTGGAGCACATGGTTGATCCACCTCAGTCTTCTTCTCTGGACTTGTTGGATGCTGAGTTCCACTCCCGTTGTCTTGTGCAGATCATTACTGGGAATAACATGTGGCCAGAAAATACAGGAAATTCTAGAAGACTTATAGTTTATGGCCAATTGTCTTGGTTGTCACCATCACCCAAAATGCAATGATGCTTTTTCTGGTCAATGGGCCTCATGTGTCAACGTGCGTACGGCGATATTTGAGCGTATATGGGGTGTACGCCAAAACGGCTGCGCTACTTGGCATTTATCAATGTGGTCGTTGGCGTACGCTGCGCTGAAAATATACACCAGGTCGAGAGGTGGCGTAAATTATACACCAAAATGAACCAGCGCTGGAATCCACATAAAAATGAAAATGATCAACATGATAAACAGTGCCATTATACAAATCAATGCATATGTTACATAAATAACACTTTCCTGATTATACTACATAATAATCAATACAAATCCCGCTTTTGCAGGATTGCTGGTCTGTCGAGCACGATCCGTGGCCAAAGAAAGCGCTGCTCGCCTTTTTCTCCAGACTTCGAGCAGTGCTGATCTTAACTTCATGTGGTGTGATCGTTTTAGACAGTGGAATTGATAATTACAACTGTAGTGTTGTCATTCCCTTCGCCCGTGCTGCAATCAGGTTTTGTCGTCTCCATTCGTTTGTCACAATAAAACAAATACATACATTTTAAGAATAAAGAAATCCGAAAAATTAGGCTTGTCTTATTAATTGCGCGAGCAAATATCCACGTCAAGAATTATTGACATGTGAAAAGAGAATACAGTGGTCCCTCGCTATAACGCCGTTCACCTTTCGCGCCCTCGCCGTTTCGCGGAGTATTTAGTCCAAATTTGCATGCCTTTTTTTTTACAGTGTTCTGCGTGTCTGTTTATAAGAATCTTCTCGCCCAGAAGAAAAAAGAGCGCTAACAACTACTCATAACTGTGTTTGTCACACGGAAACAGACACCTGCAGCGAGGTGTGAGTGGAAAAAGGCGCGGCGTCAGGACGAAGAGGAGCGATCAGAGGAACTGTGAAATACTGGTCAGTCACCATTAATAATTTCTTATGTGTCCGTTGATCGTTAAAATTAAATTGGTTAGTTCTAAAAGCCATCATAATTATTTATAGGAAAACGTTTTATTTTTATTTCTCAAACAAATGTTTGGGCCTGAAAACAGTTTGGTCTTATTTTTCTACTAAGGTTTGAACTTTGAGAGTGTTTACACACGAGAGAAAAGTGAGAAAATGTTCATGTCTGATTGAGAAAAGTGTATAAAGTGGTTTTACAGGGGTTTTACAGCTTTAAAACGTCTATAATAATTGTAAAAAATAACGCTGACTACGTTGCGGTTTCGCATATTACGGGCTATTTTTAGAACGTAACTCCCGCGATAAACGAGGGGCCACTGTAACACTTTTTTGATTACACTACAAAACAACTGATACGACGGCCGCTTTTGACGCTCTATTGGCACGCGTCATGATTGGTGGAGTTCTTTTTCTTTGCCGTCTTCCTAGCTTCCATGTCGTAAAATGAGGGTGTGTCTGAAGCGGAGTCTGAATATTTATGGGCGTGTTTATTATAATTAAGATTGTTTTCACCCTGCCGCATTTATCAAGGTCACGTCAGGCGTACGTTGGAAATGGGCAGGTGCGCACTGTTTGATACGTCACGGCAACTTTGGTGTCCTTCAAATTTACACCGTAAATTTACGCCACAAGTGCGCAACTTTGATACATGAGGCCCATTGTATGTTTTGTGAAGTTGGTCTGTTAGACACTATTTCACAATCTAAACATCTCATCCAGTCTTTCATCAGATTTGTTACCACTATCAGCATCTACACACTCTGGACGACCCAAAATTTGCACAATATTGCATTACGGTGATTGAATCTTAAACCAGATGTTTTGACAGGACAGGTAGCTTGAGCACCAGATAATTACATCACTTTGTCCACACTGAGATAAACCTGGTAAGCATATATTATACTATCTACTGTAGAATCCTCCCAGTGTTCGTTGCAGAATTCACTGGGTTAGTTTGCTTGTTTCCAAACCAGAAGTGTCCTGGTTCAAGACTGGCCATTCTCCAGTTAATGTGGAGTTGTGTCAAGGATATCCAGCATAACGCTGGTCCTAAATCAACACACAGATCCATATTTAATGTATTACGATGGCCAAAAGAATTTACTAATCTTCAAGGCTTTCAATATTTGAGGTAGGCAATTTTTTAAGGACTTGAACCCAAATGATCCTGGGATGACATCCACCTCCCGTCTGACCTGAAAATGAGGCTGTTGCTTGGGATTCCCCTCGTCATTGGACGGAAAAGGAGACCAAGTGTGTGTAATTTGTTGTAAGAGGGGGAAAGGGCTTCTTTGACCACTAATGTATCTTTTTGAACCGGTTCAAAACTTGTCAAGTTTTGTTTTGCAAAGGCACATGACAGTCCAAAGACATAAACATCCTAAATTCCACAGTCCACTTCAGCTGAATATCTAACATCTTCATAAGGGACTATGTATCCATTGCATTGCATTGATGGAGGCGTGACTATCTGCACTGGTAGAAGTGTACATTTTGAGCAAAAAGTGTAGATGACATATACAACAGACCAGGAATGTAAAACCAGAATTAAAGAATAGATAGAATGTGTGGCTGGGGATAATACCAAAACTTTTGTTGGTACTGCAAATTAGTGATGGCTAACTTTGAAACACTATTCAGGAACATTTTGAAACATATTTTGTAATTTTGTAGAGTGTGCATCAAAGGAAAGACATGCTGAACACCAGTGTTAATTTTGACAGCATATATTTGATTTTAGTCACATAGAATAAAATGTCATTTAGTTTTAGTCATCTGAACTGTTTTAGTTAACTAAATATTGGTAAACTCATTCTCCAGTAGACTGAGTTGGCTAAAATCTTATATTTTGTCTCACAACCCTACCTCACCCTGAAATTGTTGTTTGCAAGGGGTATGCAGCGTATCTGAAAAGTATTCACAGCGCTTCACTTTTTCCACATTTGTTATGTTAGTCTTATTCCAAAATGGAGTAAATTATTTTTCCCCTCAAAATTCTCCATCAATATCCCATATGGAACATGTGGAAAAAGTGCAGAGCTGTGAATACTTTCCGGATGCACGGTACGTTTGTTTAAAAAAAAAAGTGTTTTAAGAGTGATATATATTTGCTTTGTTTGTATTAGAGCAGGGGTGCCGCCAGGGATTTCGGGCCCCATGTAAAGAAATCTTATTGGTCCACCCCCCAACTTATTTTGTCAGTATTCTAATTGTATTAGGGGCCTCTCTGGGCCCCTGTCAATCATGGGGCCCTTGAATCCTCCTCTTTATTCTCCCCTTTTCGACACCCCTAACTGGAGCACCACCAAGCCCCGGTCTGGAGACACCTATGATCCACTGATGCAAGACACAGTAACCACTGACAAAATCAAAGCAGGATTCAGCGCCTGGGTACTGAAACAAAAATAATTTTTTTTTGCAAAAAGAAACCTAAATCTGTTTATGCAGCATCTCTTTTTTAAAATTCACCTTCACCTCTAAATTTCTCAACATGAATGAAATAAATCCGTCAACAACAGATGGGGTCACAGCAGTTTTAATTGCATTAGAAGTTTCCACACATTTACAAGGCTAAGCGTCACCATTGTTAAGTTATTTTCCTTCTTATCTTCTCCGTGCATTGTCATCATGAATTAAACTGCAAATACAGACCGTGAACCCAAAGCCTATTTCCTTCCCCACTAGCCCATACAAGTGTCAAATCCACTGTTAATTCCATATTACCACAAGTTGCTAATCACATCAGGACATAAACTGTCCTGAAGGGTCACACTTTAAGTCTTGATCTGGTTGTTTTCAGGTCCTGATCTCAGCACAAAGGCCTGCAGTGCCTCATGTTCATCGCACACGTCCGGCCCAGGTTGGCCCCCTCCAGGAGCAGGTCAGAGAGTCGGTCCAGGCCAAGGCAGGTCGTGAGGGGGCTGACGAGGCCGTACAGACCTCCTAAGGTGATGCTGAGGGGCCAGCCGAAGCACAGCAGCACCACCAGCCAGATGATGCACCAGAAACACGAGTCGCAAGTGGCCATCTTTGTCTGTGAGGAAAAGAAGAGCAACTAATGTCAGACAGAACGCTACACAAAAGCCAAACGGCGAGATAAGCACACAGAACTAATGAAAACAGAGTTTACAAGATAAAGCTGGTCTGCACATGGCGCATCAGTCATTATATCATCAGCTGCGCCACTTCAGTGATAATGCCAGATTATCTGAGTGAAATGTGACCTGCTGCTGCCAAAGCACGATAAAACAGCAACGTTAAGCAATAACCATCGTGCCCTCGTAAGCTCAGACTGCCCAGTTACACCACATTCAAAAGCCGCTGTGGCACATTAGTCAGGTGCTAATAGCAGATCAGCAGAGATCAGACATAACTGTACTAATGAGCGTTGCTTTATTTGTCAGCAGTGATGATAAACAGCAGCCAGGGCGGAGACATGCTGCTATTTTAGGGCTGAAATTTCCCGTTCTATTATCTGTGATAAAAGAATGCTAATTGGGACATAACAAAGTATATTTGAAGGCTACATACCTAATGGCTTTCTACAAAGCATAAAAAAGTTTGCAGGAGAAAAATTCCATCTTTTCAAGAACCCCAACAAAACATTCAAGTGTGATCTAAAAAGTAAGCCCTCATGTCACAGTGAACCTGAAAGATAGTCCAACTCACATGGTGAAATCAAGTAATTATAATAACAGTAATCATTAAGTACGATTTTAATTCAGTAAAATGAGTGATTATTTTGTGTTGTATTAACTTACACTACAACAAGGCACAATATCCCAAATTAAGCAGTGGAAAACACAGAGGAAAACATACATGTATGTTTTTTTTTTTTCTTTTCAAGGGAAATTTTTTAACAGGTGTGACTTGTACTCAGAGTTAGTGTTAGTACAAACATTTTGAAATACCACCTTAAGAATATGGAGCCAGTTATTATGAACAAGAAAATGCAAATCATTGACCAAATGATTTGTCCAGAGGCCTTCAACTGATTCCAGAAAGGGCCGAGAGGGTGCAGGCTTTCTTTACAACCACCCACTCCACCAGGTAATTTCACTGATTAACCGATTCCATCTGCTCAAAGTGATGTTAATTAGTGATATACATTTTTTTTTGTTCGTAATAACCGTCCCCATGTTTGGGGGAATACACCACATTGTTTAATTTTGCAAAATAGTACCACCTCCTACTTATACTCTGGAAAATACAGTAAGTCTTATTAGATCTGAAGGCCCACTGATGCTTACCCTCAGATTCTTTAGTATAAAACAGGTGACAGTCTATACCCCCCATATACAGGATATAGGTATACAGGTTCGTTCCCAGGTCCCCATTTACAGATGGGTGGACTGAGTTAACACAAATGAAGTGTTTGCTCCAACATCACAGACATGTTGCAGGAGTCAATCTCAATCTCAGGGCTACATATACAGCCCCCCCCCCACACACACACAAACACGCACATGAAATTTAATGCTTTCTTCAAAATTTTCCCAAGCGTAAGGAATTTTCAGCGCGGTATTTCTAAGCATCCTAGTTTTATTTTGGATGCTTACATTATTTTACTTTGACCACAGAAACAAAATTATTTCGCAGAAACCAAAAACAGGGTCAAAATTATAAGCCCCTTTAAGAAATGACCTTTTTGTTGAACCATAGCACAAAGCGCTGTTGTACAATGATGTGCAAAATCAAGTTAAAACTGAGGGTTACCTTACAATGTACACACAGTATTAAAAAAATGTCATCGAAGGTTTGAGCTGTTACCTGAGAAAGCATCAAAAGAAATCAGTTTAGACATGAGAAAAAGAATTGTTGATGCTCACAAAGCAGGAGAAGGATTATCACAGCATCTACAAGTGTCAAGAACTGGAGTGAGATGTATCATCAAGAAATTTAGAGAGCCACACAGTACAGAACAAGCCCGGAAAAGGCAGGACGTGAAAGATTTCAGAGGCTCTGGAAAGAAAACTAGTGAGAGGTGTCAAAAGAACCCAGAACAACTGTTAGGACATGAGTGAATGACTTAGCCAAGATGGAAATTGTAGTCTCAAAGAAGACAGTGACCAGAGCGCTGGACAGGAATGGACTGTGAGTTTGCAGAACAAGGAAAAATTCCAGTTCTGCAGAAGAGACACTTTCCGGCCAGACTGAAGTATGCTAAGGACAGTCTGGAGAAAGTTTATGCATACTGGAAGCATATCCTTTAGTCACATGAGATGAAACGAGAACTCTTTGGCCAGAGAGATGTTCCTTTTGTTTGGACAAAGAAGGGAGATGTGTATAACCCAAAGAACACCGTATCCACAGTGAAACATGGTATTATGCCGTGGGGATCCTTCACTGGCTGTTGAAATGGGAATCTCCTCAAGGTGGAGGGAATCTTGAAGAAAGAAGGATGTGTGAAGATTTTGAAAGAAAACTTCAAGCAGTCAGCAATAAAACTGTGCCTGGGGACTTGAATCCCATTGAAAATCTGTGGGGTCAACTGAAGACCAAGGTCCTTGAGAGAAGTCCATCAAATCTGGAGGAGCTTGAGAGATTCACCAAAGAATGGGCTGGGATTCCTCAGGAGACATGTCTGAGACTTGTTGAAAACTACAACAAATGGCTACAGGCTGTTAGCCAGCCAAAAGGACACACAGTTGACCATTAACATCAGGGGGCTAATACGAGGTCTGTCAATAAAGTAACGGCCCTTTTTATTTTTTCAAAAACTATATGGATTTCATTCATATGTTTTTACGTCAGACATGCTTGAACCCTCGTGCGCATGCGTGAGTTTTTCCACAGCTGTCGGTTACGTCATTCGCCTGTGAGCACGCCTTGGGAAGGAGTGGTCCCGCCCCCTCGTCGGATTTTCATTATCTGGAAATGGCGGAATGAAAAGGACTTTTTTTCCAGCAGAATTTTTTCAGAAGCTGTTAGAAACAGGCACCTGGAAACCATTTGAAAAATTTATCTGGCTTTCGGTGAAAATTTTACGGGCTTTACAGAGATAAGGACTGTTACTACAGCTTTAAGGACCCCTTTAAGGACGCTCATGCCTATCTCGGCTTTCAATGCTTACCAGTCCAGTAAGTATCAGAGAAATTGTGGAGAGCTGGACATGTCCAAACTTGTCCTCTGACACGCCGAAACGGAGGTGTTCCGTTGTCTCGCTTCCAAAGCGAATCGGTCTTTACGCGCGAAGCCTCCGCACGGCTTTCCATGACAAAATCTCGTTAAAAGTGAAATCTGCCGGAAAATGGCTGATGTCCAGCTCTTGTGATAACCATAGAAAGAGCACACGACGGTCTCGTATCCACAGAGCCATCCGTTTAGAAATGGTCCGGTGGCTTGTGCCGCGTCGTCGCAGCTCGGAGCGCGGCGCGCCGAGCGTCCTTAAAGGGGTCCTTAAAGCTGTACTAACAGACCTTATTCTCTGTGAAGCCCGTAAAATTTTCAGCGAAAGCCAGATAAGTGTTTCGAATGGTTTCCAGGTGCCAGTTTCTAACAGCTTCTGAAAAAATTCTGATGGAAAAAAAGCCCTTTTCATTCCGCCATTTCCAGACAATGAAAATCCGACGAGGGGGCGGGACCACTCCTTCCCAAGGCGTGCTCACAGGCGAATGATGTAACCGACAGGCGTGGAAAAACTCACGCATGCGCACGAGGGTTCAAGCATGTCTGATGTAAAAACATATGAATGAAATCCATATAGTTTTTGAAAACAATAAAAAGGACCGTTACTTTATTGACAGACCTCGTATTTTTGACTCTGGTAGCGTTTTTGTTCATTATTGTTCATAATTTTGTTTCTGCGGGTAAAAAAAAAACAAACGCTCGCTAAAATACTCTTGGCCATATGAGCATAAAATAGGAAACAGAATGTGACCTTTAGACCTCTTAAAATAGGTCAAGGTTAGTCATCTTTGAACTTGTCCAAGGTTTGTGTCCCAAGAACGCCCCCTGTGAATTTGAAGACGCTGGCAGTAATAGGACTGGACTTATGCTGAGCACAGACAGACAGACAGACAGACGTATGGACGGAAAGTCTTCGCAATACCCGATCGCTATATTTTGGCCTCCGGTAATAATGTAAGCATTCAAAATAAAACTCAGATGTTTAGAAATGCTGTGGCGAAAATTCCTTGCTCTGTTAAAAAGGCACTTGGGAAAATTTTCAAGAAAATATAAATGTGTCTGTATTGGTTGCCCAACTCTTTATTGCACTGAGCTACTTGATCTACCTCGTTATTTGAAAGCTGCAATGCAAATAAATTTATTATTAAGGTAACCATTAAGCGTGACACTAACCATTTGTTATTCAGCCAGTCAACAAACATGTTGATGTAATAATATCCGATATAAATGACTGGATGCTCCAAGCTCAGAAATCTGGTGATATCTGAAATGCTTTCCTCTTTGGGCATAGGCCTGTTGAGGCAAACAGCCACCCAACCGTATTCAAATGTTGGACACTGACGTGCAACAGCTCAAAACTGGACTTTAGACAGAGGAAGCCACTAATGGATAAAAGCATTTTGAACACTAAACAATTAAGACCTCATGCTTCCCAATAAAGTAGAAATTTTCTCTCTTGATTACAAAAAACCATCATCATAAGAACAGATTACTGAAATCTGTAAAAGCTTAACAAGAACGACGGTCAGCGTCAACTTACTTCTGTGACTTTACTGCTGCAGTAAACGTTTATCTGCACGGGTTTGTCGCATGGTGGATCTCGTGTTTTCAGGAAACACCCACGTATCATGTGAGTGCCAGCGAACCACAACAACATTACACAACCAACAAAGGCTTCTGTCATAAATCTTCCTTTACAGTCGTCCTCATTCAAGGTTTAATTTTTTGCAATGAAGCAAACTCAGTAACCATCTCTCCAGACTGAATTAGCCACTAATCACAATTCCACCTGTAGCACAGGATCCACGTTTGCAGACAGTTTGGGAACAAGCATGCAGAAGACACTCAACAAATGCATGCGGTTAGTCTCTGTAACACATCAGCCTGCAGTCTAAGTTAAGACACAACAGCTTTGCAAAGGAGGGATGAACCTGAAGAATACCTGTCGGGTGAGTATAAAAGACATGTTCACCTTCAGCTTCTGTGGAGAGCGAGTGCGTGCTCTTCTTGTTTGCAGCTCTTCGTTCCAGAGATGATGTCTCTGTCAGCAGTGGTCACTTTCCACCAGTTAGCTGGAATTTTTGACAACAAAGTACCATACAGGCAAGTCAAATTCTCAAGAGGCCAGCCGTGAGAAAACAAAGTTAACGGCTGGGAGGATGACTGGAGGGAGGTTACACAGTGCATACATTCATGTGACTCAAGAAACAGGCTGCCTGTGGTTACATGTGTTTTGAAATGTGTCATGTGTCACAGTCACATTGTATTAACTTGTCTAACTAAAGGCAACAATTATGAAATAGACTCACTGGCCATTTCATTAGGTACACTTTGCTAGTACTAGGTTGGATCCCCTTCTTCTTGGCATAGATCCAACAATGTGCTGGAAACACCCCCTCCCCCCCCGGTTCTGGATCTTCTACAGCTTTTAGAGGCAGACTTGTAATCAGAGCCTGCAGTTCAAATCCCAGTTATGAAGGTCCTTAGTTCCCAAGCTGTTTCCAAGCTGTTGGAACACCTTGTATGGCAGCACACTGACATGAACGAGAGACATTGTTGGGTGGCGAGCATCTGCATCAGATGGAAAACCACTGTAGAAAATGCAATGTTCTTGATGTATAATGCTCTTTCTAGTGGGCATAGGACCATAGCCACAAAAGTCATCATCATGCTGATGGAACACCAGGTGGACAGTTAATTCTCATTTACCTGTTCTTAACTTAATGTGCATTTTATACTTGTAAGATCTGGCTTGAATATTAAACTACATCCAGCCAGAATAAAGTGCCTCACAAAGCTCAAAGGTGGTTTCATTTATACACCTCATGAGAGTAGTTCTGGCCCTGCTTTCCACTAAAGTACAGCAAAGTAAGTCCTTTTGGCTACTCCTTTGTTTTTCACTCGGGGTCACTACAGCAGATCCAAGGTGAAGCTGCACATTGATTTTTACACTGGATGCCCTTCCTGACACAACTCCACATTACATGGAGAAATGTGGTAGGGGTGGGGTTTGAACCAGGAACCTTTCACACTAAAACCAAATGCACTAACCACTTGGCCACCACCCCTGGAAAAGAATAAACCACTGGTGGACAATGACTGAAGCAGTGAGCTACTGCACAGCGGCATCCAGAACCAAACCTAATGTGGCCCATATGAGTGGACATCTCAAACAAGCATATTTACCACTGCCATTGAAGGAGATTAATTGGAAAGCAACATATTGCAGTAGGAACACTATCTGTGGTTCAGAGACCTTAAAGCAGCCAGAACTTGCTACCTTTGGTTTGGTTGCTCTAGGGCTCACCATAGCAAGGGAGTGTCAGTAGTTGTGGAGGGCCGGCTCCCAAAGATGATGTTAGATCTCACCCTCGTTAAGGAGTGTAAGACTCAGACAGACTTAGGCACTCTGTATGTTCTGTTTGCGGTCTCCATCAATGCCCCAACTCTGGTGAGTGATATATCAGTGAGGGAAACATTTTACTTGCATCTTCCTGACTGCCTCAAAGGTGACACTGTTCTGGTCAGGGAGGAAAAATCAAGATTTTCCAGAATCCACCAAAATCAATCAATTAATCAATTTTTGAAGAATTGTGATCCAGGTGTTTCTCCTGTACTGGGCCATGTTGGTTTCTCCTCAGTATGGCACAGCACACACATTGCTCTTCTTGTAATGTAAAGTCTGATCATTGGGGTAAATGAGAATTTGTTAGTGTGTTAATGGGATTGGAGAAAACGGGTGTGTTGTGTTTTTGCAAAGGTTCTCCTGAAGTTTTTGGGCACTCCACACACATACAGGATAAGGTTCTTTCTCTTGTTCCAAATCAGTCTGTCTGTTCTTGCACTTCTGCCTCTAGATGATGATTCTACAAAGGACTAATTTAGATATCTATAAGTCTTCAGAACCTCCTCGAGATGATCACATTCTTTTGTCTTGGATTCCATACCCATGGCAACCTTTAAAGCCCTGAAGCATTGTGTCACGATCACTCCAAGCTTGTGCTATTGTGGATGACGGGAATCTGAGACCTTTCTCCCTTTGGGGACTACCACATCTTACTTTTTAAAACTGGAGAAGTCAAATGGATGTATGGTGAAACATCTTGAAGACGAACAAGAAGTCCAGTAGCTGAAAATCTGTACATGTCCCACCAGGATGACTCTAAACCATCATCAACATAAATATATTCGTAAATTCAGTGGTCAGACACAAACTAAAAGTCTGATCCAGGAAAGGTGATTTGTGGAGCAGCTCTGTGTTGGTAATTCACAAATATCAGTGCATTTAAAGCATGTTGATTGAATGACCATATACATCCAAACAGCAGGTTCAAATCCCTGCAAAGCCCAATGGCCTATGGGTGAAGTGGCTGACCTACAAATACAGTTTAATCACAGCTTGTCTAGCTGGTGTGGGTTGAGCCAATCATATTTCAACTGTGCTTAAAACAGAGGAAGGGAGCAAATAAGTGAATGGAAGTACGACGGCAGATTTCTAGTCTTTTTAATAAAAAAGTAATAAAGCTTACAAACTCAGTTCAATGAAACACTGTTACCAAATCTCATTTCCTCATTAAGTCCTCATCACTAAGGGAAACGCTAATGTTTTCTTAAGTGAAAGTCCACTGAGTCCCTTCAATAACCTGAATGAGACAGTTGTCCCAGATGAGGATTATTTTTGTTGCTCGTCACCACTGTCCTCCCCGCTGCTGTCGCTGTCCCTGCCAGGATGTTCTGGCATCATAGCATGATCCTTTGTCTCCTGATTTGCTTCCTTCTCACTGGTGTCTTTGGAATTTGCCTGGACGTCTGAGTTTTCCTGCTCCATGGGGGTTTCCTCCTGTGGCTCGTCAGCTGCTGCTTTCTGGACAACAGTATCTGCTTTGGCCTGTTGTGGGGGTTGAGCCAATTTCTGCTGCTGCTGCAAAGAAACCAAGAGATAGAGAAATAATCAAAAACAGGCAGAGTAAAACATAGCACTGCACCTTTTATTAAAGATGTCAAATATTTTCATATATAGATTTTTGCTTGCTGATCATTAATTCTTTGAACACAAGTAAAACACCCAACATCTGGCACGTTTACAGAACCGTATCTCTTCTTTAGTGTACTACTACTATGACGACTACTACAACAGTACACTATTGGAAAGAGTAGTACCTGTCTGTACTTCTGGGAGGTCTGGATCATGTGCATGTACATACTATAAACCAAGTTGGCCATCTCTGGCATGCTCTTCACGATTTGGTCTGGCTGACCAGAAGGATCTCTCTGAAATAAAGAAACAAAAACAAAATTAAAACACTATAGAAGGACTGAAGTGCCACATGAGTGGATTTGAAAAGAAAATTCTCCTCTATTAGCAGATATTCTCTGAGGCACGCCCTAATGAGCTTTGCACATGTGCAAGAAATTACCATTCACCAGCTCATCACTACCAGCTTTTTGTCACCTGCTGTGGTCAGCCCTCAATGGTCACACACCATCAGATGATGCAGAGTTTGTAATTTCATTAAATTAGTATGCAGACAGAACGGCGGCCAAGCAGTTAGTGCGCTTGTTTACAGTGTGGAAGCTTCCCGGTTCAAACTTCCATTCTCCATGCAATGTGGAGTTGCGTCAGGAACGGCATCTGGCATAAAACTTGTGTTATCACAATCCACAGTTGGAAGAAGACTCAGAGCGCAGAAATATAGAGGCCAGATCACAACATGGAAACCACTCATCAGCAGTAAGACTCGAAAGGCCAGATTTGAATTTGGAAAGTAGTACAGAGATGAGCCACAAAAGTTCAGGAACACAATCTTATGGACTGAGGAGACCAAGATTAATCTCTACCAAAGTGATGGAAAGGCCAAAGTGTGGAGAAAGAAACCGCTTATGATCCGAAACATGCAAGCTCGTTTGTGAAGCACGGTGGAGGTAACGTCATGGCTTGGGCTTGCATGGATGCTTCTGGAACAGGCTCAATATTTATTGATGATGTAACTGATGATAGTAGCAGCAGAATGAATTCAGAAGCATACAGAAACATTTTGTCTGTCAATTTACACAGAAATGCATCCAAACTTAGTGGGAGGAAGTTAATCATGCAGCATGACAATCACCCAAAGCACACTGCCAATAAAACAAGGACTTCATCAGGGGGAAAAAGTAGAAGGCTTTAGACTGGTGAAGTCTAAAACCTTAAGACTGACCTTAACCCAACAGAGCATGCATTTCACCTCCTGAAGAGGAGACTGAAGGGAGAACCACCCGAAACAAACAAGAACTGAAAGAAACTGCGGTAAAAGCCTTGAACAGCATCACAACAGTTTGGTGATGTCCATTGGTCACAGGCTTGAGGCAGTTATTGGAAGCAAAGTTTATGCCACCAAATATAAAATATTATATACTTTAAGATGATTTTTTCCCTTTACTTTTGCTCACCTAAAGATGTTGTGGTCTGATACAAGAGGTAATTTGTTCTAAGTTGTTTAACACATCTAGATGTAAATAAAAGCTGAAATTCTGAACCCTCGTCTCATATTCAGTTTTTGATCTTAAACCCAAACGTCTTCAGTGAACAAAAAAAAAAAACAAAGGAATTGGCCACACTGTTCCAATAATTTTTACTTTTGGAGGGGACTGTGTGTGTGTGTGTGTGTGTATATATATATATATATACACACACACACACACACACACACACACACACACACACACACACACACACACACACACACACACACACACACGCAGTGCATCCAGAAAAGTATTCACAGCACTTCACTTTTGCATCTTCCTGTCACACCAACCACCTGCATTTCCTCCTTCACTACACCCACAAACCTCCTCTTTGGCCTCCCTCATCTCCTCCTGCCTGGTGGCTCCATCCTCATCATCCTTCGTCCTTCATACCCTGGGGGTCCGTCTTCTGCACATGGCCAAACCATTTCAATCTCACCTCTCAAACTTTGTCTCCAAACTGTCTCTGGTCTGAAGAGACAAAGATTGAACTCTTTAGTGTGAATGCCAGGCATCATGTTTGAAGGAAACCAGGTACCACCCTTACAGTGAAGCATGGTGTTGGCAGCATCATGCTGTGGAGATGTTTTTCAGTAGCAGGAACGGGGAGACTAGTCAGGATTGAGGGAAAGATGAATGCAGCAATGTATTGAGACATCCTGGATGAAAACCTGCTCCAGAGTGCTCTTGACCTCAGACTGGTGTGATGGTTCATCTTTCAGCAGGAAATTGACCCGGAGCACACAGCCAAGATATCAAAGGAGTGGCTTCAGAAAAACTCTGTGAATGTCCTTGAGTGGCCCAGCCAGAGCCCAGACCTGAATTCGACTAAACATCTCTGGAGAGATCTGAAAATGGCTGTACATCGATGCTCCCCATCCAACCTGATGGACCTTGAGAGGTGCTGCAAAGAGGAATAGGCAAAACTGCCCAAAGATAGGTGCTCCAAACTTGTGGCATCATATTCAAGAAGACTTGAGGCTGTAATTGCTGCCAAAGGTGCATCAACACAGTATTAAGCAAAGGGTGTGAATATTTACGTACATGTGATTTCTTAGTTTTTGATTTTTTTAATAAATTTGTAAAAATTTCAAAACCACTTTTTCATGTCATTATGGGGTGTTGTGAGTAAAATTTTGAGGGGATAAAAAAAATCAATTTATTTGAGAATAAGGCTGTAAAATAAAATGTGGAAAAAAGTGAAGTGCTGTGAATACTTTCCAGATGTCATCTTGCTGTGCAGGTGATTGTTGTAACGGGTTATTGAAGACATATGTACTGTATGCTAATGTATTTCCATTGAGTGAAATTCTCGTGTCATTCAATTTTGTCTGCTAACAGTGTCAGCACATTTAGTAACTTTCAGTGGCTTAATAAAGTTAGGTCCAGTTAATCTACGATTACAAAGAAAATAAGTGGGTCGTAATTTTTAATGCCTACACAAAAACAGTTATGAAAACCACTCCTCAGCCCCCAAAACCATGATTTCATAAACAACATCAAGGTTAGTGTTCTAACTCAGCTTGTTAGGGAACCCGAACGGGGGTGGGGGTGGGGGGGGGTGTGTAGTAGTTTGGGAACAGATCAGTTCCTGACAGAACAAATCTGGTACTGACACTTAGCATAGCATAAATAGCACAGCATAACTTTCCCTTTCTGAACAGGTATAAGAGTATTAAATTGTGAACCAAACTTAAAAGTTCAAATGTGTACATTTATCCGTTATAACCCCTACCACTATCGGACATGCTGATTTTGGTTTTATGTTGCAAAGTTAATGTTCCCTTGACTAATGTTGCAAGAGTGTTGCACCAACCTTTGAATTTTTACAAAAGTCTGAAGATGCAAAAGAAGCAAAACAATCTTAAGTCAACCAATTTATGACATTAAAACTCCGTCATCGTTCAGAATACATTTAGAACAATTCAGAAGTCAGTGTAGTTGTACGTCTTTAAAATAAATTCTCTATTGATATCAGTTAACTGTTACATCCATAATAAACTCATATGCAAGATTAAATCACAGTGTCATCTGTCAATTTTAGAACTGTTTTTGAATCTACACGTAAGTATACGACAGCCCTGGTCGAGAGTTGACAAACTAAGATGAACTTTTAATCTGAAAGCAACGAGGGGTTACTGACTCCACGGAGATGGGTTAATCAGGGGCCACATGTGTGTGCCCAACAGAGCTGTCCCCCATGGGAAAGAACACTCTCGAGTCACAGGAAGTGTCAGGGGCTGTGGGGTATTTTAAACACCTCTGCTGCCACACACATGCCTGTCAATGAGACACTATAACCAGACAACAGTTGTGTCTCACTAGTCTGGCAGGATTTAGGAGAGTAGTTTTGCCTTGTGAACATTAGGGCTTAATTATAGCCAGACATGCGTTTTCTCATTTGCAGACGTCCCCTGAAAAATGCTTTTATCAAACCCAGGCCTACAGGGAAATCTACAGGCCCAGTGAGGACAAGAAGGAATGCAGACATCTTTCAGAACATTATGGTTCTAAAAACATTAGTGCATGTGTGTACTCACAGGCTGCTCCTGGTTGTAGTACTCGTGTGGTCTGATATGCAGCTGCAGGGGCCTGGCAGTGAGCTGGTTGAAGACGGGAGTCAGCTCGAAGCAGTTCTGGAACAGCGACACTCTAGCAAAGATGTACAGACCCAGCCTGGCCCTAGACATGGCTACCACCAGACGCCTCACATCCCTATGGGGGGGGCAGCCAAAATATGAAGTTACTCAAAGGAAAGGCAAATTATAGAATAAGTAGTAAAGGACAGAGAAGGTGGGGGGGTGGAGGATACAGTAGAGGACGGATAGGTTCCTTCTCCCTGATTTCCAGAAAAATAAAAGGATTAAAGACAGAGTCATCTCCCTCTAAAGAAGGAATCCTGCTTGGCTCGCTGGAACAGCTGAAGTGGTTGTCTACCTCGCCCTGTAGCACAGGATTGTCTGTGAAAACTTATATTTATATCTCCATGTTAACGAGCTTGGGAGAAAAAAATATGTGCTAAGCACTGAACTTAATTCTCATCTGAATGCTTGGCAAGGCCGAAGGTGAGATACAGTATGTCGTGATTACCCTTTAAGCCAAAACTCACATATTCACACCAACATATTGACAAACATGCAATACACACAGAGATGGGAAACTGGGAATTCGACAGCTTATAACCACCACAAAAATAGGCACACTTACAAACCCATCAGTATCTGCTCTGATACTGTCTTGTGTGTGTCTGTCCAACACACTGGAGCTTTCCCAGACCTGATTATTTCATTCTGACACATAAATGGCTAATAAACAACCACTGATAATACGATGAGCACTTAAGGTGAAAACAGTCTTTGGCATGTTCAAGCAGCTACAGTCTGCTACATAAATGTTTGGACAAATGTTTTCTAATTTTGCCTCTGCACACACACAATCATGAAAAACAAAGTATGTTAAATCATGAAGTAAGCAGTTCTCTAAAAAGGAAGGAGACTAGTGAGGGAAGCCACCAAGTCACCCATGATAAATCTGAAGGTGTTATAGGCTTCAGTGCAAAAACATGCAGTATCCAGATTCCATCTTATCCATCAACCATCGTAGCTTTGTGGTGATGTTGAACAGAGAAGCTGTTCTCCGCCTTAAGATGCCTTGACACTTTCATGCATTTAGCCCCTGCACTGGTGCTTAATTCATCGTAACAATGCCGCACTTTGTGCAGCTGGACATTG
Organism: Thalassophryne amazonica; assembly: GCF_902500255.1. Taxonomy (NCBI): domain Eukaryota; kingdom Metazoa; phylum Chordata; class Actinopteri; order Batrachoidiformes; family Batrachoididae; genus Thalassophryne; species Thalassophryne amazonica. Next base: position 44,968,131 of record NC_047121.1, read on the forward strand.
CATACATAAAATAATTATTTCCTAGTGGATGAATCATTTTCTCTCAGAGTTTGGCCAATGAAAACACCTCTAATCACTTCGGGAATCACAGAGTACCGTTACAGAAGCAGCTTTTCTCTCTCTCTCGCTTATGAGGTGGTGAACGCATTTGGAACAGTCTAAAAGGTATTACTTGTAATGTTTATATTGTAATAGCTTGGTAAAACAGTTGCATGTTTGTTCCTTCTCATGAGTAGCTGTAAAATTATGTTTATGATAGATTTAACGTCTCATAATTATTTAGATGAGCTGCGCTGTGATGCGCTGCACTGACACAATCACTCACACTGACACGGTGTTTTATTAATTGTTTGCGTAAGGTTCACATAATTAATGCGCAATAGAGATTTTGAACATTTCAAAATTTTCTTTGTGTACTTGCACGAAGCCGCGCACAGTTTACGAGTTTACTCTCTGGCACGGCAGATTGCGTACCAGTGCATGGATCAAATTTGTGCAAGTATCTTCATTAGTGTACACACCCAGAGGTGCAAACACTAAAGTGCACCTTTAGGGGAGGTGATGGTCTAGTGGTTAAGGTGTTGGGCTTGAGTCCAGATGATCATGGGTTCAAATCCCCGCCTGACTGGAAAATCACTAAGGGCCCTTGGGCAAGGCCTTTAATCCCCTATTGCTCCCGGTGTGTAGTGAGCGCCTTGTATGGCAGCACCCTGACATCGGGGTGAATGTGAGGCATAATTGTAAAGCGCTTTGAGCATCTGATGCAGATGGAAAAGCGCTATATAAATGCAGTCCATTTACCATTTTAGTGTCTTCCCTCACAGATTTATCAAGCAGTGTTACACATTTGTATTTCAGAATGTGTGATGTAAATTAAGTCCAAGACATATTCAGTGACTTGGAAATATTTCTGCATCCATCCCTTGACTTGTCTAAAGAAAGGTGGCTGCAAAAATTATGATTTGCATCAACTACAATCCTAATATTTTGTTTGTCCAGTTACTTGTGGTCTTGGAAAATGGTGAGACTATATATAAAAATGGCTGTAATTCACTTCCACAGAGACAACATCTTACAGCCAATGAGCACACACATCCAGAAGAGATGCACCAATCATGAAGTACAGTACAGTAGCCAGCAGACATGGCACGAGTGAGGAGACGGCCACCTGGGCTGCTCCACGACCTGGCAAGGCAAAGTGGGCAGATACTGTGCGCCTGTGTGTGCACATGTCAGAGTACATCTGGATCTGTGTGTCCCTGTAAGAGTGCTCCCGCGAATCAGCAGGAGCTCATCATGAGCAAGGGTTCAGCTCATCACATGGTCAGCTGTGTCCCCTGTGGTTGTCACAGCAGTGTGCTGCCATGGGGAGAGACAGCGGAGGAGGGAGTGTGGGAGGACCCCGCGCTCCTCCCAGTATCGGAAAATCAGAACGTACAGCAAGTTAATTTCGTATGAACTGCTGCTTTTCCCATCACTGAGATATCCACCCGTGTCAGCAACGGAAAGATACCAAAAACACTAAACAGGGAAATGGAAACGGGCATTTCTGTTACAAGCACCGGGCATGAATTCATCAGCTTGCTGTATGTGTGAAATTATATGCCTGTCCTCCTTACCAGGACATTATACAGGTTTTTAATCTCCTCATACAATAAAATTTAGGTGTTTACTCTCTTTCCCAAAGCCCACATCCCCAGAAAAATTTAACTCCTTCAGACTTATCCTGTATATCTTGGTGGCTTCCCTCACTTGTCTTCTTTTTGCAAGTGATGTTTTACTTGTCTTTGTAAACTGTGACATTACCTATGCAACCTTTCATTTTGGGTTTGATAGTTTTAATTTATATCAAGGTGTAGAGATTTGTTTTCAGTTCGAGTTTAAAGAGGATAATTACTAAACTGTAATATAGAGAAGCCTCAGTAAATTTTTTTCAAAAATGGTGTGAAGACAGTATATTTTTGCCCCGCCCCCCCCCCCCCACAAAAACCTAGGGTGTGAATGGCATTTATAGACACTGTGAATATACTCAACAAAAATACAAATGCAACACTTTGGTTTTCCCTCCCATTTTTCACAAATTTAAGTAAAAGATCTGCGACTTCTATGCACATAAAAGTTTTATTTTCCTTAAATTATTTTCACCAATTTGTTAAAATTCTTGTTAGTGAGCACTGTACCCATCCACCTGGCTAGTGTGGCATATCAGGATGCTGATTAAACAACATGATTATTAAATAGATGTGTCATGGACTGCAGATGATCTTAAAAAAAAAAAAAGATCTTAAATCGGTGTAAACATGGCAGTCCGGGTCTGGCACGGTTACATGAGATACTAGTGCCTTTTTGTCTGCTTTAATTAGTCTGCCCATCAACAAAGTATTTCCATTCAGAAAAATGCTGTTCACTGGATATTTCTTCTTTTTTTAGACCCTCCTTTTTAGATCTTAAGAGATGACTGTAAAATCCCAGTAGGTCACCAGTTTCTCAAATACCCAAACAGTTCCCCGGACTCTAGCAGTCATACCACTTTCAAAGTCAGTTAAATCACCTTTCTCGCCCATTCTGATGGTCGGTGGTTTAAATGCCACCAGACTACATCTACATCCAAAAATGCACTGGGTTTCTACAATGTGACTGACTAAGTATATTCTTTACTTGAACAGGTGTACATAATGAAGTGGCCAGTGAGTGTATGTTGTATTTCAAATTATATTCAGTTTCTCTGTAAATGCTCCATTTTTAGCTCATCTGTCTGTGAAAGTACAAGGACAGAAGGTATCATATGTAGCACACAATGCAAAGATTACAGAAAAGGTTTGGTTATATGACTTAAAAAAAAGAGAAATGAATGTTGCCTTTCTGGAGAAATGGTGCCATCTAGGAAACCAGAAACTCAACAAAACCCTTCAATGAATAAGCACAACTCTAGTACACATCATTATGGGGGTTCTTTTGGTGAGAGCGTACACGGCAGGGCCGAATATCTACTGTAAAAGAAGATCAAATGAATGATAACAGAGAGGAGAGCAGGTGCTGTCAGTGAGATAAACGACACCCTCAGTTTGTACTAGTACTCTTTCCTAGCATCACGTCACTGCTTAATCTGTGAGATGAGGAAAGAGCAAAGTGTTTTCAAAACCGGCTATAAATGACCGGGCTTAGGGACGGGTTGTGGGGAGGGGCGCGTACATTTAGCTACAAAGGGAATGACTTATTTTTTTAGATTGGGTTTCCAATTTGCAGACTATCCAATGTGTGTGTGTGTGTGTGTGTGTGTGATAAAGTTGTGAGCGGTAACAATTCCAACAGCCTCCACTCTACATAGCCAGCCAGAGGCCGGCATTGCAAGCTTAAGTGCTGTGGAAGAGTTCAGCCTCGACTGTCTACTATTAAAACATGAAGCATGTTAAGGGTGAAGTAGCGCAGGAATGAAGAGCCATTTCGCTGCAAATCAATTTGGTGAAATGAGGAAGGAGGCGGTAGTGTGGAGAACGGGGAGTGGTGCGATAAGACGGCTGAAAGCTGAAGACTAAGAAGAGAGGCTGAAGAGCACAGAGAGCAAAGAGACCCAGAATGAAAAAACATAAAACTTAATGCTGCAGTTTGGTTAACAATCATGCATCCTGCCTGTAATAGCTGTATAAGTAAGTGTTTGATAAGAAAAGTGTGACGTTAATAACCTTACCGTAATCATCTGAGCACAAACCAGCACAAAAAGTAGGATCATTTCCACAGAAGTACCCTTTTTTGTCCTCTCAAACATTAAACTTGTATCAGTGTAGAGAGTGTGGTTCAACCGCCCACTACACCAGGTGATTTCACTGATTAACTGATTTCATCTGCTCCAAGTAATTTTAATCAGTGAAATCACCTGGTGGAGTAGGCGGTTGCAAAGAAAACCTGCACCCTCTCGCCCATTTCTGGAACAAGTTGAACACCCCTGACCGAGACCATTCCTCTGGTGTTTTTGCCTATACTGACATCATGCAGTTACCAGGCTCAACTGTCGACACAAAGTAGGAGGGATCCTACCCAACATACCCATTTGACATACCCAACATTTATGTTGGGTATGTCAAATTCTGACCTCAACATTTGAATATCGCAGCAGAAACTGCTACCAATCAGACAAGGCAGCATAATCTTCCTTTATCTTCTTCTGATAGTAATGTGGTACTAATGTCAACAGCACTGTTTTTTCTTTAACAATTTCATAGTAAAACTTAAATACAACCTCCTGACATCAGTAGTCTCAAGAGAAGTAAATACCTACACAGTTTTGCTCCCTTGGGGTATGTATCCTACCCACAGATGTTATTTCACGTCTTTTTTAAAGGGTAGCGGCTTTCAAATGACTATTTTGGGTCATAAAGTGGTTTTTTGCTTGGTATGCAATCACATACCTCAGGTGTCCCACAGCTTTGGTGCGAACCAATGAGAGGATGATGTAGTCATTCTGCTGACCCTGGAATCTGTCCACTGCTTGTCACCTACAGACACATAACATTATACAGTTAGTCACAGATTGATGTCCACTTGAACACCAAATGCATACAAAGTTGAGCTGTATCAATTAAGAAACAACTATCTTGATAAATGATTAATCATTTTGACTGATAAAACAATGAATAAAAAATGATCAATCCCAATCCCAAAGAGTAGCTAGCAGGGCAGCAATGATGTAGCTGCAAAGCCACGCCAATATAGGTGGGTTGGGGTCAATCTGCATGTTGATTTGGCACTTAAACAGCCACTAAATTTTGTAGAACCTATCTCTTCACCAGATGTATGAGTGTGTGGTGTCTTCATAATGCCACCTCGCTTGCATACTTCTTGAGTTATGGTATGCGTGTGTTGCTCTGGATGCTGGTTATGGTGTGTACTACTTGCACTTTGATACAGAATAGACGTTTTATGTTACACTTGGACTTTAATAAAAGCAAGATATGACACAAGAACTACCAGTGATTCCCCTAGAATTTTTGTTCAGGCCTGGGAGTACCCACTGCAAACAAAACAAGCAAACACGTATTTTTCTTAAACAAAGCTAAGGTAAGTACAGCACCCAGATGCGTGATTGTTAAATGCTTTCATATGACTAGGGTTGCAAAATTGATCCTCTCCCTCCCAACTCTTCTGTACTTTGCTGCACAGTGAAACCGTCTAATAAAACCGATGATTAAGTTGTGCACATATCATTCATCACAGAACCTACTGTGGACAAACTGTATCTGCATGAATTACAGACCAATTCCCATTTAAGTCAAAATGGGAGCCTTGCTACTGTCAAGACATGAAGTTTGTAAAATGTGTAAAAAAAAAAAAAAAAAAGGTTCTAATTTTGCCTGGGCTGAAGAGGATTAAAAGTGCACTTATCCTTTAAGTTCTGAGATAGCAGTGTTTTTCCTTCCACAGACTCTTCTCATACTTTTAGATTGAGACATGAGTGATGGAGTCTACATTTTCCTCTTATTGCTGTTATCACTGTAGGCCACATGTGTAGCCGGTGGGGCTAATGCGGCTTAGAAGTCTTTAGCTGCCAGTAGCTTCTTACCTGGGCCCCTGAGACTCACGGCCACCGTACTGGGGCCATGTTGTTTAAACGGATCAGAGACTTTCAGTGAGGCAGAGCAAGGTGAAGTAGATCTCTGGGGATTTTTCTTTATGGAACTCAAAGGAAATTCCTGACATTCAATTGGCTTTTCCTGCATGGTCATCTAGCCCTGCTCAGTAGGTTACTTATGCCTGCAGCTATGAGGAAAATAATAATACAACCAGGCCAAAACTGGACCCATAAGACATGTTACCTTCTTGTCACAGTGCCACTTTCTGTAAGGCAGCCTGTGTGGTTACGCAAACATCTGAGATAAAGCCATGTCAGTGCTGCATAAATTGCCAAAACCATTATTTTTTCTAAGTGGTGATTTCAGTAAAAAAAATAAATAAAATAAAATCACAGTGGAGGCAGAATATAACTGTAAAAGTGATTTTGTAATCATGTTATACTAACAGGAGCACATACATAAGCATTCCATTTAGTTGGTTTTGGTATTTTTTCATATTGTAGGTAATTTAACTTAAATATGGGACACTGGCCTAAAGGCCTTGTGTCCATTGTTGCTCAGTGATTGAGATGTCCATCAGAAAAAGGACCACATATACACCACACAGACAGTCATGATGATTTGTGCCTGTATGACCAAGTCCATGGGCACATGATGGATGGTTAGTTTTGATAATTCATCATGGTAAAAAACTGTACACACTGTACCCCATCTGTGCTACAGGGTCCTGATCCATGTGAAAAAGTGGTCTGCGTACGGCACAGGGAAGGAATCTTGGTAGATGACTGCAGATGAGGGGAGGAGTGAGGTGAATATAAGGTTGTGACTTAGGGTCACTGCAATCCCTCGGTGGTGAGGAAGAAAGTCTTCTAGTTGATTCCCAAATGTGCAATAACAAAATGGTCATCTGGTAGTATGTTGAAGTCACCTACTGAACAGACATCCATGTGATGCATCACTGGTTACAATTAAGTGGCCCTGCAATTGGCCTGTACAAAGTTACTGCACATACTGTGCCCCCACCACCACCATTTTTTTTTACACTGTGACCTTGGAAAGTAAGTCAAAGTCACTCATCGCCTAACTCACCTAAGATTTCCATGGGATACATATGTGAAATGCAGTCGCTCTGCACTCAACCCGTTGAAAGCTATTGCAACTACTGCATTTTTCAGTGTTTCTGTTCTGTGACCTTGAAAATTAGGTCAGCGTCACTCATCATCAAGCTCGACAAAGATCCTCAATAATTGCATATGTGGTGCAAATTTGGTGCTCCCACACTCAACCTGTGGGAAGTTACTGAGAATACTGTTGGCCTGGACGCACACATGGACAGATGGACGAACTGCATTTCAATTTCCCATGCAGGGGAGAAAGGGGCCAATAAAGCAAAAAATTATGCCATGAACAAACTGCAATATGTAAAATGGTCACAAGATTTTTCCACAGCATTGTATGTGGCTTTTTAAGTCGTAGCTTCTGAAACCTCAAGCACAAGAAAAAAAGATGCTGTGTTTCCACTATGACTTTGTTCTCTTCAGTGGATCAATCAGACATCAAGTCCAATCACAAAACCAGACCAGCCCAGGAGTAGAGCACCCATATGATCAACCACTGAGCCATGCTGAAGAAATGATCCTGTAGTTAACTTTGACTAGCAACTTTCAACTGATCCCCATCAATCCTTTTCAAAAACAGGAGGGTGAGCACAAGGAACGGGGATGTGAATGTGTAAAAGGGAGCTGGTGCTAATGAGGAAGTAGACCAATATTTATTTATGTCTCCCTGTTGCCATGTAGAACAGGTGCAGCCCTAGAGGCAACAATATGTCAGTTTTAGAATAGCAGGAGGCTTTGCAGTTCGCTTCTTCCATGCACAAGTCAAATCACCACTTCCACAGGAAAAAGCTCACTTTGATTCCAGCAAAAATGAAAAAGAACACGTGTCCATACAAACTGCAAACACATAAATGCTCTGACACACCGCCATCATAAAGGGCTAATACGCTGCAAGGTTTACGTCATCCAATGTAACTTGTTTTTGGAATCAGAGGTGCTTAGTGAGAGTGTTATTCTTAGCCCACAGACCAGTGACAGTGGAGCTCAGATAGAGAATCTCTCCAAAGCATAGCAGTTGCATGGTGTTTAGTTATTTATGAGAATCTTCCAGGGAATGAACTGCAGAGGTCATGTCATTGAGGCAGAAGCATGTCTATGGATACAAGGAGGCAGACGAACTACACATTGGGAGCACATCACATTCACTAGACCGGGAAAGAACGCACTGTGAGCGGCACGTTTGTTATTACAGAACTGCACCAAAACTTCATAATTTCTTTCAGCGTCACAAAAACAATAAAACACTCTGTCCTATAATAACTTCATAGGTGGACATATTAATCCTGAATCTTTGTTCTCTTTTTGTGGTTCTCGTGCGATACCCACCTGTGCTCTTGAATGTGAAGAAATCAGAAAGCAGCACTGCAACTCCTTACAGAGAAAGATTCAGGGATTGTCGGAAATACAAGTGAAATGTCATATTTACTGTTGCATCGTGACTGCTTTATGTTTCAGGCCAAAATAATGGAAGATTGATGGGGAATCTGGTCAGACAATAAGGCAGATATTTTAAGGTTGTCACAGACACTCTGACTTTCAGATGTATGAATGAAGAAATGAGGAAGAGGAACACGGAGAAACACAGATTCCATGAGCATATTATCCTCCATCATTCTCTGCCAAAGAGGCTCTACTTTTAGCCATTTATACCATGTTGGTTGACCTGTTAATGGCCTGTCACACCTTGACGATTTAGCCAGTGTATGACAACTTTTGATAAATTTGGCAAATAGGCTGGCTATGTTGAATACGTTATGCAGCTGTCACATCATGTCTGCGTATGCCAATAGCTCCGTTTCCACTGAGCAGTCCGGACTGGTACGACATGATATGGTGCAGGTGGGAACAGTTAAGTCTGGCTTGGCTTTTGTTTGGTAGGTAGAGCATGTAGGTGGTGACATGCACATCATCGAGTGCTGCTCAAGATTGGATGAATGTGGCTAAACGCTGGCAAAGAGAGGGAAGGTGATCTGAACTGAGGGGGTGGAGATGCCACAACCATCTTCAATGCTTTTACTGAGGGAAGGCGGTGTTTGCAAAACTCTGTGATACATGGCCCCATCCATCTTCCCTTCAATACGGTGCAGTCTCATGTCCCTTGCAGAAAAGCCACCCAAAAATGATGTTTCCATCCCTATGCTTCATGGTTGGTACGGTGTTCTGATTGTTCTATCCAAACTGCAGGAGTGGATTTGATACCAAAAAAAGCTCTATTTTGGTAACCTTCTCCATGCCTCCTCCGGATCACCCGGATTTGTCCCCTGGCAAACTTTCAAATGGGCCTGGACATGTGCTGGCTTGAGCAGAGGGACTTGCAGTTTTAACCACGATGAAGTTGTGGGTCTAATGTAATCTTGTGACTGTAGTCGCAGCTCTCTTAGCTCATGACCAGGTCCTCCCGTGTAGTTCTGACCTTTCTCAGAATCACCTTACCCCACAAAGTGAGAACTTGTTATGGAGCCCAGACAGAGGAAGACTGACAGTCATCTTGTGTTTCTTCCATTTTCTAATAATTACGTCAACAGTCGTTGCCTTCTCACCAAGCTGCATGCCTATTGTCCTGTAGCCCATTCCAGCCTTGTGCAGGTCTCTGTGGTGTCCTTACACAGCTCTTAGTCTTGGTCATGGTGGACAGGTTGGAGTGTGATTGATGAGTGTGTGAACAGGTCTCTTTTATATAGGTAATGAGTTCAAACAGGTGCAATTAATACAGATAATGAGTGCCAGAATAGGAGGGCTTCTTAAAGAAAACTAACAGGTCTGTGAGAGCCAGAATTCTTGCTGGTTGGTAGGTGATCAAATACTGATGTCATAATTAATCATTTAAAAATCATAAAATGTGATTTTGTGAATTTTTTTGCTCTAACAGTTGAAGTGTACCTACCATAAAAATTACAGACCTCCCCATTTTTTGTAGGTGGGAAAAGTTGCAACATTGACAGTGGATCAAATACTTATTTGCCTCAGTGTATGTATGACAACTGTTGTGTGTGAGGACTGAGTTGACACCTGGGTTTGTTTGAGGATGGGACTGTGGCTGGTGCTAACTGGTCTTTATCTCCTTTTCTGTCTAATTAAATTCATCAGACTAAAGTGCTCCAGCTGCTGAAAAGTGCCTGGTTTTGGTAAATGTAACACACTGTCACACACACTCTGGACCAAATGCTCAGCACCATGACCTTTCTCTCTTCTTTCACAGTAATACCAGCAGCGTTCAGTCCAGCTGCCTGATTACTGACCAATGTCATGAAAACTTTGAATGATGCGCACCAGTACCAAGCACAGATTTTGCCTTGCTGTCAGAACAAGCGCACTACAGAACAGACTTCAGCGCTGTAGTTGTCAGAATACATTGGTAATGGACTGTTATCACGAAGATGTAAGAGAATCCTACAACTGCATGGAGGAACTAATGAATGAGAGGGAAGGGGGGGGTGGTGAAAAGTCAAAGCACTGTGATGTACTAATTTTTAGTTTAAAATACACCTACATCAATTCAGAAGTTGTGACTTATTTATAATAAGTCAATAATTACCTCCGCCAAGGAAGATGGAGGAGGTTATGTTATCGCCAATGTTCATTCATTTGTCTATTGGTGAACATCCTGGATTTTTCATGTATCATTATGAAAATTTTACTGAAGATTCATATCCTGATAGGCAAGAACTGATTCAATTGTCAAAGGGCAAAATCAGGAAAAATCTTGTAACATCTTGTAAATCTTTAACATTGAACAAATTTTCAGAAATTCATAACTCTGTCAAAAAAGATGGAATTTCTTTCATATTTGAAAGTGTTGGAGTGTATGATGGTATCCTTTATCATAGTTTGATAACTAATCTGTATCTGATCCAGATTTTGTGGCCATTTAAATTTAACATTGAAAAACCCATTTAATGTATATTTTACATTATATCTTAACCAAATGTGCCCCAATCACTCTCATATTTAAAGGTGAGGTGCAGACTGGCACTCACTATCACCTGACAAAGTTTGATCTGGATCTGATTCGGGTTGTAGATTTTGTGGACTTTTGAATTTAATAATGAAAAGCCCATTTGGTGTACATTTTGCATTGTATCTCATTCAAAAGTGCCTCAATCACTCTTATTTTTTCTGTTATGGATTACCTAAACCACCAAAACCGGATGGAGGTTCCCATGTTATGTTTGTCTATCTTCAGTTATCAGTTGAAAACCAAGTGCCAAAAAGCAATGACAATTGTACATAGCAGAGATACACAATGTTCTGTGAAAATGAAAAAAGAAAACCCCCAAAACTGACAACATCACAAAAAACCTTTCAATTCAAGTGCATAAACTACATCTATACTCCAGACATTTGATCACATCTAATTTAGCTAATGAAAAGCCACTTCAAACAGGACTTTGACCTTGAATTTTTTTATTTTTCCAAGTTAAACATTTTGTGGAATTGGAAACTACAGTTGGCAGAGGTTTGTGCTCTATGAGCGTGGTGCTCTAATGGTATTTAAATTCTTAAACTTTTTGCACTGAAAGATTCAAATCTGTTATTTCAACAATTTTGACTCAGACCAGCTCCCTTCCCTCCACCACCAGCAATCTTGTTGGCAGTGTTTAATTCAAATTATATCGTGATACATTTATGGAAGCACAGAACTTAATCACACAGAGTTATGTCATACAATAACCCATTATTTATAGAAACTTGAAATTTGCTGTTGGATTAAATTGTTACACCCCCTTATACACCCACATTAAAATGGGCTGTGATTGTTTTAAATTAATATTTTCATGTTTAGTCCTCGGGCAACAAGGGTTTGGGCATCATGTAGTTTAGCGTTGATACCAAAAGTTTTACTTTATTATATTTGTAAGGTTAGCAGCCCCCCAGCCCCCCAACATTGTGCCAGAGGGCATGCAGTGTTTAATGACTCATCTTAACATGAAACATCATAAACACAACAGGCTGTAACATTGTGTTTTGAAAGGCCAAAAGAATATGAACCAAAAAGAAAAAGGAAAAAAAAAAGTGAGAGACTGTGGGTTTGGTAAAGAATGAAAAGAGATGTGAGCACAACCTGAGGCTAGTGGGTAAAAACATTTAGCGGTACAAAGAGAACAGGGAAGGGATGCTGCCAGCAGGCTGCTGATGCTCCACTACACAGTGCAAAGAAAGGAAAGAGGAGTCTGAGGGAATACTGTGGGCTGGATGAAGACAACAACACACCATCCTTCAGGGATGAACACAACACTGAGGTTGCACCCACTCGGTAAGTATGCACATTCCACTGTCATTTTGTACCCATTTCTTAAAACAACCAAAATCCTTGGAAATAGAGGCAAGCTGGTACATAAGCTGTTAGGTATGGAGAGGAAAAAAAAAACAAAACAAAACTGTCCTGTTCCACCCAAGTCATGATTTGCAGACAATTTGAGGAACAAGTGATCTGATGGAAGGGAGAGTCATAAAAATACTACTTTACTTTGCAACTCTACAAAATTAATTGAAAATCTCCATAAGCCTCATTAATTTTCTACCTTGACGGAATTACACTTAATAAAATAACTTGAATTAAATAGTATGCGTGGATAAGGATGCCTGGGAAAATCTGCAGTTAATGTAGTGAAAGAAAGAGAAGTGTTCTAATATTTATGTATTTTTAATAGAAGGTAGTATGATGACTGGGAGTGCTGTGAGAATCCGAGCTGAGGTGGCTGCTGGGTAGACTCCACAGGTGTGAAGAATTTGCTTGCGTGCATGCATTTGATGGATGTGCAGTCTGAACTGGTCTATATTTCACACACTAAACCAAGTGAAAACACATCTGAGATTTATTTTTTGAAGAAGAAAAATGTGCTTGATAAAGAGTACACCAAACAGATATTTAACTAGATAACTGCATTCAAATCTGCCCACACTGTTTATAACTGACGACCAAAAATGTGAGATGAAGTACCATTTGTTATATTTCACAAGAGCTGCAATCGATTAATCTTTGAGTCTTTTTAAATGTACAAAAAATAAAAAATAGACTGTGGACAAATAAAACATCTGAGAATGTAATTTTGGGCTTTGATAAACATTTTCTCACATTTTATAGATCAAACAACAAATGGATGAATCTTGAGAATAAGACTGAGTAATGAAAATAACTGCATCACTATCTCAGCAAGAGGCAAAGCTGTGTGCAGAATTTTATTCCATATTTTTCCCATGACCGCCTTTTTAATTTTCCTCTCTGTCTCTCTCTTGGACACACACACAAACACATGCACGCTTTAAAAAAATTTGTTAAATTAATACCGTTTATGACAAAATATTTAAATGCAAGGTTGAAAGTTATAGGTTTATGGTTATGATTTACAGGTAAACTAACCAAAAGATAAGGTACTGCCAAAATAATTAAAAGAATAATAATAAAAAAAAAAGTCATTAGAAGGTTACTTGAAAATAACTGTTCAATACAATTTTTTTTTTCACATTTCAATTTCAGTGTTGAATACTTGAGAATTAAAAGTTCATTGTTCGTCAAAAAATGTACTTGCCTTTTTATGCTATATTATCAATACATCATTGGCATAAAATGCTCTTAACACAACAATGACGACAATATTGTGGCATTATTGCTTATCGTAGTATTTTCTGAGGGAATATATCATCCAAAACTGGTTTGGACAGGCCTAGTAATCGTGTGCAATGTTCAAGTGCATTATGTGTCTTTACCTTATTGGGTTGGCCGAAGAAAGGATTTCCAGCACACCGCTGGTTAATCACATCTCTGATCAGGTGTTTTTGGCCGTTGTATGTGGTCAGGATGCTGATGCGGTCAGCTGGGTAGCCCAACAGTCGCATGTACATGTACAGGGCTACAGAGTACTCTGCTTCTCCCAGGTTCTATAAAGATGGAGAGGAAAAGAATTTGAATTAGAGATTGGTGAGCAACACCCCCAACTCAGTTGCTTGGATTTGTAACATATAGAATGTGTGGTCTTGAAATGCCTCAAGAGCCCAACAGGTCTGTTTATACATGCAATTTAAACATGTTCCTTCATGTACACCATCAGGTGGTGTGGTACCACTGTGTCTAGTTTCACTGAAATCCATGCAATTACATCCAGCTACATAAGTATTTAGACAGTGACAATATTTTTTACTCCACCAGTGGAGATGAAATGAAACTGTAGAGATGAAACTTGTACTGTAGGCACTTTAACTCAAGGGGGTTTAATAAAAATCCCCATATCCCCATAACTATTTAGGAATTAGACATGCTTATACACCATTCCCCTATTTTCTCAGGCAAACTGTACGTATGACTGTAAACACCATTCATCACTTTTCCAGTTTTCTTTTGAAAAGTCAGGGATGGACAGATTTTCAAGTCACTGCCCATAAAAGTAGCTAATACCCTGGACTTCATTTACATCATTCATTAAGAATATCATACTTTCAGGTAAAGCTGTCTAGAGTCAGCAGTTCTCAAAAACTGACTGGAGACTAACGAGGGAAGCCACCAAGACCCCGAAGACAACTTTGAAGGAGTTACATGTTTCCGTGGCTGTGACTGGAAAAATCTGTGCATCATGCAACTTTGGTCTGTTGCAACACCAGTCACAGCTTCATTGTGGAGTAAAACAGAGAAGGATCGTAATGCACAAAAAATGATACAGTTAAAGCGACGCTCGAGTTTCTGTGTGCCTTCTGACAAAACTTTAACTGGAATTTCATATCTTCTTTGACAAATCCTTCTCTGCGCCAATACACCTGTGCAGTTTTTTTTTTTTTTACAGCAAAATTAATGACAATCCCTCTATAAGCACATCTTAATGGTTTCATTTTCAGCTCCATTGTGGTGGTGCACAGGTACAACATAATTAAAAATGTGTCCCAAGTACTTATAAATGCACCTGACTCTACATATTAAGGAGCATCTCTAATACAATTTAACTCTGAGATCATGGGACAACATCACCAAGTTTAGCTCAGTGAAATGTGTTCCACTAAAAGCATCATTCAAGCTTTTCAACCAAACGTCACTTGTGCCATAGTTACACTCTATCCTTCACATGTGACCCAGAAAACACCAATACTATGCATTATTCATGCAGTTTCAATTAGGCCTGGACTGCAGTCTCTCATCTCAGTTTAAGGATTAATTTATGCTGCTTCATCATCAGTTCCTGATACTGCTGCAATGGAGTCCACTGATCAAAATCCCACAACCGTTTTTATTTTTCCACCCCTTGTCATCCATTTTACTTGTCTACTTGTCTAATCAGAGTTAAGATAAAAAAAAAAAAGAGAAGTTCTAAACATATAATTCGCAACAGTAACGGCAGATAGATGGTTATTTTAGAGATGTGGGAATGGACCGGTTGTCTGCCTGGGTGGTTGCCATCCAGGACCCAAGGCGGCTCTCAATAACCATTCTAGCATCAGACTAAAAGTCCCTTCAGCTGCTCCCTTGTTTGCACTCGGGGTCGCCACAGCAAATCCAAGGTGGATCTGCATGTTGAATTGGCACAAGTTTTACACCGGATGCCCTTCCTGACGCAACTCCACATTACATGAAGAAATGTGGCAGGGGTGGGATTTGAACCCGGAGCCTTCTCAACTGAAACCAAGTGTATTAACCACTTGGCCACCATTATTGTTAACACAAGAGGTCTCATTAAGACTATGCCGTGGTTGCGAAAAGCCACTGTCAGTTAAATTCATTTGAAAATCGCGGGAAGCGCAATCAATAGCTAATCGTTGGTAAGTTTCAGCAAATGGACTGAGGAGTATAGCTCAGATGGTGGTGCATGTGATGCCTTCTCAATGAAGACCTTTGGACTGCAGAGTGTCAGGAGCGTGCAAGGCCTGGGCTGGGGTAGTGTTTGTTCAGCTGTGACAGCCATTCAGCAGACACTGGCTACAACAGCTTCTCCCGTGTCCAGTTTATCCCTTCTGAGGACTTGGAAAGTCTCTGTGTGTGTTGGAGGTTAGCGGGCAGAATGAGAGACATTGGCAATTCCCTCAAGGAGCCTGAAAATGGCAGCAGGCAAATGGAGTGAGGTTCATGTGATCTGGTGCTTCAAGAAAATCGTGGCCTGAATTAAAGAACAATAAGGAACTTAATGGCTCTGAGCATGCACAATGTGAAATGCTCCACTTCATTCCATAAAGCACTATGATATTTTCACTGGTCGCACTACAAACGCGCCAAGTGTTTCAGCTTTCATTCTGAATAATGCTGACTTCAACACAGACAACAGTTAATCCAATTTTAATCTTTACCCCAAAGGTACTTTTTTTTTGTAGATAATAATCATGTTCATAATTTAGAATGATGGTACATTAGTTGTGCTGTGGTATTTGACACTAATGTTAGCCTCACACTTCATGCTAGTGTGGGGTTAAAGTGGTGTCAAAGTAAACATTTTGTTACACCACACTTAAGTGTCTCAGCAATGTACTAATGAAACCCAACCTGGCTGCTGGTGTGAAGCACAAAACCACTGCTCACAGGGTCAGGCATGGTTGGGGTCAGACAAAGTGGAATTCTCAATATACATTAACAACTAGAAACAAGGCAATGTTTAAATGCCGTCCAAACACATTTTCAGTGTCAACTGGAACTAAAGTAAGCCCCTTCAGTTGCTCCCTTGTTTTCACTCGGGGTCCGAGGTGGATCTGTATGTTGATTTGGCCCAAGTTTTACACCGGATGCCCTTCCTGACGCAACTCCACATTACATGGCAAAATGGGAGGAGTGGGGTTTGAACCGGGAACCTTCCACACCAAAACCAAGCGCACTTGGCCATAATAGAGAGTCAGGTAAATAAGCATCTATGTAAATGAGTGTAAACAGTTAAACACCACATTCTGCCCCGCATCAAGTGTTTCTGTTGTTCTGCGCAAAATTCTATCTTGTGTGCAGCACATTTTGAAGGAAATCGAAGCACAAAAACTAAAATGGAATTCCTCAAAGTTCATACCTCAACCAACTTCGAAATTGCCCAATACCTTATAAAGTTGAAAAGATTGCTTACTCATCACAAAATAATAACCACTTACTTTGATAAAGAAAAAAATCTTGATCAACTTCTAAAATATGCTAGCTTTCTTGTTTTATAATAATTATAAAATGAATATTTTTTGAGCAGTGAACTGATTTTACAGTCACTGATTTACATGATCTTTATTAGAGTGCCTATGGCATGCTTAGATTATATTTAATTATTTCAGACGACGGAATGTGGAACAACATAAACAAACATTTATTTTTGTAATTGTGTGCTATTGGTACAAATTACGTGTACTGCTGACCTGATAGAAGTATGGGTTGGGCTCAGACTCTCCCACCCCATTGAAGTCCTCCACATTAATCAGCTGGAAGTCAAAGGTGAGGCCAGGGTTTGGCACCTGGAACTCAGGCATGAGCTGGACATGAGGCAGGTTCCCCAGGTTTTTGTAGCGCCAATTATACAGATTACAAAGGCTGTAGCAAAGAAAGACGGAAACACATCACATGATGTTCTTTAGTCATCCAATCTGTGAGACAACCGTACAAGTCAAGCCTGTCCCAATGGATTCCATGCAGTGTTCTTCCACAAGGACCCACCTGGCACGTGCACGCCCTTGTGCATCTAGATCTACAGTGGGCACACCCAGGCGCACAAATCGGGTAAAGAGAGACTGCTCCATGTTGGAGTACTTCTGAAAGGCCATGTTCTTGATTACAGGAGGCAACTGGTGGTGATCTCCAATCATGATCCAACGCTTCAACCTGCTGTAGCCATCTTCTGGGTTCTGATGGGAAATTGAAGACAAATAAAACCTCTTCCTACATTTTGCTGAGAATACTGGAATCAAACAGATGAAAAACACTATTTAAAAAAAATTAATGGGGAAGGTGATGGTCAGTGGTTAAAGCGTTGGGCTTGAGACCAGAGGATCCTCGGTTCAAATCCCAGAAAATCACTAAGGGCACTAGAGCAAGGTCCTCAATCCCCTAGTTCCTCCCGGTGTGTAGTGAGTACCCTGTATGGCAGCACCCTCACATCGGGGTGAATGTGAGGCATTAATGTGAAGCTTTGAGCATCTGATGCAGATGGAAAAGCAGTCCATTTACCATTTAATGCAAACCCTGCACAGTATAATTTCTCTGTAATGTTTTAATAAATTTAAATGTGACGGCAAGGCATGAGCCAATTTAACAGATAAACGACCTGAAAGTTATATGCCGCACTGCAGTTTCATTAAATGCTGTTTTTACTTAATTAGACTGACAATTTAATATTATGTATGTGAAATCAAATCTTGAGTGTGAAATAACCCAGGAGAGCAGTGAGGCAGGAACGGGCTGTACAGTTTTCATTCTTGACAGCATCACGCTGACAGTTTGTTTCTGCTCATTACAACTCCTTCACTTGCAGCCTGACCTCAGCAAACCGAACCGGTGCAAAGTCACAAGTGGATAAAAACGGTTTATTTCTTGAAAGATAATGGAAAGTCCGATTTTGAATGTGATGTGAACCTACAGTTAAGTCTATAAGTATTTGGACTGGAAAACAATTTTTAAGATTTCACCACTGTACACCACAAAAGAGTTGAAATGAAGCATTCCAGATGCGTTTGTAGTGTAGACTCACCTCCAATCACAGCTTCATGATGGAGTGGAATTTCATATACCAAAACAGATCAGGTCTAGGCTGGAGTCTCCCGTGTCCCTTCTGCCAAATTGTAGCTGAAATTTTGTATTTGTTTTCACAAAATTATTTTCTGCTCAACTCCACCATGAAGTTGTATAACTGGTGATGCACCAAACAAAACTCTCACTGTGCAGTTTCTCCCATCACAACCATGGAAACCTTTAACGCCTTCAGAGGTGTCCAGGTGGCTTCCCTACGAGTATCCTACTTGCACCGTCACAGTTTTTTTTTCTAGAACTGCGTCCTCCAGGCAGATTTGCCAAACAGTATCATGCTGTTTGTATTTCTTAGTGATTAACGAATACATGAATGTAAATGTATATTCACTGACTTGGAAATATTCATGTACCCATCTAGCTGGTCTAATTAAAACTGGCTGGAAGAATGACAATTTGTATTCCCAATAATCCTTATAATTAGTTTTTCACAATTCCTTATGACCTCTGAAATGTAGACACTGTTTACAGAAATCACTATAATTCCTAAACAGTCAATGCAAGATTTTGGTTAAACCCTTTGAATGAAAGATGAAAGTCAGAACACTGTTTCATTTCGGCTTCATTGTGGTGGTGTGGAGATAAAATTACAAGAGAATTACAAAAATCTTATCGGTCTCCAACTAAATGTGGACTTCACTACAGCAGAAAGTTCTGACTAAAATTAGGAGTGTCCGGTGCGGACGTGTGCTCACACCATTCTCGCATCAGTTGCTGTGAAAATCCCAGTCAGCCAGGTTGTGCAATCTTTTTTCATGATACTGTTGCTGTCCAGTCTATTGCAGTTTTTAAATGCATTTTTAATGTAATTTTGTTTATATTGCAGTGAAAAACCTGTAAAAGGGGTCAGGCTGCACAATGAACTGGAGTTATATCCTGCACTGCCAATAAGCGAAGTGCAGATCTCGGGCCGCATGATGCATTATGGGTACACTAAATTTTTCAGCTACCAATCCACAGTCAAAGATGACGGAAAACAGCGAGGAGTGCTATGATTTGGACCATTTCAACCACTGGAAATTTGACGATTTAAAGCATTTCTGTAAGCTCGCGGATTGCCTGTTTACAACCAGGACTCTGCGTACGGCAGTAGAGAGAAACGGAAGAAGAGCTGGCTGTCCTTGCGTGTGCTGCATCGGTACAGAACTACCGTTTGGTGCTGACAAAGGAGGAAAAGAGCTGTTGTCAAAATGACGCACCAGCCTTGTTGATAGTTGGAGACAAATTTCTGCACCCCTTGAAGGCAACTGACAGATGGTTTAGACAAAGTCTAGAGTCTGAAACTGTGGATATTGGAGAATATTTGCTAAGCAGGGATGAGAAATCGCTACTCCGCCGGCGTCGTAATGACTACAATGAAGGTGGGTCTCACATATAACCTCTGTGGTGTCACGTTTGTTTTGATAAGTTGACAGACATACAATATGTGCGTGCATGCAGTTCGTTTTATAGAACATGTCAATATTACAATATACGGCTCACTTCATAATAATTCGGCACGGTCTCGGGATATTGACAAAATAAACGTGTGAGAGAAACTTACAATTTAGTCCATCTTTTATGTCCATCTGGAGCTTTTCTTTTCTGTGGGGAAATTGATGTAGAATGAACGGAGGTTTACAACCACATTTCTTCTTCATTCCATCTTTGGGTGGACTCGGCAGAGCCTTGCAATCGTGTGTTTTCAGTCACCTTTCAAGCCTATAAATTCCGTTCGAGTATTTGAAAACCACACAATGCGCACGTGTCATTACTGTATGCGTCGCTTAAGGCTTAAAGCTTTTGAAACAATCCCTGTGAGCCTTAACTTTCACAGTCCACTAACGCTACCGTATACAAAATTCAATGGTAGCGGTGTGTGTTTGGTAGCTGGAATTTTATACGCTGTTTGACCCACGCATGTGCAGATGTGTTGCGCACTTCGCTCATTTGTATCTGTTGTTAGTTCTGTTGTCTCATTTCCTGCAAGGGATGCCCCCTGCTGTCCTCTCACACATGGCGAACAAAGAATGTTACTCTGATCTCACGAAGACAATGACCAGTTCAACCTTTACTCCATGTCGCTTTGTGCATCCCTTCAAACAAAGCACCATCCCAGTATTGCAGGAGTATTCACTCACTAGTGTGCATGTGTAAAGGGGCTCACGGCTCACTGAGGACAGACAACCTTCTGGTGAGGATGCTGGAGGAATTGATGTGCTCAATGATCTAATCTGTCAACATGCATTAGCACTATGTTGGGTAATTAGGCACGAACAACAAAACAGAGCACACCTGTTACTCTGAGGCCTATCAACCAGGTCGTACTAAACAGGAAGAGTGAGACAGCAGCAGTCATGACTCAACGATGTCAGGATATAACCAGACCTTTTTCCTGGCACTGTGTTTTCAGGTATCATGTGAGCATAGTGGATTAGCTTATATTTTCAGTTAAAATCCAATTTGGACCCTAAACTAACCACGTCTGTCAAGGTTCAAGACTTATTAGAAAAAGGTTACCTGTAGCAGCAGAGGATGACGGTTTCAATCTCCAGTATCTGAGCTGCTCTTCCATCAAGATATTGTCATACTAACAATTAAAACAAGGAAAACTACTTAGATATGACACTGAATACAACCTGAAGCCCAACTTTGATGACTTTATGTTACCACAAAAAATGAAATGCAGAGAAAAGTCTACCTTAAATCCCAGCTCCACCAGGTCATGACGTTTAAGTGCAGCATGTGTACATGTCATAGCGATAATTTTAGCTTCTTTCACCAGAAGGTATTTGGAGCGGTCCAGTCCACTTCTCAGCAATTCAAAAGCCCTGAATTCCTTCAATGACAGGCAAAAGACCGAGTGAAACCAAAAATCAATCACTGCATAAAGTAAGGGTTCAGAAATATGAAACAACTGGGGGGAAAAATTGGAGAAAGAACACAGTAAGAAAGTGTGTTATTAGCATGTAGCACTTGTTGGGGGTGGGTGATATGACCTAAAATGGCCCATGTTCTGCGTTCTCATGATGCAGAATTATTATGTGTTTCTAAGGTTAAAAAGAAGTCAGCAGGCCACTGAGTGTTCTCTTATCATGCACCTATTCTGCAGAATGATTTGCATGCGGGGATAAAACAGTTGGACTCTCTGGAGTCATTCAATCAAGACCAGATTAAAGTCTATTTTCCCTTTCATATGGCTAACATATGTGTGTATTGTTGAACCATTTTTCCCTCTCCTTTTAAATTGTGTTATTAACAATGGAACAGGTCTCAGCCTCATTATATGTAAATTCTGGGTCTGTTAGTTGATGCATAGGGTTAGCTGTCAGTGACCACATTAGTACTCTCTCTGCTTCTCTGATTTATTACTCGCAAATAAATACCTTAGGTGCTGTTAGTTCTGCCCAATTGATTCTGCTTTTTCTCTGTGTCCATGGTACTGCTACTAAGGATGTGACCAGGGAATTCGAGAGTCTCATTCTGAACGAATGGATGGGGTGTGACCTGTATCATGCAGATGACAATGATACTCGGGGCAACACAGAATTTCAATAATGGCCAGAAGTGCCACTGCTGGAGGCGAGAATACAGGACTATCAATGCTGATGCTGCGTGCTAAAAAACGGTCAAGAATATAAATTTTTCTTTATACAAAGAGCAGCATGGCTCAGAAAAAGTTATTTCTATGATTAGTATGTGTTACTGCAAAAATTAATTTAAAAATTATTTTAACAGCTGCTTTGACTCACTGATCATAGTCCCAGCTGTACTGTGACAAAATGTTTACTGATCTCAAAATTCATAGATATTTGCCATTATTTTTCATTATTTCCATGTGTTGTCTTGGTGTATACAAACAAGCAATATATATATATATATATATATATATATATATATATATATATATCTCAGAAAAAAAGGCACGTCTGTTCTATATCTTATCACAGTGTCGACAGTACTGCATTGGCCACGACTATCAGACTGGCGTACCGCCACCCTAAGTACACTCAACAAAAATATAAACGCAGCACTTTTGGTTTTGCTCCCATTTTGTATGAGATGAACTCAAAGATCTAAAACTTTTCCACATACACAATATCACCATTTCCCTCAAATATTGTTCATAAACCAGTCTAAATCTGATAGTGAGCATTTCTCCTTTGCTGAGATAATCCATCCCACCTCACAGGTGTGCCATATCAAGATGCTGATTAGACACCATGATTAGTGCACAGGTGTGCCTTAGACTGCCCACAATAAAAGGCCACTCTGAAAGGTGCAGTTTTTAATCACACAGCACAATGCCACAGATGTTGCAA
Organism: Thalassophryne amazonica; assembly: GCF_902500255.1. Classification (NCBI taxonomy): domain Eukaryota; kingdom Metazoa; phylum Chordata; class Actinopteri; order Batrachoidiformes; family Batrachoididae; genus Thalassophryne; species Thalassophryne amazonica. Next base: position 44,990,794 of record NC_047121.1, read on the forward strand.
GATTTGAGGGAGCGTGCAATTGGCATGCTGACAGCAGGAATGTCAACCAGAGCTGTTGCTCGTGTATTGAATGTTCATTTCTCTACCATAAGCTGTCTCCAAAGGCATTTCAGAGAATTTGGCAGTACATCCAACCAGCCTCACAACCACAGACCACGTGTAACCACACCAGCCCAGGACCTCCACATCAAGCATGGTCACCTCCAAGATCATCTGAGACCAGCCACTCGGACAGCTGCTGAAACAATCGGTTTGCATAACCAAAGAATTTCTGCACAAACTGTCAGAAACCGTCTCAGGGAAGCTCATCTGCATGCTCGTCGTCCTAATCGGGGTCTCGACCTGACTCCAGTTCGTCGTCATAACCGACTTGCGTGGGCAAATGCTCACATTCGCTGGCGTTTGGCACGTTGGAGAGGTGTTCTCTTCACGGATGAATCCCGGTTCACACTGTCCAGGGCAGATGGCAGACAGCGTGTGTGGCGTCGTGTGGGTGAGCGGTTTTCTGATGTCAATGTTGTGGATCGAGTGGCCCATGGTGGCGGTGGGGTTATGGTTATGGGCAGGCATCTGTTATGGACGAAGAACACAGGTGCATTTTATTGATGGCATTTTGAATGCACAGAGATACCGTGACGAGATCCTGAGGCCCATTGTTGTGCCATCCAAGAACATCACCTCATGTTGCAGCAGGATGATGCACGGCCCCATGTTGCAAGGATCTGTACACAATTCTTGGAAGCTGAAAATGTCCCAGTTCTTGCATGGCCAGCATACTCACCGGACATGTCACCCATTGAGCATGTTTGGGATGCTCTGGACCGGCGTATACGACAGTGTGTACCAGTTCCTGCCAATATCCAGCAACTTCGCACAGCCATTGAAGAGGAGTGGACCAACATTCCACAGGCCACAATTGACAACCTAATCAACTCTATGAGAAGGAGATGTTTTGCACTGCATGAGGTAAATGGTGGTCACACAGATACTGACTGGTATCCCCCCACCCAATAAAACAAAACTGCACCTTTCAGAGTGGCCTTTTATTGTGGACAGTCTAAGGCACACCTGTGCACTAATCATGGTGTCTAATCAGCATCTTGATATGGCACACCTGTGAGGTGGGTGGATTATCTCAGCAAGGAGAAGTGCTCACTATCACAGATTAGACTGGTTTCTGAACAATATTTGAGGGAAATGGTGATATTGTGTATGTGGAAAAAGTTTTAGATCTTTGAGTTCATCTCATACAAACAGGAGCAAAACTAAAAGTGTTGCGTTTATATTTTTGTTGAGTATATTAGAGGGGAAAAAGTGATTTCTCACAGTGTTGATGGTGTTGTGCAAACCATATTTTGGTAGACTTCAATAGTCAGAAAACATAAATGCAAATAATAAATACATCATTGCGACAAACTACATTTCAGAAGCACAAGTGATTCAAAACTCACTGGATTAAAATAAAACATGCACTTAAATTTTGTTTTTTAACTTTAGCAACTTTCCACAGACGTACCGTACACTACCATTTAATGCACCCCACCTCCCAACTAATTTCTGTTTTGTTCATATTTATCAATTTAACAAATCATATGATGTCAAAGGGCTCCTCTGGGTGTAGTTCTCTGATTTAGTAACGACAGCTTTGAGAAGCACGTGAGCACAGATTTCATTATGTTTTTACAGAGAAGAAGAAAATTAGAGATGCTTTCCACAAAAGGTTACTTCACTCTGCTCACACTATCGTGGCACTGTGAAACCCACACTGTGGGAGATGCAAACAGGGGCAGTATGGATAAATAAGCGTGCTATTTTCAGACCGCCTCTATAGCTGTGTTGTAGCAGTGTAGGGAGAGCTGGGGGGAGGGGGGCATCGTAGTCTTGGATGGCACTGGAGTGTAAATATTTTATGTGTTACTATTTTAACATTAATATCGAACCAATCAAAAGATTAAATATTGATTGCATTCTTTTTTTTTTATCTCCCATTGGCTCCACAGCAGTTGCCCGGTGAAATGAAGCTGGTAGAGGACTGACATTCATGAAGGGAGGGAAGAAACAAAGACATGAACAAGGAAAATAACAGCAGTAAAAATGGGATGCGACCGTGGAGAGAAAAAACAGGAGGCGTCTGTGTGGATGAACGCTGGAAGCACACCAATACTCCATGTATCTGTCTATCCAGCAATAAATTCTTTGGATCTTGATATGGCAGCTTAGTCTAAGAAGCATTTTTTGTTTATTTTAAAAAAGGAGACAGCTGACCCACTTTTTTTTAGACTGTCTTATCATTAATTTTTTAATCTGTTTGTGTTTGCTTTGTAATTTCTTTTTATTCTACTGTGTTTTATCTTTTAACTGTGCTTTTCTTGCTTTTAATTTTGAATTTAGATTAATTTGTGTTGTTGTGAATTATGTGAAGCACCTTGGTGCGACTTTGTCATGATTTGGCGCTATATAAATTAATAAATTATAAATTATAATTATAGCTGAGCAAATTCAGCAAAACGTTGCCATCCTTTCCCTGCGCCACAGACAGCGAAACCTCTTAATGGGTGTACAGATTTCACTGCAGCATGGGTGAGGCTGAGGGAGGAGGGAGAGGTACTGTGATGCAGAGATACAGAGGCCAGCCAGATAAATCAAGGTCACCACACGTGTTGGGATGCTACCTCTGCCAATAACTTCTTTATTGCTTTTCACAGGTCTTCTTCGTGTTCCTATAAATGTGAAATTGATATAGTTATCCTTACAGAAATACACAATGGGCTGAAGAGAAATTATAACAGCCATCCATGTGAGTAAGAAATGCATGAAAAAGAGTGACAGGGACATTTTTTTTTTATTTACTTTTTCTGGATAGCTTGTATTTTGTCCGTCATGCTTTGACAGCAAACATTTTCAAAACAAATATTGCAGTGGGCAGCAAAGCGTAGCGTGTGTGCATGACAGAATGTGCGCCAACAAGACACAAAGCTGGCAAACATACCCTGAGGAACAACAAAAAAGTGCTGACATGCAGCCTGGACATGGATTTCTTTGTATGCGTGTGTCCGTCTTACCTCCAGCTGTGTAAATATTTTCTTGATGTGGCGGTAACAGCCCTCGGCGATGTCCATGTCTTCTTTATACAACCGGCCCTTAAACACCGGCTGACGCGCGTTGGAAAAGTACTTGTGGAAGGGAAAGTGTTTGGCTACAGGTTGCACCTCCACAGTCTTGGACTGTTTAGGCCTGACTTTACTCATGTACTCCTCCCAGCGAGACACCACCTGCATTTGAAGGGGGAGAGCACACCTACAGTCCACTGGATGCCAAGAGACTGAGATCAAGTCGTCTTATTCCAATCAACATTGACTTTAACAATCTGAGTGCACAACCCTTGATATATCTTGAGGCATCACGTTGTAGAATGGCAAACATCTGCACTGTGCGTATGACGCATGTCTGGGAGTTGGCATGAATTGGCGATGAGCAGACTGACGACTGATGGATAAGTACAACTTGTTCCATAAAATCATTCTAACTATAATGAAATCTGTTTATTAGACATTTCTTATGTTTGCAACAGGTTGATTTTATTTTCTTGTGATTTTATGTCTCTGTTGTGGTCTCTCACTGCAAAATTGTTCACTTTTGCATCATGATACATCTTTATATCGAGAACTTTCCACACCTCCACAGGGGACAAATGGTGCATTGTGTTAACAACTTCATTCTTGCATAAATACACATTGTACTTCTATTGTGTTGTACTTAAAGTACTGTCCAGCCCAAATGATGGAGGCTGTAAATTTTTCTTTTCCCAAACCACACAAATCATAAAATCACAAATGAGAACAGAAGATAGCCTAGCTCTTCTAGAGATGCTCCTGCTGAGCACCTAATAAACCAGTTTCAACCAAATAGGGTAGCCTAGATCTATAAATACTCCTGTGAAAAACAACTTAAAGGGTGTCATTAGTAAGTCTGCTAGAGGACTTTCTTTAATCACATTTTAAGTATCTGTCTGAACAGCCCAGTGTGTTCATATTATTAGTAATGATCACCGACAGCAGTAAGTTGCTCACACTCCACACTCCAACCAGATTCCTGACAATCACATCTTCAAATATTACCCGCGGTCAGTCTGAAGAGTCAAAATAACATCAGCTGAAAAGAAATCAGATGTATGCTCAGAATCCAAAGTCCTTGCCATATCAAATTAAGGCACCACAGTGAGAGTGACAAATGACAATCTGTCAAAGTGCAAATACAGTAGTGTTCAGAATAATAGTAGTGCTATATGACTAAAAAGATTAATCTAGGTTTTGACTATATTTCTTATTGTTACATGGGAAACAAGGTACCAGTAGATTCAGTAGATTCTCGCAAATCCAACAAGACCAAGCATTCATGATATGCACACTCTTAAGGCTATGAAATTGGGCTATTAGTAAAAAAAAAAAAAAAAGTAGAAAAGGGGGTGTTCACAATAATAGTAGCATCTGCTGTTGATGCTACAAACTCAAAACTATTATGTTCAAACTGCTTTTTTAGCAATCCTGTGAATCACTAAACTAGTATTTAGTTGTATAACCACAGTTTTTCATGATTTCTTCACATCTGCAAGGCATTCATTTTGTTGGTTTGGAACCAAGATTTTGCTCATTTACTAGTGTGCTTGGGGCCATTGTCTTGTTGAAACACCCATTTCAAGGGCATGTCCTCTTCAGCATAAGGCAACATGACCTCTTCAAGTATTTTGACATATCCAAACTGATCCATGGTTATTCTTCTAACCATTTTGATGGTTGTTTTCCGTTTTCATCCACGTGTCTCTGGTTTTTTGTCCATTTTAAAGCATTGGAGATCATTGTAGATGAACAGCCTATAATTTTTTGCACCTGCGTATGTTTTCCCATCTCCAATCAACTTTTTAATCAAATTACGCTGTTCTCCTGAACAATGTCTTGAATGATCCATTTTCCTCAGGCTTTCAAACAGAAAAGCATGTTCAACAGGTGCTGGCTTCATCCTTACATAGGGGACACCTGATTCACACCTGTTTGTTCCACAAAATTGACAAACTCACTGATTGAATGCCACACTACTATTATTGTGAACACCCCCTTTTATACTTTTTTTTTTACTAATAGCCCAATTTCATAGCCTTAAGAGTGTGCATATCATGTATGCTTGGGCTTGCTGGATTTGTGAGAATCTACTGAATCTACTGGTACCTTGTTTCCCATGTAACAATAAGAAATATACTCAAACCCTGGATTAATCTTTTTAGTCAAATAGCACTACTATTATTCTGAACACTACTGTACATGCTGTAGTTTAAAGCTGTCAGACTTCTAGGGTACCTGCAGGATGCAAACTTTAAGCATTACTTAACACTGCATCAGACGTGCCTTCACACCAATTCTATAACCTTCATATTACTGATACATGAGTGACAGTTACTTCATTTCAGAAAAGAAAAGGTCGAGCTATTATTTTAGCATCCAGGGACACTGAATACGATAGCTGCACACTGTGATTCTTTTAGTTTCAAATGTCTATTTTTAGTACCCCCCCAACGAAGCATGGCTAAAACTCTGTAGTGACATTTTCTTCTCACTGTAGAGATGGTTATTAATGGTTGAGGTAAAAACAAGCAGTTAGTCAGTGGATTGAAAACTTCAATGTTGTTTGAATGTGACTGAAATGAGTAAGTCTGAAGAAGTTGGCAGAAACCAAATTTAACTCTGTCAAATATATTTCCAATCCCCTTTATATGTTCTCGTTACAATACAAATACAAATTTTAAGGTTGTAAAGAGACATGGCACCGGCATACTGAGGGATGTGGCTGTACAAAGGGGGGGGGGGGATTCTTGAAAGCCTTTTTACGTTACTTTTGTGGTGAATAAAGGATTACAAATATACAGTATTTCAGCTTGAACATTACTTTTGACATTTTCCATCCCTTTGTATTTGACACATGACATGTACAGAAGACCACTGACACCCATACCTGATAGAGATAGAAGTGTCCAGCAGTCTCACATGTATAGGAAACATCTCCAGGAACATCCAAGCTCTCCTGTAATCGTCTCACCTCTTTGAGGGAGTTCCAGCCTTCGGTGCAGGACGTAGTTGACCCCTTCCATATCTAATGCCAGAAAACATGGCAAAAATCAACTTCCCACTTGCCACACTTGAACCCTTTGTATCAGGACAGACTGAAGTCAGAAGGGTGTCATCTTGCAAGCTGCAACAACACATGCAATGATGCAAAAAAAAAAAAAAAAAAAAATATATATATATATATATATATATGATGTGTTGCAAATCGCCCTGCTATATTGTAGGTGCAGCATTGCTGAAGAGTCCAGCAACTGGATCAAAACAAACAGGATGACCATGTAGCACCTGGCTGCTGCAGATAAATGGTTGCTTTCAGCAGGTAATGCTAGACTTCAGGTCTACCCAGTTACTAATTTGTAAGGGTAGGAGGCAAGCATTTCCACAAAGGCCTTTTGATGATGCAGCGGTGGGAGGATGTGTACCTTTTCTGATATAGAACACATCTTGAGAATGTCTGTCAGTAAGAACCACTTTGGTAAGTGCAAATAGGAACAACCGCTCTGGATGATTTCTCCACAGAACAATCATGTGCCCTGAGACATTATCCAGAGAAACACAGAGGTCATCAAACGTGCCAATTCAAACCCCCGATTGGGCCCACTGTTCTGGAACCCTATCCTTCTGCGGACACTGACCTCATTACCACAGATGGAGGCAGGAGGGCAACAAAGAAGGTTATTATATGGTATGTGATTTTGCCAACTTCTGATTGGCCCATTCGCCACTTTCTGAGCTGTACCACATGCCGAGTTGACCGCTGGTGGAGCCGAGTACACCTCACGCGCAGCGCAGTGCTAGCCAATCGAGCGACGTCTTCTACAGATAACGACCAATCAGATAACGCGATACAATGCCTACTTTGGCCCGCTTCGAGTTGCGTCGTGCGTCGTCATGACGACGCCGTGTACACAATGCAGTAAAAACTAAGGGCACAGAAAAAAAAAAACACTGCTGGCTGCAGCAGCTCCTCAGTCTTCTCTCACAAATGTGTTTAAATACAGTCCATAAAAGTCCTGCTCACAGACTGATTGACAGAAACAGGACATGTCCACATCAAGTATCGGTTCATTCGTGTGCACGCGTATCTCGCACGCGCATCTCACACTCGCATCTCGCGGTCAAAGTAGGAAAGATAAACTATAACAGAACTCAGAGCGCAGACCTGAAACTCGGCACAAATATAAACTAGAAGATAAATCAGAGTGCACAGTCTGTCTGCAGCCAAACTACACTCTGATTCCTCTGTGCAGAGAACCTGCAGGGCTGCGTTCTCGCCTTCTCTCTGCCCCCTGCTGTGTGCACCTGACGCAGACATTACTGCATCGTCATGACACCACAGGAAGCTTGAGGCAGCCCCGGTGTGAAAGGGACTTTAGACATTGTGCTCATGAAGTATTTTGGACCTGTTTGTGCAGTATGACAGTAATAATAAAGAGCTTGAGATTGATTTTTCAGTTTTGGTATGTTTGACAAACTCCCAATTTTCTTGTTTACCATAAAATAAAACAGTTATAGACTTTTAATTTCGGTGTACCCGTGATTACATGGACCTGGTCAGGATGGGGTTCACCAAGGCCTTGGCCGAGGTGAACCCCATACTGACCCAATCACGGGTACACCTCATCAAAAGTCTATAATTGTATAAAATACACATCATAGTTTTGGCTATTTCATAACCTTTGAGGAGGAGCCACATATTTCAAATTGAACTATTTGTGACTCAAAAGTAGGCTGCATAGTGAGGTGTGAGCAGTAAAAGCAGTTTTGCGCACAAGATTATGTATTAACATAAAATGCATGCGAGAATGCATGGAAATTTAACATGCAAATGTAATTATTAAACTTCCCTTGATGAGTAAGTTTCACTATTTTGAAACTGGTTATTTAGGAGGTGCACAACTAAATATTTTATTAACCAAATGGTCAAGCTTTGTGTTTCATAACAGTGATGAAAGGGTTAACTAAAGGGAGCGATGCCCCGAACAGCGTGGGAGCGTGCGCATAAACCAGGTCTGGGGCCTGGGCGTACAACACTATCAATCATCCCTGACATTGTGTTCACTGAGACTCATTATGCATGTAGCTAGCTGGCTGGACTCTCTCACTTTCTCTCTTTCTTCACTCGTGCATGTGTGAATTGAGGATTTTTACTGTGCAATTAAATGTTTACATGTGTGTTCACGCCAAGGTGCATCAGAGTGCCTGCACACATATGAACTGCTGTCCTCACCTGCTGAAGTCTTTCTCGGTTTCCAGTTCCTCCTCTCCATGGCCCAAACGCAGAAGGTGGCGCTCATCAATGTCCAGAGCCATGATCTTTTCAAACAGCTGATTCAGAGCCTAAAATACACCATGGCAACAAACAAATAATAAAACACAGAGGTTCCTTCCTCTGCTCTATATATTTTGTTATCTCAACACTAGTTATATCTAATATGTCTTCTGCTCTTTTCAGTTTGCATTAATTTTTGAGTCCCCTTTTGAATCAGTACTAATTTTGTTTAATATACGAGTAGCAAATAAGGCATTTAGAGGCATTTTTTTTTCTTGTATAGGATATATAAACAAGCTCAAAGGGGACCCCAATGCTCCTGTTCACCAAGCTGTTCACCATCCATCTTTTTGTAGAAACCCTGTGCAGTCGGGTCCTAGCGTTTAAGGTAAAACAAGATGGAGACAGCTAATTGTTCTCCTGCTGAACAAGATAATATTTAGCATTTCAAAAACCACAGCTAAAGCTTGTAGAATATTCTGAAAATCATGGTAAAATATCAATAACATACCTTATAGTAAAAAAGTCACTTACAACCCCTGGCAAAAATTATGGAATCACCGGCCTCGGAGGATGTTCATTCAGTTGTTTATTTTGTAGAAAAAAGCAGATCACAGACATGACACAAAACTAAAGTAATTTCAAATGGCAACTTTCTGGCTTTAAGAAACACTATAAGAAATCAGGAAAAACAATTGTGGCAGTCAGTAACGGTTACTTTTTTAGACCAAGCAGAGGGAAAAAAATATGGACTCACTCAATCTGAGGAATAAATTATGGAATCACCCTGTAAGTTTTCATCCCCAAAACTAACACCTGCATCAAATCAGATCTGCTCGTTAGTCTGCATCTAAAAAGGAGTGATCACACCTTGGAGAGGTGTTGCCACCAAGTGGACTGACATGAATCATGGCTCCAACACGAGAGATGTCAATTGAAACAATGGAGAGGATTATCAAACTCTTAAAAGAGGGTAAATCATCACGCAATGTTGCAAAAGATGTTGGTTGTTCACAGTCAGCTGTGTCTAAACTCTGGACCAAATACAAACAACATGGGATGGTTGTTAAAGGCAACCATACTGGTAGACCTAGGAAGACATCAAAGCGTCAAGACAGAAAACTTAAAGCAATATGTCTCAAAAATTGAAAATGCACAACAAAACAAATGAGGAACGAATGGGAGGAAACTGGAGTCAACGTCTGTGACCGAACTGTAAGAAACCGCCTAAAGGAAATGGGATTTACATACAGAAAAGCTAAACGAAAGCCATCATTAACACCTAAACAGAATAAAACAAGGTTACAATAGGCTAAGGAAAAGCAATCGTGGACTGTGGATGACTGGATGAAAGTCATATTCAGTGATGAATCTCGAATCTGCATTGGGCAAGGTGATGGTGCTGGAACTTTTGTTTGGTGCTGTTCCAATGAGATTTATAAAGATGACTGCCTGAAGAGAACATGTAAATTTCCACAGTCATTGATGATATGGGGCTGCATGTCAGGTAAAGGCACTGGGGAGATGGCTGTCATTACATCATCAATAAATGCACAAGTTTATGTTGATATTTTGGACACTTTTCTTATCCCATCAATTGAAAGGATGTTTGGGGATGATGAAATAATTTTTCAAGATGATAATGCATCTTGCCACAGAGCAAAAACTGTGAAAACATTCCTTGCAAAAAGACACATAGGGTCAATGTCATGGCCTACAAATAGTCCGGATCTTAATCCAATTGAAAATCTTTGGTGGAAGTTGAAGGAAATGGTCCATGACAAGGCTCCAACCTGCAAAGCTGATCTGGCAACAACAATCAGAGAAAGTTGGACCCAGATTGATGAAGAGTACTGTTTGTCACTCATTAAGTCCATGCCTCAGAGACTGCAAGCTGTTATAAAAGCCAGAGGTGGTGCAACAAAATACTAGTGATGTGTTGGAGCGTTCTTTTGTTTTTCATGATTCCATAATTTTTTCCTCAGAATTGAGTGATTCCATATTTTTTCCCTCTGCTTGGTCTAAAAAAGTAACCATTACTGACTGCCACAATTTTTTTTCCTGATTTCTTATAGTGTTTCGTAAAGCCAGAAAGTTGCCATTTGAAATGACTTTAGTTTTGTGTCATGTCTGTGATCTGCTTTTTTTCTACAAAATTAAACAACTGAATGAACATCCTCCGAGGCCGGTGATTCCATAATTTTTGCCAGGGGTTGTACATTCTTGTGTAAATTCCTGTAAATACATTCAAAGCCACAATGTCTTTTTTTTCCAATGAAGGAAAGTCTATATTAACTAAAAAAGTCACATAATCTTGTCTGAAATCCTGAACAGCACAATGTTTGTTTTCCAGAGACAAAAAAATTCTTACCATGTTTCTTGATGGCACAAGATGCAGTTCACTTTTCCAGTTTCTTTTATCCGTGTTCATGATGAAGAACTTTAAATTCAAGCCAGCGCCAATTCCACGGATTTGTGTACTTATTAAACATTTTCAAACAGTCTGTCTCGCCATCTATCCGACGTCGCTCCGTGACAAAGACATGCCACAAAATTCTTCTTTTAAAAACTTAATGGCTCTAAAAGTGTGCGATGTCCACATGCTACGTTTATCTTACCATCTTGCAGCGGGCACACAGCGTAGCAACCAACCAGTCCCACTTTACGACAGGTGTTGTAACACCCACGCTTTGAGTGAGGCATTTTCCCCGCGAAACTCCACGGCTCCAGGGACACAGATTTGTATCTGTTATACAGATCAGTGTCCGCAGATTTATAAAACTTGTATAATGTAAAAAAAAAAAAAAAAAAAAAAACGCTTTGTGATAGGCATTTTAAAAACTCAGTGATGATCATGATTACAGAGTACAGAGTGTAATTCCTCAGATCCGCAGAGTTTTCACAGCCCTTTTCTTCGGTGGATGAGCTCAACTTGACGGGTGAGATGCCATGTGCAGTTGTGTGGTGGAGCACATCTCGAAGGGTCACCTGTCGAGATGTGCTCCACTCCTGAGGAAAACCCTTACAAGTTTTTGTCTTTATATAAAAATACAGTAAAAAGTGTCTTCAATTTTAAAAAAAGTAAAGACTTGCATGTACACTGTGTCTTTAAAGCATAATATTGTCGTTAGATGAGATCAACTCGACAGGGGAGCTCATCTCGGCAGAACACTGGTTGTCATCGAGCTGTGACACCCTCAAACACCCCCCCAAACTGATAAACCTTATTGTTTTTGTGTAAATATTTGCTCATTTTGAAATAGATGCCTGCAACACGTTTCAAAAAAGCTGGGACAGTGCTATGTTTCCCACTGTGTTACATCACCTTTCCTTCTAACAACACTCAATAAGCGTTTGGGAACTGAAGACACTAATTGTTGAAGCTTTGTTGGTGGAATTCTTTCCCATTCTTGCTTGATATACGACTTCAGTTGTTCAACAGTCCGGGGTCTCCATTGTCATATTTTACGCTTCATAATGCGCCACACATTTTCAATGGGTGACAGGTCTGGACAGCAGGCAGGCCAGTCTAGTACCCGCACTCTTTTACTACAAAGCCATGCTGTTGTAACACGTGCAGAATGTGGCTTGGCATTGTCTTGCTGAAATAAGCAGGGACATCCCTGAAAAAGACATTGCTTGGATGGCAGCATGTGCTGCTCCAAAACCTGGATGCACCTTTCATCATTGATTGTGCCATCACAGATGCGTAAGTTGCCCATGCCATGGGCACTAACACACCCCCATACCATCACAGATGCTGGCTTTTGAACTTTGTGCTGGTAACAATCTGGATGGTCCTTTTCCTCTTTTGTCCAGAGGACACGACGTCCATGAGTTCCAGAAACAATCTGAAATGTGGACTCATCAGACCACAGCACAATTTTCCACTTTGTGTCTGTCCATTTCAAATGAGCTCGGGCCCAGAGAAGGCGGCACTGTTTCTGGATGTTGTTGATGTATGGCTTTCGCTTTGCATGGTAAACTTTTAACTTGCACTTGTAGATGTAGTGACAAACTGTGTTAACTGACAATGGTTTTCTGAAGTGTTCCTGAACCCACGCGGTAAGATCCTTGACACAATGATGTCGGTTTTCAATGCAGCGCTGCCTGAGGGATCGAAGGTTACGGGCATTCAATGTTGGTTTTCGGTCTTGCCGCTTAAGTGTAGAAAGTTCTCCAGATTCTCTGAATCTGATTATATTATGGACTGTAGATGATAGAATCTCTAAATTCCTTGCAACTGAATGTTGAGAAACATTGTTCTTAAACGGACTATTTTTTCATGCAGCTGTTCACAAAGTGGTGATCCTTGCCCCATCGTTGCTTGTGAATGGCTGAGCCTTTTGGGGATGCCTTTTATACCCAATCATGACAATCACCTGTTTCTAATTAACCTGTTCATCTGTGGAATGTTCCAAAGAGGTGTTCTTTGAGCATTCATCAACTTTCCCGGTCTTTTGTTGCCCCTGTCCCAGTTTTTTTTTTAAACATGTTGCAGGCATCCATTTCAAAATGAGCAAATATTTACACAAAAACAAAAAAGTTTATCAGTTTGAACATTAAATATCTTGTCTGTGGTGTATTCAATTGAATATAGGTTGAAGAGGATTTTTGCAAATCATTGTATTCTGTTTTTATTTACATTTCACACAACGTCCCACCTTCATTAGAATTGGGGTTGTACATACATACATTGGATTCTGCATACAGAAGATACCACACCTTTTCTGAAAACTGCTCATCTTAATGTCCATAATCAGTCATTATGAAAATGTGAGGTGTAAATCTACAGACCACCTCCTATCTGTATCACATTTGTATCTGTAGCCATGTGGGAGGAGCTGCATTAATGACATTGTGACAATGACGGGGAGACAAATGGACCCCAATCCTATAGTACAGCAGCAGAAGCTAATTAAAGGAAGAGGAAACTGTTAAATAACAGCAGGGTTTTTCATCATTCCATCCAGTCGCATTTCTTTCTGGCAAACATCTGCTGGTGTATAAAACTGGATTACTTTATGATTAAGTACTGTGGGAAAGGAATGGGGCACAAGGGACCTGAGATTTATATTTTCAACCCATAGTTCACAAATGACTACAGTCTGATTAATGGGAAATGTTAAGGCCAAGCTTTAAATTCTCTAAGCAGCTTTATGGGTTTCTCAGTAGGCTGTAAAGGAAAATTTCAGGGCTGTGTTTATGTGTGCATCATGTGTAGTGGGCTCACCTGGTTTGAATGTGTGACTATGAGGGTCCTCTGCTCAGGAAAGTTATGATAAAGATTCGAGATGATCTGAACAGCAACATCGGTTTTTCCGGTTCCTGGAGGCCCTACAACCTGGGAAAACAAAAAGGACCGAAGAAGGGCATCGAGAAAGATGAAAACATTTCAATAAAGAAGTTAAATTACCCACTTTCAATTGAATGGGAAGGTGTGATTACAAATTATGGAGGTTAATGTTAGGTATGTCATATTTACAAGTGAGGCAATTGTCTTTATGTACAAAGATTATCATATTTTCCAGACTGAAGGTCGCACCAGTGTGTTAGTCGCATGGGTGCATGGTCTGCATGGTCTGCATGTCGCATTTAATTTTGAAACATGGTACTACTACTTTATGCAACAAGAAGGCCCGGCTGCAAAATGATTTTTATTCATCTCCTTGGCAATTACCTGGGCATGGAGACGTAACTGCGTCATTGATTAAGGAGAATTCCACCTAATTACATGCTAGGTTCTTTTTTTAGATATCCTACGTGGGGGGGGGGGGGGGGGGGGGGGGGGGACGACGACATCTTTTTACTCGGGGCAAACATGAATTTCATCTGTGCAGTTTTTACTTATAATGGGCTAATTAATGTGAATCCAAAAACAACCAGAAAACCCTATTATTCTTTCAAAGCTGTGTGGGTATCTTGGTGGCTTCCCTCACTCGGGTCACTCAATTTTTGAGAACAGCCTACTTGACACAGATTTACCATACAGCACCATCTGTTTATGTTTCTCAATGACTGAGTATGAGTGTGACATACTCAGTAAAATGTTCATTATCCACCCCCTGATCTGTCTCAGAATTGGTGGTAAAAGTAATAACTTAATATTTAAAATAAATTGCCTGTGTCAAACTTTTTTTGGAATGTGTTGCAGGCCTTAATGCAGGAATGCATACATATTAGCAAATTATTAGTTGGCCACACAAAACATGAAATATCTTGAGTTCATACTGTGTGCAATGAAACAAAAGTCAAAGTAAATGTAAGGATCCCATTTTTCTTTATTTGCATTTTCCATATTGTCCAAGCTTTTTCTGATTAAAGGTAAAGTCCTTACCATGGTAAGTCCAGGCTGCATCCCAGCTCGAATAGCTTCAATCTGAGTAGGAGTGAACTGAATAGTATTCCTGTAAGAAATACATTTACAATGGACTGTTATTAACAAAACAAGTAATTTATGTGACATAATGTAGTAACAGCACATTAGGTTTTTAAGACAGCAAAAAATAACCAAGTCAGTGGTATCCCACAGGACATAAATTTGTGAGCAACATTTAAATATCAAAGACAAAACTGAAAATGGTAAAACAGCACTAGATGCACCTCAAGTACGAAGGGCAAATATTTGGTTGTGCTATATCTAGCACAAAAATACATGAGCCTTTTTTGTTCCGCTTTAATTGCATAAAAACTTCCACCTATAAATATACGTACATACAGTGATGACAAAAATAGCACAGTAACATTACAAGACTCATTAAGTCACAAGAGATACTTTGGTGATGAGGACAGAAACATACTGAATTAGCCTGGCTTCCAGTGTTAAAACACTGTTAAGTGTATTAGTTTCATTTGTGTTTTGTTTTTATTGGAAAGACATTATATAAGGTATTTTCTACACTATGGATTTGACTTACAAACATCCCAGATGAGGAGTGCGAAATTGCGTGGGAAATCCAAACTTTTGCATGTTGGGGTGGAGATAGCTTTGTGAGTGATTTCATCAGTGTAAATGCACAATTGACAGTGGGCAGTAATGTGATGTAGATAGCCGTATGAGGTACTGTGATACACACTGGAGAAGACGGTAGTCATGAATCATTTAGATGGATGTCAACTAACCAACAAGAAGAGGAAACGTGCCTCTTTGAAAAAAGGTAATTTTCAGAAAACATGCTCTCAAACTGAAAGACCATGCTCTGGAATAAAAAAAGAGATCACAACTTTCATAGCACCTAGCACAATGCTTGCTTGGACTATGTGAGACAATGAGAACAGCAACAGCAAGTCAAATCTAAGGTGTTTGCATTATAAATAAATAAATAATGCACTGATTAAATTAATTATGCTTCTTAATGTGTGAATCAATCAATCAAACAGCATTTCAAAAATAAATGTGACTTATACACTGACATGGAAGCATTTTTTGAATAGATGTGATTAATATTCCAGTCTGACTTACAGTCCAGAAAAATACATTAAAACTTAAGTCATGAATTGACATAAAACAAATGCTATGAACTTAGAATTTGTTTCCTGTCCTGCATATGAGACCTGTAAAAACTAGGTAAATTAACAGTTAAACTGTAACTACCTTCCCCAGAATTCAAGACCGTTACTTCTGTTTTGAGAAGGTTCACCTGAACACTACGGTTTTGTCCTATAATCCATTTCATTTGGCAACTTTGGACCCAAATACTCACCGTTTCGGCTGGTTGTAGGGATATGGTCCACGGTTAGGAGTGACATAAGGCTCAACGATCAAGGTTTTGTCTTCCTTTTCATCAACAGCCTTTCTTTTCTTCCCCGTATCTGTTCCATTTGACGCTGGAAACTTGATCCTATTTCATTGTAAATGCATGAAAGAAAGATTAATGATTAAGCTTTATTTAGTCATCGATACCATTTGTGTATAATATACAGTGCTAGTCAGAATTATTGATACCCGTAAATCCAAAAAATTCTTAAGTGTCAGACTGGAGATTTAGATAAAACAAACAAACAACAAAAAAAAAACATGTTCAGAAATAAATTTTAATGATATAATTTTGTATAATTAGAATATTTAATAAACTGCACAAAGTTGGTGAATAACTATCAAAAATGCTTTCATACAGTGAAATAAATTATACAGATATAAAGTGTATACGAGAAAATTACACACATACAAGTCGGGGTAAAGATTACCATACTATTATATACGAGGTCTGTTAGAAAAGTATCCGACCTTTTTATTTTTTTGCAAAAACCATATGGATTTGAATCACTTGTGATTGCATCAGCCAAGTTTGAACCTTCGTGCGCATGCGTGAGTTTTTTCACGCCTGTCGGTTGCGTCATTCTCCTGTGAGCAGGCTTTGTGTGAGCAGTGGTCCACCCCTCTCGTCAGATTTTTATTGCGAATAAATGTCTGAACGATTTGGAGCTTTGCTGCATCAAATTTTTCCAGAAACTATGAGAGACCTCCAGGTGGACACCATTCGGAAAATTCAGATGGCTTTCAGGGACGATTTTATGGGGATTACACAGATTAAGGAGTGCTCCTGCCGGTTTAAAGACCACCCACAGCGGCTGAGAGCGCGGCGCACTCCAAGCGCCGATCGACAGGCTGACACCCCGCTGAAACAACCAGATCATTTCCAACGTGAAGGCTTTGTTGATCCGGGACATCGTCTGACTTCCACAAAAATGGCAGAAGACGTGGACATCAAGACTTTTTCTTAAGGAGTGCTCCTGCCGGTTTAAAGACGTCCACATCAAGACTTTTTCGGCACATTCCACTGTTACAGGAGTTTTTTTCATGGAAAGAGAAGCGGAGGGATGCGCCACGGAGCCACTCATGGCACGGGACAAAAGCACCTCCATGTTGGTCTCACAGGACGGCTTTCAGATGGCTTTCGGTGGCTTTTCAGTCGTGTGACATCGTCTGACTTCCACAGGAATTGCGGAAGACGTGGACATCTGCACTTTTTCGGCACACTGAGACAGTCGTGCATAGGAATTCCGCGCGTCGCGGTGGAGCAGTATGGCGCAAAGCAACGTCGTGATGAAGCCTCACAGGACATGTTCTGGCCTGTCCAGCTCATGCACAATTTCTCGGATAGTCACACGACTGAAAAGCCACCGAAAGCCATCTGAAAACCGTCATGTGAGACCAACACGGAGGTGGTTTTGTGCCGCGCCATGATCGGCTCCGTGGCACATCCCTCCGCTTCTCTTTCCATGAAAAAAACTCCTGTAACAGTGGAATGTGCCGAAAAAGTCGTGATGTGGACGTCTTTAAACCGGCAGGAGCACTCCTTAATCTGTGTAATCCCCATAAAATCGTCCCTGAAAGCCATCTGAATTTTCCGAATGGTGTCCACCTGGAGGTCTCTCACAGTTTCTGGAAAAATTTGATGCAGCAAAGCTCCAAATCGTTCAGACATTTATTTGCAATAAAAATCCGATGAGAGGGGTGGACCACTGCTCACACAAAGCCTGCTCACAGGCAAATGACGCAACCGACAGGCGTGAAAAAACTCACGCATGCGCACGAAGGTTCAAGCTTGGCTGATGCAATCACACGTGATTCAAATCCATACGTTTTTTGCAAAAAATAAAAAGGTCGGATACTTTCCTAACAGACCTCGTATATTAAATGTAGTTATTACACAAAACTGACCACAAATTTTGACTAGTACCAACATACAGACTGATGTAACAAAAATTGCATAAAGTAATGCAACAAGCACTAACCCATGTCAAACCTAAGAAAAAGCTTTTACCTGAAAGGGGGATGCTGCAGTTCAGGATTAGACTCTGTGACCTTTATACTGTAACCAGGGAAACAAGAACGTAGATGGTCCAGTGACAGGAAGGTGTCATTGAAATCCAATTCTGAGATCTGATTGGGTATTTTGGAATAGTGCGCACTGCCTGGGTCGCCATAACCCAGGATGATGTCGTGAAGCCAATCGGGGACAACACACTCTGTGTTCATCAGGTTTCTAATGGTCTCTAGCACTGCCTGGTACAGAATGACAGAAAACATATTAAACAGACTTCCAAGCCAACAGCATACACATACAAAAATAAATAAATAAATGAATAAATAAATAAAATTCTAATTACTAAGAGGGGGCAAAAAAAAAAAAAAAAAATATGACTGTAACTTATGCACGAGACTTGCTAAGGCTTTAATGAGCCCATCCCGCAAGAGGTAGTTTAGCTGGATAAAAATAGCCATGTGAAGGGCCAAAGGGACTTCAGGAAAACTGTATATCTCTGTTATATTTTAATGAGTAGCAAACTGTTTAATGCTCGGTGCATCAAACGCTGGGTAGGGAATGTGTTGACTTGTAGTTTTTGACATCAAAGATGGAAAAATACTTTCCTTGAATGCCTATTACTGATTCATTTTTAATAGGGGGAAAAACTTTAAAAACATGTCATATGTCATATTGGGAAAGGGAAACAATTGTGGGGCATGAATTCAGAATTATATAACATTTGAGAAAACTAAATGTTCTCAATCTGATAAAAGGAATTAGGCAGGCCATAGTTAACTTTTTGAAAACCAAACTGTTGAAGAAAATGGAAGAGAACAACAAAAGCCAAATGTAATTTTTACCTAAGGTTCCATAGGTTCCCATTATTCCAACCCCAAACTCCAGTGCTGGAAAATTAAGCCAGTGTTAAAGTACTAAAACTAGTAGTTTCTTGAATGGCCACTTGAGATTGAATTCAAAAGTGAGTCACTCCCCAAAAAAGCTCATGTTAAAATCAACAACATGTTTATAGTTTGGTCACTCATTCACACTCACAAACACAGTTTTGGTCACCATAGCTAGTTTTCTTGTTTATGACAACTGTGGCAGGGGGTTGCTAATAACTAATTAGTTTCAACTATTTTAAGCCATAAAGTTGTGAATAATGGGTGCCCAAGTTCGGTCCTCGAGATCTACCTTCCTGACACTCAGTTGTCTCCCTGCTCCAACACACCTGAATCCAGTGAAAGGCTCATTAAAAGCCTGCCAACGAGTGTTTCATTGGATTCAGGTTTGTTGGAAGAGGGAGACAACTAATAGTGTCAGGAAGGTAGACCTGAAGGACCGAACTTTGGCACCCCTGAATTAGGGAACTGGTTGCTTTGAGTGAGAGCAGTCCATACCTCAGGGCCCGGCTAGCAGGGGCTGCTAGCTGTGTACTCAACCGTTGTCCTTCCTGAGCATTTCATTATAAATATCTGAGATAATACAACTAGTTGTGCAGTTAATGGCACTAATGGACCATCTACGAAGTCTGCGGTCTGCAAAATTTTAGTATGACTTCATTTGTGTGTTAGCACTGTTTGCACTGGTGTCACTTAATATGCACTGGTAGCTTGTGGACATTTGGTCCACTGTTGATGCAAGTGTTACTGAGACAATATGCTAGTCACACTTTGTTATATCCACCCCAAACCACCCGAAAACCAGTACCCAGTCCACAGAAATACGCGTTAATCAAATACCCAAACCAAAGTTAGCCTGTTAGCCTTAGTTTGTTTGGGAATTACTTTCACGCCAGTCTTGCTCACACTCCACACCTTTGCCTAATTCCATTCATGGTTCGGTTGGCAATTAGGCACTGCCAAGATGGAGATATTTGGAACCACCCCAAATGGGTGACGCTGCGAAGGGTTTGGCCAGTATATTATATAGAGTCTATGCATTATTAAAGTTTTTATGACTTGCAGAAAAATGTGCTGTAACAGAAAAAGCTATTAGAATAATATAAGGTTTTTAGTTTTTCTTAATTCTTAATGTTCTTTGTAAGTATTGCAGAAAAACACAGCATACAGTACAGTCAGAGACTCTTAAAACAGAAAAAGCAGCATAAGATCAGCTAATGAGAAGTTTTCTTAGCAGGACTGTTGGGAGCAGGGTGTTAATGTCACAGGCGTCCAGCTAACTAAACGTACTGCTGCCATACATATGAGTGTAATATCTGTCATGGATCACTGATGGTGATGGTGCTCAGTTGGGAAAAAAAACACAAACAGCAGCAATGAAAACATTCAACTGGATTTTAACAGCGAGAAGAAGAAAAAAAGCGAGTATGTGAAATGTGCGGGGCTGAACTGTGTGCTTCACCTCACCTTGAAATTGTTCTCCTTGGGTTTGCGCCTCATAATGATGTTGAACGTCTCATATGGGTCCTCAGTGCTACTCTGAATACTGCTCGTCATGTCCTGCTGGTACTGGTTTGGGTCCAACCACACACGGAATGTTCTGGAGTCTCCGCGCAGCTTAGGCTTTGGTTCAGGTCCTATAACAGAGGGAAGGAACAAGTACTGGTAAAAACTGGTTTAGCAACAACCTTTAATAATTAATGTAGCCATGATCCCATTCAATTGTATGGCATGTTTCAAAAACACAGTTGCAAACTGGTTAGCAGTTAAAAAACAGGCTGCCGCATTTTGCACCAGTTAAAAACGAGACAGCGCTGGGAAACTCCAAAATAAAGTGCATTACAATAGTCTATTCTCAAGCTTGTAAAAGCATGAATAGTTTTCTCAAGGTGTATGCGATTTTAAAAAGGCTTCACTTTGGTTAAAAGACACAGTTGATAAAAAAAACCTGATCGAACCACACTGTCAATCTGTTTATCAAATATTAATATTTGACAACACAATAAAAGTTAGACCCTCAACACCATGTGCTCACTATTGGATTGCCGGATAAATATTCACTATAGAAAACAATTATATGGCTTTCTAATAAACAGACAGGTGGGAAAAGGTGGAATTAAATTAAGCGTCAGTACAATTTTCATGGAACATTTGAATTTTATTTATTTATTTGAGAGTCTTTTACCTTGGATTTTTTAACAGTTGCTTTTATTGACCCAAAATACACCTCTACCTCTCAGCGTTTCCTCTTTCCACACTGCTGAAGGCACCCAGTGCTTAGCATGGCACCACTAGGGATGTGAAAGTTTAACCGAAACTGGCAGGGGATGTTCCCTAGCAGGATTGCTACTTAGAATTACCCCCCCGCCCCCCAAACACACACACACACACACACATATTTAATCCAAACAGATGAGAGAGAACACGGGAAAGACTGGCTCAGTGCATGGACCCACAGCTCAACAGGAAACAAGTGAAACACCTTGAATAGTAAGACCGCAAGTGACATTATGCTAAATATCACTCAGATGACCTTAGAGCTTTGAGTTGACCAAACAGTGAAAAAGCAGCAAATGGTAATTATGTTCCTACAAAAAAACGCATTTTACTTTCAGGTTTCAGAAGACTGGTCCAGTGTGATTCACTTTATGTAGACACAAAAATTCTGGTAAATATTGAAGTTATTATTTGCTCTCGCAGCTTGTAGATAATGTTTTTACGGTTTGTTCACATCATTTTAAAGTGACAGCAAGCTTCGATTATTTGTCAATGAAAATTCAAAAGGAAAGAGGGATGGACACAAAAAATGGGAGAATTTGAAAAAGAAATATAAGGTTAACAGAACAGATGCAGCCCATAACATACATACAGGTGCTGGTCATATAATTAGAATATCATGAAAAAGTTGATTTATTTCAGCCATTCCATTCAAAAAGAGAAACTTGTACAACCCCTGGCAAAAATTATGGAATCACCGGCCTCGGAAGATGTTCATTCAGTTGTTTAATTTTGTAGAAAAAAAGCAGATCACAGACATGACACAAAACTCAAGTCATTTCAAATGGCAACTTTCTAGCTTTAAGAAACACTATAAGAAATCAGGAAAAAAAAAAATTGTGTCAGTCAGTAACGGTTACTTTTAGAACAAGCAGAGGGAAAAAAATATGGACTCACTCAATTCTGAGGAATAAATTATGGAATCACCCTGTAAATTTTCATCCCCAAAACTAACACCTGCATCAAATCAGATCTGCTCGTTAGTCTGCACCTAAAAAGGAGTGATCACACCTTGGAGAGCTGTTGCACCAAGTGGACTGACATGAATCATGGCTCCAACACGAGAGATGTCAATTGAAACAAAGGAGAGGATTATCAAACTCTTAAAAGAGGGTAAATCATCACGCAATGTTGCAAAAGATGTTGGTTGTTCACAGTCAGCTGTGTCTAAACTCTGGACCAAATACAAACAACATGGGAAGGTTGTTAAAGGCAAACATACTGGTAGTCCAAGGAAGACATCAAAGCGTCAAGACAGAAAACTTAAAGCAATATGTCTCAAAAATCAAAAATGCACAACAAATGAGGAACGAATGGGAGGAAACTGGAGTCAACGTCTGTGACCGAACTGTAAGAAACCGCCTAAAGGAAATGGGATTTACATACAGAAAAGCTAAACGAAAGCCATCATTAACACCTAAACAGAAAAAAACAAGGTTACAATGAGCTAAGGAAAAGCAATCGTGGACTGTGAATGACTGGATGAAAGTCATATTCAGTGATGAATCTCGAATCTGCATTGGGCAAGGTGATGATGCTGGAACTTTGGTGCCGTTCCAATGAGATTTATAAAGATGACTGCCTGAAGAGAACATGTAAATTTCCACAGTCACTGACGATATGGGGCTGCATGTCAGGTAAAGGCACTGGGGAGGTGGCTGTCATTACATCATCAATAAATCAATAAATGCACAAGTTTACGTTGATATTTTGGACACTTTTCTTATCCCATCAATTGAAAGGCTGTTTGGGGATGATGAAATCATTTTTCAAGATGATAATGCATCTTGCCATAGAGCAAAAACTGTGAAAACATTCCTTGCAAAAAGACACATAGGGTCAATGTCATGGCCTACAAATAGTTCGGAGTGATGTGTTGGAGCGTTCTTTTGTTTTTCATGACTCCATAATTTTTTCCTCAGAATTGAGTGATTCCATATTTTTTTCCCTCTGCTTGTTCTAAAAAAGTAACCGTAATTTTTTTTCCTGATTTCTTATAGTGTTTCTTAAAGCCAGAAAGTTGCCATTTGAAATGACATTAGTTTTGTGTCATGTCTGTGATCTGCTTTTTTTCTACAAAATTAAACAACTGAATGAACATCCTCTGAGGCCGTTGATTCCATAATTTTTGCCAGGGGTTGTATAATGTATACATTCACTGCAACTGTTTTCCTGTTTTATCATTAGTATTTTATATGACTGTGTGTCCTTTTTTTATTCTTTTTATTATTTTACTTCTTTTACTTATGTTTTAATTTTTTTTATTGTGTTTTAATCTTATTTCATTTTATTCTGCTTTTAAATGGTGTTTGTGAAGTGCCTTGAGGCGATTAGTCATGATTTGGCGCTATATAAATTAATAAATTATTATTATTATAAATTATTTTAACTCATTGAGTGCCAGCCATTTTCAAAGTTCAGAACAACCCAGTGCTTTTGCTTCAGTGACATCTCAAACATTATGAAAAGTGAAAAAAAAAAAACACGTCAGGGCAGGGACTCCATCTGTCTCTTCTCTCGGCGGCGCGTCTTTTCCCTCTGGCTCCCGCATATCAGACCATTTTATTTTTTTTCAAAAACCTGATGGATTTGAATTACGTGTGCTTGCATGAGCCTGTCGATTGTGTCATTTGCTTGTAAGCAGCCTTTGTGTGAGGTGTGTGTCGTGCGCTCGACGTTTTTTCATTCCAAGGAAAAAGACGGAACGACTGGAGCAGCGTGACTGCATCACAGTTTGACAGCCAGCCAGGTGAAAACCAGTCGGATTAGGAGTGGTACAACCGTAAGACATCTGCACAACGGTGGAGAGCGAGCCGCGCTCCAGTCCACTCACACTGCTACCACCCACAGAATGGGTTCCCTTGTGATTATAACTAATTTTTTTACACAAGCTAGATCAGCTGATTCCCCCCCCCCCATAAAAAAGTGTAATTGGCGTGATAACGTGTCTTTGGCGCTGAGCGTTACTATCTGAAAAGACGCGTTTAAGCGTCAATGGCACTCAATGAGTTAATTACTAATTAATTAATTAATTACTAAATCAATTAATGATTAATCAAACAATATTATTAGTATTATTGATTAATTATTATTAGTATTATTAGCATTAAATTATTAATTAATTAATTAATTATTAATACGATTAATTATTATAAATTACAAATTAATTAAATTAATTAACATGACATGATTGCGATGCATCGAAGAAATATGCAGCTTCTTCTATTTCTTTGCATTTACGCAGAAAGGCGAGAAAATAAAAAGAGCAAACGGGCGACCACAACAAGTTGCATTTCGGTTGCCATGTTAACAAACAGTGAAGACGGCAGTTTGACACGGGCAGTTTTTTTTCTCCTAAGGCGGAGGGGTGTCTCAATTCATAGGGCTAGAGGCATACCCCTTTGCCTTACCCCTTGTTTTAAAGGGTTAGGCGTAGGGGTAGGGGAAGGGCCAAGGGGAAGGGGTACGAAAGAGAATTGAGATTGGGGGTAAAGCTGCTGCTGATGTTAAAACTCACATTAATGAGATTGTCACTAGTACAGATATGGGAGCATACCTTCCTCGATGACACGTCCCTCGCCATCCAGCATGCCCTGCACTTCACAGCCTCTCACGTACACCAGGCCGGTTTGCTCCACGAAGGGCTGGCGCCGGTCAAACCGTGTGCCGTAAAGCAAGTTCGGCCGCACCGTGATGAGAAAGCAAACATCGTGCTTCCGCAACCCTGTGGAGGGCAAAGGATGGAGAAAGGTGTTAGAGAAACAAAGGCCACCCTTTGTTCTGGATTTCTCTTCACTCTATATCTAGTATTAAACATGGAAAGGTCCTAACATGGATTAAGTGAGGAGGAAAAAAACATGACATTGTAAGAATAAATTCAGAGAAGGTGACAACACAAGACTATGGTAAGACAGATATAATAGTGCAAAAACTGTATTAGTGAAAAGTACCTTCTTCTGGAAGAGGATATACAATTTTGAAATGTGTGAATGACTTACTGTTCATGTTTATTGCCAGTTATTTCAGAAAACTCATAACATAGCAACTAAAATGTTTCAAAGATTTTTATTTAAATTTTGATCATTACAGTCCACAGCTAGAAAAAAATAAATAGCGGAAACAAAAAACAACACATCTCTAAATGTTAGAATATTTCATTTAAAGTTTGAGTGACTCACTACCAATGCAGTCTAAATATCATGAATCTCTCAGTCTGGTTCAGTATTGACAGAGTGTCCAGATGACACTCAGAGACACCCCCACAAGGCGGATAAGCCAGAGGTCATTGCTGAAAGGCTTGGCTGTTCGCAGAGTGTTGACTGGAAGGGGAAAGTGTGGTCAAAAAAAGACACACAAGCAACAGGGATGACAACAGCCTTGAAAAGATCATCACACAAAGACCTGGCACCTGTTCATAGTACCAAAACTACTAGTAACTGGTTTGCTGACCATATTATTACTGTACTTGATTAGAAGCATGGACAATACCCATAGATTTTCTATGGGCTATTGTCAAGAGGAAAAAGAGAGGCATCACAGCAACAATGCAGACAAGCTGAAGGCCATTATCACAGCAACCTGGGCTTCCAGAGCATCTAAGCAGTTCCATAGGCTGGCTGCCTCCATGCCACACACTGCACTGATGCAGTAAGTCATGCAAAACAAGCCAAAACCATATATCAAGTACATAAAAGAATATACCTTTCAGAAGCTCAACATTTCTGTTATAAATATCTTTTCTCTGGATTGAGCTTATGAAATACTGCAATAATACTTTAGTCTATTTCTTATAGCTGGAAATGTCATCAAATTGAAATTACAAAAAATGCTCGAAGCATTTTAGTATAAGGGGTGTGAGCGCAAAAAAAAAAAAAAAGAAAAAAAAAGAGGCCTAACAAACCTCGTGATTTTCTGGTCTGACGGATTCAAACAGAGGATCCTCTGGTCACAAATGCTTTAATGTCTGAGATACTGAATTGACTTGAAGCACTTTGGTGCTGTGTTGCCACAGTAACTTTGAAATGTGACTTCATTAGTTACTTTTTACAGTTACATTTTAGTTACTTCATTAGCAGCTGCAGACAATTTGTCTGCAGTTGCTGAATGTAACTAATAAAGTAACTAGTAACTGAACTTGGCTATTTTTAAGATAGAGTACTCAGAAAAGTAACTATAAGTTACTTGGCTGATTAGTTAGGAAAAAATTATGGAATCATGAAAAACAAAAGAACGCTCCAACACATCACTAGTATTTTGTTGCACCACCTCTGGCTTTTATAACAGCTTGCAGTCTCTGAGACATGGACTTAATGAGTGACAAACAGTTCACTTCATCAATCTGGCTCCAACTTTCTCTGATTGCTGTTGCCAGATCAGCTTTGCAGGTTTGAGCCTTGTCATGAACCATTTTCTTCAACTTCCGCCAAAGATTTTCAATTGGATTAAAATCCGGACTATTTGCAGGCCATGACATTGACCCTATGGAGGTGAATGTCGGGGATGAAAATTTACAGGGTGATTCCATAATTTATTTCTCAGAATTGAGTGAGTCCATATTTTTTACCCTCTGCTTGGTCTAAAAAAGTAACCGTTACTGACTGCCACAATTTTTTTTTCTTTATTTCTTATAGTGTTTCTTAAAGCCAAAAAGTTGCCATTTGAAATGACTTTAGTTTTGTGTCATGTCTGTGATCTGCTTTTTTTCTACAAAATTAAACAACTGAATGAACATCCTCCGAGGCCGGTGATTCCATAATTTTTGCCAGGGGTTGTACTTCAGTCTATTTCTTGGAGCTGGAAATGTCATCAAATTGAAATTACAAAAAATGCTCGAAGCATGTTAGTATAAGGGGTGTGAGCGGCAAATAAAAAAAAAAAAAAGAAAAAAGAAAAAAAAAAAAGAGGCCAAACAACCCTTGTGATTTTCTGGTCTGACTAGGATTCAAACAGAGGATCCTCTGGTCACAAATGCTTTAATGTCTGAGATACTGAATTGGCTTGAAGCACTTTGGTGCTGTGTTGCCACAGTTACTTTGAAAAGTTACTTCATTAGTTATTTTTTACAGTTACATTTTACAGTTACTTCATTAGCAGCTGCAGACAATTTGTCTGCAGTTGCTGAATGTAACTAATAAAGTAACTAGTAATTGAACTTGGCTATTTTTAAGAAGAGATACTCAGAAAAGTAACTATAAGTTACTTGGCTGATTAGTTACTTTGCTGATTACTCAATCTTAAGAGTAACCAAGTTAGATTACTAGTTATTTAATGAGTTACATTACTTATTATTTACAAGTTGTTGGCAGCTGCTAATAAAGTAACTGTATAAAGTAACTAAAAAGTAACTAATAAAGTAACTTCTTAAAGTAACTGTGGCAACACTGCTTTGGGGGCACATAATTCAAAAATGTTTGGGAAGCACTGACGCCTGCTGATTTCTTCTACAAGTGCCGACATTAATTACAGGC
This sequence comes from Thalassophryne amazonica, assembly GCF_902500255.1. NCBI lineage: Eukaryota > Metazoa > Chordata > Actinopteri > Batrachoidiformes > Batrachoididae > Thalassophryne > Thalassophryne amazonica. The sequence goes on from NC_047121.1 coordinate 45,018,580, forward strand.
TGATTACAACAAATTTCATATTAAAATGAGCTCAATATGGCATTAACTGAAAATAACATAAAAATAACTGAACAACTAATTCAATAAAAAAGATGAATATTTCAATGAAATTTGGGAATGCTGGAGTGGAAGCTGCTGTATGACTCATAAAGCAGCTTCCACTCCAGCTTCCTGTGTTGGGCTGGAAACTGCTTTATGACTCATAAAGCAGCTTCCACTCCAGCTTCCTGTGTTGGGCTGGAAACTGCTTTATGACTCATAAAGCGCACTGTCACTCTTACATCACACAGCCCTCTTTGTTGTCACAAATGACAAAAACCCTCATTAGGAGCCTGAGCCTCATTAGAAACACCAGTTCAGCAAGTTATTGTTCCACAGCAGTGAGCATTCAACAAATCATCTAAATCCATCAACCTAAAGGACTCAGACAATCAACAAAATGGTAAGTTTTTCTCATGATTTTCATTTTTGTTTATACTGGTTTATCAGAGTGTCTGTGCTTCATAATCACTGTTTTTTTTTCTTTCTGTTTTTTCCACAGCATCAGGAAGAGATGATGCACAAGGAGTTGACTGAGGTAGAGGAGGCTAACGAGATGATGCTCCAGCTGACACAGTGTTTGGAGCAGAGCTATGAGGAGCTCGGGAACATGCAGCAGATGTTTTCAGAGCAGGCAAAGATCGACAAGGAAGCTCTGCTGAAAGAAAAAGCACAAGTGAGGGAACTCAGATATGAGCTGAAAGACATCGAGAGTCATTTCATCCAGGAGCTGAAACATACAAAGTATGAATATAAAAAAATGTTGGACGCCAAGGACAAATGTCTGAAAATGAAAGAACAGAGCCACCAGGAAGAGATGAAGGACAAACATGATTATTTCCAAAAAAAGCTGGCAGCCCAGAAGGAGCAGTTTGAAAAAGAGCTGCAAGACACCAAACAACACTACATCCAAGAGCTTAAAAACACAAAATTTGAAAATATGAAAATGTTGGACACCAAGGACAAATGTCTGAAAATGAAAGAACAGAACCACCAGGAGGAAATGAAGAACAAAGACGATTATCTCCGAAAAGAGCTGGCAGCTCAGAAGGAGCAGTTTCAAAAAGAGCTGCTGGCCCAAGAGGAGAAACACAAAAAGGAGCTTGAAGCCACGATTGAAGATTTCCAACACAAGCTGGAAGACCGTGAGGAGACATTTAAGAAGGAGATGGAGGACAAGGAAGAAGGTTTTAAAAAGCAACTTGAAATGATGAAGACTCCAAAGGACAATTATCGTCAATATGTGATGGCAGGAATGTTTCTTTTTGTTGGGGTGGTGTCAACAAAACTCCTCATGACAAAGTCCTGAACAGATCTCCAAAATCAACAGACAATATTCAGTCCAGGATGGAGATGAACAGTCCAATGAGGACAAAAATATTTTATGTGGATTTTTGTTGTCTTCTTTGTTAAAGTGTTTTGACAATTAGTTGTTGAAAAATCTCAATGTTTGAATCCATCAATAAAGAATCTGACAGAGTGACAGTGGCTGTTTCCAGTGAAAACACACCCACACAATTAAAATACAAAATAACTTTCATTGTTTACACATATAACCTGAAATTTTTGGGAAAATAATCTATGCATTTTCAGATCACTTTTGTTGATATTAAACATTAAAAACTGATATATGTCTGAGGTGGAACTAAAGTTCACTCTCTCCTCAAGCACAGACGTGATCTTACAGCTTTATAACAGTCTGGAAATCTGGGACACTTCCATTAGCATGGAAACAATGTTGGTGTCCCAATTGGAAAACCAAGGAAAGATAAATGTGAAGTTAGTAGTTATAGACAAATTACATTGACATCTGACTTATGTAAAATAATGGCGCGCATGGTCACTGATAGGCTAACCTACATAGTAGAAATCAGTCCTGATCAGAATGGCTTTGGCAATGGGAGGATGACCATTGATCCAGCGCTCTGCTTGGGGGATTTTATTAGGAAAGCTCAAGCTTATAAAGAACTTGTCAGCGCAGACTTTTTTATATTGAAAAGGCATATGACATGTTGTATGATATGATATGAGAATGTTTAACGGGATTATAGATTTTTTTTTTTTGAAGAACAGAACCACTGAAGTAACAGATGGAGTAGCCCACTCTAGGATTTATTCAATAGACAATGGAGTTCCACAAGGGAGTGTGTGGAGTCCCTTACTCTTTAACATTGTTATGTGTCGGACACAGCCCGGAGAACCGACCAGCATTTGAAGGACCCAGTATAAAATAAGCAGAGCACGGTACAAAGGATAACAGAGTTTAATGAACATAACAGTGCTGTGATAAATATAGAAGTGCGCGGTCTGGCGTGGTGGATTGCGGTGCGCTCCCAGCAGCGCTAACGGTCCGGAGCCAGAACTGGTTCGGACCCAAGGACCCCGCCGACACCCCCCAGGTGGCCGCGACAAACCGAGTCTCAGGAAGTGTGCTGACGAGCGTGAGACCTCACCCCCTCCTCTTTCACAGACCATGCATCAAACCTGGACGTTCTCTGCATCCACTGATGATGAGATGGCTCCCGAGACGACGATCTCACCCGTCTGGTCACAAGGTCGAGTCTCTGGCAAATACACACTGTGTACTCCAGTCTTAAATGCCACCATGTTCCAATCCATGTAGATGCACCACAGCTGTGAGTCCTGACAAGCCGCAGGTGATCAGGGTGAGGTCCTGATAAACTCAGCTACACAGCCACTCAGTCCCAAATGCAAGCCACCTGGAAGGAAAAACAAAAGACAGAAACAAAAAGGCAGCCAGGCCCCCCAGCCATACAACAGTACCCCACCCTCACGGGAAGCCTCCCGGCGACCACACAAACCTGGCCCAGGAGAAACACCCCCCTCCAGGGACCATGGCTGGAAACCGTATCCGCATTCATCTTCCAACAGAATCCTCATCTACAGAACGGTAGGTGTCTTCTCCTCTGGCTGCATCTTGGCCCTTGTTTCTATCAGTCAATTAGCACAGGTGTGGCCAGGAGTTCTTGAACCTGTGCGGTCAGCCTTTGTCCAACCATGTTCACAGTCTGATTAGTCATAAAACAAAAAAGACAAACACAAACAACCAAAACACCCCCCCCCCCCCCCTCCCCAGAGGCCCGTTCCATCAAACCCTGGGAAGGGGAGAAAAGAAAAACAACCCAAACTTAAGCTAACAAATAAAAACACTAACACCCCCCCCCCCCCCCCCAAACGACATGTAGGGACCAACACCCCCCAGAGGACATCCCGCCAGCTCCAGGAGTAATAACCACAGCCGAGGTCCCTCTGGGATCCAACGTCACCCACGGGGACTCCCAGCGCCTCCCAGAGGACCATTCCATCAACCCCAGGAGACGCCTCCCCTCATGACCAACGGACCCAGCCCCGGCCGTCTATGGCTAGATGGACCCACAGCCCTTTCCCCCCCAGAGGACACCACAGTCAAACCCTGAGGGCGGAAACTGGGGGGAAAAAACAAAAGGAGAAAAAAAAAAAAACATACAAACAAAACAACCCCAACCCCACCCCCTTGGCGCAGTGGAAACTGGAAGCACGTCCAGTGTCACCAACCATGACTATACCCCAGAAGCCAACCGGGAGGAGTGGAACAGTGGTTATGGCAGACAGCACAAAACGGCGCCACTCCTCCGACTTCTAAACCAGCCACTAGCTGCGGGTATATCCCACTGCCCCAAACCTCAGCCACGCCGATGGCAGACGGCTCAAAGGCGTGCTGAAGCCGGAGGTGGAACAACAAACAAAAACATCCCCCCCCCCCACCCCCACCCCAGGTGTAGAGGTTACCTGGGAAACGCCCAGCATAACCAAACTGCACCACTCCAGCAACGCCGACACTACGGCTCACACGGCTGGAGCCAGAGGAGAAGAGAGGGAACAAAAAGAAAATACCCCAAACCCCCCCCCCTCCCCTCCCGGGTGCAGAGGTTACCTGGGAAACGCCCAGCACAACCAAACTGCACCACTCCAGCAACGCCGACACTACGGCTCACACGGCTGGAGTCAGAGGAGAAGAGAGGGCATAACAAAAAACAAAACAAAAAAAAAGAAAAAAACAACCCAAATACCCCCCCATGACCCCCCAGGGGACCATCCCATCAAACCCCGGGAGGCGAAACCGAAAGAAACAAAAAGAAAGACCAACAGACTAACACAAAGTTGCTTGGGTCCTTTTTTTTTTTTTTTTTTGACAGAACTGCAGGGTCACGACCCCAGACACTAAATAGTGTACAAATAAAAACCCCACACAAAAACCAACTCAAAAAACACCCACACAAAACTAATAAGTGATTTATACCGTCAAGCTCAAACAAATGGAACACACCTGTTCCAACTTAAGAGCTTGACGGTAATGTGACTCAGTCACCAACAGAGGGAGCCAGAGTGCTAAAAATGAAAAACCCCCTTTGGTGACAGAAAATAATTCATGCTGCCTTTCCTGTGAGCAGCACACAACAAAAAACGTGATTCAACTAAATAACACCGGAGCTGACACAACAGACGCAGTAGTTATCTTCATCCGGGGAAACGGGGCTACAACTGTCACACGGGAAGCACAGCGACCCGTGCCACAGAGCTCCGCCGTGCGCGTGCACCCATTACAGACACACTCTTGCAGCTCCCGTTTAAACCTCTTATCCGGTCGGAGCGTGACGCGAAGCCGTCGCCAGTCACACTCCACCACGACCCTCGGATAAGGCACACGGCTGCATGAGCGCTCAAATCAGTATTCCGTAATGGGTTCTCCAACGCGCACCATCCGGGCGGAGAGCACCCGCAACTGATCCGGATAACTTCTGAACGTCTGCTGCCGCCTTCCTGGCGCGTTATCGTCTCTGCTACCGCTGGGTCCGTGATGTTTGGCCAGAGACTACTGTTATGTGTCAGACGCAGCCCGGAGAACCGACCAGCGTTTGAAGGACCCAGTATAAAATAAGCAGAGCACGGTACAAAGGATAACAGAGTTTAATGAACATAACAGTGCTGTGATAAATATAGAAGTGCGCGGTCTGGCGTGGTGGATTGCGGTGCGCTCCCAGCAGCGCTAACGGTCCAGAGCCAGAACTGGTTCGGACCCAAGGACCCTGCCGACACCCCCCAGGTGGCCGCGACAAACCGAGTCTCAGGAAGTGTGCTGACGAGCGTGAGACCTCACCCCCTCCTCTTTCACAGACCATGCATCAAACCTGGACGTTCTCTGCATCCACTGATGATGAGATGGCTCCCGAGACGACAATCTCACCCGTCTGGTCACAAGGTCGAGTCTCTGGCAAATACACACTGTGTACTCCAGTCTTAAATGCCACCATGTTCCAATCCATGTAGATGCACCACAGCTGTGAGTCCTGATGAGCCGCAGGTGATCAGGGTGAGGTCCTGATAAACTCAGCTACACAGCCACTCAGTCCCAAATGCAAGCCACCTGGAAGGAAAAACAAAAGACAGAAACAAAAAGGCAGCCAGGCCCCCCAGCCATACAACAAACATCATGATTAATGATATTTTCTCAGAGGTAGAAGTTAGTCTTCGAAGGTCTTTGTCTGCAGATGACGGTGCATTGTGAATTAAGGGTCAAAATGCTGCATTTATTGATTAAAAAGCTTCAGGCACTGTCAGCACAGTGGAGAGATGATATGGTGGACTAGCATGAAGTAAGCAAAGCAAATCTATAGTACCACAACAAGATCTGCCTTATGCATGTATTGTATACAGATCAGCTGCAAAATCTTATCCACGAAACAGGATTCTCACTACAATTTTTAGCAGAATAATGGGATTAAAAAAAATCACCTTAAAAAGATGGGGGCTTGGGGGCCACTGAGGCGGTGCCCCAGTGGTGAGCTCAGGGGGCTTTGTCCCCTGATGCTTTTGCATTATGGGCTTATAAAAAGGCCTTCTCGTACAGACATACAGGGTGCATGGTCAGCAGGGTGTATGGGAGACTACAGAGAACAAGGTATGACAAATACACAAAACAGCTTTATCACATGCTGGTCTGCATGTTGGGCCTTGATGCAACTTCTACAGGTCTGAAAAATTCATATCTACTTTCATGTACCTTTTAATCATGATTTCAGGGACTATATCCAAAATATGGGAACAGGCTTTAAAAAAGGTACTACGACAAATACTCATAGAAATGTCAACCTACTAGATTACAACTACATGCGGACTGTTACAAGTCCAAAGCAGTTCTTGCATTGACAAAAAAGAAACAAAGTGAACTGGGCACAGAAATAGATGCACAGCTAGATTTATATAAATAAACTATTAACAAGTAAATATACCTTCCCACTCCTGCTTGATATGATCTTGTACGTTGAGATTAACAGTGACATCGGCTCGGACACGAGCAGGCCAACTCTCTCCAATGTTGGGCTTTGCAACTTCAACAATGGAAAAAGAGGTGATGACCTGAGCCATCCTGGCCCAGCCCCCAAACACCACTCCACCATATTCTGATTGCCTGTTTAAAAGGAAAGATACATGAATGAGTTACATGTATGTCATGGGTCAGTGTCAAGACAAACAGCTGGTTTTATATTCAACCTATGGCACCATCTCATATTTATTTTCACAGATGTAACCAATAAGTCACCATGTCATGTGACTCAATGTGAGCACTTATTATACTAAGTGAATGAATAAGTTTGATGACACTTTGAACAAAATATTCTGTGTGCTATTATCACATTGTTTGAGATGGACACAGATAATTCCAGCTTTCATTCGTTAAAGTGAAAAGGGTGTGCCATATCATACCACCCACAATAATATGGGTATAATTTTTTACATGATTAAAAACAAGCATCATATCATGATATAAATATCTGGGTTTCTATTACAGAATAAAGGAGTAGCAAGAAGGTGTAGGTGTGTTTGGCAAGCTGTCTGCTCTTTTTCCCAGTTGTTTTACTGTGTTTTTGCTTGGTTGGTCACGTTTTTCCTGTCCTTTTTAAAAAAAAAAAATGTCAAGCATTATAGCCTCCAAAAGCATCTGCTGTTTTTTGTAATTGGTGTCAAGGGAGAGAGAGACAGAAAAAGGCTGCAACATAACAAAAAGAGGAAAAATTGAAGTGCTGTGAATACTTTCCAGATGCACTGCATGTTTTGATTTAACGTATTTTTAATATGCTACTTCAAATCCTAAAATTTTGCATTTGCATTCCCTAGAGCACAATGACACAAGCCCAATCATGTCTGAAAGTCAAAGAAGGGTGTCAGCCTCTGATCATTATTCAATACTTTTTATTCTATATTGTCATTCATTTTAGGCTGTATCACCCACCTCTCACAGACAAGCAAGCAAAATAGTCAAAAGTCACGTTGGAAACTTATTGTACCTAGAAATACTACACAAAATACCCTACCATTGGAATTTATGAGATCTGCTAGACTGCAATATTCTATCACAGGATTCAGTTTTCATGATTGTAGATTGACCAAGGGTCAACCTAGAGAAGTGGTGAAATCTCACCATGGTTTCATTCGCCACACCACATCCTCTATGTCCTGTCTGATCTCATAAGTCGACTCTAATCGGAAAAGGTTAAAGTTTCTCAGCAGATAGTCATGGAGCGTGAGGAACTGGAGATTCAGCTTCGGCAATGCAAGGCAGCCTGGAATGAAGAAAAAATGGACAGAAAAATAAAAAATAAACACAGCGATAATAAAATGTATACATACAACCATTGAATTAAGGCTCAAGTCTGTTTTTCTAAACAGTTACAAGAAATAGGTTGAATGGTCATGTGCAGCAACAGCAATCACAACAGCAGCAAAATGCATGTAGAAAACACTAATGTTGTGCTACATAACTAATACAGTATGCTGATGGTTGGTGGTGTGTTACAGCTGAAGATGTCCTTGCCAGCTAAAGAGGTTTCCCAGGAGAGATGACAGTTTAGTGGTCAGTGAACACCACAGAACAGGATGACTGTTTGTGCATGACACTTATATGCTAATCAAATTAGCATATAAGGCTGTGCAACAAGGGAAAAAAAGAACAGACAGAGTATTGTGACATAATTTTTCACAATATTGTACAAATTTTCCTGATGATCAGAATTAACAGATTAAACATGTTCTTGACTTGTCCTCAAATCCATGTGATCAATATGACCTCCTGTCTCACCTACAAGACGGTAAGGCCTTGTAGGTAAGCAGCAGAATGCATGTAGCTAGGAGGTTGTTTGCCTCTGGCTCCCCTGCATCTGTCTCTTCCAGTATTATGTCAGAGGTGAGCATGGAATAAAATACAGCAGCAGCCACTTCATCTTTTAAAGCTAACATGCGGTGCAGTTCAGTTTGAAAACCAAAACAGAGAGTTACAATGCAGATAAAGAACAATACTAAAAACTGTGACATATTGAAAAATCTCAATTTTAGCCCTACAGTAAAAACTACGGAGCTGCGGTGCATTTGGTAATCCCAATTCACTGACAAATGACAGTTTGCACAGGATACATGACAACGTGAAGGCATGCTCTCTATTTTCATGTGCTGTTATGATACCTGCACTGTAGTTTAATCATACAATAAGAATACAAGCAAAACTATACAATGCAAATACCATTCAAATACACTGGTAGGGAAGTTTAAGTTGTACTCTTTGTTCCATTTCTAAATTTGCAGAATGCCCTGGAAAGTATTGCAGTGTATTACCATACAACTGCATTGTGGTCCGTGTATTGTAAAGTTGTTGACACATAGCCCAGTTAGCCAATATACTCTGGTATCATGTTTTAACTCAAACACACACATTTCATGCATGCATTTACACAGACACGCACCTTCGCCTGAGTAGTACTCAGTTGGTACGATGTTTTCATCCCAGATTATCTTCTCTGTTGGATAAAGTGGCATCTGGTTAAGTTGCTCAATCTGAGAGATTCTGCGCTCATGACGGGACACCTGAAACAGGTGTCAGACAATGACAGACAGTGACAGAGAGGACAAAGCGGTGGAGAGTGAGGAATAGGGTTAATGTGACTCCGGGGCTTGATTATCTCCCCCAATCAGAAAATAAAATCAGGTCACACAATCTGTTACCGCTTACCTACTGCTAATTTGTGGTTTAGCTAAATCCTTTCAACATCTGTGGCCTCATTAGAAATCTTCAGTGAGACCTTATTTGGCCAATTTATGTGTAAATTCTAATCCAATTACATTTTTTCCAGAATCTGATTGGTTAAGCGTGTCAGATTTCAGACCGTATAAAATTAGGGTTGTTATTGTGCTTTATGTTAGTTTAACAGTGTTGTTAGTGTTATTGATTTATTGTGTTTTTGGAGTGCTATTGGCTTTGTCTTTTTATATAAGTCTCATGTTGCTCTGACCATGAGTGACTTAAGCTTCATGTTGGAACCATGAGTGAAATGTTTAGTGGTTTTAATGTCTTCAGCCACAGTCTTTGTCAAATTAAAACACCCTGCTTACAGGTTTTCTTTGTGCGTGCGACTTTGATCAGTTGCCATTTGCTGTTTGGCAAGCTTATGTATTTTGGGTTAATGATGAACGGTGCCAAAATCTAACACTTGTAAGACTAATAGTTTTAGAAAAGCTACGAATATTAACTAACATTGCTAATTACATTTTGGACTCACACACCTTTCCAGCAGGGGGCAATAAATCATCTTTATATTAACATCGTGATTGTAAGTGCATATAATTGTAAATACGTTAAAAATACATGGATGGCAAAAGAAAGTGAAAACACTTATTTCCATTGTGGTCCATTTAAAAATCAAATGACAAAATAGAAATAATAATATTGATGATAACAGTAATGATAATAGTGTGTACATAATAACAAGAACCTAAACAACTTATAAATACATTAAGACAGTAAATTAACATTAAAATTACATAATCAACAGGAAATAAAAGGGTTGAGCTCCTCTTCTAAAACTTGTTGAGGTCTAAGGTTCTAAAAACATTCTGGACTCTCACACCATTCCAACTCATTGGTTAATTTATTACCACCCTTGAAAAATGTCAGCTGCCTATTTTATAAACACTACTCAATCTAGGGGCCGTGGATCCCCATGGGCAACACGCTAATAACCTATATATATATATCATGAAGTTAGATTCACTATGGTTGCTATGCTTTCTGATCAGTTATTTTCTCATAAAGCAGCTGTTCACAGTCACTGTTTTTAGAGGTATAACAATAACAATTGCACTTCTTTTATACTGGCAAAGTATTACTTAATTATCCCATAATTAAACCTGCAATTTCGCATCAATTAATAATGCAAATTTCAAGTTAATACTTTGCCTATGAAACTCATGAAGGGCAATGACATTAAAGATTACTACATTTCTGGAACACAAATCATGTTTGTTTTTTAACCAGTTTGGGAGGTTCTGCAATTTATGCTCCGGTGTGATGTACATACTGAAAAATCACACATTTATTATTAATAATAATTATAGTAACTTTTCATATAGGGCTTTCCCAGGAATTAATATACTTTAATAATGAAAGAATAAATGCCAATAATAAAAAAGTGCACAACAATGCACAGAAAAAAATGTGCAATGTCTACTCTGAAAATACGGCACCTGGAATAAATTATTAATGTCAGAGCACAAACCAAGCATGAAGTCAAAGGAATTGTCTATAGACCTCCGAGACAGGGTTGTCTCTTGGCACAAATCTGAGGAAAGGTACAGAAACATTTCTGCTGCTTTGAAGGTCCCAATGAGCGCAGTGGCCTCCATCACCCATAAATGGAAGAAGTTCAGATCCACCAGGTCTTTTTCTAGAGCTGGCAGCCTGTCTAAAGTGAGCGATTGGGGGAGAAGGGCCTTAGTCGGGGAGGTGACTAAGAACCCGATGGTCACTCTGTCAGAGCTCCAACATTTAACCTTCCAGAAGGACAACCATCTCTGCAGCAATCCACCAATCAGGCCTGTGTGGTAGAGTGGCCAGATGGAAACCACTCCTTAGTAAAAGGCACATGGCAGCCTGACTGGAGTTTGCCAAAAGGTACCTGAAGGACTCTCAGACCATGAGAAACAAAATTCTCCTGTCTGATGAGACAAAGATTGAACTCCTTGGTGTGAAAGCCAGGTGTCATGTTTGGAGGAAACCAGGCACCATCCCTACACTGAAGTATGGTGGTGGCAGCATCATGCTGTGGGGATGTTTTTCAGCAGCAGGAACTGGGAGACCAGTCAGGATCGAGGGAAAGATTAATGCAGCAATGTACAGAGACATCCAGGATGAAAACCTGCTCCAGAGCTCTCTTGACCTCAGATTGGGGCAAACGGTTTATCTTTAGCAGGACAATGACCCTAAGCACACAGCCAAGATATCAGAGGAGTGGCTTCAGGACAACTCTGTGAATGTCCTTGAGTGGCCCAGCCAGAGCCCAGACCTGAATCTGACTGAACATCCCTGGAGAGATCTGAAAATGGCTGTGCACCGACACTCCCCATCCAACCTGATGGAGCTTGAGAGGTGCTGCAGAGGAATGGGCAAAATTGTCCAAAGATGGGTGTGCCAAACTTGAAGTATCATATTCAAGAAGACCTGAGGCTGTAATTGCTGCCAAAGGTGCATCAACAAAGTATTTCACAAAGGGTGTGAATACTTAGGTACATGAGACTTCTTAGCTTTTCATTTTTTAATAAATTTGCAACAATAATAAAAAAAAAAACAACAAAAAAAAACAAAACAAACTTCTTTCACGTTGTTATTATGAGGTGTTATGAGTAGAGTTTTGAGGGAAAAAATGAATACGCTGGGAAAAAAAAAAAAAAAAATCAATACTCTGTGAATACTTTCTGGATGCACCATAAATTAAAAACACTGGATTAGCTCAAAAATATACTCTTCCATAAGTTCAGTGTCAGATAAAACATCATAACCAAAAACTGCACATACCAGCAGTTCCAGAAGAACCTCCTTCTCATAGGTAGTGCCCTGCCCTTCAGCCAGCTCTGGTAACAGACACAGATACGAGGCCACCCGGTGAAGAGTGTTGGGGCTGCAGAGAAAGATAAGAAGTGAGCAATGAATGAGAAAAATATGCAAATATGATATGGAGAGAAACTAAAAGAATGAACAACTTCATGTTTAACATTTATCCTTTTATTAATAATAAATATGTATCAGAAAGTCGTATCCAGGAAAGGGATGACAATATGCAGCAGACAAGGAGTAATTACAAAAAAAGATCATGATTCTGTAATTCCAAAAAGGTCAAAGACAAGTTTTGAACAAAGAAAATATGATGCTCTCTTTCATCTATATATATCTATATATATATATATCTATATATATATATATATATATATATATATATATATATATATATATCCATCATCCATCCATTTTCTTCCGCTTTATCCGGAGTCGGGTCGCGGGGGCAGCAGCTCAAGCAAAACCTCCCGATCCACAGACACCTCTCCCAGCTCCTCCGGGGGAACCCCAAGGTGTTCCCAAGCCAGCCGAGAGATGTAGTCCCTCCAGCGTGTCCTGGGTCTTCCCCGGGGCCTCCTCCCAGTGGGACGTGCCCGGAACACCTCTCCAGCGAGGTGTCCAGGGGGCATCCGGAAAAGATGCCCGAGCCACCTCAACTGACTCCTTCCGACGTGGAGGAGCAGCGGCTCGACTCCGAGCTCCTCCCGAGTGACCGAGCTCCTCACCCTATCTCTAAGGGAGCGCCCAGCCACCCTGCGGAGGAAACTCATCTCGGCCGCTTGTACTCGCGATCTCGTTCTTTCGGTCATGAGCCAAATCTCATGACCATAGGTGAGGATCGGAACGCAGATCGATCGGTAAATCGAGAGCTTTGCCCCCCTACTCAGCTCTCTCTTCACCACGACGGTACGATACAGCGAACGCATCACTGCAGATGCTGCACCGATCCGTCTATCGATCTCACGCTCCATCCATCCCTCACTCGTGAACAAGACCCCGAGATACTTAAACTCCTCCACTTGAGGCAAGGACACTCCACCGACCTGAAGAGGGCAAAGCACCTTTTTCCGGTCGAGAACCATGGCCTCGGATTGGGAGGTGCTGATTTTCATCCCGGACGCTTCACACTCGGCTGCAAACCGCCCCAGTGCACGCTGAAGGTCCTGATTTGATGAAGCCAACAGAACCACATCGTCTGCAAACAGCAGAGATGAGATTCTGTGGTTCCCAAACCAGACCCCCTGTACACCCTGGCTGCGCCTAGAAATTCTGTCCATAAAAATAATGAACAGAACCGGTGACAAAGGGCAGCCCTGGCGGAGGCCAACGTGCACTGGAAACAGGTTTGACTTACTACCGGCAATGCGAACCAAGCTCCTGCTGCGGTCGTACAGGGACCGGATAGCCCTTAGCAAAGGACCCCGGACCCCGTACTCCCGGAGCACTCCCCACAGGGTGCACCGAGGGACACGGTCGAACGCCTTCTCCAGGTCCACAAAACACATGTGGACTGGTTGGGCAAACTCCCATGAACCCTCGAGCACCCGATGGAGCGTGTAGAGCTGGTCCAGTGTGCCGCGACCAGGATGAAAACCACACTGCTCCTCCTGAATCCGAGGTTCGACCATCGGTCGAATTCTCCTCTCCGGTACTCTGGAATAGACCTTACCGGGGAGGCTGAGGAGTGTGATCCCCCTATAGTTGGAACACACCCTCCGGTCCTCGTTCTTAAACAGAGGGACCACCACCCCGGTCTGCCAATCCAGAAGCACTGTCCCCGATCGCCACGCGATGTTGCAGAGGTGTGTCAGCCAAGACAGCCCCACAACATCCAGAGACTTAAGGTACTCAGGATGGATTTAATTCACCCCAGGAGCCTTGCCACCGAGGAGCTTTCTAACTACCTCGGTGACATCGGCCTGGGTAATGGATGAGTCCGCCTCTGAGTCCCCAGTCTCTGCTTCCTCTTCGGAAGACGTGACGATGAGATTGAGGAAATCCTTGAAGTACTCCTTCCACCGACCGACAACATCCCCAGTCAGGGTCAACAGCTCCCCACCCGCACCATAAACAGTGCTGGTGGAGAGCTGCTTCCGCCTCCTGAGGCGTCGGACGGTTTGCCAGAATCTCTTCGAGGCCGACCGATAGTCCTCCTCCATAGCCTCCCCGAACTCCTCCCAGACCCGAGTTTTTGCCTCTGCGACTGCACGGGCTGCGGCACACTTGGCCTGCCAGGTCTGACCGGCTTCCTACCCTCCCAGCGGATCCAACTCACCACCAGGTGGTGATCAGTCGACAGCTCTGCCCCTCTCTTCACTCAAGTGTCCGAGACACGTGGCTGAAGGTCAGATGATATGACTATAAAGTCGATCATCGACCTCCGGCTCAGGGTGTCCTGGTGCCACGTGCACTTATGGACACCCTTGTGCTCGAACATGGTGTTCGTGATGGACAAACTGTGGCTAGCACAGAAGTCCAACAACTGAACAGGCCGTGCTTCCCGATCACCCCCCTCCAGGTCTCACTGTCGCCACCCACGTGGGCGTTGAAATCCCCCAGGAGAACAATGGAGTCCCCAGTCTGAGCGCTATCTAGTACCCCTCCCAGGGACTCCAGGAAGGTCGGGTACTCTGTACTGCTGCTCGGCCCATAGGCTGAGACAACGGTGAGAGACCTGTCCCCGACCCGAAGGCGTAGGGACGTGACCCTCTCGTTCACTGGAGTGAACTCCAACACTTGGCGACTGAGCTGGGGAACAATAAGCAATGCGACGATATATATATATATATATATATATATATATATATATATATATATATATATATATATATATACATATATACACACACACACACACACTCGCACACATGCACGCACGCACACACGTTCACTTTGCTGTGCAATCATAGACCGTAGATATACTGGACAAAACCTGTGGAACATCACCCATCGGTTTTCTAAAGAGACCCAGAACAGCCAATATGTCTGGGCGTCGCAATGTTTGCACCAGCGGCAGCACTGATATTGTAGCTATGTCATGATGAGCTCATTAATGCATAAAAAGGTGGAGTGTATGTGGCTCAGTGTGTGATAAAAGAAGCCTGACCGTGCCGCTATCTTCAAGTCTGAACCAGCTAAGCTAACAGGCTAACCTCAGCTAAGGTGTTGATTACAACATATCTTTGGGGACTGCGCAGCAGTGCTCTTAATGGTTTGGTTTGGTGTGGGCATTAAAGATTATAATGAGAAGTTTACTTTCTGAGTAATGGTGCATTAAAAGGACGCAACAGATCAGGGTACCAACAGCTGCTGAAGTGTTAACACCATTAGCATACAACATTAAATAAAAGGAGAATTTCACTCAGCACCAATATTGCCGCAGGGATGTCTTACATTATCCTTTAGGATGTTTCACCACACAGCATGCCATATTATTCTAGATGTTTGTAATAAAATACTTCAAATGACACACAGCCCTCCACAAGAGCTAACAGCCGTATCGAGCGGACACAGTCACGCAGAGAGACCGAGCTCGGCTCAGCCACTGCCAATCAAAGTGACAACGTGCCTAATTATAAAGAACGTTATTGCTTAAAATATCTTAAACTAAGACGTGAGAAAAAAAATTCACCATTGTCATTGAGGAGAAAAATATATAGAGACCAAAACTGTTTTTTTTAATCAGACTGTAAACATGTTCACTTCTGCTTTATTCATTTTCTTTTTTTTTTTCGTAAATTTTGCCATTTCAAGAATAAAGTTAAAATAACTATAAAGTTGAAATACCATTCTGACCGTATGGCAACAATAATAATCTTAAAATTTCAAGATTAAAATGGACATAGAAGGATGTGTCTAAAGTATCTCGTGTAAATTAATTAGTGAAATTGCTCTTCAGAATTGGGCGATTTATCCTTTAACACATAAACAATGTGGTACAACGTATTAGGACACTGAGATTTTGTCAGTCTGTTCAGAAACCGTGGAAGAGGTAACTGCAATGGCGCAGACTGAAATCACTGGTTATGTGTCACAGTACAAGACTGATTGAAGCAATTAATCAAGTTGCAAACTACTAGCACTTTTGGCTGCAAGGGCGCAATTTAGAACTAGAAATGGGGGGGGGACAAAGTGCGAGGCTCGCAGGGCTGAAGCCCATAGGCCGGGGGACTGGGGGCCACTTTCTTCCTGTCTGCACAGCCACTGTTCCTGGTCTTTCTTTTTTCCGTTCTCTGGTCTAATTTGTACCTCAATGAGCTCCACTTCTTTATACAATCAGAAACCTCTGAACCAACGTTACGTGAAATTTCTCTCCATGAACTCCAGGTCATTTGAGCGTCTTTGTACACTCAACAAAAATATAAACGCAACACTTTTGGTTTTGCTCCCATTTTGTATGAGATGAACTCAAAGATTTAAAACTTTTTCCACATACACAATATCACCATTTCCCTCAAATATTGTTCACAAACCAGTCTAAATCTATGATAGTGAGCACTTCTCCTTTGCTGAAATAATCCATCCCACCTCACAGGTGTGCCATATCAAGATGCTGATTAGACACCATGATTAGTGCACAGGTGTGCCTTAGACTGTCCACAATAAAAGGCCACTCTGAAAGGTGCAGTTTTGTTTTATTGGGGGGGGATACCAGTCAGTATCTGGTGTGACCACCATTTGCCTCATGCAGTGCAACACATCTCCTTCGCATAGAGTTGATCAGGTTGTCAATTGTGGCCTGTGGAATGTTGGTCCACTCCTCTTCAATGGCTCTGCGAAGTTGCTGGATATTGGCAGGAACTGGTACACGCTGTCGTATACGCCGGTCCAGAGCATCCCAAACATGCTCAATGGGTGACATGTCCGGTGAGTATGCCGGCCATGCAAGAACTGGGACATTTTCAGCTTCCAAGATTTGTGTACAGATCCTTGCAACATGGGGCCGTGCATTATCCTGCTGCAACATGAGGTGATGTTCTTGGATGTATGGCACAACAATGGGCCTCAGGATCTTGTCACAGTATCTCAGTGCATTCAAAATGCCATCAATAAAATGCACCTGTGTTCTTTGTCCATAACAGACGCCTGCCCATACCATAATCCCACCGCCACCATGGGCCACTCGATCCACAACATTGACATCAGAAAACCGCTCACCCACACGACGCCACACACGCTGTCTGCCATCTGCCCTGGACAGTGTGAACTGGGATTCATCCGTGAAGAGAACTGACGAACTGGAGTCAGGTCGAGACCCCCGATGAGGACGACGAGCATGCAGATGAGCTTCCCTGAGACGGTTTCTGACAGTTTGTGCAGAAATTCTTTGGTTATGCAAACCGATTGTTTCAGCAGCTGTCCGAGTGGCTGGTCTCAGACGATCTTGGAGGTGAACATGCTGGATGTGGAGGTCCTGGGCTGGTGTGGTTACACGTGGTCTGCGGTTGTGAGGCTGGTTGGATGTACTGCCAAATTCTCTGAAACGCCTTTGGAGATGGCTTATGGTAGAGAAATGAACATTCAATACACAAGCAACAGCTCTGGTTGACATTCCTGCTGTCAGCATGCCAATTGCACGCTCCCTCAAATCTTGCGACATCTGTGGCATTGTGTTGTGTGATAAAACTGCACCTTTCAGAGTGGCCTTTTATTGTGGGCAGTCTGAGGCACACCTGTGTACTAATCATGGTGTCTAATCAGCATCTTGATATGGCACACCTGTGAGGTGGGATGGATTATCTCAGCAAAGGAGAAGTGCTCACTATCACAGATTTAGACTGGTTTGTGAACAATATTTGAGGGAAATGGTGATATTGTGTATGTGGAAAAAGTTTTAGATCTTTGAGTTCATTTCATACAAAATGGGAGCAAAACCAAAAGTGTTGCGTTTATATTTTTGTTGAGTGTAGTTTTCAACTCCATGTTGTGGAGATGGTCATATTTGCAGACTTTTCTGACAAATGTTCCTCTATTTGATCCATGATCGAAATGTAATCAGTGTAGGCACTGCAAAATCTTTTAAATATGTTGGGAAAGGAAGGAGTGAAACTGGAAAAGTGACTAGTCACAGCCCTTGCAGTCTCTGTTGTTTTGACATGTAGTTTCAATTTTTAGGAGGTGCACGTCATGCTATGGAGAGGGTATGCAGCCATGCAGAGTGTTCTGCGTCCCTACAGTGCTGCAAAGACAGAGAAGCATAAATCAGAAATTTAGTGCTACTCCTACTGATTTTCACCCCCTTCCTTCCACAGCATATCTGCACCTCTCCAGGCTCATCTCAAGCTGCTTTCTCCTCACACTACACATAATAATGTCATCTGCAAACATCATAGTTCGTGAAGCCTCCTGGCTGGTCTTATCTGTCAACCGAGACTTTACTAAAATTTACGGGGAACGCCCTGCCTCCTTCTACCCACCTCATTTATCCAGGCTTGAGACATGGCACTCAGAATGTACTGTCTGCACACTCCATGTAGCTGAGTTCCAAAAGTGCTAACTGCTAAGGCAGTTTATTGCCAAGATTTCAACTTTATTCTCAAAGCCACCCAAGAAAGAAAAAAATGAGAATTGGAAGCCTATTTTTTATTTAAATTTTTTTTTTTATTGTTTCCTGGGGCCTGTGTTTGATATGTTGGGATGTTTGAGTTGTGGCATGTTTGCTTTTTTCTAACTTTAGTTGCTCTTGTTCCTTTGATGATTATATGCCTGAATGTGTTGAATTTTGTTTTGGTATAAATAAAAAAAGATAAATGTTAAAAAAAATAAAAATAAAAATAAAAAACTAGGCTTTCAAGTCTCACAAATTTTTTCTTAATTTAGGCCCACTATCCCATTGTACAGGGGAGCTGAACTCTGCCTGTGAGAAAAATTTTTCAAACAGTGCCACCACAATGTGCATGAAGATGTGCAGCCTTATCTAATTCTTTGTGCTTGTTAGCACTGCGGCACAGAGTGTTTTTTTTTTTGTGCTCGCTTGCTCTGTCAGCATGCGTGTTAAGGGGCTGGGGTGCACTGATGCAATGGGATTATGAAAATCAAAAGCCCTCTGCATACAGACTGGTTTCTAATCAGGTTGACACACTGTGATGCAGACAGGGTTTGGAACATAAAGGAGGGCATAAACTGGACACACTGTGACAGCCCTGACAGCTACATGAGGCACTGACCTGCCATCTCTGTGCACGCGCATGCATATTGCTACTTATGATGCTGTGCTTGAGCAGCGGGGAGGCAATTCTGCCAATGCTGCAGTTTGGCAGCCCAGTGGATGACCCCAGTATAGGTCATGTGGACATTTCTTCGCTGAGCAAAAAAAACAGCTCACTATGAGCCACAAAGATGACTGGACCAGTTCATGGCTGACAACTGAGGTAACGGGAGGTAGTTTTGGAACACAAGTTTATAAGTCAATCATGAGCCGTCTTTTAGTACATTTTAAACACATACACACAAAAATCCAATTCTTTTACATGGGCTCTGTTGGTAGAAAGCTGAATATAGATACTTTTAAAATATCTCCTCTGAGGTGCTTAACATTTCTTAAAGGAGTCATTTTTCTACCTAGTATCTGTTTTTATGTTTTGGGGGTCATCTTTTCCGTTAAGACAAAATTCATGTAATCAGGGCATTATTGTTTTTGAACCAAAAAACACTGCAGAGAGCTCACTGGCTAATTCAAATTATTGAATGGGGGAATAAAAAAAAACAACAAAAAAAAAAAACAGACATGTCAGACACAATCAGGGTGCTAATTCATGGGTTATGAATGTTGTAAATATGACAAATGTAAATTGATAGCATTCTATACTGTCTAATACTCAATGTTTAATGCATAAATATTTCTCAGGTTGTTTCATGCAAAGGAACGGTCCAGTGTAAAGTTGGTAGAACTTAATAGAGCTAAATTTTGTAAGAAATTGTGTTTTATATATATATATATATATATATATATATATATATATATATATATATATATATATGTGTGCCCCAGTTTGTGCAAACCAGGCAGCAGTTTACAGAAGCGTGACTTTGAGCATCAAGTGTGAAAAAGTTTCAGCAGCAGCGGACATTCATGTGTCAACAGCTTTGACCCACAGAAGTGTGACATATAAAAATGGAGAACTCAGTGTGATCGCAGATGGCTGCATTCAGAAAAGAATGCAGCCACTTGGGATAACACAGAGAGAGAGACTAAATACATACATGTGTGAAAATGCTATGTACTAATGCTGTGTTTGTTTGTTTGTGCGACTTTGATAAATTCAGAATGGTGGGTGACTGGGATCTTAGCCTGTGGGCAGCACAGCTGGAATAAACTGGCATTAGCAAGAGTTGCTTGCATGAAAATTGCCTTGATAAATCTGATCAGCATATTTGGAGTTATCCAAGAGCTGCTTCGGTGACAGTTGTAAAGTGGCAAATAATGCACTTCCTTCTATATTCAAAAATCATATTTCTCTGAAAATGTGATTTTGTGAAAAGCTTCCCAAGAAATGAGTATGCGAGATGGTTCAGTTAAATCTTCACCCTGAGTCAGCTCAGCATGGCTCACAACCAACTGCCTGCTTCAAAGAAACTTAATATCCGAATTAAGCATTTATAATCCACTGCAGGAGGCAGAAAGAGTTGAGGGATTGAGAGTCACAGATAAAGATGAAACTTTCGGTGTTCAAACACATCATTTGCACCCAAATGTGACAAAGTCATCACAAGCAACTAAATAATAAACATTCAGTCACACACAGTATGTGACAGATCAAAGAGTTTAACATCCTCAAAACACCTCAACACAGTGCAGACTCTCTCTCTAAACCTCAAATTCTAGAAAGACTGGACATCCTGGAGTAATTACAAATTATCATAAATTATTTCTTTAATGCATGTGTGTACATGTGTGTTAAAATACAAAAAATACACAAGCCAGTTCCTCAAATGGGTGCTTTAAGCTCTTTGGCAAGCTAATATGATCTGACAAACACAGCTGCTCAAGGAATTTATTCTCAAGCCATTGCAAATCGATTAAATTAATGAGGCGTGTGTCCCTCTCTGGCTGCTACCAGCTGCCTGTCTAAGGGCCCAGTGTCTGCCATTTAGCAGGGAAGTGAGGCAGCAACGGTGATAACACTATAGTGCAATTTAGGGCCACAAGAGATGAGCCTGTGGGTCAACTGGAACCTCGACCAAATGGTTTTTATTGGTGATGAGAACAATCTCAGCATACGGTCAGAGGCTTTTCTGACAAGTTATACATCCATTTCCTAAGCCTACTTATTCCAGTTAAAGTTAAAAGAGGAACTGGAGCTCATTCAATCTGTTATTGGGAAAGAGGTGGGGTGCACCCTGTGCAGACTAGGAGGCTATGACAGCATCGAGGCACATAGACAGACAAATACACTGACACACTCACTCACCCCTACAGTCAATTTAGAATCACCAATTCACCTGACCTCCATGTCTTTGAAAGTGGGAGGAAGCCAGAGACCCTGGTAGGAACCCACGCAAGCAACACAGGGAGAAGATGCAAACTCCACACAGAGAGTACCAGATGGAAACTACCCTGGGACCTTCTCACTAATCTTAACTGTTTTAAGAGAATGGTCAAGTCATTTTTGCTCTACAGTGTTTTAGAAACTCAGTCTAGACAACTTGTAGGTATAACTGTGTATTATTTTATTTGTTTCTTAGTTTTTTTTTTAAATTATTCTTTTAGTGGTTTTATTACTTTATATTTATCTATCTAGATTTTATCTTTGTAGCCTATTGTGTTGTTTTATGTAAGGACCACAATGGAAATAAGTCGTTTGACTTTTCTGTGTTATCCTTGAAATTCCATGAAATGTATTAGGCAGATGTTTTAACATGTTTTTCTGTTGTATGTTTTATATGGAATTTCTAAATCAATCAATCAACCAATCAACTGTGAGGAAACAGCATGAACCACTAAGCTGCTGTGCTGCCCCTCTCACAAGGCAACTTATTACTGATGGGCAATATGAAGAAAAAAAAACCTTTTTTCCCTTTATTGGCATTTTTGATCTCATACTCACATGGCTGAGATTTTGTCAGGTTGGTTGTAGTGTTTTCTTTATAACAACACTAAATCTGAATTTTTCATAGTGAAGTATGGCATACCTCCAGGCGCTACTATTCTCTCTTCATCTCGGATCTCTTGGTCAGACAGAATGACTGTTACGGTGATGACATGCAGCTTTACGTGACTATTTATGTTGGTGGGTTTTCTCATATTGTCAAATTGGCAGCATTTCTGGTTGCAGTAAAGAGGTGGATATCTTCTAGTTTTCTATGTTTAAACTTCAAGAAAACAGAAACTCAAAGCCTGGCATTAGTCCAGCGAGACAGAGTTGTGTTTAATTAAGACTCATTGGATTACAATGATGACTGCAAGAGTAGTTTTTAAGATTATGTTGATGACATAAAATAGCAAAGAAGTGTGTGCATGCTCATCTTACAGGACACATTAAACCTTTTGTGCCAGGATCCTGCAGTGGCAGGATTGTCTGTACAGAGGTCATCCATGTCTTTACAGACATAAAGACATGGATGACCTCTAATTTCCTGCTTTTAAACTCAGATAAAACTGAAGTTATTGTACTTGGCCCCACAAATCTTAGAAACATGGTGTCTAACCAGATCCTTACTCTGGATGGCATTACCCTGACCTCTAGTAATACTGTAAGAAATCTTGGAGTCATTTTTGATCAGGATATGTCATTCAATGCGCATATTAAACAAATATGTAGGACTGCTTTTTTGCATTTACGCAATATCTCTAAAATTAGAAAGGTCTTGTCTCAGAGTGATGCTGAAAAACTAATTCATGCATTTATTTCCTCTAGGCTGGACTATTGTAATTCATTATTATCAGGTTGTCCTAAAAGTTCCCTGAAAAGCCTTCAGTTAATTCAAAATGCTGCAGCTAGAGTACTGACAGGGACTAGAAGGAGAGAGCATATCTCACCCATATTGGCCTCTCTTCATTGGCTTCCTGTTAATTCTAGAATAGAATTTAAAATTCTTCTTCTTACTTATAAGGTTTTGAATAATCAGGTCCCATCTTATCTTAGGGACCTCATAGTACAATATCACCCCAATAGAGCGCTTCGCTCTCAGACTGCAGGCTTACTTGTAGTTCCTAGGGTTTGTAAGAGTAGAATAGGAGGCAGAGTCTTCAGCTTTCAGGCTCCTCTCCTGTGGAACCAGCTCCCAATTCAGATCAGGGAGACAGACACCCTCTCTACTTTTAAGATTAGGCTTAAAATTTTCCTTTTTGCTAAAGCTTATAGTTAGGGCTGGATCAGGTGACCCTGAACCATCCCTTAGTTATGCTGCTATAGACTTAGACTGCTGGGGGGTTCCCATGATGCACTGAGTGTTTCTTTCTCTTTTTGCTCTGTATGCACCACTCTGCATTTAATCATTAGTGATTTATCTCTGCTCCCCTCCACAGCATGTCTTTTTCCTGGTTCTCTCCCTCAGCCCCAACCAGTCCCAGCAGAAGACTGCCCCTCCCTGAGCCTGGTTCTGCTGGAGGTTTCTTCCTGTTAAAAGGGAGTTTTTCCTTCCCACTGTCGCCAAGTGCTTGCTCACAGGGGGTCGTTTTGACCGTTGGGGTTTTTACGTAATTATTGTATGGCCTTGCCTTACAATATAAAGCGCCTTGGGGCAACTGTTTGTTGTGATTTGGCGCTATATAAATAAAATTGATTGATTGATTGATATGTCCTTCAGTCTCAGAATTCAAGCTTCCTCTGTGTTCCTACAGTGAAGAAATTCAGCAGGCTATAGAGCTTTTGTTTTCCGTACCAAAATTTTTTGGATTAATTTGTTGTTGGCATGATGTACCAAAATTTTTTGGATTAATTTGCTGCTGGCATGAGACTGATTCTATTGAAGCTTTTAAATGTGAACTAAAAACAAACCCATATTCAGTCATCTATGATTAGCAGAGGCATTTATTTTATTATCATTTGTTTTTATAATTATTGTCAGTGCTTACTGAACACATTTGTAATTTCAGATAAGGACTCTGATTTCTTTTTTGAAAGTGCTGTGTCATTAATGTATTATCATTATGTTATGTAATTCAGAATTCCAACAACACAACATGCAACACTATGCCTCCATGTAAAAACCTAGAAATCTTTAGTGCACTTGTCACCTCTCAAAACAGTCCATGATTTCATTTACCTGAGATGCCCAAATTGTTTGGTCAAGGAGTCTCGAGTATCCACTGCTGCTACATTGGACAAGGCAAAGTCATTCAGCTCTGGAAAATGTGAAAAGGCTGCCCTCTGAGGAAAAAAAAGAAAAAATAATTCACTGTTAAAAATAAACAAATAAATCACTGTGTAATAGTACAATTTCCACAAGCAGTACAAGTACTTCAATAAGTGTAAGCATACACCTAGAACCATGAAGTATTACCTGCAGGGATGTGATTTTGTCATAGTGTAAGGTGGTCATCTCCTTCTGTGTTAGGGCATTGCCTGTCTGGTCATTGATCTCAAACCCTGTGTAGAACTTCAGCATGTCCAGTAACTACAGAAATGCATAACCATGTCAAAACCAAATATAAGAAAGACAGCTAAGGTCATTTTGAACATTGTGTACGGTGCGTACAAAACATATTCTCCACCCCTGGACTTTCAAATATTTTTATTGTTTTATGACACAGAAAATAATGTTCAGACAATCATTTTAAAGAGAATACGATCTGAATTATATACAAATTGCAGAATATATGACACAAAAGATATACATAATTATTTGCCAATTATAGCAGAACTAATCCCTTTAATAGATTTTAGTACATCCGGAAACTCACATAATATGTGAACTGGAGATCATCTGTGTTTAGTTACAGTTTCCATGATTGTTGTATAACTAACTACACCTGTGTTTGGATGGTCTAAACTGTGATAAGTCACTATTGTGGCAATGCCTACACCATGCAGACCCCCCCCCCCCCCCCAAAAAAAAAACCACTTGGCAATTCAGTAAAAAGGTGATTAAAAATAAAATTTCAGGTAACTAAATATCATGTGGAACTCAGTTAAATCAATCATTAAGAAACAGAGATATGGTAAAGGAGTAAGCCAGAGGAAGCTGTCTTCAAAAATTGTGACAGTGTTCAGGGAAACCTCCAACCAACACTGGCTGCAAATGGCCAGACTATGCAAACAACAACTGTCCAGTTGCCTCAACATTCACAGTTTCATGGCAGAATAGCAAAGAGAAAGCCTTTACTAAAAAGATAAAACTTGACTTTGTCAGAAGGCATGTAGTCAGATGAGATTTTTGAATATCAGACTCAACATCATGTTTGGTGTAATCCAAACATGGCATACATCGGAGCAGCAACTTGCTGTCAGGTTGCTTCTCACGTGCAGGTCCTGGGAAGCTTGTTAGTATTGAATATAACAAACACAGCAAAACACAAGAAAATCTAGGAGGAAAGCCTGAAGCAGTCAACAAGACAGTCTCGGCAGAAACCAAGCACGACAACATTGCGGTTGGATTCTGCTGAGGCTGTCTTGTTGTGCAAAGCTGATACACCTACTCACACAGACCATTATTAATGGGAAAGGTGCACCACCGAAAAACAGTGACACCAACAGGGTGAAAACTCTTAGTTTGAGGCTCATTATAATATTATTCAAATGATTCTCTGTATAAGTTTAATTTGAAATGCCAAAACATTTCTGTTAGAACAAAAACCAAGAGATATTTTTATCCATTTTCTGAATAAGGTCAAAAAATGATGCCACCATTCTCACCACGTATTTGCTTACATATTATTATTATATAGTATTACTGGTGTGTCCAGTTTGCATGTATTGTATGATATTTTCACTGCATATGTCCCAAAAAAGAAGGTTCATTGGTCCTCATCTCTATCAGAATGCAATATGTCAGAGCTGAATATGAAGTACTTTTTATGGAATTTCTTATGGAAATTTTGTGGACCCACGTCATTAATCCTATGCTTGTTCTGCTAATGTCAGGGAATTTCAACCATATTTTCTTCATGAGAAATCACTTCAAAAAAAAAATGTCAATTCATCATCTGAAAGAAACAATATATTTGTAAAAATGAAAACGGGCACATATTTTATTTAATTCCTGTGATTATTTTTGCTTATGTTGATGCATGTTTGTGTGTTCTACCTGGCAGAAAAGATGTCCCTCCTCTCTGTGGGTGAGACAGGACAAGTGGCATCTGACGACCAAGTGAGAATCATCCAATAATGTATTGAACCAGCGCCTGGTGGGCAGCAGGGCCTGAATGATAAAAAAAAAAAAAAAAAACACACAAAAAAAAAACATGACAGTTAGTGGATTACATGTTTAAAGATGTGAAATCTGACTCGTTATCTCATCTACTGGATAAACAGCAATGCAATATTATTCATTAAGAACACAAAGGGAACAAACAAGTCATTGAGCAGAAAGTACCAAAAAAGGTGCCATTTTTAAAGTTTGTATTAAAGTATGGAGTACCTCGGGAGATGGTTTTTGGTACCTTGCTATTCTCTTTAGTCAGATCATTTTGAATGCTTTGCCAATGATACGCAGATGTACATGTGTGCTTTTGCAGTTCTCATACCACAAAGTTGATATTAATTCTGTTCAACAGGAACTCTTGTTTAATCATTTCATATTACCTCGATGACTGTGATTCAACACAGTGTTAATAATCTTTGTGTGATTTCTGACCCATCTTTGTCTTTTGACAGATATATTAGAGAGCAGACTAGGAACATCCTTTATCATTTGTACAACATTGCAATAATTCCACTGGTTCTGTCTATGGCTGATGCCGAGACATTGAATCATGCTTTCAAATTTTTATGTTCTTGTTGGGTTTTTTCTTTTTGTTTAGGTTTTTTTTTAACTTTGAAATGTCTGCATCTGTTTTAATTTATTGTGTGTTAATCTGAATGTTGCACTTGAAAGTACTTTATAAATAAATCTGAATGTATTTACATCAATAAAACTGTAAATAACTTCCTAAATTATACAATTCTGAGTTCATGTTATCCAGTCCAGCCCTTCGGTGGTGCATGGGTCAAAAGAGATCACAGTTCCAGGTGTCTAGACTAAGATTAGACACGAACACGTTATTAATCTGAGGTTATCTCTTGGGGTTGTTTTGAAGCATATACCCAGAAGGCAAAACAAAGATATAAAATAAAGGGGGGAAAATGGCTCAGCTATTTCTACAGCTATAATTTATTTGCTTCTTATAGTACAGAACCATAACACAAAGGCAAAAACAGAAGAAACCTGTCAAAATGAAAACACAGCTAATAAAAAGAAATACTGAATACTGTGAGTCACTGATGCATGCAAAATCAAATCCCATTTTTCAAGTAAAAACAGGACGAACTGTGCAGAGGCAGCGTAAAATACAAAAAGCAATACTAAGATGAAATTAAAACCCCAACAACAAAACTAAATACTAATATTTTATTTGCTGATTATTGCTCATCAAAGGCAGCAGGTGCAACAAGTGGACAAGTAAACAAAGATACAAAAAAGGGAGTTTTTTCCTCCCATTTATTCTCAAGTTATCATCACAGAAAGGAAGTGTGGATTTCGGATGCCTGAAATCCACACTTTAAAAGGATAGTAAAAGGATAGGGCTGAAGGACAGGGGGTGTCTCTGGAGACGAACGGATGGCTGGCCAGTAGCCACTGGCAGGAAGAGCAAGACCGGTCTGTCAGCAGAGAGCCAGATGACACCTACTGAGCCCCCTTGCTGGTAACAGGAGACCTGCACAGGCCGCAAGACCAATAATCTTATGGGACTTTACACCTCCACGCCCGAGTATCAGAGATCCCACCACATTAGTAAGGTTTATCTCTATGACAAGTTTGGCCAAATTGAATTCCTCCATCATTTATTTCTCTACAGACCAATTTCATTGCAATTCACAAGGGCCCATTTTCCTTATGTGATTGACTTATTGCAAAAATGCAAAGTCTGTAACTGAGGTGACTGACAGTGTACCACAAATACAAATGATCATGTATGCAGTACATGACTCCTTGAGGATTAGGGCCATATCCAATGGTTTTTCACCATAAGTTAATATAGTGGTGATTGATTTGAGGACTGACCCATCAATTGTGACTGAACAGTACAAAAAATATTAATCGCAGTGTCATAGGCTTCACAATGATGACATAGAATGTTAATTTACAGCAATGTATGCAATGATCTCCGATTTAAAATGTTGGAACTGAATAATTCTCAGCATTTTTATCAATAATTTACCAAAACAACCAATAGACTCAAAATTGATGATCAACTAAACAATTAAAGCACTACTTATAAAAGCTATAATGATAACTTAACTAGCAGTGATCAATTTGTATTCGACAGGGGTGGGACGATCAAGTCAAAGCTCAAGCAGTTTATCGATCTCGGCCATGTAGGGATTGGCATGAGGGCTGCAATCATTAAATTGAATCCAGAAACCATGCTCCGTTAACATTCACTGTAGATTGCTATGATGATTATTCATGACTCTGGTTATTTTCAATCAAGAAAATCTGCACTGTATTTTAATGTTAGCTTGAACAGTAGCTCCAATAAAAATATCTCATCAAATCGGCGCAGCTCTGGCTCATTAACATGTTCAGGGCTGTGAAATGAAAACTGTGAAATCCGATGAAAATTTGCCCCGTGGGATCCCAGAAACCAAATAAATTTTTTATCTATTGATACATTTTCAGCATCTCCTGGAACAAAAAGTCTCAAAATTAGTGCATATTTAAATGACCCTGTATTCAACCTTTCATTTTAACCTTCAAAGATCATGCTGAAATAACAGAATATGATGTGGAAGTAGGACCTGGAATGATTTTTCTTTTAATCGTAAAAGAAATTATGCATTAATAACTCAGAACAATTAAACTACATAAAATTCACGAAGACTGAAAAGACTGTTAAAGCATTTCAAAAACCACAGCTAAAGCTTGGAGAATATTTTGAAAATCAGGGTAAAATATCAGTAACATATAGTAAAAAAGCCAAATATTCTTGTGTAAATTCCTGTAAATCCACTCAAAGCCACAGTGTCTTTTTCCCATGAAAAAAGTATACATTAATAAAAACTCATTTACATTCTTGTGTAAATTCATGTAAATCAATTCAAAGCCACAGTCTTTTTTTCCAACGAAAGAAAGTCTAGATTAATTAAAAAAGTGACATAATCTTGTCTTGTCTAGCACAATGTTTATTTTCCAGAGAGAAAAATTCTTACTGTGTTTCCTGATGGCACAGTTCAATTTTCCCATTTCTTTTATCTTTCAGATGTGTTCATGAAGCCAGCCAAAATTCCACAGATTCTTGCCCTTAGACATTTTCAAACAGTCTTTCTCACCATCTTCTCTCTGTCCGATGTCGGTCCGTGACAGAGACATGCTGCACAAGTCTTCTTTTAAAAACTTTAGAGCTCTAAAGGTTTGCATTGTCAACATGCTATGTTTAGCTTAAGCATTGCCGCAGCAACCAACCAGTCTCGCTTTTCGACAACTGTTGCAACAGCCAGGCTTTTTTCTCCTCGAAACTCCACAGATCCGAGGACACTCGGATCTGCTTATAAAACTTGCACGATGTCGTAAAAAAAAAGAACACTTTGCGATAGACATTTTAAAAATTCAGTGACGATCACGATTACAGAGTAAGACACTAACACCCCCCCGATGATGAAATCTGCGGAATTTTGCGGATGCACGGAGTTTTCACAGCCCTGCATGTTCTTCGATCATGATGCATCCACACAGAAAAATGATCTCTTGTCATTTTGACATCATATGGGTAACATTAAATAATTAACACCTTTTACGAGACGTTCTATGACTGGAAAGAAGGCTCAGATGTGGAAAACAAAAACAAACAAAAAAAACATTTCAGCGATTGAAAATGGCCACATGACTGCTTTTGGGATACAAGAAATCACTTCTTCACTACTTCTCTGCATTGATACACAGAGCTCTGTGATGTGGATTATACCAAAGAAACAGCTCATAATATTAATTTTATATATTATGAAATGCTTGACAGATGTAGCTTAAGTCTGTATCAGCTACAAGTGAGTCATGTTAATATATATATACGAATTAAAAGGCGTGCACAATACACATAAAAGTCAAAATTAAAAGCGCAGTTAAAAAACTACATCTTATCTTCTAACCATATTTTGGTCACAGAGCATAAGACAAATTCCATAGATTATATTCCTTACTGGTATCACACAATGCGTCCACCACGATATGATAGAACACCCAACAAGTCATGCTATCTCAAGAACTGTCAAGGTTGTCTGCAGTACATATGTACATTAATTGCTCGTTCTATTTCATTCCTCCTGACCGCCAGAGGGCGGTGCTTTAGCACCTGGATAACTACATGTGCGCAGCACAGAGATCGAGAACATATACCAACAAAGTCACACCATTGAATGTGACCTGGGTGACGTCACTGGTTGTCTTTTTATACCAGCGCTCACTTCTTTTCTACATTCTCACATTCTTAGAGGTTGAGAACGCATTCAGCTGCGATTGCCGCTCTCGCTTGTAGCCTCGCAACCCACCTTCGGTTGGAGCTACGTGCACTGCACACGTCCTCCAGAGGCTGCGAGACATGGCTTCACCGTTTTTTGTATTCTTGACGCCTGTCGTGAGTACACCTTCCTAAACACCGGGTGCGCGCCTTGCCGCTGCCCTGCTGGATATTTTCCTCTGTGCACATTAGCTGTGTTGTTTCGATGAAAGCTGGCTATTTGTTTAGTTGTGTCGCTAACCTCATTAACTACATGGTAGTGTGTGTATCACAACCAGTATAGTGTACTGTGCACTGTACTTGAAGTACTTTGTCTGCACTGCCGCCATTTGCTAAGTTTAACAGCTCCGCTAGCAGCTAGTGTTGTCGTCGTTGCTCTAAGTGACTTAGCACTTGGGCTGTGAGTTTTTTCGGCTGTGTGCATCGTGTTATTACTGTGGCTGTGAGTGTTTCACGCTCCGGGCCTTGTATTAGCTTTTACACTGAGTGTTTCAAGCTCCGTGCCTCGTGCTGAGTCTGCGGCTGGAGTGCTTCACGCTCCGTGCCTCGTGTCGAGTCTGCAGCTGTGAGTGCATCACGCTCCGTGCCTCGTGTCAAGCCGACGGCTGTGAGTGCTTCACGCTCCGTGCCTCGTGTTACTATTTACACTGCGTGTGATTCACGCTTTGTCTTTCCATTTGTAACCATCAGGGCTTGCGTTAGCCATCTGCACGCAGTCCACAATGTTGACAGGGCCTTTGTTGCATGGCTGTAGTACCTGTTTGGCTCCCTTGAGCCCAGATGATGGACATATGTTTTGCCCCTCCTGTCTTGGGATCGGACACCTGAGGGAAGCCCTGACTGGCGATGCCTGCCTTAACTGTGCCAGCATGCAACTGGCAGAGAGATCTGCTAGACTTGCGGCATTGGAAAGTGGAATATCTAGTGCGACTTTGGCCTCCAGCCCCAGGAAGGACCCAAAGCACCGTAAACGCCCACATGCAGGAGCCGCTTCTGCTAAGAAGGTTACTCATGACCATGCTTTGGCTGAAAAGGTCGAAACGTTGACTTCTGAGTTTGCTCAGATTAAGTCCTTGCTTCTGAATCTACAGCCTAAGGATGCAGTGACAGTTCCTGCTGTCCCTAATGAGGCTGATCAGACCAATGTAGTTACTCAGCAGGAGGACGATGTCGTGTCTATTGCTGCAACTGATTCCTTGTACATGACAAGTGATATAAACTGTGTGGAGGATGAGGATGAGAGGTGTCTTTCTCCAAGCCATTCATTAGTGGGCTCTCATACCTCCGAGGCAGAGTCCATGCCGCAAACCGAACCTGGACTATCCTTTGTCAAGCAAGCTGTTCAGTTGGCTTTATCCAGGCTTGGGGTCGACAATCCCCCTGGGGAAACCACCGCTTCAAGTGCCTTTTTCAAAGTCACTCAGAAGCCTGAGTTCAACGTTCCAGTTTCACAACCATATATCGAGGAGCTCCACCGATGTTGGGCGGACCCCAAATCATTGACCCATCTATCACAGGACTGCAGAGCCCTTAGCTCTATGTGTGATTCAGCGCAGTATGGTCTGAACCGTATGCCCGCCGTTGACAGCATTATTGCAAACCTGGTTGTGGCTCCAGCTGATGCTGCTCGGCCGGATGCCTGCTGCCCACGCCCTCAGTGTAGGGTCACTGATGACCTCCTCACCAAAAGCTATGACATAGCTGCTCGCATCGGTCGCCTAGGCAACTCACTGTCCCATTTAGCCCTTGCCCTCTCAAAGTCTTTGAGGGAGGCAGAGGTTGATGATGCTACGCAAAGTCTTAGTGATGCCTCACTCCAAACCTTTGCTTATATGTCCAGAGAGCTTGGCAGACTGATGTCAACCCTTACCATCACTAGACGTCAGGTGTGGCTTGCGCAGTCCCCCCTTTCCGAATCCTGCAGAGGCACACTCCGTTCGCTGCCGGTTCTTCCAGGCCAAGTATTTGGACCTGCGGCCCAACAAACTTTAGAGCGTGCTGTTGAGGCTAGTAAATCTCGGCAACAGTTTGTTGACCTACACCGGTCTTCCAGACCTCAGCCAGTCAGACGTGCTACAGCTTTTCACTCTACATCCAGGCTTCCGCCGACTCCCAGAGCTGCATGTGCTTTTGCAGTTGAGGGCCAGCTCTCCCAGCAGCCTGCCTTTCGTGAGCCTACGGGCAGACCCCCGAGAACTGAAAGGTTTCGCAGAGCTTCCAGTAATCGCGCCCAGAGGTCCTCAGGGATGCGAGGCAGAGGTGGTCGGGTCTGACTGCCAATGTTTGGCCCCCAGCCGTTTTTCACGAAATCAACTCAGCCACTGGGAGGCTCAAGTTCAAGACCCATGGGTCATTTCAACCTTGTTCGAAGGTTACAGAATTCAGTTCGGATGTCGTGCTCCAAAGTTCAATGGGGTGAGGATGACTGTTGTTTCCAACTCGGTGCAGTCTGCTGCCCTACAACGGGAGATTTTGGAACTCCTGGAGAAGGGGGCCATAGAGCCAGTTCACAGATCAGACCAGCTCAGGGGGTTCTATTCAATTTACTTCCTTGTTCCAAAGAAGGATGGCGGCTTTCGTCCTATCCTCGATCTCCGACGTCTGAATCGTTATATCAAAGTGCTGCAGTTACACATGCTCCGCACAGTAGACGTCCTTCAAACTATCACACCAGGAGACTGGTTCACAAGTGTCGACTTAAAAGACACCTATTTCCATGTGCCAGTGGCGCCTCATCACAGGCAGTTTCTCCGCTTTGCTTTCGAAGGTCAGGCATACCAGTTCAGGGTGCTTCCTTTCGGCCTCTCTCTTGCCCCTCATACATTTACCAGATGTATGGCTGCAGCACTAGCCCCACTGCAAGCTCTTGGATTAAGAATCCTACCCCACTTAGACGATTGGCTTGTCTGCGCTCCGACTCAGGAGCAGGCGCACAACGACACAGCTCTTCTACTGAACCATGTCTCTCATTTAGGACTCACAGTGAACTTTGCAAAGAGTTCTCTTGTTCCCAGTCAACAAACGACCTTCATCGGCATTGCCATCAACTCCCTGACTATGACTGCATCGCCATTCCCGCAGAGAGTGGACGATGTAATTCGTCTCGTCTCACACATTCAACGGGCTGTGACGCTGCCTTTTGGTTTGCTGCTCCGGTTGATGGGCAAATTGACTGCAATGTCGCTAGTGGTACCTTTGGGACTTCTGTTCTTACGCCCCCTACAGATTTGGATCAACAACCTAGGCCTCAACTCAAAGTTGCATCAGCACAAGCTTGTACGACTCTCCAACCAGTGCCTTCTGCACCTCAAACCCTGGGGGAACGTGGACTTCATCTGCAAGGGTGTCCCTCTAGGCTGTTCCTTCTCACCGAGAGGTGGTTGTTACAGATGCATCACTCAAAGGTTGGGGGGTCGTGTGGAATCACAGGATGGTGAGGGGTGTCTGGAGTCCCCAGGAGAGACTCCAACACATAAACGTGCTGGAGCTTCGCGCTGTGCGACTGGCTCTCAAGCATTTCCTCCCAGCCCTGAGAGGAAGACATGTTCTTGTCCGGTCGGACAACACGTCAACAGTCTATCACATAAACCATCAGAGGGGCACCAGGTCCAATCATTCATTGGCAGAAACTCGGAAGCTTCTCTTATGGGCGCTGCCTCGCCTTCAGAGTGTCAGAGCAGTTCATCTGCCCGGTGTACAGAACAGCGCAGCGGATTTACTCTCCAGACAGAAACCACCACCGGGAGAGTGGAGACTGAACCCGATTGTGGTCCAAATGATCTGTCACAAATATGGTGCAGCGGAAGTGGACCTTTTCGCTTCAAGTACCTTGACACATTGCCCACGATGGTACTCCCTCTTGGAACCAGATAGCCCGCTGAGGCAGGATGCATTGGCTCACCCGTGGCCGGATTGCCTCCTTTATGCCTTCCCTCCTCTCCCGCTGCTGATGTTGACACTGCACAGGATAGATCAGAGCAGCCACAGGGTTGCTCCATTTTGGCCTGGGAGGATTTGGTTTCCCATGATTTACAAACTCCTCGAGGGAGAACCTTGGGCTCTCCCGGAGAGGAAGGATTTGTTGTCACAGCTACAGGGGAGGATTTGGCACCCTCACCCAGAACGCCTTCAACTGTATGTGTGGCCATTGAGGGGCCAGACTCCTTGTTAAGTTCTTGTGACCAGGCTGTTGTTCAGACTATCCTTAATTCACGTGCTGCTTCTACCAAGGCTTTGTATGACAACAGATGGAAGCTGTTTGCGCGGTGGTGTGAGAAACAAAAGTTAGAGCCGGAGCACTGCCCTGTGCCAATTCTCCTCAAATATTTACAAGAACTGCTGGAGAAAGGACTTTCTGTCGCTGCCTTGAAGGTTTATGTTGCTGCAATCTCTGCCCGGCACGTCTACGTTGATGGCCGGTCAGTGGGTTCACACCTCTTAGTGTGTTGTTTTTTGAAAGGTGCTCTACGTTTGCGGCCTCCAAGGCTTGCACGCGTACCTTCATGAGACCTTCCTCTAGTCCTGGAAGGTTTAAGCTTATCCCCTTTCGAACCAGTTGAAAGTGCTGATCTTAAATGGGTGTCAGTGAAGACTGCCTTTCTACTTGCACTGTCTTCAGCTAAGCGGGTGGGAGAGCTCCATGCCCTATCAGTTGCTGGGGACTGTTTGCGATGGAATTCTGATGGATCTGGGGTTACGCTGTGGCCTAATCCATCTTTTTTACCCAAGAGAATTTCAACTTTGCATGTTAATCAGCCAGTTTCCTTGGCTGTGTATGTCCCGCATTCTGATCCAGGATTATCTGTTTCAGGTTCCCTGTGTCCTGTCCGAATGTTGAAGCAGTACATTAGTGCGACTGCCGGGATCCAGAAAACGGATGCCCTGTTTGTGTGTTACGGTGATCACAAAAGAGGCTGTGCTGTCTCAAAGCAGCGACTCTCGCATTGGATCATGGATGCCATTTTACAAGTATACAGGTCCAGAGGTCTTCAGCCTCCTAAGGTTACGTGCCATTCCACCAGAGGGGTGTCCACCTCCTGGGCTGCACTGAGAGGTGTCCCTTTGAGTGATATTTGTGCTGCTGCTACGTGGGCTTCGTCCTGTACCTTCGCCCGCTATTACAGACTGAATGTGGCCGCTCCTCCTGCGGTGACTTCGGCGGTGTTGTCTGCCTCCACTCCCGACTGCTGATGCGAGGTGAGGTGAGTGTGACTCTTCATGACCTTGTTGGTATTAAGTCATCCAGGTGCTAAAGCACCGCCCTCTGGCGGTCAGGAGGAATGAAATAGAACGAGAGTTACGAATGTAACTACGGTTCTATGAATTCTGGATGACCGCCAGAGTTGCTTGTCACTCAGAGTCTTGCGAGTTCATTCCGAAAAGAAGCGAGCGCTGGGTGCGTCTGGTATATAAAGACAACCAGTGACGTGCACATGTAGTTATCCAGGTGCTAAAGCACCGCCCTCTGGCGGTCATCCGGAATTCATAGAACCGTAGTTACATTCGTAACTCTCGATCACTCACTTGAAGAAAGAAAGAAAAAAAAAAAAAAGCAGAGCGCCAAAAGTAAGGACAACAGTGCTGATTCCCAACACTAGTATTTAGTATTAACTAACTGACCTAACAAACAGCCCTAGACAGTAACATCTACAATTTTCACATTCACCATGTACAATTTTGTTTTAAGAAACTAAAACAATTGGAATTTTATTATTGTTTGTTAATTTTGAAAGACAAATACAAGTTAACAGTCATGGCAGAAAGCAGCCTTGTATTTTGATATGACTGTTGTGGCGAGTTTTGGTTTTCCCTACATCGGTAAGTTAAACAGAAAATCAATTTGGAAATGGCCAAACAGTCACAACAAATAAATGTGTTTTGTTTTTCAATCTCAATAAAGATTTTTTTCTCCAAATTATAACCTTTAAATTAAATTAATTAAAAAAAGAGACCGTTGCAATGAATTAATGCCCAGAGATTACGTCTTACCTCCAAATCAATTACAAGTTCAATGAATCTCTCACAGTAATGTACTTTGTCCATGTTTACAGACCCTAGGGAAACAAAAGGAAAAAACATTTTCAAATTTCAGATAAATTTATGAAAATTGTCAATAGTCACTCCAGTGGTACTGTGGTGCACTGTTGGGGCTACTGGTGTATTAGTCCATAGGACAAACCACAGGCTGGCATACTGGTACATGATTGCTTACACAAGAACAAACAAGAAGAAAAAAAAAAACACAGGCAATGATAAAAGTACCAGAGATGTTAGTACATTTCCAACATGCCACACAGACGACATCAAGCCGCATTATAAGATACTGTGCTATGAGGCTGGTGTAGCGACCTAACCACAAATCCTGATTAACAGTTTGTGTTTACATTTAAATTTCATGCATGTAGCAGAATGATGTGGGTCTTGGATTGTAATTGACTGCGTCAGGTTTGAATTCTACCTAAACACATGTTCTGTTTTTAGTATTCAGGTGGTGGCGGGGGGGGTGCTTAGAACATAGTAGTCAGTGATGGTAGTGCAGTGGCAGCTGGAACACAAGCTCCTTTAGGAAGAGTGATGAAGACAACGTGACAGATGTGTTTCCCAGAGACACGATGACCCTGGTCTAAAGAGAAGTGCCATGTGACACTGAAAGGAACGAATAAGTACAGTATATAATTACACTAGGAAAAGTGCAGAGTAATCCAGTATCCAGTATGATTACCATAATCATAAAAATCCCCAATAATTATTAGTCTAATCCAATTCTATTTTTTCCGCCAATCTGACTGGCTAAGCACGTGAGATTTCAGACCGTATAATATTGGGGTAACGTTGGCAAAATATTTCATCGTTTCACATTTGGATGTGTTACTCTGCACCTTGACGAGATGTCATTCCTGTCGAATGTCATTCCTGTTGTTCGCGCAACTGTGCATGCATGCGCAATATTGTTGGGACGCGGAACTGTCAATTTATGCGACGAGACGCACAATTTCACAGAACACTGGCTGCGCGGGCAGCTAGCTGTTAGTGCTGTTAGCTGAGAGCGAGAGAAAGTCTCGTACGGACGACGATGCCGACATGGGTGAATTTAAGATACCATACGAAAGTATTGATGTGGATTCTGATACAGCATTACCGTTTCACATTTGATGGATTTTTACATTTGATGGATTACTACGCACCCTGACCGCTGTTGGAGTGATGCTGCCTCGGCTCGACGGTAAGCCTCACCAACCCAATTACTTACAGAAAAATAAACTGTGCAAACGATGGAATTGAATTAGAATGGGAATAACTCTCTTATAACAAGTATAACCTCTCAAAAGAGGTTATACAGTCACAAATTGAGCTTTACCGACAATGCGTAAGCGGAGCCGGTAAAACGGCTATTTGCGACCATATAACAGCATGAACGTCCACAAATCATCAGACACAACAGGGTTATTCCCTAATTTACATTCACCTCCTCCTGTCTCTGCAGATTCTGATGAATGTGGAGTATTTTCACAGCGTACAGTACTTAGTGTACCTGCGAAGGAGGCTTCAGGAATGAGTGGATGTGATAAGAACACTTCAAAAGCTTCTCTTCATTTCCAGCTGGAATGAAATACTGACAAACTTCTCCTTCCTCAGATCCGTGGTGTTGACAGATGTAGGGAGGACACCACATAGTGAGACATCTCACTCATTTTAGGAATGTTCTTAAACACAGCCGAAAGCAGAAATGTCACTGCTCAAAAATAAAGCTGAAATATGATCTTATGAACAGCTTATCTTTCTTTACTGGTACTTGTCCCAAGTACCTGTCAAATGAGTATGCCCCTCTATCTGTTTGGTTTTTTTTTGGCTCTAATGTCTTTTGCACATCAGACAACAAGCGAACAACACACTGCTCTGTACTACACTTATTGTGCCAAATGCCACCTTTTCTGAATTTTAACACCACAATCACTTATCTACACAACTTTAACAAGCTCTCCACAAGCACATAACATCCACAAAGAACACAACAAACCACAAATATTTACAGTTCTTCAGGACTCCTTCCTCCTGTTCTGGTCAAACTAAAGGACCCCCCCATTTCCTATTTTGACACTTACACAAAGCAGCTACCCCACAATTTTATTACAACTGTGCATCCACATTATAACCACTCAAGCTGTATCAGGGGAGATTTATAAAGAGAGCAACAGAATCACACCACATGACACAGTGCTGTTTTTTGTGGGGAGGGGTGTTACTTCTGCACTTCTCTACTTCAATCCAGGCTCCATAACAGGGAGCATGTTAAGAAAAAGCTCATTCTATTTCTGGCCACCAAACAGATTTCTTAAAACATTCTTCTAAAATCTCCACAGCAGCTTTCTTGTACCTTCTCTGAGGATTAAGTCGTCCGAAAACTATTCTGAGTATGTTGTCGATGTAATGTCCACGCAAGTGGTAAGCATGCACAGTAAGTTGTGCCTGTGGAGAACTAACTGAATGGCATGATGATCTTGAGGATACTAGGGAGGCCAGTTTGCACTGTTTACTGCTTTATGCAATGCAACAATCTGTTTTTTGTTTTGTCAAATAAAAGCAGTTTCTTCTTAAGAAACACAATTTGGTCTATAGACAGTCTATTTCCAAAAATATGTTTTGAAAAAGGGGCCGTTTTTTATTTGAGGCAGTCTTATATTTGGACCAACATGATATTTAACAGAACCGTTGTTGACATCTAGATTACTCAGAGTAAATTAACCACAGATCAAAAGAAAAGATATTATAAAGCTAACAGGAATCCAACATAAACACTGCAGCTCATTTAGGGACAGCCCGATCAGGCATACTGACTGCTGCTAAACTGTATTTTTGTAATGAGGTTACATGTTGAAAGAGATCCGTACAAAACAACACCATGATGGGACTTCCGTAAGGCGTACCAAGGGAAATAAAAAAATATTTTACTGTTTACCTGATGGCTCAATGGACATTAGAACACCAAGAAACTTTTTAATGAGGGCCGAAAGGAAGGTCCTCTCCTTTTTAGCCCTGAGGAAAACACACAGAGAGCAAATCAAAGAAAACTTACAATATAACAGTGAACAAATATTTCATAGTCTGTATAGATCTGAAAAAACAAGCAGGAAAAAAAAAAACAACATTACTGCTCAGCTGCGTCAGCTTCCATCTTATCAAATTGTTTCTCAATTAGATTCCAGAATTTCTGCAGCTTTGGAACTTTCTTCAGCTCATGTTGGAGTCTAGACTGCAAACATAAAGGAGATAAATGATACAGTACACTTCATGCATCCTTCTGATAAAACACAACAAAGATGTAACTGCATGTATGTCTCAGTGACCAAAACAAAATGGAATTATGGGAAAGAGGTTGATATCTTACTGGCAGGAGGCACTTCCACATAGGCAAGGAGATGAGCTGATTCACCTGCTGTCTGATCAAATCCTCCTCCTAAGAGGGAGGCACAGAACAAAGGGGGGGGGGGGTGTGTGTGCAGACTTTAGATGTACTGTGCAGTGCATGACAGATTTTCATTACACTTCAGCACACGATATAAATCTGCAACTAAAATATTTATACGACTTTACAATTGGAGTGCAGCAGACTATCACAGCAGATTTTTAAAGCGAAACATCAGCATTACTTCCCTGTGGTTTAATGCAGCTAGAGAGCACACAAATAGATAAGATGGGAGCAAACCTAGGATGTACTGTCATAGCTAATACTCCCACCTAGTGGATGTTACAAGTAATTGCCTTCAGCCACATTTATGTCCTAGTTTCAAAAATAATGAAGCTTAACTGCTGATTTGCATTGCATTTGTCATGAACAAACCATTATTTTATTTAGCACCATCCAGACTTATCTGTGAGTTGCCTATAGTCTCTTTGACAGGTACTGAAAATTTCATGGAAAACTTCCACACGGTTCCAGAGATATGCACGAAATTTACCCAAAAATAGCACCTTTTTTCCCTATCAATTTTGTGTGACATTGATATTTAGCATTATCATTTAAAGTTGAATGTTAAAGAAATAACCTTGTATTTTGTCTGTCTGTGCTTCATACTAACACACAGTAATACATTTCTGTAAAGGTAGAAATGTCATTTCCTAGAAAAAACATCATGTTTCTAAAGCAAGGTAAAACTGTCACAAGCGTAATGCTGAGAATAAGTCCTTGATTTATTTGTGTCACAACCTTAGCTATATCTCATACTCTGCTCCAATAGAATAATTATATTACTTGTTCAATACTACCAGGAACTAATGGACAGAATTTCTTTGTTTCAGGCTTCTGCAGACTAAAGAAGATACCTCCAACTGCTGTCACAAGCGTTACGCTCTAGCACATTATCGTATATATGCACTGATAATTTCTAGCAATGACTGAACCGAGACCAAGAGAAATATTGAAACTCTGATATATAACCATACCTAAAATGATAACATTTCACAAAAAAGACCACTTTTAAATTTTGATGGTTATGTCACACATTGGCTTCATTATTTTTGAACTAGGCCTTATGAGCACAGTGCACTGATTCTCAATCCTGCATCTCAGGACACCATGCACTGCTCATTCCATCTCCATTTTTTTAAGCCATATATAATGAGCCAAATCAGGTGTGTTATGTTAACCAAGTGTGACGAAACCAAAAAGATGGAAATTATGGACAACTTGAGCCAAGAAAAGTGTTGGAGCATGCGCTGTTGTCGCACATCACCACATCCACGACACCACGGAACCACCTTGTGTCCAACCACAGAGACAGACAACTGGTCCATCCCCACCTCTCAAAAGCAACCATCCATCTGCCGCGCCCAAGTGATGTGTAGGTGTCCCATTGGGCTTCTTCAGCTGCTGGAGTCCTCAACACTCAGACACCTCTGTACTGGATTGTGCACAGAAAAATACCCCACGTGGACAAAATGTACAAGCTGAAATTACCTCACAAAGCAAGAGTCATCTTAGTCTCCACAAGTAACCACACATTTGACACAGTCATTCCAACCCAATAATCCTCTGAAAAGACCTGGCAACAAAGTCATTCAGTCGTAACCTTCAGTCACTGGATAGCGTCCAGGTCTCACAACCATACAGTAAGACAAGAAGCACCAGGACCTTAAAGACTTGGACCTTCATTCTCTTGCAAAGTCATCAGCTTCCCAAAACACCTCTGTCTGGTGATCTCCTCACTCCTGGTCATCCCAGGTACCGCTCGGTCTTACAGGGATGAAAGTGGTGAAAAACAAAAAAGCTGAAACCCAAAATTACTAGGAGGCTCTGGGAGGTCTGCAGGTATCAGCTTAACATGCACGATGCACAGTAGTTGGAATGAAGCACATCCATTAAGGATTGAATGTTCTGAATGAATAGTTTGGATGAATGGATGAACAAAAGGTTTCTGCAAGACAGAAACATAAATAAAACAATGTGATTTTCATTACAAATCCTAAACACACTACAGCATAATCAAAAAAACACCAATAACTGCAGTCCTATATAAGTATAATACGCATAACAGTAGTTGGCCGAACTTACTTAACCTAATAAGCAGAGATTGTCTAAGCAGACCATATAGTGCCTAAGTAACTAGACCTTGCCCAATAATGCCAAATAACGCCACTTAAATCATCCCCACTCAGCAGGAATCTATCAACCCCACGCAACATCCATAAAACAGAAACCCCTCTGCAAATAGGTAAATCACCCTCTTCACAAACACATTCTACTTCAAAAGCAGCGTTGTCGGTGCCAAAAATAACTCTGGTCCTCCACTAACGGGACCGAAACCTAACAGCACACTGGGGGTGCCAAAATCAATGACTAACCTAAATAACATAAATCAGACACAACTAAGGGGAATTTACAACAACGGATTTACATTGATCTCAAAAATGACCCAGGTGATTGGCAAAAAAGTGGAAATCTGCCAAAAAGTGGAAAGTTTTCATCCCTGGTCTTAAAGACATTGGACTCAGAAACATGAATGCCACTGCTGAGATAAGTGAATATCACTAACCATACAGATGGTGAAAGACAGAGTCCAGCAAGTCATTAAAAGCCTGGATTTTAGCCTTGATGCAGGACAATCACAAACCCAGACACTCCCAATTCCTCACTCAGCTTCTCAATTGCTGCAATCAGGGTATCCACTGGGAAGTCAAGGTCAGTCAACCTCTGCTCGCAAAGGCACCTAAAGACATCCACTTGTTTCTACATCGATGTTCTGCTTCTATTTTGGCTGATCAAGTCGACAGCGTGTTCAAATTCTTATTCATATTTCTTCAGACCACATTATCATTTTTAGGCAATGTAGCAATTTGGGAGAAAGATGCAAGAAATCAAAAAGCTGTCATTTCCCCCACCCCCCTCAAAACAATCAAGGCTTGCAGCATCTTCTTCGGCGAGGTAGGTATGGTGTTACCGAGGGTACAAACTTCACAGTGATGCAACTGCATTGAAAGTATCAAAAGTATGATTAACACTTCTGATCTCAAGAATTGCTAACCATCACTCCACTAAATATTTTGGCCTGTAAAATCTGGACTGGGTAACTCAGTGGGATAAGAAGCTGGGCTACTAAAATGAAGACTTGGGTTTGATTCTCGATCTGTGTGCTTGGACAAGGTACTTTATCTGCATTATTTCAGTCCACCCAACTGTAAATAGGCATTGCCTTGGTTGGAGAAGTAACCTGCATTGGACATGGCATCCCATCCAGGAGGAGTCACGAATTCCCATCTCCTTCACACTACGATATACGGGGATAACTATCAAGGACCTCAGGGGCCTATATAAGACTTGCTACTTCTTCTTCTCAATAATAACAGATGTTTAACACATTTTCACAGAGAAATATTTAAGAGACTTAAAAAAAAACAGCTCTTCTCACATTATGTAGTGTCAAATAAGAAAGAATTTCAATCTGGGCAACCTGAAATAATTGAGAAATTATGTAAATACTGTATTCAAAGAAGCTGCCTGAGCATGACTGCTCTTAGTAAACATGGAACTGGCAAATAAACAAAGGTCCCAGAAAATATCAGAAGTGGATTACACACCATACTGTTGAAACAGTGGTCCAAAAAAACCACCAAAACAGTTTGCTCCTTCAGAGTCAGGCCAGCCTGGTCATCAGCCAGCACAGCTTCCATCACACACTTAAAAAAGAAAGGGAAATGGCTGGGCTCCTTCTTGAACACCTGATGTATACAAACCAAACAAGGACATAGTTTTGTAAACAGCAATCATGTTTGAACAGGTCAGACATCCACACTGAAGCTCGTGTTACAGTGCAGCAATACTTACCTCCCAAGCTGGGACATTCTCTCTGAACTTCTCATTAACAATGCAACATATGGACATCAGGAAGGCATTGCTGGACACCTCGGGAGTGTAGTTCACCCAGAGGTAATTCTCAAGGTACTGGCTGAAAGAAAACAAAAGCATAAAAGTATCTCCACAAAAGTGGTAGTGCAGGCTGCAGAATGTGTGACAGGAAGAACAAAGTGAAACAACTCACCTAAACTCAAGCAGCATAATTTTTCTGATGGCAAACCTAGAAGCACAGGGAAAATGCACGCTTAATGTAATTATGTGTACAAGTAATGCCCATTCTGACAAAACAAGACATAACTTGCCCAAAAGGGAAAAAAATAATGAATTATCAACCCGCTACGTACTTGTACTTGAGAATCTCCTTGTCATAAATGTCTTCCATCACCTCACAGGAAAGAATATGAACACACATGCATTACTGATGTAAATACAAATGACTGGTAAAAGCAGCAGTTTTTTTTAAACCACTGTACCAGATCAAACAATTCCTGCTTACAAACGGAGCAATATTTTGGTTGGAAATGAAAATCTGTTCCCTTCAGTTATTATATATGCAGTAAATGCACCTCTGTTATTTAGTAAAGGTTTACTGGCAAAAAGATAACCCTAAAGTAAAATACATCAAAGTATGAAACTCACCACTAGATCAAATGGTAGTTTGTTCTTCACGTGTGGAGCCCAATATTTATTAGCCAACTGAATAAACATATATTAAAAGAAATCAGTAAATGTGAATTGTAAAAGCAAGTTCAAGTAAAAACAATACATTAATTTAGTGTGTATGAAACACTGAAAAATGTATCAAGATATACTGGTGTCATTCCAAATAGACTAATACTAGCTAGACAAAAAATGAAATAGTCGATATTTTGATTAAATTATACATAATTTCCCACAATGTATAACAGATACATTTGGAAAAAAAAAGGTCTTATTATTTGAAATTTACAGCCCTGTTCATTAAAATATGTAGTACATTGGTTATTTTGTGAAACTTTTATGACATTTTGTT
The DNA here is from genome assembly GCF_902500255.1 of Thalassophryne amazonica. Classification (NCBI taxonomy): domain Eukaryota; kingdom Metazoa; phylum Chordata; class Actinopteri; order Batrachoidiformes; family Batrachoididae; genus Thalassophryne; species Thalassophryne amazonica. The sequence continues at coordinate 45,063,509 of NC_047121.1, forward strand.
GAAAATATACAATCTTTGTATATTTAGGGTTAATACATTTTTGGCCTCTTTATTGTCAAATTTGTCTCACTGGAATTCTTCTATCTGGAATAAAACCGATACATCAATTTGTGTAAACACTCATCCAGACCACACAAATTTTTGGGGTATTTCAGACCAAATATTTAGTCTCAACAAAAATATTGACCTAAGGGTAGTATCTCACTGGGCTGCAACATTTGATGAGTAGTAGGAAACACAAATTCGTGACAAAACCTGTGAATTAGCAACAATTTTTAGTTGGAATCACTGAAATGACGACACATTTGCGAAAGTCCTCAAGGATGATGCGGGATGCTATTACACTGTTATTATGTGAAAAGAGGCTGTGGAAATACCCTAGACTGTAGCCACAGAAGGCAAAACCCTGTAAATAAAAAAAAAAAACAACCTACTGGAGGAGATAAAATACACATGAGAAAAGTGGATGTTTTGTGGGGTGAATCACTGACTTGCAGAATTATGACAAGAGCCACACCCGCTGCATCTTGACAATACAGTAATTGCAGAGGATTATTCAATAAAGCATTGACATTATTTCCGTGGTGGTACTACAAAAAGATAAAAAAAAAAAAACAAATTCGGATCATGCGGGTCATCCTCCTCCTACTCTGGACAGGACTTGTCCAGCCTGCTGCCCCTGCCTGCATGGCAGGTTGTACCCAGCCTGGCAACAGAGCTGGTTGGCTGGAGGCTGCTGGACTCACTCAGCCATGACCGCACCGTTTCCAGAAGTGATGTTCCTCTCCAATAATAGAAAAAGGAAGAGCACATCTTCAATCCCTCACATTTTCTCATGAGCTGTCACATATTACGCACTTACTGACTCACAGAAACTAAATTCAGAAGGGTTTGAGACATCCACAATGACTGTGACTATTTGGAGAGAACAGATTTTTTTTTTTTTTGGCATGTTCAAAATTCAACTGACAAGAGCGATGCCCTGCAACTTGCGTGAGGAGAATGCAAACCCCTGTACACGTTTTGCCAAATCTTGCGAATTCCCTCGCAAATGCCTTTCGAACTTTCACAGCCCAGGGAGGTGGTACCCTAAAAAATAATAAGTGATTTGGGCAACGATCAGAAGACTTGACGCATTCAGTGTGAAAGGACGGCCATGTTTCAGGCTATGAAAAGGTTCTACTTGAGGATGAAATATCCCCACAGACAGGCCTACTAAGCTGCTTGTGAAGCCTTGCTGCTAATCACAGGGTGTTGGAGACCCATGATGATCTGGGTCTGTTTCTTTGTGGTAAGGAGAAATGTATTTTATTCTTCACTGGCAGCTCCATTTAGATTTTCAATCACGTGTGTAAATTTGACACAAGGTTTCCTCAACAAAAACACGACAGAGAAACCAACATTAACTCACAGTATGGATATGACTAATGAATTAAGTTACCTGTGTAACATGTTCAGCGTTGATCTGAGACACAGAAGGGGCTGCTGCCTTTTTAGCAGGAGTTTCTTTCTCCATGGTGTCTCTTTCAAGCAGGTGGAACCACACACAAAGACGTTATTGTTCAAAACAACCACCTTTTCGTTTAACTGTGTGTTCTAAACATGTTTTATTAGCCTTCGGCTAGTCAGGTTGTGGTAAAATCGTTAACAGAAGTCAGAAAAGCTGTAATGTTAGCTCGAAGCGCGTTTTTTAATGGTCCGGTTTATCTTGCATCCTTACTTGAATAATTAATATATTAAACACTTAAAGTTATACTACTAACCTTTATTGTACTAGCATGAACACAAACTAAACGCGCTGCACGCGATTACTTCCTGAACAGGTACGTCACCAAACCAGTCCGGTAACAAATAAACGTCTTTAGTTTGGTTCCTACCTTGTGATGAATGCGCTGAACAGCGGAGTAACATAAATAAATGAAAAGGAAAAAAAAAATAGAATAAATTATTTGTATCTTTTAAGCCAACCAGCTTGAGTGTTCGAATTGAAAGCTAGTGTGTGGGAGTTACTGCCATCTAGTGGTGAAGTTGCAGATTTCATGAAGCCATTGAGCGTCATGAAATCTGCAACCATGAGCTTTCACGGTTGTCGGGCTAGATTGTAGATATCTCAGCAAATGGTTATGAAAGCTATATTCCATTTCTGCTAATAGTACGCAAGTCCCTTTGGCTGCTCTGAAATGGCTCTGCATGTTGATTTGGCATACGTTTGTACCAGATGACCTTCCTGACAACTACAAAATACATGGCTAATGGGCAAGGTGTGGGTTTTGAACTGGAAACCTTCTGCACTAAAAACAAGTGCACTTAACAATTTGTCACACACTGTAGATTCAAAAGGGTCATATTAAGTACCTCTTCATCATGCTAACACTAGCCTCCATGTGTCATCAAAACCAATATACTTTGTTGATAAAAAAAAAACCTATCAGACACCAGTCAAACTGCCAACATTCAAAGTCCAGACTCCCATATCCCTGCTTCTAACGTTTGTCCTCTCCCACGACCTCTGGACATGATCTCCACATCTTCTTCACTCAACAGCCGCCTAATTGTTGAGATTGTTGCGAGATGAAAAAATGGCCAGATCTTTCAGAGAGACCAGCGATCTCAGTGATCTTCCAGTGATTTCCACAGATGGCACAGTCTCCTCAAAGTTTTGACTCAGTCCAAAACAATCTCTCAGCAATCTCTCAATGATCTCCCAGTCATCTCTCTTGGTCGCACTGGATCTATCAACAATCTCTGTAGATCCCTCAGTGATCTCTTTTTCACACGAGTGCTCAGCGAACTCTCAATGGTCGATGCAGGAGACTCTGAAAACTGCATTTTTGATCACACAATGCACATGCAAGGATCTCCCTAACATTTACACAGAAATGGCTTTTTCGAGTCTTTAGGAGATCGCTGAGAGACCAGGCCAATGTTTGATACAATATGAACAGGAACATGCAATTTGTACTTTTTTTAATTCAACAATTACTTATTTTCCTTAACGTTTAGTCCATTTGTACTTTTTCATTCTAAATTCTAACCACATTTACAACTGTTGAGCGGGATTTGTTTGAAACTTTGCATTAAACATTAATTTAAAAGCATATAATAAACAAGAGACAAAGCAGAATCAAATTTGTGCCAAAACATAATTAAAGCAACACAAAGTTCATATAAGCTTTTTTTTGCTTTGTTGTTGTTTAGCCTGCAAAAATCCAAGAAAAAAGCCTTACAAATACCGAAATAACTGAAATAAGTTTTCATCTCATTTCTAACATAGTATATAGAAAATGTTTAAGACATAAATTCACAATATATGTACTACAAACATGACTGCTGAGGTTCTATTTTTAGGAGTTTTGGGGGTCACCTTTTCACAAATTTCATCAATTGGTGCAGTTGATTTCAAACGTTCATTCTAAAGACACAATCCCCCCATCGGCCAGACTTGTAATGCGTACTTCAGCGGACAGGAGCACCAGTCAACAAGTAAGCGGCTAACTGTATAATTTAGTATCTTAAAAAAAACATGCACGCATTTAACTCTGTAGGGATTCATGTCTGTGCTACGAGATACTTCTAATGACATTTTCACGTGTCCAGTGCCAAAAATAAGTGGTTTATGCTTACGTGTTTTTAGACTCCCCCATTCAATAACAGTATACAGTCAGCCGGTGATGGTGTTTGTGTTCTAAATCAATACTGCACACATTAAATTATTATTTTTTTGAGTGAACAGATGACCCTCAAAAAACCTAAAACAGAGCTTAGGTTGAAATATGTTGGAAATTCCCTTTAAATCACATCATGAGTATTCAACAGATTTTATGCTTAAAACAAAAATGACGCTATGTTAGAATAAATGAACCTGCTGGTGGATTTTCATATGTGTCGACTGTGTAAAACATTTGCCACAAATGTCGCACCTGAATGGTCTCTGACCTGTGTGGACAAGGTAATGCCTCTTAAGTTTAGAGGGAGAAACAAAACTCTTCAAGCAGATGTCACAACTGTTCGGAGTCAACTGCCTTACTTGAGATTGACCGACAGCTTTACATTTGTGCTGCAGATCATTTTCACTCTGGAACCCAACAGAGCATTTTCCACATTCAAACACACGTAATGGTTCACCCCAGTCATCACTGGGTAAACTGATGTGGATTGGACTCTCAACAACAGAACTCAACACCTGGTAGTTGTTGTAAGTACCTCCAGGTTGACTTGGTATTTCTGCGCCATGGCCCTGCTGCGAGAATGATGGACCAACCATGTTCTGATCTTTCACCAGTTTATGTATTTCAAAGGCAAGTTGAGAGGGAAATAAACTATACGAGTCTGTTCCCTGATTTGGATCTCCTCTCTGTTTGTCTTCACAGTCGTAATTCTTCTCCGATATGCCTACATCTGGTAACATTAACCATTCATTGTCTACTGCCTCAGAGCAAACAGTAAAGTCATTAGCATTGTAGCAATAAGCAACACGGTCATCGCGTGGCTTCTCCACTGCTACACCCGACGAAGACTCTAAACCCCGACTGTGGTTTTCCAGGGAGCTATAGTGATCATTGCCTTTATCCTGGAGTTTTACATTTTCTGCACCTTTACATCTCAGTTGATGGACTTTCAAATGACAACGCTGTGAAAACGTTTTCCCGCACAAACTGCACTTGTACGGCCTTATCCCAGCGTGAGTGTTCACATGCCTCGACAGTTTGTATGGAGTAGGAAAACTCTTAAAGCATATCTGACAAATGTGCGGATTCCTTTTATTACACATTACAATGCTTTTACTGGTTACCTTGGTGTTGGATATCTGATGCCTCTTGCAAGAAAGCTCATTTGCTCCGTTGTGTACGGCACCGTAATTTAATCGTACAGCGTTGGTGTTTCCATACGGTTTTTGCGATGGGATATGAACCCTGATCTTTGGGTAAGGACCTTGTTGATTGTTAAGTTTTCTGAACTTCCCCTGCTGATGAGCCAGCTGTGGGGGTTTGCTCTCATAATGAGTTCTTTTGTGAGACTTCAGATGTGAAGTCTGCCTGAACGCTTTCCCGCACACAAGACATCGGAAGGGTTTCAAGCCGGTGTGTACCATCTCATGCCGCTGTAATTTAGACGCACATGGGAAACACTTGAAACAGTGGAAACACTTGTGCTGCACCCCGCCACGTGTTTGTACTGATTTGCCAATCTGTCCATTTCTAACCGTCACTTCAGAAGCCGAATGATGGACATTGGTTTTCTTTATTGCCTGCAGCAGCAATGAGTTCTCTGACTCTTTGTGATGATGAAACTGCACATTTGGCAGAGAAGTTCCCTGCTTTCGGCTTTCAAAATCCACATTTTGTGCAGACTTTTCCTTAAGCGCACCAATGCGAGACAGCGGGCAATTAATATACAATGATCGCTGTTTGTGATACTTCGACCACACATGGATGCGAGAGTGAACCCTCAAGTGTGTTTTCTGACGAAATCGCTTCCCGCAAATCACACAGCCAAAGGGCCTTTGTCCAGTATGAGTCATAACGTGCCTCTCAAGTTTTGACGCACATGGAAAATATTTTAAACACAAGTGACACTGATGCATTTTGCGACTTCTCTGCTGCACTCCTGTGGCCTGGTGTGCTTCACTTTGATGAACCACTAATGCAGTTATCTGCTCATCCTCGACAATGGCATCTTTATAATCCCAGCAGCTTTCAGTTTGTGCTTCTGATTTCACGTGCAAGTGAGTGAGATCTGCACAGCTGGGTTTAGATGAATGCTTCATTGGTTCAGAAATGGAAACAGTTACATTGCTTGTTGCACTCCTCAAAGAAACTAAACTCGATTCCCTTTGGCGCCTGTGAGTTTTTTGATGACGTATTAAATTAACCTTTATGTGAAACGATCTGTTGCAGATCAGGCACCAAAATGGCTTCAAGTCTTTACGTGTCTTACATTTCTGTTCTTCATTTGACATATGACAGTTACTGGGATGAATGTCTGAACTTAAATCTTCTTCTGATTTCACATCTAACTTGCACAGGTCCTTTACACTTATTCTACACTGTAGCTCCAGTTCCATTGTTGAATTTCCCGGTGAATCCAGGCTGCAAGAGCGTTGTTGCTGAAGTGGTGAACTTGAGGTTTGACTGCAGAGGGACTCCTGTTTTATGCTTCGAGGGACTGAACATGTGTTTGCCATGTTTAGACTGGAATTCAAGTGGACCTTATCCTCCAGTTTTGATGGGCTAATCAAAATGGGAAGAGGTGAAGTACTGGTAGGTGGCTTTATGCAGGACTTGTACAGGTCGGGGTTCACAATTGAGGAGTCAGGCTGATTAGTCTCAAGTGAGATGCTGTTGTCATCATTGACCCCGATGTTATCAGTTGGTTTTATCTGACATTGACTTATCCTTTCTTCCACAGTGAAACAACTTTGATCCGATGTGCTAAAACATGCAGCCGTTCTGTCGTGGGTTGGTTGTGCAAGCTGTTGGCCAGTCCCCAGACTGTCGTCGTCCATACGGTGCACTTTCTGCATATGGGTTTTTAAATGTCCAGACTGCGTGCATGCTTTGCCACACATTTTGCAGACAAAGGGTTTTTGTCCAGTGTGGACCACATGATGTCTCTTGAGTTTATATGCAGATGGGAAAGACTTTGGACAAACAGGACACTGATGCATTTTGCAATCAACACTCTTATGAGTCCTCTCAGCTGGTGATACTCTTACAAGACCTGCAGCAGAGAATACAACATTTGGGGGGGGGCATTAATACAGTTAAGCCTAATAATTACATATTTGCCAAATAATGAATGAACAAGAGCTACAGTAAGAAACCATAAGAAACACAACAAAAGAAAGAAACATAACACAATAGTAAGAAACCAATTCATTAACACTGTTCACACCGATACCTATCAGAATTTTAATTACTGGATAACATCTACATTGGATGACGTAAAAAATTAATAAATTAAAAGGGAAAAAAAACTTTTTTGTACATACATTTACTAACATTATTAGCCTGTAATTAGCAGCCGAAACAGACAACTTGGTACTTGCTAATGACACTAACACTACTGGTGTATAAATTGAAGGGAGAAAGAATAACAACTTACACTTAGTTTGAGTAAATCGTTGAAGTCGTGTATTCACATTTTGACTTGGTCACAATGTTTAAGGCAACTAGCTTCGTTAGCTTGTTTTGCTAACGCGTACGTCCTTCAAAATGTTCGGCCGGAAACGAAGATTTGCCGTTCCTCTCTTTTTAAAAAAACATTATATATATATATATATATATATATATATATATATATATATATATATATATATATATATATGTGTGTGTGTGTGTGTGTGTGTGTGTGTGTGTTATCTACGTTGAAATCGAGTTTAGAAAGAAAAAAAATGAAGCATTGTGGTAAAATTACTTGCCACAAAAAAAATCTACATTAAATCCCCTCAACTCCAACGTTATCAAGTTTGAAACGAACTAGGCCATTTTATTTTTATTCACTTTTACATTTGACAAATACACAGACAAACATACAATGTTTTTTAATTAAAAAACTGTAACAACAAAAATCCAATAATTTGTAAGTACACACACACACACATTGAGTTTCCAATTCCCCTAATTTTTACCTTGGAAAAAGTTTTTAAGGTCAAATCACATGCGGATAAAACTTCATTGAGTGCACACCATTTTTCACCTCATTATCACAAATGAGAGTGATTGAGGCACTTTTGATTGAGATACAAAGCAAAATGTATACCAAATAAGCTTTTCAATGATAAATTCTAAAGTTCACAGAATCCACAATCCAGATCCAGACCAAACTTTGCCAGACGATAGTGAGTGCCAGTCTGCATTTCACTTTCAAATATGAGACTGATTGGGGCATGTTTGATTAAGACAGAATGTAAAATATACATTAAAAGGGGGTTTCAATGTTAAATTTAAATGGCCACAAAATCTGTAATCTGGATCAGATCCAGGTCAAACTTTGTCAGTCAATAAAGGATATTATCCTACATAATGCTCTCAAATATCAAAGAAAGTTGACCTTTTTGACAGTTATGAATTTTTGAAAATTCGTTCAAAGTTAAAGAAAGGGATTTGTCCAATTTTCCAAGATTTTTTTCTGACTTTGACCTTGAAAATGGAATCAGTTCTTGCCTATCAGGATATAAATCTTCAGTAAAAATTTCATAACAATATATGAAAAATTGTGGGGTTCAGGCTGTTCACAAGCAGACAAAACAACCAGGGGTGAAAACATAACCTCCTCCAACTTCAAATCTCATTTTGTCCATCTCAGGACCATTATCAACTGAATATTACCTCAGTCCTGGCCTCACTATGTCCATTGTCTTCCTGTCTGCTTGTGAATTCACAAGATTCTCCTCTTCACATTCAATGCCCTTAACGGTGATGCTCCATCTTCCAGATAAGATCCTCTGCCCTTCCGACTCCAGGATAGCTTTCTCAGGTCTTCTGATAGGTTCTTTGGTCATTCCTCGGTAGAGACTGAAGCTGAAAAGTGTTCAAGCTCTCTCAGTTTGTCCCCTGGACGTGTGGAATGTCCTGCACCAAGCAATTGTTCAGTCTCCTCCACAGACATATTCAACTGGCAGAAACTTATTTTTGTTCTTTAACTTTTGAACCGTCTTGCTATAATACCAAATCACTCCAGCTGGCCCATTCTTGCTTCCATTGACTTTGTTTTCATATCTTCTTTTGGGAATAATAGCTGTGGGCATTTAGGCAGCAAGAGCTACAGCAATGTAACATTTCACCCCAATGACCTTTACCTTCACCCAACTGACTGACCTTTGGTTGATCTTTCTGACAATTGCAGAATCCACTTCCATATGCGTGTGTCAACACTGGTGGGCATCACAGTGAAAACCTTAAAATTTGACCCGTGATTGACCTTGGTAAATGTGACCTCACCTGGGCACTACCAGAACCCACCTACATATGCTCAGTTTGTGAACATTGGAGCTCAGACCATTACAAACCATTTTAAGGCTTGTTCTTGTAATGGTCTGAGGGTACACAAACATTCATGCTGCTTTGAAGGTCCTAATGAGCACAACTGCCTCCATCATCTGTAAATGAAAGAAGTTTGGATCCACCAGGACTCTTCCTAGAGCTGGCTGCTCTTCTAAACCCGAATGATCGTGGGAGAAGGGCCTTAGTCAGGGAGGTAACCAAAAACCTGATGGTCACTCTGTCAGAGCTCCAGCATTCCTCTGTGGAGAGAGGAATCTTCTAGCAGGACAATCATCTCTGCAGCAATCCACTTCTCAGTAAAAGGCACATGGCAGCCCACCTGAGGGACTCTCAGACCATGAGAAACAAAATTATCTGATCTGAGACAAAGATTGAACTCTTTGGTGTGAATGCCAGGTGTCATGTTTGGAGGAAACCAGGCACATCCCTACTGTGAAGCTTGATGGTGGCAGCATCAGATGTTTCTCAGCAGCAGGAACTGGGAGACTAGTCAGGATTGAGGGAAAGATGAATGCAGCAATGCACAGACACATCCTGGATGAAAACCTGCTCCAGGGTGCTCTTGACCTCAGACTGAGGTGACTATTCATCTTTCAGCAGGACAATGACCTAATGTCCTTGAGTGGCCCAGACAGAGCCCAGACCTGAATCTGATTGAACATCTCTGGAGAGATCTGAAAATGGCTGTGCACCGATGCTCCCCATCCAACCTGATGGAGCTTGAGAGGTGCTGGAGAGGAATGGGCAAAACTGCCTAAAAGATAGGTGCACCAAGCTTGAAGTATCATAGTCAAGAAGACTTGAGGCTGTAATTGGTGCCAAAGGTACATCAACAAAGTATTGAGCAAAGGGTTTGTGAATACTGATGTGAGACTTCAGTTGTTTATTTAATAAATTTTCAAAAAAACAAACAACCAAACAAAAAAAACAAACAAACCCCTTTTTCTATGTCGTTATGGGGTGTTGTGAGAAGAACTTTGAGGGGAAAAATGAATTTACTCGATTTTATAATAAGGCTATAGTAAGTTTAGCGAACTTCAAATGTGGAAAAAGTGAAGTGCTGCGAATACTTTTCGGATGCACTGAAAGCAGTGAGTCTAGAATATACAAAATCTTCGCTTTCTAAAACTACAACTTTTTCCACAATATTTTTGTAAATGCACCTGTAATTATAGTATGATGTACAGTATGCCTTTGTACATTACTTTGGTCTATGGTAATTACATTAAATGCATACTGTATGTGTGTCATTCTCAATGTTACTTAGTTAAAGTTACACTTTCAAGAGTACCAAAATATTAACTCATTAAAATGATTAACTTTCTGGCACTAGCAGTATTACTTTATGATGCAAGTGCATTTAATCAAATCAAATCAATTTTATTTATATAGCGCCAAATCACAACAAACAGTTGCCCCAAGGCGCTTTTAGTACTTTCTAATTATTCTGGACCATTTTTTTTATTGGAATACCACAAACCTCAGGTCAGGTTTGCACCAATAGCCTTCTGAGTTGAAGCAGCAGCACTGTCATAGAGCACCCACTGATAAAAGGACTGTTTGATCTCATTTCTCACTCAACACCTGGAGTTAAAAGTACTTTCAGAGTTAAATTACATTTGTAGCTTGGAGTCAACACTGGTGCGGTTACACGTGAGAAGCAATTCCATCCAACACCAGGAAACATTTTAACACAGAATTTTAATTAACACTAAGAATTAAAACCAACCCAAATTTGACCTTGACTTTTTTGAATAATAATCTTTTCCAAATAAAGTTAAAACATTAATTTACATTATGTCTTTACAAAGGTTGATGTAGCAAATTAATATGAATGAAAAGCAATTTCTTAATTTGTTATTACCCAGTACATACCACAGTATTTTTAGTGCATGGAAACCTGAAAGAGCTGGACTCGTACTTTATTATTATTATTATTAATTTGCTCTATTTGACAGGGGTATGTGTACAGGCTTTTCCAAAGCAGAGGACAAAACAGACAAAATAAAAGCAATACAAGTATTTATGCTCATTTGACATTTCAACATGACATTTAACCCTGCAAAGATATTGGTTTTATTGAGTTTATTTTACTAAAAAAGGCAAAAGCGGCAAATATTCCTATTCATACACTGAATGGCAAAGTCGATATTGACCACTAGATGGCAGCAAACACCACTCAATAGCATGTGATGCCACGTTCAAGTTCTATGCAAACCAAAACTGTGACCACAAGCGGTATGTCAGAGGAAGACAACAATGCATCATGAAACAAACAAACAAAAAATACTTAAACCGTGAAAAGAAATAAAACAACTACAGAGACAGACAGACCACAATGTCAGGACGTGGGGCTGCTCCTGATCCCAGCTCTGGGGAACAGAGTCTCACACACATCAGCCGGGTTCCCTGGAGGAAGAAACATATTGAAGTCCATGTGCAAGGCCACAATGACAAGAGCCGCAGGCCGGCGTGTTGTGCACAAAGGACAACGCTTGCCACAGCAGCCAGTCTGTGTGTCGTGGTCGCAGGTCAGCACGGTACAAAAACTACATTTGACAAAACATGAGAAAAACAAATGTCACCCTGTCTTTTTCAATTTGGTGAGGAAACTGCGGTAAGGACACAGAAATGTGCGTGCCAGAAGCCATCACACTGGAGGAGGGCGTGACGATATACTTGTAGCTTTGGTTGTAAGAAAACATGAGTGGAAGTAGTGATCAACAAGTGCTTCCAGTTTCTAAGCTCCTCTGTGTCTGATTAAATGCTGGTTTGTTTTTATGTTGCGTTACGCATGAATTCACTGTTGTTTAAAAAAAAACATATGGATGCAAGAGATGCAGGAACTCACAAATGTGAGATACTGTATAGACACAGCCCAGTCCAGAAATTTACATCTCCTTACTTTGAAATACTAAAAAAAAAAAAACTTTTCCCCCCTTCAACAGCTATAATATAATAGGCAAGTGGCCTCTGTGTGTGTATATAAGTGTGCTTGCATGTGTATGCCTTTGATCACAGAGAAAATGAGGAGAGCTGACACTTGCTGTTTAGTATGCTTATGTATTTTGGGTCAAGGTTGAACACTGCAAAAACACGAAGTTGATGGGACTAATATTTTTGGAGAAATTAATATTAGCTAACAACAGTGAACAATGGACACTGTGCTGTAATACATCATGGGAGTTCAGGGTTTTAAATGTTATTGCGGTTCATGTTAATCTAACAGTGTTGTTGGTGTTATTGATTTATTGTTTTTGTAGTTCAAATGGTTTAGTCAGTTTAGTTAAGTGTCATGTTACCGTTACCATGAGTGACAGTGTAGTGTGATTGATGTCTTGTGCCACCATCTCATTTGTGGGTGTATAAAAATAAAAACACCTGCTTGCAGCAGAATGCAGAAAAGACAAAAAGCTCTGTATGCATGTGTGACATTTCAATCACACATGAAAGTAGGGAGAGCTGATATTTGCCATTTGATATGCTTATGTATTTTGGGTCAAGGATAAACGCCGACAAATGAAACGTTGATGGAAGTAATATTTTTTGGGAAAACTATGGATACTAGCTAACAACACTGAACAATGGATGTTCCAATGTTCCGCAATTCCAGCAGGGGGCAGTAAATCATCTTTATATTAAAAGCATGAGTGTTTGTGTGTGTGTGTGTGAGTATGTATGATTTCATTTATTAAGCTCAATGTAAGTACATAATATAGTTGTAAATACGTAAAAATACATGGATGACCTATTTTATAAACACTATCCAACCTAGAGCCCGTGGATCCTCATGGGCAACACGCTATTATTATTCAGTACCTTTTCCACCTATACAGATGTCCCTTCATCATCTCCAACAATATTGGTGGACAAAGAGTGGATAAAGTTATATTGAAATAAAGAAAATGACATAAAAAGTTACATATTAAACATTATGAAATGTTCTCTGATACTTTGTTATAACACCATTCAACTTTTTTGGGTCCCTTTGAGCTTCTCTATCCTCTCAGAAATATATGTATGCATCAGAGGAATACAAACAGTATGGTACTGTATGGTAAATCTATCTGGAGTAAGCAGTTCTCAAAGAACATGCAACAGTGTAGCAATGGTAAATGGGCTGCATCTATATAACACTTTTGCATCTGAATCAGAAACTCAAAGTGCTTTACAATGATGTCTCACAATCATCCACTCACAGACACATTCACTGATGTCAGGGTGCTGCCATGCAAGGCGCTCAATACACATCAGGAGCAACTCCGGGATTAAGGACCTTGCCCAAGTGCCCTTAGTGATCGTCTGGCGTCGTTGGGGTTTGAACTAACGATCCTCTGGTCTGATGCCCAACACTTATCATAACCATATGTACCTAAGAGAGATTTTTAAATATTTTATTTTTTACACAATATAACCACTTTAAAGTGTTGCACACAACACTGTAGGTCACTGAAGCACCTGTTACACTTGGCCCAGACTGGCAGCAGCTTCACAAGGACAGTTCACAAATTTCACAAAGGACAGTTAAATTGTTCTGAATATGTTCAAAAATTTTCAGTAGGTCAGCTGGATTCCCACCCACCTCTAGTGCCCAGTCAAGACACATCTCAGCTGATACACAGCACAGAACGAATTACTGAGATCTCAAATTTGAGGACGGCATGTACACCAGCGTTGTCTAGAGACAGAGCTAAAGCCAGTTTCCGTCACAGGAATTTGTAGAACATTTTAGGGGGTTTATCACCTTTGTTCTCCACTGCAGGGACTGTCCCTGAAAGATGATTTTCCAGGCACGAGATAACTCTCTGCTCTGGGGTAAGTATTTCTGAGCAGTTCTGAAAAACTGACGCACGCTTGATGCCAGTTGGTAGGTTAACTCACATTTGATAAGATGACAACAATCAACAAGCATCAAACCAGACTTGTGAAAACAATAGCTGAAGAACTGAAACAAACGGCAGCAGCAATGAGGAGGACAGCTCAGCTAAGGTAAGACTAACTATAATGTTTAAAAATATATAGCAGTTTTCATTCATTCATTTTCTATATCCACTTACTCCAGTCAAGGGTCATAGTTTATGGGTTTTTTTGAGAACTCGGAGCCATGCAACTCCAGGACCAGTGATCTTGGTCTTTTGTAACTGGAAGTAATTGGAGACCTCAGAAACAAACAACCTCAGTTACTGCGGTACTGATATGATCTTTCCACTACACAAAACTTATCAAAAATGGTGAAAAATCTCACGTTTTTTTTTTCTTTTCGCTTTTAACATCAATTGTAACACTGAATGGCTTGTACTCTTCAACCTGTCTTAAAGTCCACTGCAGAAAACACGCTGTGCTTTGTAGCAGTTCCGAGATCGTATCAGTACCACTGTAAATGAGGTTGTTTCTGAGATCTTGAGTTATCATAGTTTATTCATTCATTAATTTTCGATAGCCACTTACTCCAACTAAGGGTCATGGGGTGGAACCTATCCCAGCAGTCATAGGGTGTGAGACAGAACACCATCTTGCTGTGAAGCAACAGTGCTAACCACTAATCCACTATGGTGCCCGTATAGGAGTTTTAAACGGTTTAATTACCTTTAGAGAAGTAAATATGCACATGTTTAGCTCTGAACAGACATTTTTATCTGTTCCGTGGTGACTGGCAGTTTCCTCTCAAGTTCCTTGGGCCTCATACAATATCATTAATTAGCCCGTCAGCTTCTGCTCGCTAAAGCAGTGTGTGCATTATAAATACTCCATCCATCCATCCATCCATTTTCTTCCGCTTTATCCGGAGTCGGGTCGCGGGGGCAGCAGCTCAAGCAAAGCCGCCCACACCTCCCGATCCACACACACCTCCTCCGGGGGAACCCCAAGGCGTTCCCAAGCCAGCCAAGAGATGTAGTCCCTCCAGCGTGTCCTGGGTCTTCCCCGGGGCCTCCTCCCAGTGGGACGTGCCCGGAACACCTCTCCAGCGAGGCGTCCAGGGGGCATCCGGAAAAGATGCCCGAGCCACCTCAACTGACTCCTTTCGACGTGGAGGAGCAGCGGCTCGACTCCGAGCTCCTCCCGAGTGACCGAGCTCCTCACCCTATCTCTAAGGGAGCGCCCAGCCACCCTGCGGAGGAAACTCATCTCGGCCGCTTGTACTCGCGATCTCGTTCTTTCGGTCATGAGCCAAATCTCATGACCATAGGTGAGGATCGGAACGCAGATCGATCGGTAAATCGAGAGCTTTGCCCCCCTACTCAGCTCTCTCTTCACCACGACGGTCCGATACAGCAAATGCATCACTGCAGATGCTGCACCGATCCGTCTATCGATCTCACGCTCCATCCATCCCTCACTCGTGAACAAGACCCCAAGATACTTAAACTCCTCCACTTGAGGCAAGGACACTCCACCGACCTGAAGAGGGCAAAGCACCTTTTTCCGGTCGAGAACCATGGCCTCGGATTTGGAGGTGCTGATTTTCATCCCGGACGCTTCACACTCGGCTGCAAACCGCCCCAGTGCCCGCTGAAGGTCCTGATTTGACGAAGCCAACAGAACCACATTGTCCGCAAACAGCAGAGACGAGATTCTGTGGTTCCCAAACCAGACCCCCTGTACACCCTGGCTGCGCCTACAAATTCTGTCCATAAAAATAATGAACAGAACCGGTGACAAAGGGCAGCCCTGGCGGAGGCCAACGTGCACTGGAAACAGGTTTGACTTACTACCGGCAATGCGAACCAAGCTCCTGCTGCGGTCGTACAGGGACCGGATAGCCCTTAGCAAAAGACCCCGGACCCCGTACTCCCGGAGCACTCCCCACAGGGTGCACCGAGGGACACGGTCGAATGCCTTCTCCAGATCCACAAAACACATGTGGACTGGTTGGGCAAACTCCCATGAACCCTCGAGCACCCAATGGAGCGTGTGGAGCTGGTCCAGTGTGCTGCGACCAGGACGAAAACCACACTGCTCCTCCTGAATCCGAGGGTCAACCATCGGCCCATTATAACCATTATAAATACTGTGCTGATTAAATTCATTTTTCTTCTTGTTGCATGAAGCAATGTGTGTGCCACATAAGTTTTATTTTTTTCCCCTCTCATCATAACGCACTTTTTGGATAGATGCAACTAATACTCCAGTGTGACATATAGTCCAGAAAATACCACAGTTCGGTCTGTCACTGAGCAAAACGGCACCAATCCCAATCAGGTGTAAGAGCAGTTTAAGTAAATACGCAGAATCAATCTACTCTCAGTGGTAGGAATTACAAGAAAATTGGCTTGTTAACTTAAGCATTGTGTAGACGTACATAAGAGCACTTTATTTAAAAATGGACAATTAAATTAAAAAAACAAAACAAATAAGCATTAACACGGTATGTTTACTGCATGTTTAAAGGGCAGTGGCTTACTCGCTCTCATAAATAATTGCTTGTTTGTGTGTTTCAACCCTCAATAAAAAAATCCTCAGGCTCTATTGTCTGCCTCCATTGTTCAATTTTTGATAACAACAATCAAAAGAACATTGTGGTGGGTGAAGATCAATAGGCCTTCTCTGAATCTCCTGCCATCACAAGCACAATGGAGAGAACAGCCACAGTGAAGACACATTCCAACTGAGCTCATCAATACAGTTCATGATCTTTCAGAAAAGAAATGTTCCAAGAGCAATGGTTAAAAGTGTTATTTTCTGCACGCACCGTCACCATTTCCACTGACATCCCTTTGACACACACTCCTGCCCTCCAGCTGTGCGAGGTGGTGTCCCACTCCTATTAACCAGGCAACCTCAGAATCAATAGAAAACATAAAGAGGCTTAATCTTTTCAGGTGCTCGCTCCTGATTGCCTATTACACAATAATAACACACTATGAATCCCATGGAGCTTGAGAGAGGAAAAACACAGTCACCTCATCCGTGCACGTCACGCACAGCCGCTCATAGTAAATCTAAAGTAAGTTTATAAGTGAACAGATGGCGCCGGCGATGCCACCGGACCTTTATGAGGGGTGTTTGCTAGCATGTACGGAGGATCCCGCCGGTAACAAGTGTGATATCAGGGGATAAAATTTACTGCCTCGTAGAATGAGATACTTCTGGTGTTTTTGTAGGCTGTGATGGGCTCTAGGTGTCTGGTATTCAGAAATTCTAAAAGTCTGCAGCATAACAGAGGGTTCCAGTAAATGGTTATAGTGTACCAGCACAGCTACACTTTACTTTTTGATGGTTACGCTTTCTGACGTCTCTGTGAGAGCAGAGTTTCTCCCAACATTGTCCAGACTGCCGGTATCTGTTGTTCTAGGCAACAAGTTAAATTCAAAAGCACCAATTATTTTTCCTGAATGTGTAAATCCCTGACAACAGCTGTAGTGCACAACTAATTGGAAACCAAGTGGAATACTGTTTAAAGTAAAAAGGATGCCATAAAAAGTACACGTCATTAAAACCATGTGGAGACACAGAGCTCAATAAGCCGCCACGATTACAGCAGGTTTATGCACTTTTGTTATTTTAAGTCAACATTTACATTGACATGTCAAAGTTGGCCCACTGAATCCCAGCGCTGTGGATGATTGGAGTCCTGGTTGCAGATTCTGGTTGTGAAACTACAAACTAAGCCAGCAGGACAAGTGCATGATCTGGCAGTCAGGCAGGTCCAGTACTGGGACCAGGGCTACAGATGGACTGGACTGTTGTAGAAAGTCTCTCAAACTCTGTTCAAGACCTGGGAAGTACAGAAAAGAAGGAGGAGGTATTAGTTTGGTGAGAATTTTACTGCTAAGATCTTAGTTGGACGTTAAGTTCTCGTATAGAGGACACAGTTAACCCTTTGAACAGGAGACACGGGTCTATTTACAGATTGTAGCATTGTTAAAAGTTTGACAGATTGTTGCTTCTGCTGACATTCAACTTGTTGCAGTGCAGACGTATGGTCAACATGGACTGAATCCCCCGCCCACACACACACACACACAAACTCACTCACTTAAAAAAGGAGGGAGGGGGAACAATCATAATTTGTTCTCTTTGACAAATGAACAGCTTGTCAGGGGATCCAGTGGAACAGAGCCTGTGCTCCTGCTGTGTTCGGATGTTAGGTGGCCGCGTTGGGAGTTCTGCTCAGCTTTACTGGTCCTCACAAATGCTGTCAATGCACAACTGTGCTTGCGTGTGGCTGCACTGCAGATGAACCATGGGCATGTGGAAACTCATCGAGCGTCTCAGATCTCGGTCTCAATGACAGCCTGGCTATTTAGCAGTGGCCTGTAGGGATGTTGCCCTTTCCCACTTCTTCTCTACTCAGCAATTGGCTACAAGTGTTCTTGTCACTGTCTTGGGTGTTGTCACGGCATTCTGACAAAATGATAATACACTCAACAAAAATATAAACGCAACACTTTTGGTTTTGCTCCCATTTTGTATGAGATGAACTCAAAGATCTAAAACTTTTTCCACATACACAATATCACCATTTCCCTCAAATATTGTTTACAAACCAGTCTAAATCTGTGATAGTGAGCACTTCTCCTTTGCTGAGATAATCCATCCCACCTCACAGGTGTGCCATACCAAGATGCTGATTAGACACCATGATTAGTGCACAGGTGTGCCTTAGACTGTCCACAATAAAAGGCCACTCTGAAAGGTGCAGTTTTGATTTATTGGGGGGGGGGGGGGGGGGGGGGGATACCAGTCAGTATCTGGTGTGACCACCATTTGTCTCATGCAGTGCAACACATCTCCTTCGCATAGAGTTGATCAGGTTGTCAATTGTGGCCTGTGGAATGTTGGTCCACTCCTCTTCAATGGCTGTGCAAAGTTGCTGGATATTGGCAGGAACTGGTACACGCTGTCGTATACGCCGGTCCAGAGCATCCCAAACATGCTCAATGGGTGACATGTCCAGTGAGTATGCCGGCCATGCAAGAACAGGGACATTTTCAGCTTCCAAGAATTGTGTACAGATCCTTGCAACATGGGGCCGTGCATTATCCTGCTGCAACATGAGGTGATGTTCTTGGATGTATGGCACAACAATGGGGCTCAGGATCTCGTCACGGTATCTCTGTGCATTCAAAATGCCATCAATAAAATGCACCTATGTTCTTCGTCCATAACAGACGCCTGCCCATACCATAACCCCACCGTCACCATGGGCCACTCGATCCACAACACTGACATCAGAAAACCACTCACCCACACGACGCTACACACGCTGTCTGCCATCTGCCCTGGACAGTGTGAACCGGGATTCATCTGTGAAGAGAACACCTCTCCAACGTGCCAAACACCAGCGAATGTGAGCATTTGCCCACTCAAGTCGGTTACAACGACGAACTGGAGTCAGGTCGAGACCCCGATGAGGACGACGAGCATGCAGATGAGCTTCCCTGAGATGGTTTCTGACAGTCTGTGCAGAAATTCTTTGGTTATGCAAACCGATTGTTTCAGCAGCTGTCCGAGTGGCTGGTCTCAGACGATCTTGGAGGTGAACATGCTGGATGTGGAGGTCCTGGGCTGGTGTGGTTACACGTGGTCTGCGGTTGTGAGGCTGGTTGGATGTACTGCCAAATTCTCTGAAACGCCTTTGGAGACGGCTTATGGTAGAGAAATGAACATTCAATACACGAGCAACAGCTCTGGTTGACATTCCTGCTGTCAGCATGCCAATGCCAAAGACATATCGTTATCTTTGGCTGCTTTCAGTGATGCCTGTATTTGGTTAGACTCTTTCTCTCCGATTGTTCTGTCTGAGTTATTTTCATTAGTTACTTCCTCCAAACCATCAACATGTCTATTAGACCCCATTCCTACCAGCCTGCTCAAGGAAGCCCTACCATTAATTAATGCTTCGATCTTAAATATGATCCATCTATATTTATTAGTTGGCTATGTACCACAGGCTTTTAAGGTGGCAGTAATTAAACCATTACTTAAAAAGCCATCACTTGACCCAGCTATCTTAGCTAATTATAGGCCAATCTCCAACCTTCCTTTTCTCTCAAAAATTCTTGAAAGGGTAGTTGTAAAACAGCTAACTGATCATCTGCAGAGGAATGGTCTATTTGAAGAGTTTCAGTCAGGTTTTAGAATTCATCATAGTACAGAAACAGCATTAATGAAGGTTACAAATGATCTTCTTATGGCCTCAGACAGTGGACTCATCTCTGTGCTTGTTCTGTTAGACCTCAGTGCTGCTTTTGATACTGTTGACCATAAAATTTTATTACAGAGATTAGAGCATGCCATAGGTATTAAAGGCACTGCGCTGCGGTGGTTTGAATCATATTTATCTAATAGATTACAATTTGTTCATGTAAATGGGGAATCTTCTTCACAGACTAAGGTTAATTATGGAGTTCCACAAGGTTCTGTGCTAGGACCAATTTTATTCACTTTATACATGCTTCCCTTAGGCAGTATTATTAGACGGCATTGCTTAAATTTTCATTGTTACGCAGATGATACCCAGCTTTATCTATCCATGAAGCCAGAGGACACACACCAATTAGCTAAACTGCAGGATTGTCTTACAGACATAAAGACATGGATGACCTCTAATTTCCTGCTTTTAAACTCAGATAAAACCAAAGTTATTGTACTTGGCCCCACAAATCTTAGAAACATGGTGTCTAACCAGATCCTTACTCTGGATGGCATTACCCTGACCTCTAGTAATACTGTGAGAAATCTTGGAGTCATTTTTGATCAGGATATGTCATTCAATACGCATATTAAACAAATATGTAGGACTGCTTTTTTGCATTTGCGCAATATCTCTAAAATTAGAAAGGTCTTGTCTCAGAGTGATGCTGAAAAACTAATTCATGCATTTATTTCCTCTAGGCTGGACTATTGTAATTCATTATTATCAGGTTGTCCTAAAAGTTCCCTGAAAAGCCTTCAGTTAATTCAAAATGCTGCAGCTAGAGTACTGACAGGGACTAGAAGGAGAGAGCATATCTCACCCATATTGGCCTCTCTTCATTGGCTTCCTGTTAATTCTAGAATAGAATTTAAAATTCTTCTTCTTACTTATAAGGTTTTGAATAATCAGGTCCCATCTTATCTTAGGGACCTCATAGTTATATAAATAAATAAATAAATAAAATTGATTTGATTTTGATTTGAATTGTATGCTCCCTCAAATCTTGCGACATCTGTGGCATTGTGCTGTGTGATAAAACTGCAAATTTCAGAGTGGCCTTTTATTGTGGGCAGTCTAAGGCACACCTGTGCACTAATCATGTTGTCTAATCAGCATCTTGATGTGGCACACCTGTGAGGTGAGATGGATTATCTCAGCAAAGGAGAAGTGCTCACTATCACAGATTTAGACTGGTTTGTGAACAATATTTGCGGGAAATGGTGATATTGTGTATGTGGAAAAAGTTTTAGATCTTTGAGTTCATCTCATACAAAATGGGAGCAAAACCAAAAGTGTTGCGTTTATATTTTTGTTGAGTGTACATCTAAATGTCAATCTATTTCTACTAACAGTTGCATGTGTTTACTGACTAGTTATTTAAAGTCTCAGGGAACAATCACCATTGCCCAACCTCTAGTGCTCAAAAATGAACCAAACACAGAAGTGAAAACCAACTTGAAGTTCCTTGACTGGCTGCTTGAGGTTCACTTGATGGTGCAACTGTTACTGAGGCAATACTGTGGTCATACTTTGTTATACGTGCCTGCAAAAAATAAATAAATAAAAGGATTTATTAAATAACCAAACCAAAGTTAGCATGTTAGCCTTAGCTTGTTTGGGAAGATAGAGGCCACGTTTGGGCTTCATTTATCCTGCCCAGGTCACACTGGTGTTGCCCACACTCCATCTCTTTAGCTATTTATGGGTGAGTCGGGAGATAGGCGGAGTGAAACACTGCCAAGTTGGCGAGATCCAGAGATGCCCCGGTTGAGTTTCAAAGTCACTCTTCAGAAAACCTATGGGAGATGTTACAGCAGGTTTGTCCAATATATAAAAGGTCTATGACAAACACGCAGAATTAGTGTGGCAGTACTGTTCTCATGTCAATGTGAACTTGAGAAATGAGTGTGGCAGTTCCGAGAGTTATTCAGCACTATTTAATAAGTTTTGTTTGCTTTCATTTGAAGACACAGCATGTGTCCTTTCAAAGAGTATACATTGCCTAATTAGCCAATATGCACCACAACATAAAATTCCCCCACTGTACACAGACCTTTTTGGGAGGATTTGAAAAGTCTAAATAAGTGCTACCAGAGCGTGTGATACACCCTGGGAAGTGGGATCCTCTGGAGATGGCTCACTGACAGCTAATTGAGCTACGGAAATCACAGACACGAGGGTTTTATTAAGAGCAGAAACACGTCATTCTTCAAACATTGCACACAAAGTCTGTTTCATGTTGGGATGTTTTAATCTGGGTACAGACGGGAAATAATTTTGCTTTTAGTCTCTTTGCACACAGATGTGCACATGCTTATGGATGAATTATAGAGAAGGTTGAAGGTGCCTCGAGTGACTATTCGATTTTTTTTTCCTTTGCCCCAACTGCCAAAAACCCCTAAGAGAAAGACGTAAAAGAAAATCATATACTTCCATTAACACGTTCAGTCACACACACATTTCTAACACCCAATTCCCTTTGGGGCCACACAAAGAGCCCCACTGAGAGGCTCAATACAAATAGACAGTAAAATTCAAAAAACACCATCCCATTAGCACTGGGATGGAACTAAACCACCCAAGAGGACCAACCATTATTCTGCTTCACAGCCAACATGCAGGGAGCTGAAAAGGCTGCGGTTAAAAATTTGCGTTTTTCAAAACCAAACCATTATCAATGCCCCAAACTGCCTTTTATGCTAAATGTTAAGAGCCTTTTTTAAAGTGATTATGGCATAAATATTGTGTGCAGAAGGAAGGGTGTGATGGCGTGGGGTGCTGTGTGACAAGGAGGGAAAAAGGGCTCCTGCATGAAAAAAATGATGCCTTCTGGGCTTCTGGGGCTTTTAAGCAGTAGCCAAGACCTAGAGCCAGTGGTTTTTAGTTGTGCTACACCGACTTTCAAACTGGTCAATTTAACCAATAAACGAGGTGGTAATTAGCGAGTATTGGCTCATGAATATTGTTCATTTAGTTGGAGGAAAAGGAAGAAAAGAAGATGAGAGGTTGACTGTGTGGAGTCCAGCCACAAATTAAAACAATACTGGGCACATGTTTGTGTTTTGAGAGTTCTGGAGCAAAGAGACACAAAATGTCTTATTACTTGTCCCGTGGTAACCACCCAACTACAGTTGTGGTCACAAGCTTACACACTAATCACAGAGATGAATGTGATGACAATATCTGGCTTTTAGTGATTTCTTTGTTGTTTTCCTGGGGTGCAGTGGCTGTGCAACTGGGGTCCACTTTTAATTGCTTTTGGGTTTTCTGAAAACAACACAGGGTCAAAGTTATACATACAAGGTTAAAAATATCTAGACACACCCACTTAGATGATTTGGTCAGTGGTATTGAAAGTTCCAAAGAGTCTTTGTACTTGCTAAGGCCTCTTAACTTCCTATTAGGCGTCATAATTGGCTTCAGTTTGTAGCTTCTTTGTGCCGCTGCCAACAACAACAAAAAGGGTTTGTTTGGCGGCTCTCCAAAATATATCCGAGTTAAAGGAGCGGGGTTGAGACCAGAGGATCCTCAGTTCAAATCCCCATTAGATCAGAAAATCACTAAGGGCCCTTGGGGCAAGGTCGTTAATTCCCACGATGCTCCCGGTGTGCAGTTTGGCACCTCGCGTAGCACCACGTTGATATTGGTGTATGGGTGTGTATGAATGGGTGCATGCGATGCATCACTGTGAAGCCCTTTGAATCAAACTCATCTATTTTAATTAAACAGATTGGAGCTAACATGGATTAAACAAGGATGAAGCAGTTCCGTTTTGAACAGAGTTGATCAAAAGTGAAGGACACACAGAACAATATATTATGGCTCACTGGCTGTGTTGTAGTCGAGTCCTCCAAGGCCAAAGCCTAAGACTGAATCACAACAACTTGAGGTCAAGGCCCAGGTTGAGGCCACAGCTTCCAAATTCGAGGCAAAGTATTATACAAAGTCTATCATAGTTGCCGCGGCCCATTTCCATAGACTCGTGTAATTTCAAGCCACAGCCAAGTGATTTGGATGTGGCCTTTTATAATCTCTCGCATACTTTCTTGACACATATGTTTTGGGATCACAGACATTAATATATTACCCAGGCCAAGGCATATAATAATGTTTGGGTCGTGACAAGAGTCTTACTGAAGATTTTTACATATTAATACGTTTAGATGTAGTGTAGCATAGCACGTGTCTATGTGTGCATGTAGTACTGTGGTGAATAGAAAACAATGCATTCAGGCACTGCGCGCACAAACCATCGTATGCATAAAGTTACAGCGGCAGGCGTTTTTTTCTTTGGTGAAAAGTAAACAGTGGCTAAAAACGAGTGGTCTCAAACTGGCCTCAGCTTATTCTGCAAGGCTGGATGATGGCGAGGCCAAGGCCAAAACAGAGTCTATACAAAGAAAGGCTGAAGCATCCAAAAAATAAATAAATAAAAATCGGCCTTGAGACTTCCAACACTACTCACTGGCAAATATGTAAGACACAAATGTTGAGTGCCTGTTTTTAGTTTTTGTTGGCATTTCCCCTACAATAAACAGTTGGATACATAAGTATTTGGACAGTGACAATTTTGGCAATTTTGCCTCTGTACATCACTATAATGCAGTTGAAATTAAATAAACAAATCAAAGGGATTAACAAAAATATATTATTCACCATTTAGGAATGATGGCCATTTGAATACATAGTGCCTCCACTGTCAGAGTCTGTAAGTTGTTGTTGTTGTTGCCCTTTCAGCTGCTCCTGTATTTGTTGGGGAATGCTACAGCGAATACAGCCAGATCTGCATTGGTATTTGGCAGAAGTATTATGGCGGATGCCCTTCCTGGCACAACTCCAGTTATTACCTGGAGAAACACACACAGCCCCTGGTGTTCTGAAGAGATCTCCTATCCGATTGCTAACCAGGCCCCATACTACTTAGCTTCTGAGATCTGACAGGATCAGGGTCACACAAAATAGAGTGGCTGCCATGTCAGAGTTTGTAAGTAATTGTACAAAATAAATACAGAAGTATTACTTTTAGTACCAATAATCACTTTCAAAGGCAGCTTTCATTAGAGAAATGAGGGAACGGATCCATGGACATTTCCAAGTCACTTCTTTTGGCTGCTGTCCTCTGCATCTTCCCATGTCACACAAACCACCTGCATCTCCTTTCTCACCACATCCATAAACCTCCTCTTTGATGTCCCTCCTCCTGCCTGGCGGCACAATCCTCAGCATCCTTCTCCCTATCTACCCTGGGTCCCTCCTTTACACATTGCCAAACCATCTCAAGCTCACCGGTCTGACTTTGTCTTCAAACGTCCTACCTGTGCTATCCGTCCAATAAATTTACTCATAATCCTGTCCATTGTAGTCACTCCCAAAGAAAATCATAGCATCTTCAGCTCTGCCACCTCCAGTTCCATGCCTACTTAAGACTGTTCAATCAACACTCTGTCGTCCTTGGGTACAATCGCTACCTCCTCATCTCACTCACCCCAGAAATGTTGTTTCTCCATCTTGCAAACTATCTGTGGGGCATATACACTGATGACATTCATTATCACCCCTTGAATTTGCAACTTTACACTCAACACCCTGTCAGACACGCTTTAACATACTCTTCCTTCAGAATGATACCCAACATTTCTCCTCCCATCCACACCATGATGCAATTTGAACTCACCTCCAATGCTCCTGGCCCAATTTCCTTTCCAACTGGCCTCTTGTACACATAGTGCATCAGTCTTTCTCTGCTCCATCACCTTAGTCAGCTCTCTCCTTTACCAGTCACACTACTAACATCCAAAGTCCTGACACTTACTTTCACACTTCTAACTTTCCTTCTCTCCTGCAGCCTCCAGACATGCTCTCTTCCTCTTCTTTGCCTAACAATAGCCCAAATACTACCGGTCTCCACGTCAACCGAGCTGATACGGTGAAAATTGTTCTGAAATCTGCATGTTTTACACCAGATGACGTTCCTGGCGTGACTTTACTCATTTATCTGTGCTTGGGACCGCCACTCCAAATGCACTGGTTTGTGCAACCAATATGGATGAGATTTGGCTAAATTTATGGTGTACATTCTTCGGACTTCTTCCTTCCTCATTTACCCGGGCCTGAGACTGGCACACTACAGTGACTGTACACATCATGTGGCTGAGTTAAAATTTCCAAGTCAATGAATATGTCATATCTACATTTGAGCATCCCATGTGCCTTCTGGTAAACTGTACCTTCAACTTTTATAAGTGATGATGCAACAGACAAAAGTTACACTATGCACAATTTCTTGTGTTAAAACCCTTGAATTATTACATCCCATTTTATTTCAATTTCATTGTAGTGGTGTACAGAAGTAACATGGCAAAAATTGCACCACTGTCCAAACAGTTATGGACCCAAATGTATATTACATACCATTTGGGGGTTTTGTTGTGTGTTTGGGGGGCTGAGTTTGCTAGAACCTTTCTGTCGTAAGTAACAAGTTGAGACAAGATGTTTAATGGTTTCATTTGGAGCATATGTCATGCCTATCAGCCGTGAATCCTATGCAAGGAACTGAAGGAGGGGGTGTGCACTCACAGTTTGCGCTGCTGTCATCGTCTGTCTGCTCATTGACAGCTGCAGTTGTTAGGCTGTGACTGTTACTGCCAGAGGTGTTACTTTTCCTCCTTTGACTTTTTGGATTCATCACCCAATGAGCATAAGCTGTGACCCACGAAAAGGCCCGTGGGTGGGCTCCCAAGGTTTGCTTGTGCATGGTAAAGCTCCATGATGAGTCAGTAGCTAGGTCTGGCAGGGCATCTATATAACGCTTAATTAAAGAAACATGAAATTGTGAGCGATGAATGGCTTGATAACCAATCAATGTCAGGATTTTTCAATCGGGGACTGTTTTTTGAGTTCATCTTTGCACATGGGACAAAAACCAGGATAACAGGTCCAGTATTGCTTTGGTGTTTTTAGCTTGGTCCTTACATTACAATGTATAGCTGTTTAGCCCACATCTGTTTGCATTCTCAATCAATACTGGACAGATTATCTTCATTTCTGTTCCAAGTGAAAAGATGGACCAAAAACATCTAAACATAGACTCCAGGTTGAAAAACCCCAGTGTTACCATTTAACACACTTATAGCTTTCTATGAAACTTGCAACTGAAATGTTTCAACCTCAAATATTTTAATTGTTTCCATAGCAGTTTTGGTTTAGTTGTACTGAACTATATCACCAGTCCCACTTACGATATAACGAAATAGCCAAATAAGAGCCCTTTTAAGAAGATTTCTGAAATAAATACTGCATCATGAACATTATGAAGCTATGTTCAACAAC
Source organism: Thalassophryne amazonica (assembly GCF_902500255.1). NCBI lineage: Eukaryota > Metazoa > Chordata > Actinopteri > Batrachoidiformes > Batrachoididae > Thalassophryne > Thalassophryne amazonica. Next base: position 45,090,983 of record NC_047121.1, read on the forward strand.
AACTTTAACAACAGTACTTTGTCACGAATATAACCTTTTGTCTAGTGACACAGCACCAATCAGATACTGACATTTCTTCTGTGCCAGTGAGTGATTCTGTTACATAAATTGTTCTGCTATGCCGGATGTAATGTGGAATATGATTGGCTCTGTGTCAGTAGACAAATGAAGCTCCTATTGATACAGTACTGCAGCAGTAGTCACTTCCAATATTTTATCATGAGTGACCTACAGTGTCTGTTTTGCACACCAAGCCATACCTCAAAGATCCATTTTGTCTTAATGAGTGCTGACTGTGATTTTATATCCTGCCAAAGCTACAAATAACAGATTCTTGGATTGGCCTTAATTCAAAAAATGCTAATTGAATGCTTCAGTGATGACAACTCGGATCGTGTGATGGATGCAGCCTTTTCCCTCAGACAGAACATCACTATTTAAAACAAATACCATCCCAGGTTTGTCTTGACAAGAAGGTAGAATGTTGGAACGAGAGGCTGGTGGCACATAAATCCATAATGATAAAACATTGTGACAGTCAGGTTGGCACAGTGTTTTGGGTTGTGTTTGGGTTACTTGTAATAATTAAACATGAGATCCTAGAGGATAATTAAGCACGAGATCCTAGAGAATCTTGTATTTAATTATTACAAGTTATTAATTATTATTAATTAATTATTGTTTAGTTATGTCCACCGACGACTTCTCTTTGACTCAGCCCTCTGACAAGTTTTGGATTTTCAACTCAATTGTGTAAGGTTTAGAAAGTTAAACTTACAGTAAAAAGTAAGTCGCTTTAGCTGATGCCTTGTTTTTACACGCGGGTTGCCACAGCAGATCCGAGGTGGGTCTGTATGTTGTCTGTACATTTTATGCCGGCTGTTCTTCCTGATGCAACTCAACATTACATGGAAAAATGTGGCAGGGGTGAGGTTTGAACCAGAAATCTTCTGCACTGAAACCAAGTGCACTTGTTGTGTGGGTCGCTGAAGAGGAGGTACTGCTGGCCCACCACCACCAGAGGGCGCCCTGCCTGGAGTGCGGGCTCCAGGCACCAGAGGGCGCTGCCACCTTATGGGAGCAGCCTGGGTGACAGCTGTCACCCATCACTGGACACAGCTGTTCCACTCAGCACGGAGGTATATCAGTAGGACGGCGTCTCCACCTCAGTGCCGAGATATCGCCTTGAGTTAAGGTAATCCTTCTCTGCAAACATATACTAAAGATAAACCTTGCTAAACCTTTTCAGGACAGCTGATTACAGAAAGCAACTTGCTCAGATAAGTACTCACCTTTCCTGCTTCTGTGTAACAAGAGGTGGAGGCGGCTTCGCCCCTCTCCTTCTACTGGGTGCGGTCGCATCCCTACCTGTGTGTTTGTGCTCTTTCCCGCCAGCAGTACCGGATCCGACGAGCGAAGGCAGTGGCCACCTGGGAATTCGGGACTTGGCGGTTCCAGTACTTCTGGGTTTCGGTGGCAGAGGAGATCTGGGTGGTTCCGGTTCGACTAGGACGGACGTCTCCTACCTTCGAGCCTGCCCACACGACACCAGCAGATTTCGGCTTACACCTCCAAATTATTGATTGTTGTATTAGTTGTGCTATTTACACAACAGTAAAACTTGTTCTTTACTTTTCTCCATTGTCCGTTCATTGCGCCCCCTGTTGTGGGTCCGTGTACCTACACTTTCACAACAGGATATCTCGGCCAGCGTCATGGACCCCGAGGGGCGTCAACCGGCTGTTGAACGGCCAATGGAAGAACAAGGCGCGTCGGCGGCTTCGGGAGGGGTAATCGGTGAGTTGCAGCGGATCCTCACCGCTTTCACCTCTCGGATCGATTTAATGACCGAGCAGCACGTTCTCCTAAACCGCAGGGTGGAGGCTCTCGCCGCACAAGTGGAGGCGCGCCCTCCGGGCGCCGCTGCGGCTCTCCCTCCCGAGGACCCTGCGCGTGAAAGTGACGTTCCACTGGTCGTTCAACGGTCCCTTCCTCCGTCCCCAGAAGCATACATAAGCCCTCCAGAACCGTACGGAGGCTGTGTGGAGACGTGCGCGGATTTTCTGATGCAGTGTTCGCTCGTCTTCGCACAGCGTCCCGTGATGTACGCGACTGACGCTAGCAAAGTAGCTTATGTAATAAATCTGCTTCGCGGGGAGGCACGCGCTTGGGCTACAGCGCTCTGGGAGCAGAACTCACGGCTCCTTCATACATACGATGGGTTTGTACGGGAGCTCAGAACGGTGTTCGACCATCCCAACAGAGGAGAGACCGCTTCAACCGCGCTACTGTCAATGAGACAGGGGCGTCGGAGCGCAGCTGCCTATGCAGTCGCCTTCCGCATCGCGGCGGCGAGATCCGGCTGGAATAGCACTGCCCTCCGCGCCGCCTTTGTAAACGGACTGTCACTGGTCCTAAAAGAGCACCTGGTGGCGAAGGACGAACCGCGGGACTTAGATGGGCTCATCGATCTGGTCATACGACTCGACAACCGGCTAGAAGAACGCCGTCGGGAACGAGGCGAAGGGCGTGGCCAGGCACGCGTCGTCCCTCTCCCTTCCGGTTCCGACCGAGCTCCGCCCTCCCCACGCTCCTCTGTTCCTGCACTCCGTGCGCCTACGGATCCCCCTGCTGACGAAGCTATGGACACGAGCAGGGCAACATTTAGGGCACCTGGAGCACAAAGGAGGCGGGCCTATGGAGCTTGTTTTGTTTGCGGCTCGAGTGAGCATCTTGCAAACGACTGCCCCGAGCGGTTAAACTCCAACGCCCGCCCCTAGAGACTGGGCCAGGGGTGGGCCAAAACATTCACGTGGGACACACCCACATTGCCACACGACTCCCAGTCACGATCCTGTATGAGGATTCAACCCTGAAGGCCCCAGCACTGGTGGACACGGGCTCTGAAGGGAATCTGCTAGACAGCAGATGGGCCAGGGAGATAGGGCTCCCTCTGGTGGCTCTTACCTCGCCTGTACAGGTTCGGGCACTAGATGGCTCCCTACTCCCACCGATCACACATAAGACACCTCCAGTAACTCTGGTGGTGTCAGGTAACCACCGGGAGGTGATCGAGTTCTTTGTGACTCAGGCCACCTCCCGTGTGGTTCTGGGCTTTCCCTGGATGCTAAAGCACAATCCCCGGATCGATTGGCCGTCCGGGGTAGTGGTACAGTGGAGCGAGACCTGCCATCGGGAGTGTCTAGGTTCCTCGGTTCCTCCCGGCTCCCACGCTAAGGAGGAGGTCCGAGTCCCGCCCAATCTGAAGGCGGTGCCGGCGGAGTACCATGACCTCGCTGACGTGTTCAGCAAGGATCTGGCTCTCACGCTTCCTCCCCACCGCCCGTATGATTGTGCCATTGATTTGGTTCCAGGCAGTGAGTTCCCGTCCAGTAGGCTGTACAACCTCTCACGGCCGGAACGCGAATCAATGGAGACCTACATCCGGGACTCATTAGCTGCCGGGTTGATCCGGAATTCCACCTCCCCGATGGGTGCTGGTTTCTTTTTTGTGGGTAAAAAAGATGGCGGGCTTCGTCCATGCATTGATTACAGGGGGTTGAACGAAATCACGGTTCGCAACCGATACCCGTTGCCCTTGTTGGATTCAGTGTTCACCCCCTTGCATGGAGCCAAAATCTTCACCAAGCTTGATCTTAGGAATGCGTATCATTTGGTTCGGATCCGGAAGGGAGACGAATGGAAGACGGCATTTAACACCCCGTTAGGTCATTTCGAGTACCTGGTCATGCCGTTCGGTCTCACTAATGCTCCCGCGACTTTCCAAGCATTGGTAAACGATGTCTTGCGGGACTTCCTGCACCGGTTCGTCTTCGTGTACCTAGACGACATACTCATCTTTTCCCCGGATCCTGAGACTCATGTCCGGCATGTCCGTCAGGTCCTACAGCGGTTGTTGGAGAACCGCCTGTTTGTGAAGGGCGAGAAGTGTGAGTTCCACCGCACTTCTTTGTCCTTCTTGGGGTTTATCATCTCCTCCAACTCCGTCGCCCCTGATCCGGCCAAGGTTGCGGCGGTGAGAGATTGGCCCCAACCCACAAGCCGTAGGAAGCTGCAACAGTTCCTCGGCTTTGCTAATTTCTACAGGAGGTTCATTAAGGGCTACAGTCAGGTAGTTAGCCCCCTGACAGCCCTGACCTCACCAAAAATCCCCTTCACCTGGTCGGATCGGTGCGAAGCCGCGTTCAAGGAGTTGAAACGGCGCTTTTCGTCTGCACCAGTTCTGGTGCAGCCCGATCCTAGCCGCCAGTTAGTGGTTGAAGTGGATGCCTCGGACTCGGGGATAGGAGCGGTGCTCTCCCAGAGCGGGAAGACCGATAAGGTCCTTCACCCGTGTGCCTATTTTTCCCGCAGGTTGACCCCCGCTGAACGGAACTATGACGTCGGCAATCGGGAACTCCTTGCTGTGAAAGAGGCCCTCGAAGAGTGGAGACATCTGTTGGAGGGAACAGCCGTGCCATTCACGGTTTTCACTGACCATCGGAACCTGGAGTACATCAGGACCGCCAAGCGGCTGAACCCCAGGCAAGCCCGCTGGTCACTGTTCTTTGGCCGTTTTGACTTCCGGATTACCTACCGTCCCGGGACCAAGAATCAAAGATCGGATGCATTGTCCCGGGTACACGAAGACGAAGTCAAAACGGAACCGTCGGATCCCCCGGATCCCATCATCCCGGAGTCCGCTATCGTGGCCGCCCTCACCTGGGACGTGGAGAAGACCGTCCGGGAGGCCCTGACCCGTGACCCGGACCCCGGAATCGGACCAAAGAACAGACTATACGTCCCACCAGAAGCTAGGGCTGCAGTACTGGACTTCTGTCACGGTTCTAAGCTCTCCTGTCACCCTGGGGTGCAAAGGACCGTGGCAGTCGTCCGGCAGCGCTTCTGGTGGGCGTCCCTAGAGGCCGACGTCCGGGACTACGTCCAGGCCTGTACCACCTGCGCCAGGGGCAAGGCCAACCACCAAAGGACCTCAGGGTTGCTACAGCCGCTGCCCGTCCCACATCGCCCCTGGTCCCACATCGGCCTGGACTTTGTCACGGGCCTCCCGCCGTCCCAGGGAAACACCGTTGTCTTCACGGTAGTGGACCGTTTCTCCAAGGCGGCCCACTTCGTGGCCCTCCCGAAGCTACCAACGGCCCAGGAGACCGCGGACCTCCTGGTCCACCACGTCGTCCGTCTGCATGGGATACCATCAGACATCGTCTCCGATCGCGGTCCCCAGTTCACCTCGCACGTCTGGAGGAGCTTCTGCCGGGAACTGGGGGCCACGGTCAGCCTCTCGTCTGGGTACCACCCCCAGACCAACGGGCAGGCAGAGCGGGCAAATCAGGAACTGGAGCAGACACTTCGCTGTGTGACAGCCGCGCACCCGACGGCCTGGAGTACCCACCTGGCCTGGATCGAGTACGCCCACAACAGCCAAGTGTCATCAGCCACCGGCCTCTCCCCGTTTGAGGTGTGCTTGGGGTATCAGCCCCCCTTGTTTCCGGTGGTTGAGGGAGAGGTCGGTGTGCCCTCGGTCCAGGCCCACCTACGGAAGTGCCGTCGGGTGTGGCGTGCCGCCCGCTCTGCTTTGTTGAAGGCCCGGACGAGGGCGAAGAAACATGCAGACCGGCGGCGGGCCCCGGCTCCCAAGTATCGTCCTGGGCAGGAGGTCTGGTTGTCCACCAAGGACATTCCTCTGCAGGTGGACTCTCCAAAACTTCAGGAACGGTACATCGGACCTTTCAAGATCCTCAAGGTCATCAACCCCGCCGCAGTGAGGCTCCAGCTTCCGGCCTCACTGCGGATCCATCCAGTTTTTCATGTTTCCCGGATAAAACCCCATCACACCTCACCCCTCTGCACCCCGGGTCCGGCACCACCTCCTGCCCGGATCATCGACGGGGAACCGGCTTGGACTGTGCGCCGGCTCCTTGACGTCCGTCGAATGGGCCGGGGTTTTCAGTATCTAGTGGACTGGGAGGGGTACGGTCCCGAGGAGCGCTCCTGGGTGAAGAAGGGCTTCATCCTGGACCCGGCCCTCCTGGCCGACTTCTATCGTCGCCATCCGGACAAGCCCGGTCGTGCGCCAGGAGGCGCCCGTTGAGGGGGGGGGTCCTGTTGTGTGGGCCGCTGAAGAGGAGGTACTGCTGGCCCACCACCACCAGAGGGCGCCCTGCCTGGAGTGCGGGCTCCAGGCACCAGAGGGCGCTGCCACCTTATGGGAGCAGCCTGGGTGACAGCTGTCACCCATCACTGGACACAGCTGTTCCACTCAGCACGGAGGTATATCAGTAGGACGGCGTCTCCACCTCAGTGCCGAGATATCGCCTTGAGTTAAGGTAATCCTTCTCTGCAAACATATACTAAAGATAAACCTTGCTAAACCTTTTCAGGACAGCTGATTACAGAAAGCAACTTGCTCAGATAAGTACTCACCTTTCCTGCTTCTGTGTAACAAGAGGTGGAGGCGGCTTCGCCCCTCTCCTTCTACTGGGTGCGGTCGCATCCCTACCTGTGTGTTTGTGCTCTTTCCCGCCAGCAGTACCGGATCCGACGAGCGAAGGCAGTGGCCACCTGGGAATTCGGGACTTGGCGGTTCCAGTACTTCTGGGTTTCGGTGGCAGAGGAGATCTGGGTGGTTCCGGTTCGACTAGGACGGACGTCTCCTACCTTCGAGCCTGCCCACACGACACCAGCAGATTTCGGCTTACACCTCCAAATTATTGATTGTTGTATTAGTTGTGCTCTTTTCACAACAGTAAAACTTGTTCTTTACTTTTCTCCATTGTCCGTTCATTGCGCCCCCTGTTGTGGGTCCGTGTACCTACACTTTCACAACAGCACTAAGCACTTGGCCACCACCCCTGCAGAAAGTTAACTTACAGTAATTCATTGTATTGACCATTTGAGAGACGCACTTGAGACTGTGGCAAGACAGCTCGAGAAAAAATGGGGTTCAGAGACCCTGAAGTCCTTTGGACAAAGAAAGAGTAAATTTGACCAAATTTTGGGAACGTGGTATTAAGTTAGTCATTTGCATGTATTTGCCTGAAAATGTTTGTCCTTCTGGGACACCATGAAGACCATTAGAATGATTCAAAGTCAATAATAATGTTTGTGTAGGTTGACACTGAATCAAGAAATCTATATGTAGAGGATAATCTATAAACGTAAATTAGTGGCGCGTTCAACAAAATGCAACATTTAGAATAAATGTCAAATTGAGCTTATGCTTGAGTCTTGAGAGTGACGTACCTTTAACAATCTGCTGTGCCACTGGGTGGTTATGCTTGAAAAACACCCTGGCACACAGTGGTGATAGCCCGGTGGCAAGCTCCTTTGTGGCTTTTTGGAACGCAGCACACACTGCCTGTGTGAGATCCGTGACATCAGAGATCCCTGAGCCGGTGCTGACCACAGCCAGGGAGAGCGAAGCACCACAGCCATCGCCAGATATTACAGTGTCGCACTCGATGGATCCGCATGCTACCTTTGTAGTCATGTGACAGGAAGTCCTCTTTCTTGGGTCATCTCGAACAGCTGTTACATGGAGCTCCACAGCAGCACCCTTTGGTAGAGCGGGTACCACAATAACCAATAAGAGGCCTTGTTTCGTCTCAGGCTCCCACAACAAGTCCTGCAAAGGCAAACAGATGGCATTCAAAGAAACCAGCTGGCAAATTACAGTATATACTGTGTTGTGCCATCATCCAATCAAACGTATGGGCCTCATTCTGAGACACATGCTGATCACAAAACTACTCCATTGACATTAAACACTGGAAAGCACATTGTAAAAAAAATTGTACCGTACTCCAACAAGATGAGCTATTTACTTGACAGACTGAAAGACTATCAATTAACGTGAGATTGTGAGGTGAGCCCCGGTAATGATAGCCTCCAAACAATCCATAGTGCCACCTTAAGTAAAATGCACATATGCATTTACTTTCAGTTGCCTTTGCTAATGTGACAGGTACTACCCGAGATGATTTATCACCTTTCTCTCAAGATCATTTTACACCATTTCAACTGTGTGCATTTAGAGGAAAACTGTCTTGCTTTCATATACAGAGCCAAAAATCTAACCACCACCCCCCTTTCCTCCTCTGGACTGAGGAGCCATTAGCCGAAACAAAATGTCTCGCAGCAGCAGCAGCGCTACAGTGTGGCCCTTTAATAATACTTGGCGGTGGCTTCATCTGCTAATGGGAGAGAAATGAGTGTTTTATGGAACCGTCATTTCAGCCGGAGTCGATAGGGCAAAAACACTTAACCCCCTTTTCAATTTTCTGGATCAATTTTCATCCACTTACGCTCCACTTTGTAAGTGCAGAATAATAACAGGTTACTTACTTTTTATTTTGATATATTTGGTCGCAGATAAAGAAGAAGAAAAAAAATTATTGACAACAAGAGCGGACGGCCACTCCGCCGTCCTTTCAACAGGCGGGACCCGTCACGAGCCGATCCGCGAGACTCACTGAAACGGAGCACTTACCTTCAGATTAGACTTTTATCAGATGCTTAATTGTGTATCAACTGCTAGCCTCTCGCTAAAAGAAAGCGTGTGCACAGAGTGGAGGGACGAGGTGAAGGCTTAAAACACACACACACACACAGAGCTGATTTTTCAGGTTGTAGTGATCAACAATAACAATCGGAGGAGCAGAGGACGACGGCTGTGTCAGCACAAAGCTCTTAGCATGTCAGACGAAGTGACAGCACACATACGTGTCCTGTGCTTTGATAAATGTTATATTAGCACTTCTGGCACAGGCTAGGTATTGCGCTAGAGGGAAGTGCTCCTGCACTTGTCAATACTGATTGCCCACCATCCAGACAGCAGTAACTGGGGAGAGAAGTGACAGGATTGTTGGAAGGGGGGGGTCGTCTTGTTCAGCCAGGCTTAAAGGCCACCCTGCAGGCCTTGGGTACTGAGGTACTACACGAGCCGAGCGCCCACGTGGAGATCATGGGCGAGTTTGGCGCTGTAATCCGGCCTCTGGCAGAACTTTGTCAGTGCACACTTGCTGACTTTCTCTTTGAGCTGTCGGAGAAGGTTACATCAGGTCCTATTTGTTTCTTTCTAATGTAGCTCCCAAAATGCTATGTTAGGTGGAACATTTGTTCAGCAAAACCAAAATGTGCTAAAGGTGCACTGCTGTGTGTGTGCACGCGTGCACACGTTTCTGCATGTTTCAGACACGAGTGTGGTCAGAGCTCCATTACTGTTTGCTTCCACAGCCAGTAAGACTGACTGACATCCCTAAGTGACCATAGATCATTTATTAAATGAATCCAATAAAATAGAACCTTTGATATATGGTGGAGGTGAATGTTGGAGTGGCATGTTGGGAGGCCAGGCAGGTGGTTATGTATGAATGTGTGTGTGCGGGTGTGCGCGTAGAGGGCTCCATTCCGCCCCACACCAGCCACTTAACACAATCCATCTCATTACTTCATCCCACTTCACTTCCAGGGCGTGCAGCCAGTCCCTCTGTGTGCTCCCTCACTCCATAGGCAGCAGGTAAACTCATGAAGCCCGGATCTGCTGTGCTCAGCTCTCCACGTTGATGGGGTGTGACCTTCTTTTCCCTGTGTTTGTTTTCCTTCTCCCCACTTTTCCTCCCTCTAACTCATGTCCGTGTGCCTGGAGCGTGCAGCGGGTTGGAGGGCCGAGAGGCGTGAAAGCCGAACGGTAAACACGGTAATAAGGAAGTGGTGTAAAGGCGGGGAACAGCGGGGAGCTGATGGGACTGTGCTGCTTAGCCAGTTCCCCTACATTTCCTGCCCAGCGGGAGTCCTTCAGCATGTGGCTCTGTGTCTCAGCGCTGATGGTTGGGCTGTCAGTCTGCTATAATATCTTTTGCTCTTCAACCCTCTATTCTATAATAGATTCACAGATTGTCATGTTTCTATGCTGAAGAAATGTTTAAGGCCGTGAGGGTATTAAACAAACATTGTTAAAGCTATTAGAATTTATGCTGTATCAAAAGTGCCAAAAAAGGAGAGAACCTTGCATACAGGAACCTGGAGAACCCTCTTTCAATGATGATTTTTTTTTTTAACAGTGAAGTTTTGTGTGAGTATTTAATGTGTTTTTATGAGTCAGTTGAAGAAGAATTTCTGTGACCTTTGCGAGACAGACAAAGTTTATTCTATTCTGTTCTATTCTATCCCCCACTCTGTCATAGGAGTTGCTTGCATATATTATATATCAGTGGCAGTAAATCTTTAAAGATGAAACACATGAATTAAACTTCCCTTGAACATCAGACTCGAATTCAAGCACATCAACCTTCAAGCACATCTTTCCACAGTGTGTTACATGTGTGTGATGTTCTACTGAAGTCCATGGAGTCATTTCAGAATTGCGTGGATGACATCAACATAATACATTATGATGCATCAATTAAACAGGAAAGTCCACTGACAGTATTTTCCGGCGTTCAAGAGTTTTCTCTTCAAAAACGCCACTTGACAAGGAAAAACCCACATATACAGTAAGTCACACTGGAGTATAAGTCACCCTTTTTGTTCTGTAATATCAGCTCCTTATTTTGGGATGTGTCGTGCTTTGATTTATGCGAAAGTTCCATAGCTAGTCATTATAATTAAATGTGTCATTTTTTGGTATAAGTCATTCAGTATATAAGTAGCACTGGAGTATAAGTCGCAGGACCTCTCAAATTAGTAAGAAAAAAACCTGCGACTTATACTCCAGAAAATATGCGTCTCCCCTTAATGATGTAAAATCAGCATTTTTAATCTTAATTGGGATGTCTCAAACAAGTTTTTTTTTGTTTTGTTTTGCTCCCAATCCTGATCAGAGTCACGTAATATTAATATCTGCCTATACAGAGTCCCAATCCGATAATTGTATTTTCCTCAATATTACACATGCACAGAGCAGAATAAAGACATTAATGTCAAGCCATTATTATTATTGTTGTATGTAAAAAAAAATGTTTTCAAAAATGGACTTTTACTCTAACTGGGGAGCCAAGACTTGTTGAGCACTGTTAATAAAACAGCTTTGTTGCATATGTAAAGAGTATTTACACATGCACCATGGGTCTATAGCAAAGCAGCATCATGGAGCCTTCTTAGAGCACTGACATAAAGCTTCTAAAGTGAAGCAGAGTGATCATGTATGCACTTATTTGGTGGCGCGGGTTTAATTAAACAGATATCAGTCAATCAAAATAAAAACACCTTGATTGGTCTGATATTGATCAGATCTGACCACTTTGGAACATCCATAAATCTTAACTTGGGGTCTTCCTAGCCCTCAGGGAGAAGGTCCTTCATCAAGGAGGTGAACAAGAACCTGATGGTCACTCTGTCAGAGTACCAGCATTCCTCTGTGAAGAGAGGAGATGCTTTCAGAAGGACAACCATCTCTACAGCAATCCACCAACCAGGCCTGTATGGTAGAGTGGCCAGACGTAAGCCACTCTTTAGTAAAAGGCACATGGCAGCCCACCTGGAGTTGCCAAAAGGCACCAGAAGGATTCTCAGACTATGAGAAACAAAATTCTTTGGTCTGATGAGACAAAGATTGAACTCTTTTGGTGTGAATGCCAGGTGTCATTTTGCAGGAAACCAGGCACCATCCCTACAGTGAAGCATGGTGGTGGCAGCATCATGCTGTGGGGATGTTTTTCAGCAGCAGGAACTGGGAGACAAGTCAGGATTGAGGGAAAGAAGAACGCAGCAATGTACAGAGAGATCCTGGATGAAAACCTGCTCCAGAGCATTCCTGACCTCAGATTGGGGCAACGGTTCATCTTTCAGCAGGACAATGACCCTAAGCACACAGCCATGAGGAGTGGCTTCAGGACAACTCAGTGAATGTCCTTGAGTGGCCCAGCCAGAGCCCAGACCTGAATCCAATTGAACATCTCTGGAAAGGTCTGAAAATGGCTGTGCACCGATGCTCCCCATCCAACCAGATGGAGCTTCAGAGGTGCTGCAAAGAGGAATGAGCAAAACTGGCCAAAGACAGGTGCGCCAAGCTTGTGGCATCATATTAAAGAAGACTTGAGGCTATTATTGCTGCCAAAGGTGCATCAACCACATATTGAACAAAGGATGTGAATACTTACGTACGCATGATTTCTTAGTTTTTTTTAATTTTTAATAAATATGCAAAAAAAAAAAAAAAAACTTTTTCATGTTGTCATTATGGGGTGTTGTGAGTAGAATTTTTTGGGGAAAAATTAATTTTATTCATTTGGAATAACGCTGTAACATAACAAAATGTTGAAAAAGTGAAGCGCTGTGAATACTTTCCAGATCCACTGTATCTGAATTAAAGTAGTCAAATTCTCTATTAAACAGGTCAATAGTTCTGTTTATACATTAACTGACAAATATGTATTCAAAAAAACAAATGTCCAATTAATTATGGAACATTCAGATCCAAATTATCTTCCTTCCTGCAGATCTTCATATGGTGTTCTACTACTGTGAGATCTACTAACCAGTTTAGAAGAAGCTGATCATTGGCTCTATTTTCACGTATTGCATTTTGAGCCATGTCTTTTGTCACACTGGTTCTGTGTGGCTTCCTTTTAGGTCTGGCCCATTCGTTTGGATGCTAGAAGACATTTACTGTGCGTGCAAATGGCATATCTACATGCACACTTTCATTCACACAAATGCACTCTTTGTGGTTTAATGCACCGTAAATACAATTTCACACTTGCGGTGACTCCAGTATACTCCCAATTAACCCTGCAAGCTTCCTTATCCACCTGATTAGAGAAATTATCAATGCACAACAATAACACGGCCCTGGGGCTTCACACAATCGTGAGGTACTTTTTTTTTTTAATCATAAACGCACATGACAGGTCTTCCTTCTGACACACAAAGGAAAATATACAGTACACACAAAAGTGTGACATCAGAAAACTGGCTGTTACAGAGAAACCTTAACAACTAGAGTCTGAATAGCAACATTAACCTAAATGCATAGTAGCATATTGTACTCAAGGTTTCCACAAAACTCCACGCATCTTAAAATGATGCAACATTGGCTTTATGTGTGTGTGTGTGTGTGTGTGTGTGTGTGTGTGTGTGTGTGTGTGTGTGTGTGTGTGTGTGTGTGTGTGTGTGTGTGTGTGTGTGTATGTGAGAGCGAATATTTTGGAATTGTGAACTGTTTGGATGCTTGAAGACGTGACCTCATCATGCATGTAAGTGCAGTAAGACTTTCAGTAAGCAGCTTTGAGTTTGTTCCAAAGCCCAGCTGGTGAAGCTTAACTTACTTGTGTTCTCTGTGGGTGTTGTGTTATCGGTATTTGACCCCAAGTTAAGTATTCTATTTACAGTCCATTTAAATGTGCTGTATGTAATCCCCACCCTAGGGAAAGAGATTTTCACTAAGTTTAAATGTAGGCGGGGGTTCTTCATAAAAAATACACAAGCTACAGCCACTACACAAATCTTTCTTTCCTCTGTTGCACCTATGACTTGCACTGAGGTAGAAAACAGGGAAAGTGTGAAGGACAGGCTTGGGAGTTGCCTCATGGGCAAAGAAAGAGCGTTAAATCGGGTTAGCGACCCTTCTAAAGGGAGAGCCAAACTGGTTACAGTTGACACACCCACAACTGTCAATTAAAGGCATTTAATCAGTAATTCTGCTCAAGATGCCCTCCTGGAGGCAATCCAGGGTTAACAAAGTTTTGAAATGCTCTGACTTAATGCACGGAGGCACAGCAGCTGGACAATGCTGTTCTTCTTTAGTGATCTCTGGCAAGATCCAAACCTGGTCACCTCCCAATGCTTTGCCCTTGGTCAGCAATTTGCATGATAATTTGATATTAACACTGGCAACGCTTAAGATTTCCATCCCTCTGAGTTACAGTAAGGCAAAAAAAAAACAAAACACAAGTAAATCCACAAACGGACATGAGCTGATGTCTGGGATATGCTGCACCACTGTATATTAGTGGTGTAACGCATCACAAAACCAACAGTTCAGATCAGATCAGGGTTTTTACTCATGGATCACATCATGTTTTGGATCAGCAAAAAAAAAAAAAAAGAAAAGAAAAAAAAAAAAAAAAAGACAAATGCGACTGAATTTTTAAAAATAATTTAAACAGTGAAAACAATGGCATTGTTCCACTGGTCCTAAATGACAATGAGGTGTTGATTGTTTTAAATGATGTTGTCCATACGGCTGCTCCCATTTCGTGTTCGGGGTCGCCACAGCGGATACAACCAGATCCGCATTGGTAGCTGGCACAAGTTTTACGCCGGATGCCTTTCCTGACGCAACTCCAGTTTTACCTGGAGAAACACACACAGCCGCTGGTCTTCCAAAGAGGTCTCCCATCCATGTACCAACCAGGTCCCGCACCACTTAGCTTCTGAGATCTGACGGGATCAGGCTGACACAGAGTAGATCGGCTGCGATTGTTTTAAATGATATAACACCTAAATAGATCCTTGTCATTTGATTGGTGGATTCTATGTCGTGTAATATTGATCCTTTCTCCCATTTGCAATTTTGTTCCATACACTTTGCACCACTACACACCGAGACCACTTTTAATGTAAAAACATGACGTATTGCGTTTACGTGCATACAGCAATCAAGCACTGACGAACCGCGCACTCACAATAGCACTCTTGCAACCTTTGACACGACGATGGCGCTTAGTTTAAAACAAACATGGCGGGATTTGAACAAGCTTATTGATGGTGCTCATTCTTCTAACAGAAAAAAACAAACAAATCCAGTATGCCTGGAGGCATTCGCAGTATTCACAGTATTCGCTGGGACGTCTCTAACTGAAGTACAAGCACTGTTGGATGAAGAGTTCGACAAATTTCTGTCGCGATTTTTTGCTGGACTGAGGAAAGCAGACGAAGACACGAAGTCAATGCATGGCATAAAGTATGGACTACATCGTCATTTTAAGACCGTGAGATATGCGGATCGGCAGCTCGGTGGATTTCTGGTAGCAGCGGATCTCTCTCAGCGCCTCAGTGCTGGGCCTGTAATGGTGAGGCTTCTTCACACCGCCGGTAGCCGGAGTGCTCTTCCGGGCGGCTTTGGTAGCCAGCTGCTTCCTCGGAGCTTCTCCTCCGGTGAATTTATGGGCGGTCTGCTTGGTTCTGGCCATATTAAGCTTATGCTATGAAACTGCCGGCCGCTTCATTACATCGTCATTAATTTCACCATCTGGTATAACATACGGATCCACTGAACCAACTGCTACACATCGATCCCAATAAACAGCTTTATCTCGAGGGTTTAAAGCCTCATAATAACCTTTCATTCTCTCTATTTTCTTTCACGTGCCAGCTGCGTAGTAATCCAAGATGGAGACGGTAACTGTCCCGCAGCAAATCGATCACGTGATTGAAAACCCGCTATACTGATGCTCAGCATTCATCACAGACATTCATAGCCTCTTCAGCATTCTGCTAACGATGAAAATAAATCCCATTAAGCATCCAAGACTAAAAACGTATGTTAAATTACACTGTTAACAACAACATGTCATTCATTGTGAGTGGCTCAGGTTACAGAAGCAGGGCTATGACATCATCTTTTCAGAAAAGGTCCATATGTTCAGCGTCTTTGTACCGACGTGTCCGAACCCGACCCGAACAAAAGTATCAAAATCTGTTTTCAACATGCTCCATTCATTTGAAAGCACAAATGTTTTTCCCATTCACACTTTGATTTTCATTGCAACTCTACATCGAGATTTACCCATTTATTACTTTTAAAGCAAGTCAGGATGACAAGAAATCTATATTTCACACTATTGTGTAAGCTTTCTAAATAGTCCACAGTTGACATGCGTGGCGAACTGTGTGTGTGTTGGGAGGGGGTGTTGTCTTTAAGGATCACGGCTCAACTATGTTCTCTGACACTACCACTTACTCAAGTAATATTCTGAAGTTACATTAGAAAACATTGTGTACACGACTCTTGGTGCTGAAATGACATATTTCATATACAGCTCGACTTTTCAAGAAGTGACAAATTCAGTATTCTCTTTCCACTATTTAATGCTGTTCGCCAGAGAACAGAGCCACATGTTGGAGGTGGGCTCATGTCTCCTCCCTTAGGCCTTATTCCCATGGCTAGATACATTACTGTGGGAGGAGCTGGGGGGCTGAGGGAGACTGCTGCTCCTGTTCCACGCATGGAGCAGGGGTTGTAAGCCAGGGCGGGAGAATGGAGGCAAGGATGGGGCAAGGTGGCAGCAAAGAGGGGTGGAGAGGGGGATAAGCTGCTCTGAGAGTTGAACGGAGCTCCAAAACGTTGTGTGGGGGGCAACGGATTAGGAAGGCTCTGAGGAAGACATCTGCTTCTGTGCCAAGCTTCCACATTATCAAAGGCACCAGCGTTTCCCACATCATCAACTTTTCATGAGCGCACTCGCTGGTAAATATCAGTCGTAGTGCTGTGGGTCTCTCGGGGGGGGGGGGGGGGGGACTTTTCCTTATTTCACAACTATGAAACACAATTCTGAAAGGACTCTGAAGAAGTTGCAAACTGTATCGAGTTTTTTCTTGTACTTATTTATGGACAGAAAAGTTAAACTGTTGATGCATGAAACAAGTGATCATCATAAATGGATGCAATATTGTAGAAGTGTGATCAATATTTCTTTTGCGTCTATTGCACAACCGTAAGATGCAGCTCTTCTCTATTAGCACTGCTGTACACTTCAGAAAACAAAAGCCACACAATGACTGACCTTTTCTTCTTCTGCGGCGCTCAGCATGCTCTGCCAGACATCTCTGATGACCGGGATGTCTTGATGTCTCGTTGTGTAGCAGTGGGACTGGATCACATGTGTCAAAGTCATGTTGCTGATAATGGCTTCCAGAACCTTCTTCACATAACTGAAGGACAAGCGAGCCTGTGTTCTGGTGCCAGCCTGAACCAACTGCATGGTACAAGGAACCAAAGCAATTTGGCCTGCACAGAACACAGATTCATCGACCTGCAGAAGCAAAACACAGCACTAATATTAGATTTCGATCAGATAAGGGTTTGAGTTTCCACCCAGTACATTAGTGTATTTAAAGGGCTCATATTATATACTAATATATGTACATGTAAAATACACTGTAATGAAAGTAAGGCAAGAAAAAATGGCTGCAAACTGATCAACAGAAAGTTAGATATTATACCAAAAATGATAAATACACATTTCTGTGTCAACGTATATGTCAAATTGCTATTGGTATTATGGTCAGAGCAGATGGTCACCCCTCTGAGTCTGGTCAGCTTGTGGTTTATTCCTACAATTAAAAAAAAAACAATAATAATAATAATAAATTAAAAAAAACACCTGAGTGTTTTGTGTTGACCAAGCCACAAATCTACAAAATGGCCCCAGCCGTATCCATAGCAAAAAGAAAGAATCAATGGCAAATTATGTGTAATTTTCCTGTATTTTTAATATTTTCTGGGCAAAAAGCAACTGGCTTCCATTTCTCAAAAATTACATTGGTTGAACCAAAAAAAAAAAAAAAAAAGAAGCTATCCGGGCATATTTGGAGAATATTTACCATCATTCATTCATTGAGGGAACTAACTGTGTGCTATAATATATGCAACCCAGTCTCATGGCAGTTTGTGGGACTGGGTTCCGAAAAGTACATTAATCTATGGGTTTGTGATGGGGGTACGAAAATGGGTGTTTTTCGTAACGGGGCACAAATTTATTTTGTGACGGTGGCCACAAAATGTGGTGTGTGGGGGGTCAAAGTTAACGTTTATGGAGGGTATAACTTACACTATGGTTATGGTTAGAGTTAGGAGAAGGGGAAGATTATAAATAGCAACATAAAAAAACGTGTCACAAAAAGTGAGCGCTTTTCGTGATGGGGCACAAAAAAAACGTGACACTGGAATGAATATATGTCATAGGATGTATTCAAAACAAATATTAAAGTTTGTACCCCCAAAATACCACAGAGATAGCCAAGTGATGCTGCATCTAAAAACAAAACAAATCCCTGTTTTCAGTTGTTTTTGGGGGGGGGTGGTGTTACATGATGGTAACAGAAAACAGATAGAAAACGTAATTCAAGAAACCTGGAATATAAAGACTTTTCATCCTGTTAGCACAACATAGTACATGACTTTATCTTTAATTAACTGGGCTTCCTCTTTGCCAAGAATCACGTTTCTTTACGTTTGACATAAATGTGCAAACAAAATACTACTCCATCTATGCTGCTAGTTGTTTTTAACAATACAATTCTGTCACCTGACTCCAACTAATCAGTTTCTTTGGATGTGCATTATAGAGATGACATGGTATAAATTTTTCAAAAAGCATCTGCATCATTTGATTACTCATAATTCCGTTTATTTCAGTCAAAGATCATACAGATGTGCAACAATGTAGAAATAAATATAACATGCTTCACCACTTAAAACCCCTCGGCTGATGTGAAGTAGAATGTGACAGGTGAATGAATCGCAACCTATGTCCCCCAAAAAGGGAGGTTAAGGCCACCAATCTCCAATAGGCTTCATACTCACTCTAATGAACATCCTGTGTCTTGCTCAGGTGAGCAAGATGACCAATTTCCCCAGAAAAAGTAGGTCAATGTGACCAATCATCAACAGGCCTCTGGCACACCCCAAGACGCATCACGGACATGAAAATAATGAACATCCTACAAGGGATAATATGTTCAAAAAGTTACATGTATAGAGAGATAGACACATACAGGCAGACAGGAGTACAGATGCCCAGATGATGACAAAACCCCTTTGGCTGTAAGCTGAGAGGTTAAGAACTGACCTATATCATGTGTGTCTCACAGACTAAGCAGCAGTCCAGATATGGATTTCTTATACAGTAAGTATAAAAGGAGAAGTTTCAGGCTTAGGGTTTGCTTATAGCAGGACAGTTGGTACAATCACAGACAGAATTTCTAGACTTTCAGAGTGTTGAACTTATACAACACATATACAACTGTATAAAGTTTGGACAAAATGGTCAAGGACAAAATAAAGACTACAATTCTCATTTGTTTCATTTGTAAGATGAAACAAAGCTGTGGAGTGTTGCAGAAAACAGACATTTACCGTTACTTAGCCAAGTACAGTTTTAAAAGGGGGTAAAAGACACAAAAAAGCAAAGCAAATAACTTTGGCAGGCATTTTTCAGATCGAAAAGTAAAATCTTCAAATTGTTTGTTTTGTTCAGCCAACATTTAAAAACCTAATGATGTACAATTATAGACTTATTTGCACGTTGCCCATGGGGATCCACAGGCTCTAGGTTGGGTAGTGTTTAGAAAATAGGTAGCTGACATTTTTCAAGGGTAGCAATAAATTATGCAAAGTTTCTAATGAGTTGGAATGGTGTGTAAACTCAATCCATTAAGTTCCTGTTAATTACGTAATTTTTTTATGTTAATTTACTGTCTTAATGTATTTATAAATTGTGTAGGTTCTTATTTTCACACTATTATTATTATTATCAGTATTATTATTTTATTTTATTATTACTTCTATTTTTTCATTTGATTTTTAAATGGACCACAATGGAAATAAGTGTTTTCACTTTCTTGTGTCATCCATGTATTTTTAATGTATTTACAACTATATGATGTACTTACATTGAACTTACTAAATAAAACCACGCATGCACACACGCATACACGTACACAGACACCACTTGGCTTTTAATACATAGATGATTTACCATCCCCTGCTGGAATGGTATGTGAGTCTAGAATCTAATTATCAATGTCCATTGTTCAGTGTCGTTAGCTAATATCCATAGTTTTTCCAAAAATATTAGTCCTATCATCTTTCCATTTTTGCAGCATTTACCCATGACTCAAAATACATAAACATACCAAACGGCAAATGTTGGCTCTCCCCAGTTTCTCCATGATTGAAGCGATTCACATGTGCACACGCACACAGAGGCCATCTGGCTATTAATTTTTTAGATGAAATATAAAAAGCACACAAAATCCTCATACTTGAGGATGTTGCTGTGTGAAACAACCCAAAAATGAGTGACATTTTAGGCTGTTAAATCACATCACTGATAATAGATAAATAAAAAAAAATAATAATAATAATAATAATAATAATAAACTGACTAATTGACCATGTTGAATTTCTGCACTAATTCGCACTAAACTCTTAAAAGCAAAATGTACGAATATAAACTAAAACTAATGAAAACTTCAAAAGATATTTCACAATTAAGGCAGCAAAATATACGTCACTGTGGTGCTACAATCAAATTAACATTGATTACCAGTGTATGTTTGAATTGCGGTGCATTAATTTACAAGATCCACCTCACTACCAATTCGCAGCATCTTATCGCCAACAATTCTCATTTCACAACTGTAAAACAAGCAGGTGTTTCCTGTGAAAGCTGTCAATGCATCTCCATGGCGCCACCGTCATTTCTCAGCATAATTAGCCATGTGATAACAAGCTCAATTATCTTTGAAAGACCCCTGCTAGAATTACTCTTCCTATATAGTGCATCCTGACCAAAAAAAAAAAAAAAAAATCTATCTGTTTAATGCAGAGGGACGAGTAGGGACGAGGACTGGAATTAAGGAGGTCACGTCTTCAGAGACCGTGTGAGTCACCAGTGATTGAGGTGCCATAGAATTAGTGCCGGATGCTCGCATTTATTCAATGCAAATAGGTGGAAACATGTTGATAACTGCAGGGACACTGGAGCCTGAGCAAAATCACATCCCCGGGGAGGACCATGGAGGATGGAATCAATTGGAACACGGCCCAAAAAAGTGACCTTTACCGATTAGCAAAGGTACAGCCAGAAGTAACGTGTTTCCCAGTCTGATTATGAGAGTTAAAGCATTGTGTAAAATTGATTTTCATCCACCCATGACAGTTAAATAAAGCCAGGGAAAGATCTTTAATCTAAATTCTGCTTCTAAGCAAAATTTAGGCACGAAATGGCTCATTTTTTTTACTTGTGACCCACAACACAGAAGTCCATATGTGTCTGTCTGACCTGAGAGACAGCTACTGACCTAGTCACCACTATATGTGGCACACAGAGCATGTGGCAGAAAGATACAACACTCGCTCTCAAAAGGGAGATGGAGTGTGGCAATCAGCAGCTTCTTTTCAATTAAAGTGGATATGACACCTAAACAATTAGGTAAAACTGATATAAATATCAAAAATATACATACAATATAGTAAGTTCAAAGTGGTTTTAATCATTCTCACTGAGAAATAAAGTTTGTACAGCTTCTCGAAAGTGTGTTCTTGGAAAGCGCGCTGGCAGCGTTCCATCAGCGGTCACGTGATGCCGTGACGTCACAGAGTGTAGAGTCCCGTCTTTGTCTGTTAGACTCACAACAGAAACAGATAGACCTCAGCATGGACAGTGACGAGATCAAGAACTTTTCTGACTCCTCTTCAAGTGTGGATTGTTTCTGTGAGGAAATCAAGACCGACTCGGATCCTGAGGATGTCACAACAGTGATTAGACCGTACAGATTCGAGCCGTATCTTTCGGACGAACATTCAAACCAGGAGCAGTCTAGCAGCGAAAATAATGCCGACGGTGTTTATGGCGGAGCCCAAGCAAAGGCAAGAGACGTGCCAATTCCGATGGATTTTGAAAGGCTGCAGAATACGGAATGGTAAGGGAGGCTTTGATGTTTGTAGCTGCTGTTTATAACACTCTAATTATAGCATTTTCGATTCTAGCGTCTGTTTACTGCCTTTGTTATTTTTACAGATCCGCGATAGTGTAGCTACTACTTGCAGACCACCATCATTACCTTCGGGTTTTTGCCATTTTCGAGTGCTTGGCATTGCATTCATCCGTGTTTAGTTATGTTATTTTCACGAAAGAATAGGAAATAAACGGCGAAAGTTTTGAAAAAAATCGCCAAAAACAACAGTGAACATGGCACCGCTGTGTTTACTACGTATTGCACTGATATTTTTAAAAGGTCCTTGACCATTTCAAGATTACTGTGAACATATTATTTGGGGTTGACATTTTAGGTGTTCCTGTGAGCGGTGCGAGAACTTGGAGACAGTAGAGGAAAGTGTCTGCTGTCGGGAGCAAATGCGTGTGTGCGAGTGGAGGGAGTGGCAGCCTGACATCTCGTGCATCGCACAACACCGCGGCTTTCGATCAATCTGCCTGGACTTGAAAAGGCTAAAACCTTTCACCCTTGTGATTGTGCAATATGCTGTGACACACTGGTCAGGCATATCGACAAACAAGTCCCTGAGAGTTGTGTTTAATTAAAGTTTCTGCCGCTAAAAACAGTGTAAACAATGGCCGCCAAGTGTGCAGGCCGATATGGTGTACAGGCAGTGATGTATTTCAGGTTTGGTGCTTAGCGGTAAGCTAGTCACGGGGCGTGCACATTTTTCAGTGGCGGGATGTTCAAATGTTGTATATAGCGGGAGAACCGCATCCATTTTCCCAAAATGCTTAGGTTGACCGAATTATATAACCTTTGTTACATGTAATAAGACTATGTTGTCTTTAAGTGTCATATCCACTTTAAAGCTACAGTGTGTATGATTTAGGGGTGTGGGCCGCTCATGTAGGCCGCCATGATGCATCACCTTGTTGATAAAGTAGCCCAAATGGTGGCTCACACATGTGGCTTAACACAACAGAAGGAAAGTTAGCATGCGTCCCCAACACCGAAGAAGCGAAACCATGAGGGGAAAAAACACACTGTAGCTTTAAAGGGACAGTTACACCTTCTTCTTCGTCTTTCGGCTGTTCCCGTTAGGGGTCGCCACAGCAGATCAATCGTTTCCATTTCACCCTGTCCTCTGTATCTTCCTCTGTCACACCAACCACCTGCATGTCCTCTCTCAGCACATCCATGAACCTCCTCTTTGGTCTCCCTCTTCTCCTCCTGCCTGGTGGCTCCATCCTCAGCATCCTTCTCCCTATATACCCTGGGTCCCTCCTCTACACATGTCCAAACCATCTCAATCTCGCCTCTCTGACTTTGTCTCCAAACCGTCCCACCTGAGCTGTCCCTCTGGTATGTTAATTCCTAATCTTGTCCATACTTGTCACTCCCAAAGAGAATCTCAACATCTTCAGCTCTGCCACCTCCAGCTCTGCCTCCTGTCTTTTTTGTTAGTGCCACTGTCTCTAAACCATACAACATAGCTGGTCTCACTACTGTTTTGTAAACTTTCCCCTTCACTCTTGCTGATATTCTTCGGTCACAAATCACTCCTGCCACCTTTCTCCACCCACTCCACCCTGCCTGCACTCTCTTCTTCACCTCTCTACCACACTCTCCATTACTTTGAACAGTTGACCCCAAATATTTAAACTCATCTACTTTCACCACTTCTACTCCTTGTAACTGCACTATTCCACTGGGCTCCCTCTCATTCACACACATGTACTCAGTCTTGCTTCTAATGACTTTCATTCCCCTTCTCTTCAAAGCATATCTCCACTTCTCCAGACTAGACTCAACTTGCTCTCTACTCTCACTACAGATCACAATGTCATCTGCAAACATCATAGTCCATGGGGACTCCTGTCTGATCTCATCTGTCAACCTGTCCATCACCACTGCAAACAAGAAAGGACTCAGAGCTGATCCTTGGTGTAATCCCACCTCCACCTTGAATGAGTCTGTCATTCCGACTGCGCATCTCACCACTGTCACACTATTCTTATACATGTCCTGCACTACCCTAACATACTTCTCTGCCACTCCAGACTTCCTCATACAATGCCACAACTCTTCTCTTGGCACCCTATCATAAGCTTTTTCTAAGTCCACAAACACACAAAGTAACTCTTTCTGTCCTTCTCTGTACTTTTCCAACAGTATTCTCAGAGCAAACATTGCATCTGTAGTGCTCTTTCTCGGCATGAAACCATATTGCTGCTCACAGATCTTCACCTGTTTTCGAAGCCTAGCTTCTACTACTCTTTCCCATAACTTCATGCTGTGGCTGATCAGCTTTATGCCTCTGTAGTTACTGCAGCTCTGCACATCACCCTTGTTCTTGAAAATAGGAACCAGCACACTTCGTCTCCACTCCTCAGGCATCCTCTCACTTTCCAAGATTTTATTAAACAATCTGGTTAGAAATTCTACCGCCATCTCTCCTAGACATTTCCATGCCTCCATTGGAATGTCATCTGGACCAACTGCCTTTCCACTCTTCATCCTCTTCATAGCAGCCCTCACTTCTTCCTTGCTAATCTCTTTTACTTCCTGATTTACTCTCACCACATCATCCAGCCTTTTCTCTCACTCATTTTCTTTATTCATCAACTCTTCAAAATATTCCCTCCACCTTCTCAGCACATACTCCTCACTTGTCAGCACATTACCATGTGCATCTTTTACCACCCTAACCTGCTGCACATCCTTTCCAGCTCTGTCCCTTTGTCTGGCCAATCGGTACAAGTCCTTTTCTCCTTCCTTACTATTCAACTTCTTGTACAGCTCGCAATATGCCTTTTCCTTTGCTTTTGCCACTTCTCTTCTTGCCTTATGCCGCATCTCCTTGTACTCCTGTCTACTTTCTTCATCTCTCCGACTATCCCAAAACTTTTTCGCCAACCTCTTTCTCCTTATGCTTTCCTGGACCTCTTCATTCCACCACCAAGTCTCCTTGTCTTCCTTCCACTGTCCAGATGTCATACCCAGTACTGCCCTAGCTGTCTCCCTCACCACATCTGCAGTACTTTTCCAGTTGTCCAAAACTGCTTCCCCTCCAACTAGTGCTTCTCACCTGCTCGCTAAATTTCACACAACAGTCTTCCTCCTTCAGCTTCCACCATCTGATCCTTTGTTGAGCTCTCACTCTCTTCTTCTTTACCTCTAAAGTCATCCTACAAACAACCATCCTATGCTGTCTAGTGACACTCTCTCCTGCTACCACCTTACAGTCTGTGATTTCTTTTAGCTTGCATCTCCTATAAAGAATGTAGTCCACCTGTGTGCACCTTCCTCCACTCTTATATGTTACCCTGTGCTCCTCCCTTTTCTTAAAGTAGGTATTCACCACAGCCATTTCCATCCTTTTTGCAAAGTCAACTACCATCTGTCCTTCCCCATTCCTATCCTTGATACCATATCTACCCATTACTTCCTCATCACCTCTGTTCCCTTCACCAACATGCCCACTGAAGTCTGCTCCTATCACCACTCTTTCATGCTTGGGCACACTCTCCACCACCTCATCTAACACACTCCAGAAATCTTCTTTCTCCATCTCACAACCTACCTGTGGGGCATATGCACTGATGATATTCATCATCACCCCTTCAATTTCCAACTTCACACTCATCACCCTGTCAGACACTCGCTTAACCTCCAACACGCTTTAACATACTCTTCCTTTAAAATGACCCCAACACCATTTCTCTTCCTGTCCTCACCATGGTATAACAACTTGTACCCACCGCCGATGCTCCTGCTCTTACTTCCCTTCTACTTGGTCTCTTGCACACACAATATGTCTACCTTTCTCCTCTCCATCATATCAGCCAGCTCTCTCCCTTTACCAGTCATACTACCAACATTCAAAGTCCCCACTCTCATTTCCACCCTTCTAGTTTTCTTCTTCTCCCGCTGTTCGTGGCAACGTTTTCCTCCTCTTCTCCGTCGTCTTCGCCCAGCAGTAACCCAATTTCCACCGGCACCCTGTTGGGCAATAGCACCGGTGGCGGACGTTGTTAACCCGGGCCGTGACCGATCCGGTATGGGAATCCGATTCTGAGTGTGCATAGTTGGGTTGGCTTGTTTTACGCCAGATGCCCTTCCTGACGCAACCCTCCTCATTTATCCGGGCTTGGGACCGGCACTGAGAATGTACTGGCTGCACACCCCATGTGGCTGAGTTACAGTTACACCTGTCTGTTTTTTTTTTGTGTTTTTTTTTTTAAATACAATGCCGTGTTTTGAGACAATCAGTGACCTATATTTGCTTGTTGCAAAGATTTATAATATCACCCTATTAAGACATGATGTTCCACAACCTAAATTTCCTTCTTTCGTGTGCTTCAAACTCTCCCATTCTTCATGTGGTATTAAGGGCACATTAGGTGTCATTAGGATGGTATATCTTGTTCAAACCAGGAAACTCAAATGCTGAATATTTTCCCCCTGTTGCAGTGTATTTAATCTGCCTTCTACAGAGGAGCCGTAGAACAAGGTGCTAGACATTCAGCTGTTTAGCTGGAGGGCTGACACGGTCATGGCAATTTCCATAATCAGATGGTTTTGCAATGATCCCCAGCTCCTTGGTTCACTTGTCAACACTGATTTTTTTTCTTCTTCCATCGCTGCTGCTTCTTTAAATTAATGGGACAGTGTGGGAGACAGGCGATGGAGGGAAGACGAAGAAAAAGAGGTACGAGTGAGGGATGCGGAAGAAATATGGCCCTCGCTGCTTTCAACCAGCCGGATCAATCATTTACCTGTGAGCACTATCTGCTGGAGCGGGGTGCATGACTATGTCTGCCTTACCTAAAAGCCACATCCTCACACATCAACAACAAATTGTCATTGGCATTCCATTTATGAGCCATCAAATGCCATCATATCCAAGCTGACAAAAGGAGCTCCATCAGGTTGGATGCAAGGCCAGAATCTTTTAACAAGTTCATCCCCATGAAGAGGGCTCTCTGCACTTTGAATTCATAAAGGATGGATACCATTTGTTGATTTGAATATCAAAAGGAACTAGCATGGGGCCCCCTTGACTGTTAAAGGCAGACTCCCATAGCTTCTACCAAGCAGGTGTGTGATGATCAATTATTAAGGATGCCGCTCTGGTTAGTCTTAGTGGGAGGTGAAATAGGGGATTTGGAGGATTGTGACAGTGGGGGCACATCTTTCTCTGGTGAACCTGGTCGGGGAGAGACGACGAAGAAGGGAGAGCGAATACTATTTACATAAAATTAACAGTTCAAAAGAATGAGTTCACACACCAATCAAACTTGTTAATTGACTGTCAATGGTGTGTCCCTGAATATACAACACAACTACATTATTCATCTCAGGGCTTGACAGCAAAGACAGTCCAATTTGCATGGGCGTTCTAAACGTGATCAACAACCACAATGCCACATGCATTTTTAATAGAGCAGAGATGGGATTTTTTAATATTCATAAGGGTCAAACAATTGCATATGACATTAAACTTTCTATAACGAGGTAAGTATTTCTGAAATGCTAGCCTTAGCGGTCTAAATGGCCCACAGAGAAACAGAGGATGCGTTGTATTATGGTGTTCATCGTGAATCAATTCTACAAAATGTCCACATTGTTTTATTTCTGTTCCACTGTTTCTTAATATTAGAGAACATTTCCTGTGGACAAATGAAATATTTTCACACTTTCTAGATTTAGTAGCTTCGTGTTAAGTGAACGGAAACAGCTGGCTGAAGAGACACAACACTGGATGTTACAGTGACTGCAGTTAATAGTCACTTTTTTTGTATCAAAGCATGGTTGTTTTGAATCTTTATGACAGATTATCAGTGACGTTTTTGTTTTGAGCCATGTATGAAGACTGGACCCCTTGTGAATACTGAATCCTCCCATTCAACCACCTGATCTCCACACACACACTCCAGCCACTGCCTGCTCCAGAGGAGAGGAAAAGCAACATACAGTACGAACCAGAATCATTAAAGTTAGCTTTTTCCATCGATTATTACTATTTTTCAAGGTTAATGTTTGTGGTCAATGCAGTTTCGTGGTCTGATCATGCATGATTGTGCATCATTATGGCAGAGTGGGTGTGCTGTCGAACATGTCATGTGAGGTCTTTGTCATATTATGCCCTTTTAACACAAGAAACAGACTTCCCTAGACCTTTAGACCAGGTTTTTAATGGCCTATGGCAGAAATGTTTTTTGCAACCTCACAATGGCACTTGACCTTCATCGTGCACAACCCTCCATTTTCTGACAAAGACACTAATGGGTGTACAGACAAGTGCAAGTATGTTTGGTATTTAAAGAATGTGGGCAACAGGTGGAAACTCGGAATGATACTTGAGTTGCTCTGTGCACTTCTTTGTGCTGGGTGGAAGATGTGGCCACAAATCTCTAGTAAAGATCTCCCCAGATATTAAGGATCGGGTTGTCAAATGCCACAGAGTCGGCATGCACAGGACACACGGTATGGTGCACAGCTCAAGCTGCAATAAATAAAAACAAAGCAAATAAAACATTACTACTGGATGAAGCTCATTTACACAATTGACAGGTCATTTAACCCCTTAAGCCCTAGAGCCTATTTCACCAAAATCACATACCATACATTATGATTTATCTCTCAGCTTGTACAAGGTCAAAAATGCAAAAGTTTGGATCAGCTAAAAGACAGGTCCTAGGGGATGTTGTGGATGCAAAAAAAATTGAAAGTAAATAATACTTGGTAGGAGTAAATGAGGTTTTGTTTCCCAAAAAATAAATTCCAATTTATGTCTTTATTTGCTTGGCATTTCAGCTGTGGTTAGTTGCTATGAGACTGAGGTGGATACTTTTGTAGAGGAGACTTCGCTTGACATTTTGATGTATAATAAGTGTATGTTGGTGTCAGCGTTATTAGTCATGAGTGTTCAAATGTTCCAAAACAGGGCAAGTCCCCAAATTTGAGGACTCTAGGGTTTAAGAGGTTAAGACATCAGTAGGACTGCACATTTTCTAGTTTGTTTCAAAATGTAATAGAGAGAGAAGGAGAGAGACATACTGACAGAACCTGGACAAACAGCAGCTTGTGTCAAAATTGGATCAGTGTAATTTTCTATCAAGAAACCATAATTGTTACAAGATCGGGAGTAAAAAAAAAAAAAACTTTTACGTCACACACATCACCACAACAGCATATTAACAGAGAAAATGCATCTTTCAGCCAATGTGTGAAAGGAGCTCATGCAACGGCAGCATTTCGCCCCAGGATAAAATTGTATATGCAAGCAGATTTTCATAATCTAATAAATGTCCAAAGAGCAAATTTGGGAAGAGCCACAGTTACTTTGACAGACTGGACAAAGATTCAGAATACGGATATTGAGCATGCGAGAAGTCATGAATGGAATAAATGCCCGTAGAACCAACTAGCAAACAATTAGACAAGAAAAAAAAAAAAAAAAAAAAAAAAAAAAAAAACATTGACCAAAACAGAAAATTGTGATTTTTTTTTTTTTTTTTTTTTTTGTTAAGTTTAGTATATCATTGTATCAGTGGTCCATTTAAATATTGGTCTCTAAAAAGCTTTGGCATGAAAGAATGTTTTTTATCTTCCTGCAGACTACAGTGTTGCCATCACATCACTGTTTGTTTCTGGACTTTGCTTGTTTCTAAATACTCCTGTATTCAGGTGAGAAATCTCCTCTTGGAACTGTGAATAAAATAAATTCTCATCCAAGTTTAAAAATGTAACATGCGCAAGATTAAATGTGTCTGTCCCCAATGAATGCTATTGTTTTTACCAATGTGGCATCATCCAGGCTCTGGTCAACAATTAATAATTGTTATTATCCTTTTTGTAAAAAATGTTTAATTATTACACACAAAAAAGTCAACTTGTTGAAAGTGTTAAGTGTTTAGGATCTGACATTTTTTGTAAAAAGATACATACTGTATTTTGTGGAGTATAACTCACTTTTTTTTTACTAGTTTGGGAGGTCCTGTGACTTCTACTCTGGCTTGACGTATATACCAAAAAAGTAATAGATTAAAAAAAAAAAAATCACACATTCGGTATTAATAATAAGAATTATAATGACTATTTGTATAGGACTTTCCCATGAATCAAAGCAGAAATCAAACTAAACTAATAATAGCAATACACTTCAACAATGCACAAAAATCCAAAATTAAAGATCTGATCATACAGAAAAAATTGCAACTTTATATCCCATTGCAACTTATACTCTGGAAAATACGGTATAAGTAAAGATTAAAAAACTCCATGCCAGAGAATTCTGTGTTGATTTGTGTCATGACTGATAAGTTAAAATTGTTTTTGAGTTTGCAGTCGTCAACCAGCTTTAAGAGTATAAAGTGAAATAGAAACTTACAAACCTTTTATTACAAACTCAAACAAGCTTCCTATTAGTTCAAAAGTTATTGTTCTCTTTCAGAATATTAACATAAGCAGGTTTTTTTTTTTTTTTTGCTTTAATAATCCTTATTTCATGGCTAAATGCAACATTACCTTTCTAACAAACATGTGGACAGTGAACGAATGGACTCAATGAGCACCTGGTTGTGTTATTTTTCAGGCTACTGAGGTGTTTCTAATTGCAGTTTGGGTCAAAGCTCTTCAAGACACTACCAGACAGTGCCAGACTCTATTCACATATTCACACTAGTGTTGGAGCCCTCCAGGCACCATCTAGTTGAGGACGTCTCCAAGTGTCATTAGCAGAGTGTTGGACTGGTATAGATGAGTGGGGACGGCCGGGATAAAATGACCTGGTATTGACGAACAGTCAAGTTTTTCAGTGTGGTTCCAAGGACAGAGCGAGGCAGAAAATGGCTCCTTCACTATCAGATATGCTAATGGTCACATTTCTCCCCAATGAGACCCCATGCATAATTTAAGCAGGAAAATGATAACAGAAAATGTGTAAAAATGGGTTGAATTCATGTGTGTAAGTTTAACTTTATGCAAGAGCACATGCTTTCAATCTAAAGGGGTAATAATGGCAATACAGTATCAAATAGTGGGTTATTAAATGTAGTGAAAATAATTAATAGTATTAATATCTCCTTTTATTGACATGTCTCTCTGTAGGGCAGCATTATTTCATTTCAAAACTAAGTTGACTGCATCTCATTGATGACTAACAGGGCAAGGCAACACTGTAAAGATTATTTGGGGAGTATTATTCATTTATTAGATTAACAGATTAAGAACCACAGCACGTGGCACTAAGACTAACGCACATGTATGAATTATAATATAATTATAATATAATTTTAACTCAATTTTTAAGGTTCACCTTGAATATCTTATAAAACATTATTAAAAAGAATTTAACATTTAACTGATAAAAATGGAAAATCTATTTTAAAATAAGACTACACTGATACACAGACCCCTGAATCAATATAAATCTACTATTAACTAGTTAAGCTTGTTTCTCTACTACTTCACATCTTCAAATTCTCACAAATTTGATAGCGGTAGGCAGCATAATGGATTAACGCATCCATTTGAATTTTACGTTTGGGTTTACATCACACCAGTTCTGAATGGGAAAGATATGCTCTGCTATTTATGCTATGTTAACAACAGCTAACTTCTTCTTCTGGGCTATGCTTTCTGCTACTGTAAGTGGTGCTGCCCCAGTGGTGAATAAAAGGTAACCAGAGGCACTGCCAATGTGGTGCAACACAGTAGCAAAAACCTGGGAAGGTAGCTGATCTCAAGCTACCTTGAGATCAGCTACCTTCCGCAGCTAAATGATCCTTCCGCAGGTTCACCTACAGAAACCTTGTTACAACTTTTACTTCCTCTAGATAGTCAAGTTTGATCGTCTTCTCGTCTTCTCTCAATGCCATTTTTGGCTTGTTCTAATATATAATAAAAAAGAATCTCCACATTAAACAAAGAATCTCATGGGATCACATATAATCAAATCAAACTGTTCATTACAAAAAAAGTACTCTTCCTGAATTGTATCTTTTCCCATATATCTACAGTAGATACATACTGTATCAAAAGATATGCACAATTAATTAATAAATGTAAACAGTTGTAGATAGATACTTTATTTGGTCATTTTCTTCTTTAAAATGTTAAGATTAGCATGGGGGTTGTTTAAAAAGCAGGGATAAAAAAAAGAACTGGGTTTGAAGTTTTGTTGAACGTATTTAAGTGCATGCATTATTTCTGCCTTTTTGGTGGGGATTAGATATGCGACAACTGTTTAATCCATGTGTGGTGGATTGGCAGTTTGGTCAGGGCTCTGCGCCTCTGATTTCATCTTGAACTGGCTTCAAATCTGTGGGGCTCTTTCAGCATTAGTGCATTCAAAGCAGATCATGTCTGGGAGTAAGAAATGATAAGAGATGGGCTCATGTTGTGCTGCACCCTGAGGAAATCCTGCCTCTTCTGACACCTCATTTCTGCAAATATAAACCTTTCAGTAGAACCACAACCTTTCTCTGCTCTACAGAATCTCTCCCCGTGTTAGGCTTTTCATTTAAAGAAGGAGGAGCGAGGTATTTGCCCTTTATATATATATATATATATTATATATATATATATATATATATATATATATATATATATATATATATATGCTCCTCTTTTCCTCCGCTACCACTGCTTTTCTCGTCTTGTTTGTGTTCCAGTTTGAGCCGAGCCCATGTACGCTCAACTGTCACACAAAATCAGCGTTACTTAATGGCGACATAAATAGCCGTATGAGTTCACATAGAAAGACAAGTACAGGACACTTCTGGACGCGCTCAGCTCCGGTCAACTGTGCATTTAGAGACACACAACAAAGGCATATGCTCATCAAAACATACATTTTCCACACTAAAGTAGGAGAATTTTCAAAATGACAACTATACGGCAATTGTTGAGACAAGGTGTAGTCAGGCTAAAGCAGGGACACCGGCCTTTCCCTCAACCTTCTCTAAGCTTGCATTCTATTTTTCCATTTTGTCTGTACGTCCATCAAGGGCATATCTCACTCCAGTCAACACTATCTTTTAAAAATTCTATACCAGATTACAAACTACTAATAAAACTGATTAAAGTAAAATAAGCCAGAGTGGCAGCCATTTTTAGCCATAATATGACGTAACATCAGGCACTGACTATCACCTGTCCTAAAAGTCACTCCATCTGTGTCCACGAATGGAAAGAATAGATTCAGTAGTTAGATTCATGTTTTTAAAGACCATTTTCACATTGTGCCGAGGACACTTCTGTAGTCAGCCCCAGAGGCACTCAAAAATAAATCAATAAATTAAAAAACTCCCAATTTCCCCCTCAAAATATTATCTTTGGAAAATCTGTCCAACTAATAAACATCACTAGTCATGTGACTACATCCTCCATTTTAACCATTTTGATGTACTCACTGTCAAAGCCCACAAAAACCACTGATTTCACACTGTAAAAAATTCACTTTTTCCCTCCATTCATTTCAATAGAGGGCCTCAAGGGGTGCTACCTATGATGTTAGTAAGTCCATATTCCTCACAGCTTCAGGCTTCTAAGTGTTTATCATCAGCAGCTGAAATCAGGATAAATCCCCCATGTTTATGTCTTAATTTCTCAGAGCACATGGCACCACAAAATCAAACACACTACATCAATATTTTCATAATTATTTATTTAGAATAGTCAACTCATCTGACATCTTATTTACTAGTGATACCCACTTTAATATGTCCAGTAAAACAGACACTGAATTGTGCAGAAGAAACATGTCAAGATTTCTACTGGACGGTAGAAACCAAAAATAAGCACTGGTGGGCACAGTTCAGCTAATCAGCTAACAGCTAATTCAGGGGAGCAAACTTTGTGTTAGCAGATTAGCTTTTCAGCTAATACTGAAAATGATTAGCTTCCACTAAATTCAGTTATGCTAACTCTAAGGCAACTAACATTTTTAAATAAAGTTTTAATAGTGAAAAACATTTGTAAACCTAAAATCACACATTTATTCCTGTTAGCGGTTTATGAATCCAATAAGCGAAACAGACACGAAGGCCAATATGCTTGTAAATAGTGTACTTACTGGATAGGTTGTTGTTATTCTTGCACAGTTTCTTCTGTGGATTTTGGTACTTATTTTATTTTACCTATTACTTAGCATACTTTGCACAATTGTTCTGTAACTATCCCTTTGCTGCTGTAACACTGCAAATTTCTCCGTCATGGGGACTAACAAAGGAATAACTTATCTTATAAGCATCACCTCAAGGAGATGGAGATGCAGCTCAATTTCAGTTTCAATTTATTTTCATTTATATAGCGCCAAATCACAACAGAGTTGCCTCAAAGCGCTTCACACAGGCAAGGTCTAACCTTACCAACCCCCAGAAGCAACAGTGGTAAGGAAAACTCCCTCTGAGGAAGAAAACTCAAGCAGACCAGACTCAAGGGGTGACCCTCTGCTTGGGCCATGCTACAAACATAATTTACAGAACAATTCTCGGACAAATATACAAGAAATGTTTATGGCGCACAGGACAGAAGGATCGCCACCACGAATACAACTCCCATCTCTGGATGGAGCTGCACCTTAAACAGAGAGAAAAAAACAGAATCAGGCATCAGAAAGACAAAAAAATACTGTATAATTTGCCAGCATTAAACAACAAGGAAAAACAGAGAAATACTAAGGTGATCGCCGACCACTAGCCCTAAGATTCACTAAAAGACCCAGAATTTAGGTAAAGTTGAGGCCGCAGCCCGCTCCAATTACTAATAATGAATTAAAGAGTAAAAACGTAAAACAAAACTGTACCAGTATGCTAGCCATATGAAAGAAAAATAAGTGCATCTTAATTCTGGACTTGAAAAAGTCCAGACTTTTTAAAAAATAAGTGTCTTGAAAAAGCTCCAGACACTTTATTTTTATTTAAGCTTTCTTATCTTTAAAC